>NC_139922.1:12838771-13503771 GCF_963514095.1 Eutrigla gurnardus | reverse complement strand
AAGAACTGAAGACAAAGACATTCTCAAAAAAAAATGTAATGTCACAATTTCGAGTTGTTTCTTCAGTAAGAATGATTTTTCTCTCACAGACATTGCATCTCAAACGTCTAACCTGTTGTGATGGAGGTCGTAGGTCACGTACACACACTCCGCCCTGCTCTTCGGGGTGTGGCGTGCCGATTGTCCCTGCGGAGGCAGCCACGTGTCCTTGCGTGTCACACAAGTCCTCCAGTGCTATGCGGGCCACTTATCACCTGACCCAAGGGACCACTCCCTCCCTCCCTCCTCCTCCTCCTCCTCCTCCTCCTCCTCCTCCTCCTCCTCCTCCTCGCTGTCTGCTGAATGACTGACTGCACAGCTCCTCCTCAGACCTCACCACCTGCAACAGCCGACACAAACCGGCCCCCGCCTGCAGCCCAAACATGCACACTCGGGCACACATATGCTCCCATTCACAGCCGAGGCTCAGCACATTACTGTAGCACGACAGCCCTCTCTCCGAGCCTCATACCGCTTTCTCTTCTGCGGCTTCATGCTGTGCTTATGCATAGCTGACTAGAATAACAATGTGAGCTGTATGGAAAAATAAAGGCACGTAAATGCTTATGTTTTGTGCACTTACATACATATGCTTCAGTGGCAGATTTCCCCTGATGCTGTTGCATGCTGTTTGTGTTGTTGCAGCCGGTTTGTCATCCAGTGTTAAGCTGTTGCATTTATTTTCACATACTATACTGATGTCAGCTTCTTATTTACTGGTCTGCCCGGCTCCAGTTTGATCCCCAAAGACTTTACTAGCACACACACTAACACATACATTAAAATCTCCCTTTCTCCCGTCTGATCCTCCTTTAAGTTGTAAGAAGGGCTGCATATAAACCCGTTTACTGAAGGATCTCCACTGAGCTTCAAATCACACAAACAGCACATGTCACAAAGGTAGAAAAAGAAGAAAGAACGTGGCAGCGAAGGTCAAAATGCACGTCAAATAACAACAATAAAACCCACAAGTGAGGCAGAGGAGAAAAAGGGAGAGGCTGACTGTGGGAGATAAAGCGAGAGAGAAGGCAGGGGCTGCAGGACGGAGGAGGAGGAGACATAAAAAGGAGCGGGGAGGGGAAGAGAGAAGGTCACTCCTAATAGCTTTTCCACGTAATTTCATAATGTCGTAATTGCCCCTATTTACTCAAGCTAATGGCGTTAACTATCTACTGTACACGCTGAACCTTTCTGCCACAAAAAAAAGTATATTTTCGTGAGCTGAATGTGTTCCTCCGGCACACATGGTGCATAACAATGTGCCCGTGAAGACGTTTGCGGTGCATGGGGGCGCTTGCATGCATCGCATCTTATCTCCTGCATGACACGGAGGGTGTGTCCGTAATTACTGCGCTTTGTGCTGCAAGCGCAGAATCTGGCTGATGCTGCTGCTAATGAAGCAGATGACGCCCACAGGCAGCAAGAGGACTTGATGCATGTTTGTGTACATACAGAGTACATATGTCCCTCATTTTGTGAGCAGAAATGATTTATTTTCTTTGTTGTCGGCTGGGTTTATTTTTCCAGCGAGACCAAACCGTCTTTTACATTTTTTTCTTTCAATATCTATTGAGATTCCATGTGAATTGAAAAGAGAGAATTTAATTTTGCATTTTAATGCACATTTTGTGTCCATTAACCTTCAGTCTTTATACAGATGTTTTGTCTATACAAGCACACAAGTTTTTTCCTTTTTGTTTATTGATACTATACATCTCCATTTCCTGTGAGTAACTGACTGACAAGGAAGCTATAAGCAAAGTACCTTATCAGTTGTGGCCTTAAGTGAGCAGCAGCTAACATGCTAGAAGCAGAGAGAGAGAGCTGGAGGCAGCACTCCATCTGTAAGATCGCCTCCATTAGCTGACAAGAGAGATTAGCTGACCTGCTGACACACAGGCTGATCTTTACTGATACACACTGCACACACAGACACATGCAGGGAATCTGATACACTATTACATTGGGGGTAACAGCCCGGTTTTTGATCGTTACAGAGCTTTTACTGGTCAGTAATCTCATAACCAGATCTCTCCCTTTATCGGTCATTTACTTTCTTCCCATCCCACTTCTTCCTCCCTTTGCTCTCCCTTCCCTATGCATTTTTCAGGTTTTTTTGTTGTTGACTTTGTAGTCAGTCCCCCCCTTTGATCTCCCACCGGTGTTGCCCTTCTTTCTCCGTTTTCCCTCCTCCATCCATCCTTCCATCTACCTCTCCTCTCTTTCTCCAGTCCTCACGGATGTTTAAATGAGTCCACTCCCATCTCCTTCAATTATTCACCACTTCTTTTATTCTACTATTACCACTGTGTCTTAAGGGGAAAAAACATCAATAAATAAATCACGCCAGAGGTAGCTTCTTTTGTAGTCTTGGCAGTAGAAGGGATGACTGTGTTTGCTGGTGTACAAAGGAGCGGGAGAGTAGAGAATTACAGAGGACCTTGGGAGTCTTGTACTTTTATTTTGTATTTTAACTTTCAGTTGGGCGAGTCTGTAAATTTTAAATGTTTAATCTAAGTTACTTAAACACATTCTGCCAAGTTACGATGTTGTGTGTGTCCACGTCTGCTTAAATTATAAATGTGAAGACATCCAGTATTTGTACTTATACTTGTATACTTGTACACTTGAATGTGTGTGTGTGTGTGTGTGCGTGAGGGAGTGCCGGTGTGCAGAAGCAAATGAGTTAGTGTGTGTACGTGCGTGTGCATATGTAAGTGATACCGCAAACCTGTTAGTGTCCATGTGTGTGAATAACTGAATTTGTATGTACAAGGGGGGGATGCTGTGTGGAGACCCTGTTGTCATGGCAACTGAGAGAGAGAGAGAGAGAGAGAGAGAGAGAGAGAGAGAGAGAGAGAGAGAGAGAGAGAGAGAGAGAGAGTTGCCCTCACAGCTCCTCTGACAACCTTTATTTTCTCCAGCTTTGTGTCACTCCAGTATTAACCCCTAACCCTTGACAGAACAATGGGGGGGGTATGGCTTCTGGTGCACACCCTATATCGCTGCATTTGACACTAGTGGGTGTAGCCAAGCATCTAATGGCGAAGCTTATGGTAACAGTGGTATTGATAAATGTGCTGTCTGTGTATGCTGATTCCAGATAAGCTATAGCGCTGCAGCTTTTCTTCCGCCGGTAAATTTCCATTTGGAGCTGACCGCGGATCGCTGGTCTTAAAACACGTTACGTGGCCTTTTAAACAAAGAGTACCAACATGGGGGAGATATCAGTGTCCCACTGTGGTATAAAGCAGCTTTTCCATTGGTTGCACATTTTAAAATTAATCAGCTGCACTGCTTATTGTCCAAGCCAGAGGGAAAGGTGCTGACTGTAGTAGGAGGAGAAGGAGAGGAGAGGAAGACGGACGAGGAAATGTACTGTGAAAAGTGATCGGAGGGGAATTGAAGAAAGCTTTTAGTGTCAGCTACCAAGGGGACTGAGAGAGGGGAAGAAGAAGACTGATAAAAAGGTGACAGGAAAATGGGCACTCATCGTTCTCGGACAGTTCCTATTATAGGTTTTGGCTTGCAGTCTAGAAAACGTGAGAAAGGCTTGTAGGAAATGTAATCATCACCGCGCTCTTTGATTAAAGACATGTCTTGGTTACGGAGTGAACTGTGGAGCAGAGCAGAAACAGGTAGCCAGTAGTATTTCACATGATTTGTGGTCTTTTTCTGCTGTGGTCCCGAGACTTGTCTCACTGCAACAGGCTCATGCATTAAGTATGACCCTGCCAGAGAGAGGAAGAGGGGAGGGGGGTGGAGGGAGAGAATCAGACAGCCTCACCAAAGCCACCAGGTATAGATGGACAGCATCGCTCCGGGAGCAAACCAAATGTATGGCGAGGGGTGTGAATGAATTATGAATTTGGGTGAATTTAGGGCAAATTGTGCCGACAGGAAGGGGATTTCTATGAATAATTCACTCTGTAGGGGGCCTGATCATCTACCCCCCACCGGCATCACCTTGTTTCTCCGACCCCCACCCCCCCGCCTCACTTTTACAGTGCATTGACCCTCATAATCTCTCACTGCCTTTTTTCCTATCAATCAATTTCTCTGAGCGAGTGCCCTCTCTTTGTTTGTGTCTAAATCAGGCCATCTTCCCCTGTCCCTCCGTCCGTCTCTTTTCAGTCTGATGTTTCTTCAGACAGACTAACCCTGGGGGAAGAGTAGGGGGTAAAGGGGGGCATGTATTCATTTATTTTGTTTGCCCCCCCCCGTCCTTCCGTCCCGCATCCTCTCCCTCTACACATCTTCACAGCTGGAGGTAGTTAATATTTAAAAGCAAGGCATGACAGGACACAAGACCTGCACACATGTTTGAACACACATGCACACGCACACGCACACACACACACACACACACACACACACACACACGAATCGAGCAGCATATCTAATCAAAGTACAGAGAAGCTTTCAACATGAACATTTGCATGACTGTGTTAAGAGAAAATACAGCCGGCTACATTCATCAGCTCCTCACACGAATGTGTAAGGATATGAAGCAACTGGGAAAGTCTCTCATGTATGTGTGGGTGGTTAACACGATGGGGATTAGAGTATGTGTGAAATTCAGAACGGGATTTTTATGTTGAGGTTTGATCTCGTGTACATTGCCCCCTCCTCTCCACTGATCGAGCTACAGGATTCAAACTCCTTAGCAACACGCGATGTATCTACTTAATACTAATTACTACGTTTTGCAAAGGAAGGAAGGGTGCAATTTTCCATCTAATCGTTGATGAGGGCTACACACCACGCAGCAATTAAATCCGACTAATGATAACAACACTAACAGCGTAATGCAAAATCTTTGGGTAATTTGTGTTTTTGTAAGCAAAACGCCTCAAAGCTGGAATTCATGAATTATTGAAATAGCTGCAAAATTGACGTGGTCGATTTGCCTCGTTTGATACATGGCCTGTTTTTTTTGCAGTCAGGCTTTCTTCTGAAAAAAAAAATAAACGAGACGACCACGCCCTAAAATCTCAACACAGCACTTCTCGCTGTCCAATCTGCCTGTGATTGAACGACTTCTGATGGTGCCCGTTGACATCCTGGTGGTCATAATAGTTTTTAAAAGCACTCAGAAACATGGCGGGTCAGCTCAGCTCAACTGCAGGCAGCCATCACAGACTTGACCTTTGACACTGTCCAATGAAGCAGGTAACAGGGCTGGGATTGGATCACTGACAGCTGCACAGCGGACACCCTGAAGGAGTGAAATCAGGCATTTGCCTCGATGTCAGCGCTTCTCACCCCTGTGATAATGGAGCTCCACCAGGCTCCATGCTGTGCACACATCTCAGTGTGTGTGTGTGTGTGTGTGTGTGTGTGTGTGTGTGTGTGTGTGTGTGTGTGTGTGTGTGTGTGTGCGTGTGTGTGTGTTCAGCAACTTTGGTTTGCTGTGTTAGGTTCATTACATGGCAGCCACTTCTCTCTTTCTGTCTGTCTAAGCCTCTCTCTCACTCACTCCCCTCCCAACCCATTATAGTGTTCCCCTTTACTGCTCCTACTCAACATGCTGGAATATTCTTTGGCAAGGTCTACCTCCCGACCCACTGGACCATGCCCTTTTATCAGTCTGATCTCTTCTGTCAGACCACACGAGGTGTGTGTGTGTCTTTCTGTCCGTCTATCCATGCATTGCCGGCCTCTTCATATGTCTGTTACTCCCCATAAGAGTGCACCTGATTGTGTGCCTGCACACACGCAGCACCAATCCCTTGGTGAATTGTGATTGGCGGCACGACAAGCGACGGCGTGCCACATTATTAATCAGCATCCTGATTTGCTCCACTTGGCTGTCTCTCACAGCTCTTTGGAGGGGGACACTGACAGGCAAGCTCCACTCTTAGATCGCATTAACACGAGCGCTAATACCCCGACTTGCTGCCCCTGCTCCGTTCATCTGCCTCCAATGGCATTTTTGAGAGGCCAATTTTTGGACCAGATCACTGTAATTGGCCTCCCGTCTCCAGAGGAAGACAAGCACTAAAAGCGGCTGATAAAAGGAAAGGAGGAGAAGATGAACAAAGAAAAAGTGAACAAATGATGCACACTGATTAAAAGAGCTTGCACATGTGTGTGTATGTGTGCAAGTGGATGAATAGGATTAGCGTCACAGCTGTCACCCTTTGTCATCCCTCCTCCTCCTCCTTCCAATCCCTCCACTCCTCCTTCCAATCCCTCCACTCCTCCCATCACCTCTCACCCTCCCTTCTCCACTCTGCCTCTCTCCTCCCTCACCTCCACCTCCACCTCTCCTCTTCAATCCCACGTTTCCTCTTTATCTTCCCCTTAAGTCGTCCCCCCCACTTCACCCCTCCTCCCTCCCCCTCTTTATGTGCTTGCAGTGCTGTTCTTCTGACAAAGCGAGCAAGTTAGTGTAATGGCTCATTTAATCCTAATGCTGTTAGTTTGAACTGCCTTATTAAGGGCTCAACTCTTGCTTAGTCTTTAATTTCATCTAATTTGGCTCCGTTGATGTACACAAATCCCATACTCATGTTGTTCTTTTCCATACATTGTTCAATATATTTCAATACTTTCACTGAGCGACATGGAAATCTTCCCCATAATTAACCGGCCAGCCATTACCCACTAGATAACAGAAAATGGATGATAATCACAGCTCTCCATCCTCCTCTCAGCCACCACTCCATCATCTTCATCTCCTCTCTCCTCTCTTCCCCCCCCCCCCCCCGGCATTCATCCATTCATTCTTCAAGGTCACCCATCACTCCGTTGTGGCATTGCCAACAAACAGCAGCGCGCAGAGCCAGAACTCTTTCAATCAGGGCGTCACTGATTCAGAGCTGCCAAACAAGCATCCTCTCTCTATTATCGCCATTTTCTTTTGTCTCACATGTACCTCTTAATCATGGTGTGCTATAACAGCTCTTTGTGTGTGATACTGAGCAGTGTAAACAGTCAGCGGGCTGCGCCACGTGGTGCTGCGGGGGAGGACAGCCTGCATGTTGTGGCGAGGACTAGATCCAAGGGTACAGATGGAGAACGGATAGACTCCTAGCAGGGGTGGCTTGCCTCACTCACCATGACTGATAGCATCTTTATCGCACACTTATCACTGCTCTATCACCCACGTACACTACAGACTGTTCAGTTCGTGCAAAGCAGCCCGGACCAGTTAACCTAATTATCAACTATTTGTTTGTGGGCCTTGTGTTTTTTTTATTATCTGATTTGACACTTCATCAATCTGCGTTAATCTGTCCACGGCCCATCTGGGTGCTGCGAGGCTCTGTTCAGCTTCTTGTTGTGGTATTCTGTCCATCTGTCCCGCTGACTGGCCCGTCCATATGGGCCACTGGTCATGTAATTAACCAAATGGAGATCTTTTTGTTGTTGTTGCAGGAACATCTTCAGTGATAGGCATTTGTCTTTTTTTTGTTAGGCCGTATATTGCTGACCCTTGATTGGCGTCTCCATCCTCGTATAGATCTGACCACATGGTGCAGGGTCATTTTTCTCCCATTCTGACACATGGCCGTCTCTGCCCCTCCCTCTCGCTCTGCCACTTGTCCTCCCCTTACCTCCCCCCCCTCTCTTTTATGTTTCAGAGAGGACACCAGCAGGAGGGCGTGGACCTGACCTATAGAATAAAGGAGAAACGGGGAAAAAAAGAGAGAAGACAAGAGGGACGTACAGGGCATCCTCCTGGAAAAGAAACAAAGCCTCACACTTGCTCTGCACAAGTGTGTGAGTGTGTATGTGTGTGTGAGAGACAGAGAGAGAGAGAGAGTTTGCCCTCTGTGTGCGTTTTACTGTACTTGTCTGTGAGCAGGTGGGACTTTGATGGGACAGTGAGCAATGCCTCACACGCAGCGACAGCAGGTTAGCAGTAGGGGGCAGTGCTCCTCCTGCCCCCTCCCCTTCCTCCTCCTCCTCCTCCTCTCCCTGGCTGCCCAGCCCAGCCAAGCAGCCATACACATACCCTCCACCTGTGAGTAAGATTCATATCGTACCATTCACGACTGTAAGCCGAATGCTTCCATAAGGTTCAAAGATCTATTTGTTGTGTTAATTACGTTGTTGATTCATCAAAGCATGCTAATAACGATCTTTCATCACAATTAATTAGTGCAATTGAGCAGAATGAACATGACTTTCTCCTTCGGTAACCTCAGTATTCAGGGTTGGATTGCACCATAACGCTTGAAATACTGCTGTGTGTCTAATTACTGGGTAATTGATCCCCTCATACCGCATTGATTAGTCCCACTATTGATCTGGTTTCCTTGGTGCAAACCAGAATCTGATTGGGGAGTAATTTAATCAACAATTGAGTTATACAACAGAAATCCAGCAAGGTTTTGTCCTCACTCTCTCTCATTCCTCCCTCCTCCTCCTCCTCCTCCTCCTCGATGCAATATGTGGGCATTAGGAATACAGCTGAGCTTTCAAGGCCCTGCAGGGAAATTGATCTTCATCTCCTCTGCTGGTGCCGGCTGCCCACAGAGCTCCGATAGAGAGAGGGGGGTGGGGGGGGGGGAATATTGTTTCCACTGCTGCTTTTGTTGTTCACTCTAAGACTACTTGCAGTGAGTCACCGTCCTTCAACGCCCACGCAGACTTCAAAAGTGTGCGTACAAACAAGACATCGCACGCGCATGGACACACATGCGCGACCCGTAAATGTTGATGAAATGCAGTAAATCTCCCGGTCTAATTCCCAAAGGGGGGGAGGTGACACGGAGGTGAGACGGTCAGGGAGGATGAAGGGAGGATGATGAGGAGGAAGGAAGAGCAGGTCAACAATGTAAAAGGTTAAGGTGTCCCCTGCCTTTCAATTAGTGAGCCTCTGCCCTGTCAATGAGAGTCGATGGGACCGTGATCGGGATCAATAAAGGAGATGCGTGTTCGAATCTGTGTCGAGAAGGCCAGGGTTAAAGCTACACTCCATTACAGGAGACATTACACTGTTTTATCTATCTATCTATCTATCTATCTATCTATCTATCTATCTATCTATCTATCTATCTATCTATCTATCTATCTATCTATCTATCTATCTATCTATCTATCTATCTATCTATCTATCTATCTATCTATCTATCTATCTATCTATCTGTTTCTATCATCCTTCTTGTTTACTGTAACTAAGATGTGTTTTCCCTCATTGCCTTTTCTCTGGCCACCACTGTGGACTAACAGACCCCATAAATGATCGTAAGTGCTTTTAACTTTATTGACGTCGATCTGTCTTAATGCAGTTTCTGGCACAGGTTATTGTGCAACACTTCCATAATATCAGAGAGATTATTTTCCATCCAGCACACGTTGAAAGTTCTGCCGCACTGTGCTGCACTTTCATCAAGCACTAGTGTGCATTTGCTGTGTTATGCTTGCATGTGTGTTGGTGTTTATGCATTTCAGTATCACGTGTGTTTGTGCGTGAGGGTGTCTGTGTGTGTGTCTGTTGTGAATAGTTTCTGTTTGCTTTTTTCCTGTATGTGTGTGTGTTCAGCCGTCATCGGTTCTCCGTAGGTGAAATCCCTGTAGGAGCAGGCAGGAGGAAGTGTGAGGAGCTGCTGTCTGTGAGGAGGCAGCAGGGCTGTCAGATCAAAGACACTGGGAAATAAAGGGGAGTTAGAGCACTAAGCACCAGCTCCTCTCCTCCTGCTCTGCCAATAATGGAGCTGTGCCTGCAGCCCAAAACTTCAATTTGATCAGCTGAGGAAATGGGCTTATTTCCTCTATCATTGGGAATTCTTTCATCAAATCACTCTCCCTATCAGTCTCTTTCTGACTCTCCGTGAATCTACCCCGTGTTTGTCTTTTCCCCTCTGTGCCCTGCTTCTCTGTTGCTCTGCGTGTGCTCTCTTTTTGCTGCACTTCTATCCATCTCCCCTGTCGGCTCAGCTTTCCACCCCTGCAACCTCCCCTCCATCCCGTGTCCTCCTTTACCTATTTACCTACATATCTATATTCATCTTGGGCGTCGTCTCCTTCCCTGAAAGTACAAAAAAAAAATATCTCCACATAGCTTCAGTGTTAAGCTATGTGCAGATTTACATTTCTGTCTGGAAAAGCAGAACGTAAAAATAAATCCAGGCATGTTGGCTTTTATGAGCCCGTTACCGAGCCGTTGCTTTATGACTGTTTCAGACAGTGGCGACAGAAAAGGAGGGACCTCTTCTGGTGGTCATTACTTTATTTCCCCCTTTGAAATCCCTGCTACATTTCCTCACAGACTCTCGCCCTCCCTCTGCCTATCTCTCAGTCTCACAGGGAGCACAGTGCCATATATCTCTTTTACATGAACTCTCCCTCTTAGATTCTGCTACATCAATTCCCTTTTATTTCAGCCCATTTTCCCTGCCTGCGCTCTCACTCTCACTCTTTTCTCTCGGCCTACATTACATCTCTTTCTCTGGGGAGTCTTTTTAAGTGATATTGACTGAATGTACTTATCGGCAGCTGTTAAACTATGAAAATTAGAGTGGTATCTCTGGTTATTCCGTGCTGTTTGCTAAGACATTACCAGCAGCCACGGAGACATGCTTCTTACAATGGGCTGATTTATATATTATGTGTCACAGCCGGAGTTATTATAGCAGCATGCGGAATGAAAGCAGGTCATGCGAAGACTGCAGCATTATTCTTAGTGCCATATATAGGTGTGTTATACCATACGCACACCTGCTTTATAACTGGTCTTGACAACACTTACTCTGTTTTTTTTGGTCGTCGCAGTCAAGAGGCCTCCAATGATCACCATGCAGCCGGGGTCCGTCACTGTCTTTAGTGTTGAAGACCTTGTCATGAGCTGTGAAGCCACCGGCAACCCTCCACCCATGTGAGTCCACCCACACCCACACACACACACACACACACGGTCTGAAGATGCTATATTAGACATGGAGGAGCCGAGCCACTGGTTATTCTTTTAGACAGCTGAAAACGATGACCTTCCCTGTCCTTGTTCAGCTGACATCTACGCATTAGTATTACATGAGAGCACAGCTTCTACCAGTCGGAGTTCTCGTTGCAACAAGGGATAAATGTCATTAAGCCCTCGAGCTATCTTTTCAGAGTGTCTTGGCTGCTCTGAAGTGGAAAAATGCTCCAGTTGCCAAGGAAAAGATGAATATCGCAATTACATAGCACACACTTATGAGTCCCGCTGGGACATCTCCTGTACATTTTGCATCACTTCATCTGTGCCCTCCAATTCAGTGACAATCTAAAGACATCTTGTGTGCTTTTCAAAAACATCTCTTTCAAAGGCATGGAAATCATTGTTTTGACTTTGATACCAGAGTGAACACACTCCCATCAGCTCTACTGTTTCTTTTTTTTTGTTTCTCCGCTCAAGTTTCCGATGGACAAAGGATGGGGAGGAGTTTGACCCGGGCAGCGACCCCGAGCTGAAGGTTTCTGAGGACTCTGGCTCATTCGCATTCTACACACTCAGTAATTCTATGGACAGCCTGAAGCAGTACCAAGCCAAATACGTCTGCTATGCATCCAATGAGCTGGGGACAGCTGTCTCTAACGAGGCCATTGTCACCACTGATGGTAAGAACTGACCACTGACCAGTTACAGAGTCATTACATTCGACGGTCATTTGAATATTCAGATTTTGTCACGCGTGAGCATTTTCTGATTGGTAATTGTTTGGCTTTAGCCTTGAGAGACAAACCCACCATTTAAAATATTAACACACTAATCAATTCTCCTCTCATATGTGTTCAAACAAATTGCGTCACATGTCTTTTATAGATGCCAGTTTCAGGGTTAGGGTTCCTGTAAATGCCGAACGGAGCGGTGTTTGGTTTTTAATCAGCAATAACAGAGCGATTCACAAAGTTGTAGGCTGAGCCATAAACCTTTTCCTTTCCCTGCTTTATAGAGAGCTCATTTGTTAGCAGGTGTGGGCTCACACTGAGAGCTTAGAGCACCGCCACCCAGAACATAATTACATGCAATGATAGCGTACACTCATGCACGCACACGCATACATATGGGCCTCTGGGCAATAGTGAAGAGCACCTCAGTGTATCCATCCACCTGTGTGACTGGCTCTCTCCCGGGCGACCTCCTTCCATCACAGTTTCCCTGACAACGGTTTCCCCAGAAACGCTCTTGAGTTGATGCACTCTTCGGTAGCTCCTGTGGGGTTATCAACAATGGGCAGTGGGGGGGGGAGGAGGGAAGGAGGAGGGGGGAGGGGGGGGGAGGACAACCTGCTGTCTATTATCATGCTTAACATCCTCACATTTTTAAAGTTCCTCAAATGGAGATTTACAATTTATATTCCCTATCCACTACATTGTGTGTTTTTAGTTGATGTATGATGTTACATGACTGTAAATGTATGCACAGGTGGTTGTATACATGTTTGAATATGCACGTATACAATATACGCAGACTAACAGGTGTGTGTGTGTGTGTGTTTCGTGGCTTACCTCCCTTTAGTTCCCCCGACCCAGCAGAAAAAAGAGAAGAATGTCTTTGTGAAGTCTGAAGAGGGGAACAGTATGATTCTGAAGTGTAACCCCCCACAGAGCTCTATGGAGCCCATCATTCACTGGATGGACTGGAGTGAGTACATTACCTTTCTATCTTTCCCGTCCATTACATCCTTCCTGTCTCCTCAATAAACCCGCTTAGACTATCTAGCCATTGTTGTCCACAGACCACAGTGAGGTAGTTCATTGTGTATTTCTGAAACAACATTATCTTTTTTTTTTTCTTTCTCAATGCCCATAATATCCTTTCATGCATTTATCTGTCTCTGGATGTGAACAATTTACTTACTCGTACTCTCTGACGTCACTTTATCATCTGTTTTCTCTCATCCTTGTATCTCTATGCCTCCCTCTTTCACTCATTATTTTATCCTCTTGTTAAGCTCCTTATTTTCTCTCCCTCGTTTCTTATTTCCCCGCTGCCTCTATCTGTCATCAATGTGTCACTCATGCCTTCTCTCCTTCTCTCCAAAGGGTTACACCATATCCAGCTAAGTGAACGGATAGTGGTGGGGAAGGATGGCAACCTATACTTTGCCCATTTGACAACTGAGGACAGCAGGGACGACTACACCTGCAATGTCCAATACCTGGCAACACGCACCATTCTGGCTAAGGAACCCATCACTATGACTGTAAACCCCTGTGAGTTTTGTCCTGGATCCACTGACTGGTTACCAGTGTTGGGAAAGTTCAATTTCTACATGAACTAGTTCATAGTTCTTTTTTTCAATATGTTGCTGCAAGCTATTATTTTTCAAAATGATTGCCACAGCCTATATAGAACCATAGACAGCAATTATTTTATCAGTTTTAACACTGAAAACTATGTGTCAGATTTCATCTTCATATCCAATTTTGAATCCTTATCCAACCAGGGTTTACATTAGAATTGAGGGGACAGCATTTCCCCATTGTTGCTTTAACACTTGTCCCATCCTCACCGCGACCTTGTGATAAAACTCGTTTAAACGAGAATACGACGCCTCTTTGTTACTTTGACCCCTACACGTTGCTGTCGCCTCCATGCTGTTTTTTGTTTTGATGACGTATCCGGCGGTGCGACACTGGCGGCTGGTGTTGCCAGATTGGGTGTTTTTTTCGCTACATATTAAGGCCTGTTTACGATGTGTTTTAGCCAGTTTTTTTTGCCTGGAAGGCTCTATGCAAATCTGGCACCCTATTGAACGAAGTTAAACGAGAGCGTGCCGTTCATTGACATCAGAATGAACGCGTTCACAGTAACGTTCATCAGGCAGAAATATAGTAGGTTCAGTTCACGTTCGACCAAAATAGGTCTATTAGGTCTAATAGGTCTAAACGCGTTCATTGAACTATCGTTCAATGAACGCGTTCAGGCACAACGCTGCTGGTTACAGTAGACTGGACTGAAAATAAACGAGTTGGCATTTTTATCCTCAGCCTGCTTTTTTAATTTTGTAATTTTAAGGAAATAAAGTGTGATGGGCAATTTTCATGCCAATCCATCCAATATATATAATAAATATATTTACCCATTTAAAAGCTTCAAATGTAAACCTATATGTCCGAACGTCATGGTAATTCATATATATTCAGTCTGAACCAAGTGGTGTGTCGACCAATCATCCAACAGAGGAGCATGTGGTGGCGTGTTGTGCTGCTGACCGAAGCACCACCATAACCAGTGGTAGTAGCATATCCGGTCACAGAGCTGACGGGTGGTCTATCACCTCCTCAGCTCAGCGGTAATGAGATGCAGCTCACACTGAGATGTGGCTGCCAGCATCTGTGGCCCGACTAGAGGTCAGATAGATGAGCATATGTTAACATGGGACCTGTATGTGTGTGTGTGTGTGTGTGTGTGTGTGTGTGTGTGTGTGTGTGTGTGTGTGTATGTGCAGGGTGTGGAATCCTTCTCTAAAGGATTACTGCATCTGTGTGTGAGTGTGTCAGAGCCTCTAAAGTTCTTGCTGTATCAACCCCACAGCAATTTGAAAATGACCCATGCATGTATGAATCTTTCCCTCCGTCTTTGTCCAGCCAACTCTGTGCTGCGGAACAGAAGGCCCCAAATGCTGAGACCTAGTGGAAGCCACACCACTTACCATTCCCTCAAGGGCCAGACCATAGAGCTTGAGTGCATCGTTGAAGGCCTGTGAGTGTCCGTGTGCACATATTTCTGCCCCCGTTAATCACAAAACTCGAGCCACATCTTTTAATCAATCTAACATGGGTCTCTTTCATTTCTCTCTCATCTCCTCCGACCTCCCATGTCTCTCCGTCCCATCCTTGGGATGCCTCTTTTCTCCTCTCTCCTCAGTCCAACTCCCGATGTCGCGTGGCTGAGGAGGGACGGTGAGATGTCTGAAACTCGAATCAGTAAAGACATGTTCAACCGGCGCCTGCGCTTCGAAAATATCTCTGAGAGTGACGGGGGCGAGTACCAGTGTATTGCTCATAACTCCCAAGGGAAGGTCACACACACTTACACCGTGACTGTGGAAGGTATGTCACACACACACACGCACACACACACACACGCACACACACTGATATTGTTTGATTATGTTCTGTGATTTTACAATAAAAAGGTAACTTCTGTAATCCAAATTTACAGTTGATCAATTCAGTATCTGAAAAACAATGTGGATCACTTGTGATGTGTAATTAATTCTTCCCCTTTGTTCTTTGATAAAAGTTTATAAAGTATTAAAGGGCACTTGCAAAAGGCAGATAAAAAAAACATTAGTCAGATGCCTGACTGGGTTTTTGACCCTATTCTGGGTAAAATCCTACACTTTTCACAATGAACAAAGAAGACATTACACAACGGTCACAAGCTGAGTTCACTCTGTGACTAGTAATTAGACCATGACTTGTAAAATGGGTGGAATGCCCATTTTAGAACAAAAACAACAGTTTGGCGATCAGTTGATTCATTATGACAGCTTGTATGGAGTGATTTATTAATCTCAACCCATCAGTCTCACCGTGACTAAGTGGACTACGACTGGTCTGATGCTGTGTAGCTTAAGAATGTAATGTTTTTCTCCTACTGTGTGTAATTTATATATTCTGCCACTTGTAGCGGCTCCCTTCTGGATCAAGGAGCCACGCAGTCAGTTTTATGCCCCAGGTGAGACTGTCATGCTAGACTGCCAGGCAGACGGCATCCCCTCTCCTACCATCAGCTGGACCATCAACGGGACCCCCCTCTCAGGTGTGTGCATATACCCACCCATACGCATCTCAACACCACATAATCACACACTGTGCATGTGCTGACAACGTGTTTTCTTCTTCCTTTTTTTTTAAGCAGCAATCGACAAGGACCCCAGACGTTCCCTGACAGCAAGTGGATCAATAATCCTAAGAGACGTCAACTTTGGAGACACTGCCATCTATCAGTGCCAAGCCTCCAACAAGCATGGAACCATCCTCACCAACACCAACGTCTACGTCATCGGTGAATGTTTGTTTTGTCACGTATTAAACAGAGTTGTGTGTGTGTATGCCTGTTTCATTTCTTGTGTGTGTGTGTTGTTTCAGAGCTGCCTCCTCATATCCTGACTGAGGATGGGAACAGATACACATTTACAGAAGGCCAGAAGGCTTCGCTGGAGTGTGAGACCTTTGGCTCTCCTAAGCCTAAAATCATATGGTGAGGAACATAACCACCGTGTTCTATTGTGTTCTATTGCATTGGACAATTATGTATTCTAGCGTGATGAATTTTTCAAATTTCACAGAGGTGATACATTTGCGTAGGTAGCTCTTCACATGCATAACTTAACAGTCAAATACTGTTACATCTGGGCTATGACTGTGAATTTTGTCTGGCAGGCATCCAACCAAGCTTTGTTCTTTTGGGTGAAATGGTGGCAATTGAACTGAATTAATTGGCCCCCGCAGTCGCTGAAGAGCGCTTTATTTCTGACGCTGCTTGCCAAGTGTATTATATATGTTTTTCGGGGGCATGTGTGTGTCATCTGCAGGGAGAGCGACAGCACCTCTTCCCTTTTGGCGGATCCCAGAGTGAACCCTCTCACCAACGGGGTACTTGAGATCTCTAATGTAACCCACGACGACGAGGGCTTCTACACGTGCAATGTACAGAACACCAACTTGTCTATCAATGCTCAGCTGGAAGTGTTCAGTGAGTGGACGTCCACATACACACACACACACACACACACACACACACACACACACACACACACACACACACACACACACACGCCTCCTCTCAGCACCTCCTGCAGCTAGTCTCACCAGTCTCTGTGCGTCTGCTTGCTTCCTCCTACAGACAGGACAGTGATCCTGTCCCCTCCACAGGATCTGAAGGTACAGCGTGGGAACACAACGATCTTCACTTGTCTGGCCGTTGTTGACCCCAGACTTGGCGTTCCATCAATTAAGTGGAAGAAGGACGATCAAATGATCTTTGAGTCCGACAGTGACGAAAAGTAAGACGAAATTCTTTGCGTTGGATAACTGACAGTAATGAGGATAACATGAAAGACAGGGTTGTTTGTTTAGTTGTTTTAAGGTAAAATTAGAATAGACTAGATATTCCATAGACATTACATTTATTTTTCCAATATATTGTTCCAGTTGCGTAAAAATAGGGGACGACGGTGCATTGATAATGAATAAAGGTTTAGCCTTTTAAAAAGGGGGAGGGAGATAAGAGGATAATAATGATGACCACATTTCCACAGATACACATTTGATGGACCAGACCTGAAGATAGCTAACGTGGAAGCAGATGATGAGGGCATTTACACCTGTCAGGTTCACACAACGCTGGACATGGCCGAAGTCAGTGGCAGCCTCGCTTTATGGGGTAAGATCAATTATCATGTTCGGTGTGATGTTTAATCATTTTGAATTATTAAATGTATTATGATAAAACGTTTGGTGGTGATGATTTCGTTGTTGTCCCCCGCAGATCGTCCAGACCCTCCTGGCCTCCTCCAAATCACGGATCCTAAGCGCCATGCTGTCACCCTCAGCTGGACTCCTGGAGACAACCACAACAGCCCCATGCTAGGTCTGCACACACACACACACACACACACACACACACACACACACACACACACACACACACACACACACACATACTAACACTTAGATGCATACACATCTACACACTCATTCCTCCTCTTTTTTCCTTCTCTTTAATACTAAAACTGCTTTTATACAGATGGTGATTAGATTTTTGTGTTTTTCTGAAATTATTATTATTAATAATAGTGCCACAATGTAAGGAGTGTATGCACGGGCTCAGACACACAGCTATACAAATACAACTTTTCATCTAGTGTTACAGTCCCATATCATTCATCTCCCTCTGGCAAAATGAAAGGATGCTCTGTTTTTATTACCTGGACAGGATTGTTATTTGATCTGCAGCATCAGACTTTTGTAACGCTCAAAGTGTCTCGGTATGACTTTATCGCAAGTGTTTATTTTCCGTTTCTATTGCTTCCTTATTGTTCATATCCTGTCTTTCACTCCATCGCTATTTTTTCCCTCTCTCTGCAGAGTATGTCATTGAATTTGAGGACCAAGGTTCGAAGGAGAAGGGTTGGGAAGAGCTCAAGAGGGTAACGGGACACAAGGAGCGTGCTAGCCTCTCTCTGTGGCCCTACATGTCCTACCGTTTCCGGGTCATCGCCATCAATTATGTGGGAAAGAGTGGCCCCAGCAAGCCATCCGATATCCACAACACAGATGCCGCAGGTTAGAGCCAGTGTTTTGTAACCGCAAGCTTCATTCCCAAAGTGAACCCAGAGTGACTCTCTATGATACTTTTTTCCCATCACAGCTCCAGACAATAATCCCGAACGTGTAAGCACTGAGTCCAAAGACCCAGACACTCTGGTCATCACCTGGCAGGTCAGTGTCTAAAGCAGCATCAAGGTCATTTAAAAAAAAGAGTCTGTGTGTTATTTATTGCTGTCATTTGCTACAGGAAATGGACAAACGTAACTTCAACGGACCTGACTTCAAGTATCGGGTCCTGTGGAGGCGAGTGTTGGGCAGCGGGCCGAGCTGGCACATGAACTACACAACCAAACCACCGTTCACGGTCGATAACATTGGCAACTTTTCTGAATTCGAGATCAAAGTTCAGGCCGTCAATGAAAAAGGGGAGGGACCTGAGCCAGACCCCATCATTGGCTACTCAGGAGAAGATGGTACATTTTTTTTTTTTTTTAGAAAAATCAGCTTTTCTTTTACTGGGAATATTTCCTACTTGTTATTCATTCTAACACATCACCTGTCTGTCTTTGTCTCTCAGTTCCATTGGAGGCTCCGTTGAATGTGGGCGTCGTGCTGCTGAACAGCACTACCATCAAAGTGACCTGGGCAGCAGTAGGCAAAGAGACAGTCAGGGGAATACTGCAGGGATACATGGTACTGATCCTTTATCGACTCTGTTGTTTGGCCGAACATATTCAGCCCCTGTCCTCATGAATAATACATACTGTGGGTTTACAGCCGAGGCAGCCAGATCTTAGCTTGGCAAGGGCTCTGGAGTTCTTTCTAGTTTCAAGGTTGTGATGAGAAGAGCCTTTTTTTTTTTAAATCTGAGATAATCTCACCTTCACAATGTGTCACACTTGAGTGCTTACCTTTCTCTCTTTTGGGAATTTGATACACCAACCATTTTTTTTCATTCTTTTCAAACTGCTTTCAGTAAATCCAATTTTATTGCCATGAGAAAATGTCTAACGCAGAAACAGATCCATGGTTTCCTGCTTTCATTATTTCATCATGACTGATTTTGTGGCTCCAGGTCTACTTGACCAGAGCTGGCTCCAGGAGCCACCACCGAGGCCGGAGGTCCAGGGAGCCGGAGAGCACTGTGGTGTTGGAGACTGGGGCCAACGAGAAGAAGAAGGTGATCTATGAGCTCAGACCATACTCCCACTACAAACTGGCCGTCACTGCATTCAACAGCAAGGGAGAGGGACCCCGCTCTGAGGAGGTGCCCTTTGAGACTCACGAGGGAGGTGAGTATGAGAAAGTGTTAATAAAAAAAAATCAGGGGTGGATGAGGGAAGGGCAACGAGGCTGAGATGGGGGGAGGTGATAGATAGATGTTTAATTACAGGCAGGGAGAGACAAAGAGGTGAGGGGGGGAGGGATGGAAAATGGGTTACAAGTGAAGAGAAGGAGGGAGAAACGGGTGCAGCCAAACATTGAGCAAACAGATGTTGCAAACAGACAGTAGATCAAAATAGTTTAATAATAGCTTACACAGTCGGGAAAGTGCATTTTAATCAGGCCTCTTTGTGTTGCTGCTAGTTCCTGGTCCTCCCATGTCCCTGATGCTGGACAGCCCATCAGAGACAGAAATGACCCTCCGCTGGACACCACCCGAACACCCCAACGGGGTCCTTATTGGATATCTACTGCAGTACCAACAGAGTGAGCATCCCTTACTATGCCATGAAACAACCCACATCAGGCACAGACATTTCAGTTTCGCTTAATAAGTGCTTCTATGCTGCATAAAAATCGATCAACACTAAAACATGTCAAAGCATGGCCTCCTGATGCTGCTCGTCAGTCAGTCCATGTCTCACCCATAACGATCCATGTTTTCTCTGCTGTGCTCAGTTGTGGCGAGCGATGACAGCCCCATGCAGGTAGAGACAATCGACGACCCCACGGTCACCGAGCTCACCCTGAAGGGCCTGGACCGCCACAGCCACTATCGCTTCCTCCTGAGGGGGCGCACTTCTGCAGGGGACGGAGAGCTCAAGACGATGGAGGGCGCCACCACGCTGGATGGAGGTACCAAGCCGATTTACAGCGTCCTTCACCGTCACAGATCAGCCACGCACACACACAGGGTCCGAATGGACTAGATCAATAACTTGATTCCTCCGTCTGATTGTCTTGCAGTGCCTCCTGCCACGATTGACCAGTCTGTTGGGGAAAACTCAGTTAACCTCAGCTGGGTGGCCAAGAAGAGACACAGGAACGTTAGCTTCCAGATCCACTACCAAAACAAAAATGGTATAATGACTACACTAATAAGTGCATAATGAAAACCTCATTACACGCAACCTTAAAACCATTAGTACAGCTTGGGAATAGTTTCACAATCAAAGTTCATGTCACGTCTCTGCAGATGGCAGTGGTTGGAAGACAACGGAGAAGGTGAACTCGTCTCAGGCGTTCTACCAACTCCAGGGCCTGGCTCCCGGCTCTTATTATAATCTGCGCTTCACCTACAGAAACACCACCTTCTGGGAGACTAACATCAAGACAGAAGGAACAGGTACTCCGAGTGTTCTGCCTCCATTTATCCTCTCTTCTTTCATCTTCTCCGCTCTCTCTCCTCTGGGCTTCCCATATCTAAATATAAAGCCTGATCCTACAGAGAGTGCCTTGCAGTTCTCTCCACTGCCTGTGAAGTGCTTTCAAAGACTCGTGTGAAAAGAGAGCTTGGTTAGCCATATGAAATGATCCATTACTTATGTTTGTTTGGCATATTTTGCTGTATTCTCTGGTTCCCAAGTGTGCACTGCCACCCTGTCAAAATGCACAATGCTCTGCCTCCTCGCTCTAGATTCTTCTCCCTCTTTTATCGTGTTTCTCCTACTTTTTTTTTGCTGTTCTACAACTCCTCTTGTACTTTTTTATCCTGTTTCTGCATTAAAAAAACAAACGCCTCCAACCTCCCTCTTCTTTTCCCTCAGAAGGAGTAACAGAGGTGCAACCAGGTTTTGCAACTCAGGGCTGGTTCATCGGTGTCGTTAGCGCCATCGTGCTGCTGCTGCTCATACTGCTGATCCTCTGCTTCGTCAAGAGGAGTAAAGGGGGAAAGTATTCAGGTAGGTGTTTAGCATTCAGTGGAGATGGTGAACAGAATGATTGAGGCCTTGAGGAACTTTTTAAAAGGATCTATATTTGGTCCGTCGGGACAACTGCTGTGTCACGAGCTTTGTCGGTGACACCGGACAGCCTGGAGCCACAAAGCTGTCTGATAGTGAAAAAAACTGGCAGTTACAGGAATAGACCACAGTAAACAACATAATTCTTACTGGAAAAACGACAGCAAAATACAATTGCACTACATTTAAAATTCAACCCTTACAGCGGCTCCATATCCAAATAATTGACCAGTTCGTCTCACTTCTCCCTTGCAGCCTTCACATCAAACACATAGAGAAACAGACCTCTGAGCCTTAATGTGAAAGTAAGATGCTCTGCCATGGAAAGGTCTGTGAAATAATAATCACAAACCATAAGAGTAACTACGACCTGCAGGCTACTCTTTGACTGGGCAGAGAAATACACCGGCCTTTCATCCCTTTCCACTTGAGGGAGAAACAAGTGGCTGTAGACGTAATTGTCTCTGCTAAAAGCCGGGAATAATTGAATAATAAATCACGACCATACCCGCTGGCATTATACTTATAAGTGATTAATCATTTAATCGTTTTTTTTATTTTACCAGTAATATTAAAATATAAGAGTGTTATCTATTATGCTGAAAGTCAGATGAGAAATTGCAAAAATCACACTTGAAACCACATAAATAAACAGATTGTGTCCAGATTAGTCCAAATCTTTTTGCTCCACAGACAGAAAGGTATTTTTTTTTTTGTTAAATAACGTCATTACCCATGTCTGGGGCTGAGGTTTTCCAGAGATCTCACTGATAATTGAATCCAATCATCTCCTCCACAGTGAAAGATAAAGAAGAGGGTCCGATGGACTCAGAAGCCCGGCCTATGAAGGACGAGACTTTTGGAGAGTATAGGTTTGTCATCTGAATGCACATCCTCTCTTCGGGCGCCACCTTTTTTCTTTCAATAGATCATTTAAATTCTTACTCCTAACAAAACCCTGATTCCCTAAGCCCAGTTTGCTTTTCCTAACCCTGTGTGTTCCTTTTCATTGTCCCTCTTCTGCCTAACGCCCGCACCCGCTATGCAGATCTCTAGAAAGGTATGCTGTGAAGTGATTTGCTATCCCAAACCCACTGACTTCCCTGTTGCATTTGGTATAATCATAGTGTAATGTATCCTGCTGTATATTGGCTGCAACTAACATTAAACCTTATATATTTTCATATTAATATTTAATATTAATCAATTAAGTGGCTCAATGGGACTTCATCAAAGGCCTTGTTTTGTCTGTATGACAGTCCCAATCTCCCAAATGTAGGTCATGTAACGTAACGCATTTAAGAACCTGGAATTTTGACTTTTTGTCTACTTAAAGATGATTATCAACATAGCCAATCAACTAATCGATGAATCGACTAATGGTTGCAGTTATTATGTGTTGTCAGTTTGCATGTTGGAGTATTGTGGGCTGTGTTTTTGTTGTTATTTTTTCAGAAAAAGCTTGTTGTGTAATAATTAGTGACATAATATAATATAATAATAATATAATATTTACTTTCTTTGCGCCCTCACATATGTAGTGACCTCGAGGAGAAGCGCACGGCCAGCCAGCCGTCGCTGAGCGAGGAGAGCAAGCTGTGCAGCGAGGACAACCTGGACTTCAACGGCAGCAGCACCCTGACCACTGAGCTCGGCACCAATAAAGCGTCTACCTATGTCAACATGGATGAGTCTCTGGGCAGCCAGTTCAGCCAGCCAAGCGAGGGTCCGGAGGCACTGCATGGCCTGCCGGACAACTCGCCACTCAACCCCACCGTCGTCTCCCCAGGCGCCAACGGCATGCCCAACTCAGTCACCATCCTCGATTAACCCCACACATCCACCAGCGGCCATTAGACCAAAACATGTATATGTGCCCATTCGCTCCTGTTCCCGTACTCACCTGCTGATATGTTGTTTAACGACCAATATACAATCAATATATGGACTATTCAGATGCCCCTGGCAGTCATCTGTACGACTGGACTGTTTTGACCAAAGGAGTGTCCAAAGTAGTGGACAGTGTGATACAAGTTTGACTGACCTGAAGTTGTCTTTTGACGTCCCCCCCCTGACCCTCCTTTTATCTGTGTAGTTTACAACATATCTTGATGACGGACATTCATTTCTCCCCCTTTCTCCTCCTTCTTTCTCTCCACAGACAGCTCTATAGATAGATTAAGACAGAATGTTGTACAGGTAGGAAGAGGGATTGTAGGCGGGGTCCTATAGCGATGCAGAGGAGTGCGTTGAAAGAGGAGGATGATAGTCGGGCCTAGTGTGGGCAAACAGACAGCTCATGCTGCTGTAAAAAAAAAAAAAAAGTCTTGGATATTTATCATGCCTTATTTGATTTCACATGTTTGTATGTCTAATGCCATTTGATGTTCAGATTGTACTTGCCAGTGACATTTTCTCCTTTTTTTTTTTTTACAAATGCATTTGATACAAAACATACTTTTTTTATCTGCCATTTTATTTATACCATTATTTGTTTTGATATTGTTTTCTACACTATTTATACAAAACTCATGACTTCTGTTTATTGACATATTTCACAGATCAATATGTTTTACGTCAAAACAAAGTGATTCCAAGTTTCTTACTATAAATAGCATTGGATGCATAAGGGGAACTTGCTGTGAACATGCTGAGTAGCATCTGGTGTATATAGCTGCATCTACATCTATCTATTTAGCTATGATACAGTATTACAGATATGTAAATGCTCCTTATAAGTTCCTGTGCCTGATGGGTCTGCATAGAGCACCAGATTGATGTCATTACTCTCTCGCCTTTTCCACCAGACGTGTAATGTCATTATTGGAAACGATATTGTAATTTTTTGTGTCGAGATCCTATGTGTAGCTTTCCGTATCTGTCCTTGTCTCTTTCTACACTGTATTAAAAACATTGTTGTCTCTAATCAACAATCTTTTCATACCTGTCCATCTCATATTACACAAACTGTTTGAAGCGCAGTATTTATGTACATTTACAGATCAGAGAGTGGAGTGTCATGGGCAAACCCTCTCGCGTTTTATTTTCATCAATGCAAGTTGACGTTGCAGACAGGCGGAATGATTGCCAGTTGATGTATAATAAAAACAAGCAGTTGGTATTTACATCAAACACCGAGAATGTATTCTTTTCAGAGCTGGGCGGACATTGTATTTAGATGCTACTAATCTAACTAACTAAAGATCTGAGGTACAAGGTACTGGAGGGGTTATGATGATAACCGTTTTATTCTCCACAGAATGTAAATACAACCCTTCAACATTGTTTTGATGAACCCAACCATGTTTGATATAAAAATGTGAAAAATGTGCAGCATTTTGAAGCAACTCGACTAAATTTTAAATTGTTGCGAGTTTTTCTTCTTTGTACTAAGTTACTAATCAAACAAAAAAAAAAATAGTTGAGGTGATAAAAAAAAAGATTTAAAAAAAAAATCCACATTGTTTTATAGATGTTTACAAACATTTGAAAATGTTAAAATCCAAAAATGTATATTAGTGTCATTTAGTGATAGTAGTTCCATTACAATGAAAGCTAAGATCGCGTTCTTGCCCATAATCAGTTTTGCAGCGCAGTGAATATCTGTGGAGTTTTTGTCTGATGCAGTTATGAGAGGTGGGGATGCAGTGAGCCGGTTTGGGCCGACCAGAGGGAGAACCTATATGCAACGTTGCTGCCTCAATTCTCCCTATTCAAATAAAAGCTATGCCACTGGCCAAACACCACCAGACAGGCCCTTAGGTGAAGGGATGTCGACAGGCTAGTGGCACTGAAGGAGATGTGTGTAAGCTCCCTGTTGTTGGCTACACAGACACTCAGGAAAGCTTTTAAAAAAAACATTTATTTTCATACAGGAGTGATGAATGACGGGAAATAGGCCAATATTCAGGACTTGACTATCTGCTGCTTAACATCTGTGTTTGTCGGTGTTCAGGGCAAATGTTAGCTTTGAATGAGGAATGAGTGTACACACACAGATACTCACTCGACTGCCACTCACTCTTTGCTTTTCATGTGTCGAGGGGAAAGCTGAGGACACTGGTCTTTGCTTTTCCGCTGTTGTTTCCCCCTCGTTTTTAATATGTAAAAGATACAAAAAAAAATGTGAATTGGTTCATTTTCAGAAGCTTCTTCAAAACACAGACAATGCCTGAGTGGGAGAGGAGGGTTGGGAGAACATAGGGAGAGGGACATGGGGAGGAGGGTATAGGGAGTCTGTGTCACGGCCTCTTTGTAGTGTGTGGGATGCAAAATGGGACCGATGGTATCGATGTGTATCAACGACAGGCCGTGGGGCCAATATAACTGTAACTGCATTATGAGTCTACCATTGTAACTGGTTCTATGACTGGAAAATAAAAATAAAAAGTGGAACAATCTGTACCAAAAAAAAAAAGGTTCCTTTTTTGTCATCACTCTCCGCCCATAAAATCAATGCATGTCAAAATAACAGAATGTATTGATTCATCCAGATTCAATCCCCACTGAGTGTGAGTCTAACAATCAATAGATTTTATTAGCAGATAGTGACAGGGGAAACAAGCCGGTGTGTGGTGGTCAGCGGGAGCTGGTGTTGAATTGATGAAAGTAGTCCTTGCTGGGTTTGTTGGTGTATAGCTTCTTGTTCAGGTACTCCTGACTAGAACAAACAGAGACATACAAGCACAGAGTGAGGAACCGTTTCCAAAACAGTCCAACATTACAGCACTTCATCATCTACATCCCAGATACATTTGCTGACTAGTGCCTGAAGTGTATGTATGTGTGTGAGTGGGGCGCTCACTGTGCCTGCTGCTCTCCAGCCAGCTGCATGTTGTATTGGTCTATCTGAATCCTCTTCTGTCTCCTCAGCTCTTCTGCTCTCCTCTCCTCCTCCTCTGCTCCTCTGGATAGCTTAAGGAGCTGGAGTTCACAAGCTGCATCCTGAAGCCTCTCAGCTTCACGTTGTCTCTAAAAATGGCAAGAAACATCGTCTAAATGGCAGTCCTGAGCAGACCTGTTATGTGGGATACTGGGTTTAAAAATGTTCTTTCTTCTGCTTTGTTATGAAGGACTTGAAGGTTAGGACTTGATCAAAAGTCTCCACAATGAATTTGAGGGATTCCAAGATGGTTGAATTATTGTCTTTTGTTGCTTCGGGCATCATTTACATTTTTTTATGTATAGTTTATTATTGGACATTTAAGACCAACGTGTTAAAGAGGGAATGTATTTTGGGAGAATGGTGTTCCTCCCTCTGGTAAAGAAGCTTTTCCATTGGTGGTTTCATTTTAAGAAGTCACAAGTCACAAGTTGTGAACCCGATTTTGCAGCGAGATAGAACGTAAGCACGGAGCAGCGTTAGGTGTGACCTGACACTGAACTGCTCTGCCCTTTGTGTGTTAGAGCAGCATTGTGTTTTACTCCAGTACCTGTCTCTCAAGACGCTGCTCTTCCCTCTCCCTGTGGATAGCGCTCAGCTGCTCGGGGCTCATCCCCTTCCACCTGTCCACCAGAACTCGGGGCAGCCTCGGTCCTCCCATGTCTATCTCCGCTGCCTCTGCACACTCTGTCATCATGTCCGATATAAGGATGTGCTGCATCTCTGCAAGGTTCTCCCTTTCCTCTCTCCTGTGCTGCTCCTTCAGTGTCTCTGCCCGCTCTGCAGCCTGTGGAGGGCACAACACAGTGAGGCCTCACCATTGATCCGGGGCCAGTTCATTGATCTTTCCCTTGATGATATGAATAGCGGGAGCTTTACGAAACCCAGCCTCTAATAGGTGGTTACTTCTAACATAGAACCTCCTGAGAGATCCACTCAGTCGTCTACATTTGCTTGTGCATCATGCATGTGAGTGGTTATTAGGGAAACCACATAATTGTCGTTAAAAATATAAAAAATATAATATATAATGATGCCTCCCAATGGAGGATTCAGCCGCGAGCATTCAGGCAAATGAGTGGAGAGCTAAATGGAAGCTTTTAACACCAGACAAGGCCCATGCATACATCAACGCAGTTAAGATTGTGTGTGGATGCACCGCTTAACATTTTCAATTAACAATTTCAATTTAAAAATCCCACCTGAGAGCAGCATGTCTGGGCTCAAAACCCCAGTGGATTACACTTTGAGCATCCACATCAGGGGGTGGCGTGTGTGTGCATCTGTATGTGTCCATCTGTGTGTTCACTGTGCACACGTGTGTGTGTGTGTGTGTGTGTACTGTACCAGGACGTGATTGTAGTTGTCGAGCGCCATGCGGGAGGCTTTCTTGCATTCCTCCTCTAGCGCACGCAGCTGAACCCCCTGACGGTCCTGATGCACCAGCTGTTTGCTCAAGAGCATCTCTGTGACACACACACACACACACACACACACACACACACACACACACACACACACACACACACACACACACACATGTTGGAACTCACCTAGTGTGTGTTTTCACACTTGCATTACCCATTACCCGTTGTACAAAGCTCTTCAACAACACGCTCCACACTTTCATAACAGCTCTCTGGGATGAGCATCCATCAATGTCACCTGGCACTAAGGGCTGTGCGTAGGAGTGTGTGATTGTTTGTGCAGGAAAGCATGAAGCATGTGTGTGATTTACAGAGGCTGTAGTGTATAGCATGTAAGCTACCAGTGATTACAGTGTGTGTGTGTGTGTGTGTGTGTGTGTGTGTGTTTTCACCTCTATGCTCGTCTCCCAAATGCCTTCTCTCGTTTTCTTCCTTCTGTGCTCGAAGATCTCTGTCTGTCTGTTTCATTTGTTCTCTCCTCCTTTGCGCCTCTCCGATATCTTCTCCCTGTGCATGAAGCAAGGACATGGTGCTTAAAGGCGATTATGACAGCTGTTTGCTAGTATTTGCATTTGATGCACACCCAGCACCTACCTGGAAGATTTTCATGCTGGCAGGCCCCAGCTCACCTTCTGGAATGGTGATCTCGAATGACCCCTTGAGGCCACATTTGACATCAGCACCGTCCTCGGCATGCTGTTGAGTGGCCCAATAGCGGGTCAGGTCAGTGTGCAAAGCTGCTCGCTTCTCCTTTTCATCAATGTCTTGCTGAAGCAGGGTGTGATCATGGTATTCTCTCAGCTTATCTGCAATGCAATGAAAACAAAGACGTATTTGATCAATGGCTCATTCGTGGTGAAAGGTAATTTAACGTATGGAGATTGCTTATACAATATTCATATAGGGGCCTCAGTATTAATAGGTGAATAATGGTTCTGTTCAATTGATTTCATTCAGACCCCTCCCTGGCTCTCATCATGCCCATAGTTTACCAAAAGCTTTGCTCCGTTGTATGTCCATATTTTGCTGATGTTTTTTCTCCTGGACCTGTTGGTTGAGCGCATCAGGGTCAATGCCCAACACACGGAGACGGGTGTTGAAGATCCGGGCCTTGCGTGCTGTTTCTGCAGACCGTCGCCTCTCCACAGCCTTTTCTGTGTGCATGTCTGCAGGCAAATCCACTTTATACATGTTCTCAGTTTCTGAATAGTCTGGAGGGAGTAGACACATAAACAATGCTGATTATTATGGATGGAAATGAATTATTCTGCTAACTGAACATCACACCCTGATGCATTCAACATCTATGCCCCCTTTTCAACCATGAATGCATGTCACAATACTGACAATTATGAAAATGTGTTCTGCAGTAGGACAACATTGATACTCTGAATGTATTTCTTTAAAGTCTATTGAACTAAACTGTATAATATTCCAGACAGTGCTACATCATCATATATTATTATTATAATGTATTATCACAATGTAGAGAATGACAAATTTCACAATGGCAAATTCCGGTGAAATGAGGAGTTAATGTGAACGATAAAAAAACGATAAATAAAAGTTAACTTTAGGACAGACTTTTTAAAACATTTTTCAGAAAAATTGATAACAGATGTAATGCAGCACTTACCTCTGACGTTATAGATATGGCCAAAGTATATGAGCTAATGTTAGGACTAGACCGTGTCCACTAGCTGCAGAAGTTTCCTCGCTGATCAGATCCTGTTGTGTTTGGATGCCTTTGGTGACCATGGTAACTTGTAATGCAGCCGTTATGCATTGTTTGACATGAATCAATAAAGGGAGTGATGCGCATGCACAAAACATTAACGCTGTCTGACATGATTTGATCAATTAACGTTATTTATTGTGATAGGCTACTTTAACGGTAGTGGTGGTATAGAGGGCACAGCACTGTGGTCGTGAGAACATAAGCATTGGTCTCGCGAGAATGTGCGAGTTTTCGTGTCTCGCGCGCTCGAGGGTCTTCCTGTTGGGTTGTAAAATGGCGCATTGTTGTCACAACCGCGTCGCGTCGATTTGATTGCGTTTATGAAGCTATTTAGATAAGTAAACTAAATATGCACATCATAATGTGACATATGCATAGGGCAGCAATCGTTTGAACAGAGAGGTTCATTCATTTGCGTGCATACGAAGTCTTTGAGATTGCTTGCTAGCTAAATATTTGTTGGCCATTAGCTAACTAGCTAGCTAGCTAGTATTCACTCCAGTTTTTTTTCCCAGGACAGCGGCGGTAATATAACGAAGATGGGTTATTTAAAACTGATAGAGATCGAGAACTTCAAGTCGTATAAAGGAAGGCAGATCATTGGACCTTTTCACAAGTTCACGGCAATCATCGGACCCAATGGATCTGGTATGTTATGATAGCAAATGTTAAATCGCGGCTAATGCAAACAGCTTGCTAGCATTCGCTGACTGTAAACACAGTGAAGTCACGCTCCGCTGTCTCTAACGTTAGACGTCACAACATGTAGTCTATGTATGTGATTTACTTCTGACTTGCAGGACAGCAGTTTGACTACGTTACCTATCGTACTAATTATTCTACCATCTAACGTTACCATTCTGCGCTGCTTATTACAATGCGTTTCGTGTTATGGTATGTTACTGTCAGCTTGTGCAATGTTGCATGTGTGCATAACAATCCATCTGTTGTGTACATCATTAAGATTTGTCTTTGTCTGTTTAAACGTTTAATATTATAACGCTTTTATTTGTGGAAACACATTATGTCCAGCGTGATTTACATAGGCGTTTACAGTATACAGTTGTATGTATTGTGTTTTCATGTTGATTTTTATAGGTTGTTAAAACTATGTATGCTATTTTTGCAGGAAAGTCCAACCTTATGGATGCCATCAGCTTCGTGTTGGCAGAGAAGACCAGCAACCTGCGTGTGAAGACTTTGAAGGATCTAATTCATGGAGCACCTGTGGGGAAGCCAGCTGCCAACAGAGCTTTCGTCAGCATGGTGTACCAGGAGGATAACGGAGAGGAGCGCTCCTTCACAAGAGCCATCATTGGTATGAGCATCCATTGACAGTACAAGACATTAGAAGGCATAAACTTTGCTGCATTAAAAGAATAGTGTAATGTTTCATTAGTGCTTCTATAAGGCTATATGGCCAAGCAAACTACAAAACCATTAGTTACTGCCAGTAATCTTTGCATATAAAAGCACCTAACTATTAAGTCAGAGATGTCCCACTTTGCTTTGCAGAACTTTATTTTAGTCATTGCATTATCAAAGCTGCTTAGGCAACATATTGTATTATGTAAATATGTTTGTTATAAGAAAGTTTATTGAAAGACACTTGCAGCCGTCTTGTATTTGCTTCGACAAGCTAATTTTTTCTGTCCTCCAATGTTGTCGCGTGCATCAGGTTCCTCCTCTGAATACCGCATCAACAACAAGGTGGTGGGCCTGCCTGAATACAGTGAGGAGCTGGAAAAGCTTGGCATTTTGATCAAGGCTAGGAACTTCCTGGTCTTCCAGGTGAGACTGAAAGCAGAGACCCAAATATAACTTAAATTAAATTCATATCTGGTAACATGGTGTTTGTAGTTGCTATTGTTAACTGTAGTTCTCTGCTTATTCGAATTCCAGGGTGCTGTGGAGTCGATTGCCATGAAGAACCCCAAAGAACGTACAGCTCTGTTTGAGGAAATCTCACGTTCTGGAGAGCTGGCCCAGGAGTACGACCGCAGGAAGAAGGAAATGGTGAAAGCAGAGGAAGACACACAGTTCAATTACCATCGTAAGAAAAACATTGCTGCTGAGAGAAAAGAAGCCAAGCAAGAGAAAGAGGAGGTATGTATGCAAGTTATGTTATTTCTGGGTATTTGTTTGCTGCTAACTTCTTCATCTTGATTTTAAAGTTAATGTCATGTGAGAGGAATTTTGACTCACAGAAAGGTACTTTGTTAAGATTGGCTTCAGATTCGTTTTGATTACCTGTGTTGGCTGACTTATGTTATTTGTCTGTTATTGCGACTTACCCTGACGCTCTTGAAAAGGAGATTTTTTTTATCTCAGTGTCGTGTTCCTAGTTAAATAGATGCCATTATTATACAAACGATGGAAAACATACCTCATCACTCTGTCTCTGTCCATGTCTCCTCACATCATTCCATCAGGCTGAACGTTACCAGCGTCTGAAAGATGAAGTGGCCAGAGCAAGTGTTCAGTTACAACTCTTCAAGTTGTACCACAATGAGACTGAGATTGAGAAGCTGAATAAAGAGCTGAGCCAGCGGAACAAGGAGATCGATAAGGACCGTAAAAAGATGGACCATGTGGAAGAGGAACTGAAGGACAAGAAGAAGGAGCTAGGCAGGCTTATGAGGGAGCAGCAGACCATTGAAAAAGAAATCAAGTAAGTGGCGATTACATGATGACCTTCTCACAGATGGCTTCATCTTCTTCTCAGGTGATCTACTGTATAACTAATTTCCTTTGTTTATCACTTGACTCACAGAGAGAAAGACTCTGAGTTAAACCAAAAGAGGCCGCAGTACATCAAGGCCAAAGAGAACACCTCACACAAGATCAAGAAGCTCGAGGCGGCGCGCAAGTCTTTGCAAAACGCACAGAAAATGTACAAGAAACGCAAAGGGGACATGGATGAGCTGGATAAAGAAATGAAGGCGGTGGAGTTGGCCAAGCAAGACTTTGAGGAACGCATGGAGGAGGAAGCACAGAGCCAGGGCCAGGATCTCACCCTGGAGGAAAACCAGGTCAGTCAGAATGTCAGAATGTTGCTGAATTCATTATATATTATGATTCAATATTTATTATTTGCAGGATTTGATTTAGTTATTCAAGTTAAAATTCTGCTACATTGGTACTGATTCCTCATTTATACTAATATTATACTGAGATTGAAGTTATATCTGACTATCATTCTACTTTTCATTGGAAACCTAGCAAATACAAATCCCATGTTTTGGGGTGTGAACTGTAAAAATGTTTTTCCTTGTGGTTATTAGATCAGATTGATCTTAAAATATAGATGACTTTATATGACCCTCTTATTCTCCCGCCCCACCCAGGTCAAGCAGTACCATCGTTTGAAGGAGGAGGCCAGCAAACGTGCGGCCACCCTGGCACAGGAGCTGGAGAAGTTCAACCGCGACCAGAAGGCCGACCAGGACCGCCTGGACTTGGAGGAGAGGAAGAAAGTGGAGACGGAGGTAAATAAGATACAGCATTGCCTGTGCCAGACTTAAATGATTTTGAGGGATTTAAATGCATGCAACCATATATGTTGTTGTTTCTCTCCAGGCAAAAATCAAACAGAAGATACGTGAAATTGAGGAAAACCAGAAGCGTATCGAGAAATTAGAAGATTACATTACCACCAGCAGGTAATGTACTCTCATTTTGTTTTAAATGTTTGAACAGTGTTCAACTTTATTAATTCCACTGTTTTGTCCTGTTGCCTCTCAGGCAGTCACTGGATGAGCAGAAGCGCATGGAGGAAGAGCTGACCGAGGAGGTGGAGATGGCTAAGAGGAGAATTGATGAGATCAACACGGAGCTTAACCAGGTGCTTAATACACTCACAAGGAAAGAAAAGCAGTAACTTCAAATGTTGTTATCTAAGCTGACTATCGATGATTTCAGGATGATATATAGTTGTTGGACACCATTCTCTTGAAGACCTGAGTTCATGACTAAATGCGTTTTGTCCTTAAGCAAAACTTAAAACTGCGGCTATATCTTACCTGTGATTTTCCATATGAATCAATTCATGTTTCTCACTACAGAAATGTCCACAGGGAAAAATAATAATGTGACTAAAATAAACAATGGCTCGGTGTACCAGTAATCCATGGCACAGTACAGGGACCTGGTTCTGATGTTCCTGTTGATGATTCACCGGTGTATGACACGTGAAAAAATCTATAATGAATCCCGTTATTATTGGCGTTTGTTTTAGGTAATGGAACAGCTGGGAGATGCACGAATCGACAGGCAGGAGAACAGTCGCCAGCAGCGCAAGGCTGAGATCATGGAGAGTATCAAAAGACTCTACCCTGGCTCTGTGGTAAGGCAGCTGTGACGCACAATATTATCTAATTTTCTTATGCTTGCAAGACTGCAGTTTCCTGCTTCCCTACTTAAGTTGAATGTCCAACATTTAATACACTCTGATGAGTAAAAATGTGATGTTCTCTCTCATTCTGCAGTATGGTCGTCTAATCGACCTGTGCCAGCCCACTCAGAAAAAGTATCAGATTGCTGTCACCAAAGTGTTGGGCAAGAACATGGACGCCATCATTGTCGACTCAGAGAAGACCGGCAGAGACTGTATTCAATATATCAAGGAGCAGAGAGGAGAGCCCGAGACGTTTCTTCCCCTCGACTACCTTGAGGTGAATACTAGAAAGTAAAGAAGTATACAGTAACATAGTGGCAATCCTGAATGAAAACATCAAACACATTTGAACACATTTTAGGAAGAAGACATTTATGTCTGATGCGAAATGTGTATAATTTAGATGTGTAAAGGTACACAGAAGTCACAGTTCAGTACAGCTTCTTTCTTTCAATCTATTTTAAACAGACAGAAGTACAAAGCCGCTTGTTAGTGACTGCCAAAGTTGTCAGTGGGCAAAATCAATGGGAATGGGAACCCACTGGCGGGCCTTTCAGCTCCAGTGCTTTATTTTTGGCTTGCTAGAGTGTGACTGACCTGCATGCATATTAGCTTGTTGTGCTAACCTCAGCATATGTTGCTAATGGTGTATGGTTAAGAGTGTTCCGGCGGAACTTGCATTACATCTATTAATCTATATACCGGTTCTGCGTGCTGCTGCATGCACTGTAGTGTACTGTGATGGTTTGGTACAGCTACACATACTCGTACAGCTCTTGCTTCATCCCAGTGGACCTACTGTTATTGTTATATATACACGTATGCATATATACAAGTATACACGTATTGTTCATTTCAAAGCTACTAATTGAAATATCAGTAGCTGGTGTGCCTGGTTAACAATAAAGTCTACAGTCAGCTATATTAAGTTAATACTTTCTTGCATCAGACACCATTTTTCTGCTGAAAATTATACTTACAGGAAAACCATGATGGGGATATTAAATGTGATTTTCTCTTGTCAAATCCAAGGTGAAACCAACAGATGAGAAACTGAGAGAACTGCGAGGAGCCAAACTGGTGATTGATGTGATCCGCTATGAGCCTCCACACATAAAGAAAGCCCTCCAGTATGCTTGTGGAAACGCCCTGGTCTGTGAGAACGTAGAAGATGCACGAAGGATCGCGTTTGGAGGACCGTACAGACACAAGGTGTTTGCCTTGATTTAGTTCACTAACTGAGGTTCTACAGATATTATCAAACATTTCAAGTAATTACAAGTATTGGAAAGCTAGAATTCCTACCTGATGATTTGGTAGATTCATTTTTTTTTCTGTTCTTCCACCTAACCTCTCCTTGTGTCCCTGTGTCCAGACGGTAGCCCTGGATGGTACTCTCTTCCAGAAATCTGGAGTCATCTCTGGAGGAGCCAGCGACCTGAAAGCCAAGGCGAGGCGCTGGGATGAGAAGGCAGTGGACAAGCTCAAGGAGAAGAAAGAAAAACTGACAGAAGAGCTCAAGGTAACTTTGATTATTATTTGTCCTCAGTTAGATATCAGGATATCTTGATTAGTTTCTTAAAGCTAACGTCAAAATGTGAATTGTGTTTGATCTGTAATCACTGACTGCAGCGATCGATTGCCACTTGAAGTAAATTCCCAACAATGTCCACTTAATGTTTCCCTCTGTAGGAGCAAATGAAGGCCAAGAGAAAGGAAGCAGAGCTGCGTCAGGTGCAGTCTCAGGCCCACGGTCTGCAGATGAGACTCAAGTACTCCCAGAGTGATCTGGAACAGACGAAAACCCGTCACCTCTCCCTCAACATGCAGGTACAGCCTGCTTTACACTGCAGTATTTTCTCCCGATTTGTTATTGCTATATTTATTGTGCACTAAAACGTTTCATTTGTGTCATGCAGGAAAAGTCCAAACTCGAGAGTGAATTGGCAAACTTTGGCCCTCGCATCAACGACATCAAGAGGATCATCCAGTCCCGTGAGAAGGAGATCACAGACCTGCGAGACCGCATGAACCTGGTGAGAATGACACCAAGTCAGGTCCATTTAGAAGTCTATGAATATATGGCATTGCAGTGATGTCATTATAAATGTTTTTGTTTTGCAGGTGGAGGATGAGGTGTTTATTGAATTCTGTAAGGAGATTGGAGTGAGGAACATCAGAGAGTTTGAGGAGGAGAAGGTGAAAAGGCAGAACGAGATTGCAAAAAAGCGGTGAGTTTAGCAATGAGCCCGTTGAAGTGTCAGATGTTTTACACATTGTTAGTTAACCTGTCACATGTTTCCTGTGTTGTCTTAACCTGACACTCCACATGTTGCTTCAGTCTTGAGTTTGAGACCCAGAAGACCCGCCTGGGTATCCAAGTAGACTATGAGAAGAATCAACTGAAGGAGGACCAGGAGAAAGTCATGATGTGGGAGCAGACCGTTAAGAAGGATGAAGCTGAAATCGAGAGACTAAAGAAGGTAGAAATAAAGCGAAGGATGAGAACGTATCTGTTTTGTCCTCAATTTCGACACCAACTTAATTCTTTTTTCTTGCTCTGCAGGAGGAGCACAGACACATGAAGATCATTGATGAGACAATGGCTCAACTGCAGGACCTGAAGAACCAGCACCTCACCAAGAAATCTGAAGTCAATGATAAGAACCATGATATGGAGGAGATCCGCAAAAAACTGGGTGGCGCTAACAAGTCAGTGACTGCAAGCACACAAAAACTTTAATATTTTTTATGTCATATGATAGATATAATTGATATATTTATATTAAGAATGTTTTTGTATTCTCCAGAGAGTTGACGCAGCTCCAGAAGGAGGTCACCGCCATCGAGACCAAACTGGAGCAGAAGCGCAGCGACCGTCACAACTTGCTGCAAGCCTGCAAAATGCAGGACATCAGGCTGCCTCTTCGTTCTGGAACAATGGATGATATTAGCCAGGGAGAGGTAATCACAAACACACTGCAAACTTTTATACTATTGGGAGTGAAACAAAAAAAAAACTACCCTTCTTTTTGTTTGATAATCCAGGGGAGCTCCCAGACAGAAGAGACCAGCAGCCAGAGGACATCCAGCACTGTTCTCGCTAAAGAGGCTCTCATCGAAATCGACTACAGCAACCTGACTGAAGACCTTAAGGTAGCTAGTAAACACAACACCTGCCTTAGATTACATGCATAAACGGCCAGCTTCACCTCCTCCCCTGATTTTATTTAAATGTGACACAAATCCAGAGAGCTACGTGACGGTAATGATGATAATATATAACACTATTCTGTACACATTTACATGATGCATAACAAATACAAAAGAGGCAATGCTATAGTTTAAAGGAGTCATCACCAGGAAATCGCAATTTCTCTTGTTAAAACATGCATATCTGTGTTTGACCTCAGTTGAAACTTGCCTGAAAGGCTGGAGTTTGAAAGTGGCGCCGTTTTTTCGCTTCTGCTCTTTTTCCGAACAGGAATAGCACACAAGGGTGTGCATTCCTAAAGCACGAGATTTTGATTCTGCGCCTACGGTGACGTCACCGTGGAGGCTACTTGCATAAGCCCACCCCTCTTTCACCACCCAACCCCGCCCCGTCCGCTACCTGAAATCGCCGAAGCGCCGCCATTAGAGAACAGCAAGATAATTCGTACATAAATGCCTGAATTCCGTAAGGTTCGTCATTTAGTGTGTGCGCCATGACAGGGGGCTGTTTATGTTTTGGAGTCTGCATGCAGGCAAGCCCCCCCGGCTCTGTCCTTCCTGCGGCGAATCAACGCGCGCCTCATTACATATTATACAATGCACATCCGGACCAGTCAAAACCTCGCGCGATAAAATCGCGGTACGAAAAAGGGTCAGAACAAGCTCAATGTTTGATTAAAATTTGTTTTTTTTTTTCTAATAAGTTTTACGAATTGATCCAAAGCGATCCAAGGGGGGCTGGATACGTATAAAACCAGGTTATGACTCCTTTAAGGCAGCTATTCTCAACCACTAGTTTGGGGCATTAGAGTGCCATCTAGTGGACTGTTGAGATACTGCTAAATGGTTAGATGAAAAAAAAATGATTGATGATGATTTCAATGACCTGATGGATTTTAATATCACCACATGCATAATTAGGACAAAAGGGTTTCCTCTCTTAGCTAGCTAGCATTCACTCTGATGCAGTGACACAAAATGTATCGTCTTTCGAAACAACAAAATGAATGTGGGTGACAACCCAGCGCCAGTAAAAGCTCCAATGGGTGTTGAGTAAATATGATTGAATACATAATGACAGTTATGAATAAAAGTAAGCAGAATGTTTATTTTAGTCATGACAGAGGCATCATCCATAGTAGTTTACCAGTATACCAGTTTATTTTTCCCCTTTTATTGTCATGTTTTTTCTCATTCATTTGGGATGGTGGTCCTCATTATTGTTTCAACAATCGGAAGCCTTAAATTAAAAAATGTTGCGAACCGTAGATTTAAGGTAAACTTATCTAATCCTGTGTGACGTCCTACAGGATACTCTGTCGGAAGAGGAGATCAAGGCGGAGACAAACACGCTGCAGCAGCGCCTGAACGAGCAGCAGAGCATCCTACAGAGGATCAGTGCTCCCAACATGAAGGCCATGGAGAAGCTGGAGAGTGTCAGGGACAAGTTCCAAGAGACCAGTGACGGTGAGATGGGAGAACGAGGGAGGGAGAGAGAGAGAACGAGGCAGGTTAAAGACCCATTCTAGAGCACTAAATAATGATCTCACGATTTTATGTCCGTCTTTCCCTCAGAGTTTGAGGCTGCTCGTAAGAGAGCCAAGAAGGCCAAGCAAGCCTTTGAGCAGATCAAGAAGGAGCGGTTTGATCGTTTTAATAACTGCTTTGAGTCCGTGGCCACCAACATTGATGAGATCTACAAGGCCCTCTCACGCAACAGCAGTGCCCAGGTATGCCTCATTGTAGTTTACAATGGCCTACATAAATCCAATGCCCTACAACATAATGTGGTTTGTGTTACGGCAGTGAACACAAGTCGCATATCTCATATGAATCGTGAAGCAAAACATTTTACAACGAGTGTTTCCCTATTCTGTAGGCTTTTCTGGGCCCAGAAAACCCGGAGGAGCCATACCTGGATGGCATCAACTATAACTGTGTGGCTCCAGGAAAGAGGTTCAGACCCATGGACAACCTTTCTGGAGGAGAGAAGACTGTTGCTGCCCTGGCTCTGCTCTTTGCTATTCACAGGTGAAACAGCGGATGTGTACAGTCTTTATACAGGTTTGATTTATTTTCATTGCACTGTTGGAATATTGTTAACATGTCTCCTGTTCATCTCTAGCTATAAACCCGCCCCCTTCTTTGTCCTGGATGAGATTGATGCTGCTCTGGACAACACTAACATTGGCAAGGTCTGCAGAAATAATTTGTTTCAGCCTCTTGAATGTTTTATAAAGGCTGCTTGTGATGTTTACTTACCATCCATCACATTAAATTCAAAGTACAACCCATAATTTCCCTCTGTACCCTCAAGGTGGCCAATTATATCAAAGACCAGTCGGTGCTGAACTTCCAGGCCATCGTCATTTCTCTCAAAGAGGAATTCTACACCAAGGCTGACTCACTCATCGGTGTTTATCCAGAGGTGCGTTTCATTATAATATTGTTACAGAATTATCTCCTGGTTTTGAAAAGTCTTAAAAAGCCTTAAATTGTATTTGTATTTTTACAAAGCTCCTCAATATTTTTTCTTGCTGTTTGTAGACCAAAATATTAGTTATGTTTTTTTATGTGGTTGCGAGTGAGGTTAAATATAACCACAAGTGGGATCAGTGCGACATGAAATTATTCATGTAGGTCAACTGTTAACCCATCCACAAAATGTTTACTTATTTGGGTCCAAGTCAAGTTAATTGAATAATTGTATAACTAGAAATTATTGCTATACACAGCTAAGAAGTAAACAGACAAAGATCTGATTGAAATTCTATTAAATTAATATAGTTAATAAATAATAGGCCTTGAGGTCCCTTCTGATTTTTTTGTCATTCTATGACCAGTATTGCCTTTTAGAAATGTATTTATATTGCATTTTCTATGTGACATTAAAATTAATAAAATATATTCTAAATTTAAGTACTGCAGAAATTGTGTAGTATAGATGTATAAGAAGTTATATTTGGATTCTCCACAACATTGCATCCTAAAACAAATGTCTGGTCCTGTCCTCCAGCAGAAACCTACCAATAATAACATCTTGTGCTATAAAATAAATGCACTTTGGAAGCATCTGATGGCATTGTTTACAGTATCTTTTCTTTCTCTTCCACTCACAGCAAGGAGATTGTGTCATCAGCAAAGTGCTAACCTTTGACCTCTCCCAGTATCCTGATGCCAACCCAAATCCGAATGAATAGGAGGAGGACACCCAACGCTTGCATTTCTGCAAGTTGGATGTTCATTTGCTTCTCTCTCTGGATTGCTAACGTCTTCTGTAGTCACAGATTATGTATTCATTAGGTCCCACTTGTTATTTCTTATTGTTTTTTATGTTTATGTATTTTTATGCTAGAGTAGTGAATTAGTGAGTTTTCTTTTCTTTTCTTTTTTTAGTTGTGGGGTATGTTCTTTTTAGTTGTGGGGGGTTGTTCTTTATAGGCAGCGACATCTTGGATATTTGTACATTTATAAAAGCCCACCCTTTCTCAATTTGGCATACAAGAGTGATTATAATAATCAATACAAATGAATTATAAGCAAGTGAAAAGGAGAGGGAATCAAACCTTTTTAACAGACTGTAGAATTTGTATCACATGGTTAAATATGTATGGGTTTTTGTTCTCTGAGCTTTTGTACTGTTTACGGCCCTCTTTTCAACGGTGTGCTTCAAATACTTTGCCTCTCATCTGTTGCGTGTCCTGAAAGATGTATTTGCATTCTTATGTGCTTACTTTTTTTAAAAGCTTAATCGGGAAATAGTTGTTACAGAACTGTGTATACATTCACGTGTAATAGCTAAAAGGAAATCCCTAGCAATCATGGAGCTTTGTCAAAACTCATCACAAATGATGTCAAAGGAAACGTGCTGAGGTGATAAGGCTGTATATCTTTATATTCCTTGAATCATATTCTCAATAAGCTTTAGGAAAATGGAAACGTGACTATATTGTCAACAATGTTTTATTGATTGGCTTGCTTCAATAAATAAAATTTGAATTATTTAAGCTCCTTTTATTTTGTTTACTTTTATTTTATAATGCAGGTTCCTTGTGTTCCTTTTGATGCTTTTGTGCATCTGCTTTTTCTTCCCTTAATTTGAACCTGTAGTGCAGAATCCATCATACGGCATTAGTTTCCATTCCATAAGGGGGAGTCTGTGCTTTGCTAGGCAAAACTATTTTAGTCTTGGTCTCAGTTTTCACACTGTAACTTCTGCTGGAGTCAGCGTCTAAAGCAAGCAACCTCTCATTTCATCGATGCTCTATCTGCACTAACTGTCTGATTTCAAGGCATTTCTATCATTAGTTTGAATTAGTATTTATGACGCAAACTAACCTTTTGTTAGAGAGGTTGTTTCTTCTCCATTAACAGCCTTTGTTATCCGTCTTTGGTTTGTTTGCAGAAAGAAAACTAACACGGAAAGTGAATGTTTGGATGATTTATTTATTTTGCCATGGTGAAAACACCAATGAAACATCGACTGTAATGGCATAAATCTAGATGTGTAGGAGACTTGAGCTATAACGTTGACTCAGAATCTCCAAAATTGTGCAACACAGTGTATGTATGACAGTAAAACACAGGCTGATCAGAAGATTATGTAAAAAAAGAAAGTCCTCTGTAGAGCCTGTCTCTGTTTGTATTCAGCACAAACCATGAAACAAGTGCAATAAATTATGTCCATGCAATTATGAATACAATTTGTTAAATGTGTTATTAGCCTCAGTGAGCTGTAAAGCTAAATCCACCATACCCCAGGTATGCTGAAGCCACATTAACTAAGTGTCCCTAATTCAAAGGTTTACATATTCATGTAAATTAAAAACACAGTGTGTCGCAGCAGTGACTCAAAGTGACTTGGAAATAAAAATCGCCTGCACTGCTTTGACTACAACCTGAACCCTTTAATACAGTTAAGTCTTTGGATAGTATTGTAGAGGTGAATTAACCTCTATGTCCAAAGTAATTATATAAAAAAAAAAATGTGTTTCCTCTGTAAAACCTGCTGATACCAACTGCACACAAGAACAGTGGTGAGCAGGAGAAAACTCGGTAAACCTCAGTATTAAAAGACGGCAAGTCCTAACTGAGCAGGGGACGCCGCTTTATCAACCAAGAAAAAGATGCTTTAACTTGCATTGTCATAGTAGCACCAGAGCCCTTTTTAAAATAAAGAACTGAAAACTCAGTTGAATTTTCCTGGGCCTGGATGCACAGAAACACAGTCTTTGTTTCCCCAAAGTAGAGCCCTTTTTAACTGCCCTCACTAAAACGCAGCACCCTAAAGTTGGCTGCCTGCTCTCTTTAGGCTTCAGTAAGACTCTCAGCTCACTCACTTGGTTGCCCCATAAGTCATATGGAATGGATAACCTCAACAAACGCTACAAAGAAACCAGTGCGTCAGTCTGTTTGCTCTGAGATAAGTCAGTAGTTTTATTAAAGTACTTCCAATAAATCTGAAAATTAAGATGTTTTAACATCAGATATATTGTTTCTCCTTGGTTAAGTTTCAACCCCACTAAAGCTGAGCATACCTGCCTTTAGACCATGAGCCAGGCTAGTAGTTACAGACTGTTACAGGGGAAACGGGCTTGGTAAAGCAAGATGAGGTGGAGTCAAGTGTAAAAGTCACAATATAACCACGTAAACTCAAGTGACGTCTTCTAAACTTTGGAGTCGGCCTCCTGTATGGAGGGAATCAGGGGGATTGGACGTCTCTTCCTCCTCACGGCCGGATCTGGCTGGCCGGTTTCCCGTGCAGGAGGAGGAACGGGGATGGGCCGTCTTTTTTTGTGAGAGGCGACGCTGCCGGTGCATTCGCCGAGGATGCCCTGAGCCATGCTTTCCATGTCGCCGACAGTTTTGTGCCTGGCATCAGCCATCAACTGCTTAGTCACGGAGACAAAGTCGGTGTCTTCTGCCAGGGAGGCCCGACCACCCTCAATTAGAGCCTGAAAGAGAAAACAACGTGCTTACACACGGTGAGCATGAAACACAAGCAACACACTAGCAATTTCTTGTTATCACTGGGAATGTATTTACCATAAACCTGCAGATAAGTTATATTATTGGAATGCAGCGATTTTATACCTGACATTTTGAACAAAGTTCATAATAATCTGGTATTTTATTGAACCGTGCAGATGAACACATACAGGCTCAGCGACAGAACAACATCCATGAAGCACAGACACGACACCTTAAGGGGAAATCCAGCCTGAAGTTCAAATATAATATTTTGATAACACTATTTGTAGTTTTTAACAAGTCTATCCTTATGCTGACTGCTGATGTCTTCATCCAAAAAGCTGAATTTGAAATGTTCTCACCTCCTGGACGAGCTGGTCTGCTGCAGTATGGGAACTCTCACTCTGACTGTCACCATAGTTAGGGTCATATGGGAACTGCAAAGAAAAGATATACATTCATACTTTGTCTATATAAAGTGTTCATCATAATTAAAATTAGAGTCCTCCTTTGACAAAATATTACCTGTGTTTTGTCTGTTCTCACTGTGAAGTTCCAAGAGCGGTTGCCTAAACAAGATAATTGGGAATGGTATTCTTGCATTAGTTTCAAATGGATATATTATATGTCTAATCAGCTTGTGTGTCATCTGCAAAGAACTTTGACTTACCTGGCTCTGCATCCTCTCTGAGATTGTAAAACTCATCTGGACTGCCTTCTCTTTCAAATGAAAATCTGAAAAGAAAACAAAAATGGTGACCCATCAGACATGTTAAACCCTGGCCTAGTCTACCCTAAGTAATCCTATAGTCTCTGTGTTTGGTACTCACTCTGCGAAGGCGTTGTTGTTAGTGTTGCTTTTTGGTGCAGTTGTGGGGAAAAATTCAGTAGTGGGCACCAAGGCAGCAGAGTCTGGTGGAGACTCGGGTTGGCTGTCAGAGAACCTGAGGGGCCGCTGGTTGGTCATCTGCTGGGACTCAGCGTCAGCCGGCTCAGTGGAGAATATATCCACCCGATTACCAAACAGGCCATGTGTGCGCTGGAAATACAGAGCAAGTACACACAGATAATCAAGATGTCACACTGAATACATTGTTTTTGCTTGTATATCTGTTGTGTTGAGTTGCAGGTGTTTCTCACCTGGTAGATGCCTTCTTCCCCAGCTTCCTCCATAGCCCTGTCCATCTCTTCCTCATTTTGTAGGTCTCCTGAAATGGTCCTGTGCATCTCTGGAGCCAACTCCTCGTCTATACTCCTCAGGCCAGCCTAGAGAATCATGGAGGATGTGAGGAAATGGAGAGAACAAAGTACATGGCAGCATGTTAACAAGAAGAGGCAAAAGAGGAAAGATGAAGTTAAGAACAGCGGCCGGATATGCCCAGGCTAAGGTAAAGGCATTTGTAGCAGTGTACAAATTAATGTAGCAATCCTGAGAATGTTAACTATTAAATTAAACTTTAAAAAAATACTATATAAAAAATATGAAGAAATAGTCATTAAAAAGTTTGTGAGAAAGAAGCCAAGAAAGTAATGGTATTGATAAAAAAACAAAGCCATGCAACACTGTTTTTTATGATTTGTTTCGACCTGCCATTACTTTTTTAGGATTTTTTTTATCTCTACTATCTCTTTTTATGATTTTCTTCAACGTGCTATCCTATGACTTTTTTGACATTCTATACTAAGAACTTTTATGATTTTTTTCAACATGCTATACTTTATGGAAAAAAATCATAGTATAACAAAGTATTGAAAAAATAACAAAACAGCATAAAAATAACAAAACATAGCACAAAGCAGAGCATATCGAAAAAAGTCACAGTATAGCTTTACGGTCCCTGGTTGCATGTATTGATGTTCCAATTGTGCTTGCTGTTTATCAGCGTGGGGGGCCAATTAACCTGATGTGGAGAACCTTGGCCTAATGCTCTGGAGGTTTTAAAACAGCTCAACGCCATTCTCTCTCTCTCTCTCTCTCTCTCTCTCTCTCTCTCTCTCTCTCTCTCTCTCTCTCTCTCTCTCTCTCTCTCTCTCTCTCTCTCTCTCTCTCAATTCAATTCACAAGGCTTTATTGACATGACATGAAATGTGTTGCCAAGCACAATTACATGCAATAAAATAATGACAATAATAATAAAAATAATAATAAGAGATAACAGAATAATATAGCAGAATACACACACACACACACACACACACACACATACATACATACAAACATACATACACACATACACATACATATACATACATATATATATATATTTACATATATAAACACACATATACATACATACATACACACACACACAATAAAGTATAATTTGACTGCTCTCCTCTATTGTGTCTTCTCCACATATTCATGGAATAGAGCAGGGTAATTTCCCCAAAAAAGTAATAAAAGAGTCATAGAAAAAAGTCATAGTATAACATGTCGATTTTTTAAAATAAAAAGCTATAGTATAGCATGTCGGATAAAAGTAATACAAAGTGATAGTATAGAATGAAAAAAAATCATAGTATAGCATGTAAAAAAAGTAATAAAAAAGTAATAGTTTGTCCTCTCGAAAAGGTCATAGTATAAGCCTTTTTATTTATAAAAAGCCATTGTATAGCATGTCTAAAAAAGGCATAAAAAAATCGTAGTATAGTATAACATGTTGATTTTTTTAAAATAAAAAGCTATAGTATAGCATGTCGGAAAAAAAGTAATAAAAAGTGATAGTATAGAATGAAAAAATCATAGTATAACATGTCGAAAAAAGTGATAAACAGGCATAGTATAGCTTGTCTGAAAAAAGGTCAAAGTACAGCATGTCGAAAAAAGACATGAAAAAGTAATAGTATAACATGTTGAAAAAAGGCATAAAAAAGTCACAGTGTAGAATGTTGAAAAAAGTCATAGTATAGTGTGTAGAAGAAAAAATAAAAAGTCATAGTATAGTGTGTAGAAGAAAAAATAAAAAGTCATAGTATAGTGTGTAGAAGAAAAAATAAAAAGTCATAGTATAGTGTGTAGAAGAAAAAATAAAAAGTCATAGTATAGTGTGTAGAAGAAAAAATAAAAAGTCATAGTATAGTGTGAAAAAATAAAAAGTCATAGTATAGTGTGTAGAAGAAAAAATAAAAAGTCATAGTATAGCATGCCGAAAAAAGGAAAAAAAGCCATAGTACATAGTAAAAAAGTCATATTTTAGTTTGTTGAAAAAAGGTCATAGTGTAGCATGTTGTAAAGCATCTCCAAAAAAATCCTAAACATAGTACAGTATGTACAAAAAAGTCATAGGATAGCCTCTTGAAAAGAGTTATAAAATTATTATGGCATGTCCAAAAGAGTGATAAAGAAGTCATAGTACAGCATGTCAAAAAACTCATGTTTTAACATGTCGAAAAAAGTATTTAAAAAGTCATAGTATAGCATGTCGAAAAAAGTTATGGTATATATAGCATGTTGAAAAAAGAAAAGAAAAAGTAAAAGTATAGCATGTCTAGAAAAGTCATGGTATACTAACCATATACATGCTATAGGAAAGTTGTAAAAGGGTAAGGTAAGGAGGTAAGGGTATAATAGGCCACAAAGGTCATGGTAGAGAAGATCATAAAAATGTATAGTAAACCCTAAAAACATAGTAGTATATAGTAAAAATAGTCATAAAAAGATGTAAACACTCTTAGTATTGTAGGCCACAAAACGTAATGTTAGAAAAAAAAAAAATCATAGTATAGTTAACCATAGCAGTTTTTATAGTATAGCTGCAAAAAAAGAAAGCAAAAAACTTTGCTCAACTCAACACAATTCCAAAAACATATCCAATTTAAAGTAGATGATCCAATAAATACTATGTGCACATGCCCTTCTCTCACACAAACTAAAATCTCATAAAAACATGATAGCATAGTGTGTCACAAATATGAATAGCATGTCTTAAAAAATCATAGTATAGTATGACTTAAGAAGTAAGTAAGTAGTATGCTTTAAAAAATACATAATAAACTCAAATAAATATGATAGTCTACAAAAAAAGATATATGTATGCCATAACAATGTCATAAAAATATCATACACACTGATTAAAGATGCAAACTTTAGCAGACGGCCTCTTTGAACAAACACATACTGAAGCTCCAAAATGAAATTCCTTTGAAATGCTGTAATTGTTGCTACATCAATGTATTAACTCTGTACCTTGTAAGAGCCCTGTTTAATGTACATAACAATTTAACATAGCATGCCATTAAGGGGGAAAAGTTGTTTCAGCTTTTATGGCATACTCCTCCTGTCTGATTTGAACACAGTGAAACAATAATAATGTGATTTTGACCCCATAATGGCCGCTCACCTGGATCTCTGGGCCTGAGGCGTTCTTCTTAGAGGGCCGGTAGCCATAGTACTCCTCCTGACGCTTCAAGAACTTACGTAAATGGTCCTGGAGCAGGAAAGTGGAGTAGAATTTCCCCACAGTCACCTCATCATCTGCAACCAGACAAGTCACCGTGTTGTCAATGTGAAAAATATTTGATTATTTTATAAAAGGTGTAATTTAAGGGATTCTACTTTTCTTGAAAGACTCACCTCCGATAGGGGGGATGACCTGGTCTAAGAGTTTCATACTGGTGCGTTTCCAGATAGATTTTATGATGGCTCTCAGCTCCTCATTGGCCTGCTCAAAGTTACCTGTTCAGAACAATACATGAAGCCTGTAATGGGACTATTGCATGGAAGTCAAATTGAAGGAAACACACATAGAAGTCCACTTCTTGATGCTGCGTACCTTCTGTTTTGATCTTGAGTGCAGTCCTGACGAGAGCAAACAGGGTGGCGTTGAAGGTAACGGTGCCATCACTGTTGAGAGGCATGTTCATGCCAATCAAGCGCTGCGGACAGAAAGCGAAAAACATCAAAAACTTAATTTGCTTTTCTAAATAGAGCATCTTTTTAAACTATGTTTATCATTAATACTTCACATGAACTATTTTCTTTACTTTTAATGTTTTTTTAGCAAATGGTTGCCCGTGTCATTATTATTGGTCATTTTCACACACAATTGTAAATCTAAACCTAATCAGTATCAGTATAGTATGCTGTAGAACATGTGTAGGACACGGTAAAGAATGTCAAATAAAAGTCATAGGATAGATTTTAATTTAAAATATCATGAAATGTCATAGTATAGTGTGTTGTGAAAAACTTGAAATGTAAATGAACTAAATCTAAAACTGATATAATTTAATTTTTTCCAAAATACCCAAAATTACATTATAAGAGTTTTATATTGTGTCTTTGTATGCTTGTATAGTAAAATGTAGGTACCTTGCATGCAGCACGATGAGGACAGAACTTGCCGAAGCCCAGTGGAGGCTGGATGCGTCGCAGCAATGTCACCACATCCAGATGCTTAATTCTCCCCCTGTTAGATCAGAAAAAACATCTTATCGTCATTTTAAGTGGCTTGAATCTCTCCTCTCTCTTGTGCTGACTGAGCATAAATCAATTTAAGGGTAAATGTTTTGTAGGCGTACGTGGCTTCGGGGTCATATTCGGCCCAGATCTTCTTAAACTCATCCAGATGGTGTGGACCAAGAAGAGACCAATCACGGGTCAGGTAGTCGAAGTTGTCCATGATGACGGCTACAAACAGGTTGAGGATCTATAGTAGGTAGGAAAAAGGACACTTATTCACACAGTTTTAAACGTTTTTACTTTTAAGTTTTTTAATATAAAATGATTCTTGAAATATAAGAACAGATGCTGATGCAGATGTTGCTGCTCACCAGAAAGGCACAGAGACAGTAGAAGCTGAGGAAGTAGAAGACAGCGAAGTTGGACCCGCAGGTGTACTCCTCGCCTGGCAGGAAGTCAGACTTGGGATCACACTTCTTCCCATACATTGAAGCCATCATGACCTCCTGCCAAGCCTCTCCAGTTGCACATCTGGGTGAGTAAACCACAGTGAGAATCTGGCTTCTGCAGCCAATGAGCTCTCAAGCAATAATCCTGGTTTAGAAACTCACCGGAATAACATGAGAACAGCCTGAGGGAATGTCTGGAAGTTGTTGTTGCGGTTGATTTGGGTGCCGTCCACTAAGGCTACCTTTCCAAAGATCTGAAGGGTTGTTAAAGTCAGAAATCAGTGACGAATACAGAAACGTGTCTTAATGGCATTTAATCAGAAACATGTTATCTGAGGTTTGTAATGTCTTCATCCAGAAAATAAACATCGACTTGCGTACCTGCATCCCGATGACAGCGTAGATAAAGAAGAGCATTATGATGAGCAGAGCTACATGAGGGAGAGCCTGTAGACACAAACACAAAAACGTGGGGTTATAAAAAGCATGTTAAAAGCGGAGCTACGGATTGATGACCACAGTGTGACAGACCTGGAAGGACTTGATGAAGGTCCACAGCAGGTTACGGATGCCCTCAGAACGGTTCAGCAGCTTGACCAGGCGCATGACACGGAAGAGTCGGAAGAACGTGATAGAAACCGAGGCATTTTCAGATGCCTACAGATTAAAAAGAAAACGGAGGATTTCAGGAAAAGAAAATATGAAAATAGAAAAAAACATTGCTGGGAAAGTTTAGGCTTACCGCAATCGCTTGCATGGGATTTGTCTCCTGCGCAAGGTAGATGAAAAGATGACATACTGTGGTCACATGAGTTATGTTTGGTAAAAGTTATAATAGCATTAATAAGAGGCACATACAGTGCTGTGCATAAGTTTAGGCACCCCATGCCTATAAATTATGCTAAAGAGGAATAAAAAAATAATCTTTTGTGAATTGATCTTAATGCCCTAATTAAACAAATTAGGAAAAATCCTACCTTTTAGGACACCAATTTTCTTTGTGAATGAATAATGTATCGTAAAGAAATAAATGTTCTTCATTAAAATACAGAGTGCATACGTGTGGGCACCCCTATGTTAAACTCCCATAGAGGCAGGCAGATTTTTATTTTTAAAGGCCAGTTATTACATGGATCCAGGATGCTATGCATTCTGATTAAGTCACCTGGGCCTTTGGAGTTAAAATAAAATCCAAATCCTCACATACCCTTCACATACCTACAGACTGGCATGGTGCTTTTCAGATAGCCTATAGCATGCTAGTTAGCCTAATGACTTCTCAGTGCAAATCAAACCAGCTAATAGGCTAACATTTATTTCTTTACAATACATTATTCATTCACAAAGAAAATTGGTGTCCTAAAAGGTAGGATTTTTTCTCATTTGTTTAATTAAGGCATTAAGATCAATTCCCAAAAGATTTGTATTCCTCTTTTTAGTCAACTTTAGCATGGGGTGCCTAAACTTCTGCATAGTACTGTACCAGACACTGACCTGTTACACATTGTTAAGGTATTTCCAAACCACAAATCAGGGTTAATATAAGAGAGCAATGTTTCAACCTCCGATGAGTTATAAAGCCTCCAGGTCTTGGTTGCTGTAGAAGAACAACTGCAATTTCTGTCTCATGCGAAATAAACTATATACACACTTTTTGGAGAACCTTGGTCGTTCCATGGCAGTATGAGTAAATACCATATGGTAGAGACTACAGCATTGGACCAGCAACTAGGAGTATGCTGGAAGCTATATGGAAGAACATCTTCAGAAGCATCCAAGAGTGGATGATCTGAAGTTTTGATTGTGAAGAGAGCTTCCCTGGGGGAGCGGAGATGCAGCAAACTCACCTGCAGGCATGCATGCATTTATAGGCAAACTTCCTTTTAACCGTTTTCAGTTAGTTCAGCCACCATTAACTCTTGCTGTGCTGATATATTCAGTGTTGAGCCCTGTGTACACAGTATTTAAGCCATACTGGAACACAACATATCAAACACCTCGAGGTCTCATCTAACATGTTCTCTTTAAGATTAGACGGACGGTAGAAATGCAGATTCACCGGCCGTTTCAGTCACACACGGTCCGGCACCGTAGTACCGCAGTTTAGTAGAGAACATAGTGGAGTGCTCACACAGCAAGGCCCATGCAGCAGTGAAGTGCAGTGAAGATCAGATATTTACAGCACAGCCATGGAGACAGTACAGTCCTCCACTGGCAGCCAAGGCACTCTGTGGAGGATCGACAGTTGAGGAGGGAGGTGCATGAAGGACGGAGGGATTGAGGGAAAAAGAAGGATGGACGTAAAGAGGAAATAGGACAGGATTTGAAATTGGATGGAGAAAAACAGAAATTGCTTTAAGCTTGTGCTTGTGGATAAAATAGGTGAGGGCCAATGCAGTGCAATAATGGAAAGAAACAGTGTAAAAAAAAAATCACTAAAATGATTTACTGATATCGTGCTCTTTTTCATTTTAGGTGCTCAGACATCACACAAACATTGAATCACTGAACATATCGTCATGGATAACTGTGGGGAAAATGGGAAGTTTGGTTGTTGGATGAGGTGGGAGTGGTCTATGACAGTACTGACCACTTCCTGTGAGCTAGTTCTGCTGGAAACAATCAGCTGTTGGGCCACGTTTATATACTTCTGTGTCAGAGCATTGAATACATATACATTCAGTCATTTTCAAATTGAATCTATTGACTTGGAATATCTCATTAAGAAAACACCAGGGGATTTCATATACAGCTCCTGCAATGAGAATCCCAAATCGGTGTATTTCATTAGAATAGATAGATAGTTCAGTCATTCATACTCACATCGACTTCGCTCAGGATGACGTCAACGACACTACCGATGACGATGATGAAGTCAAAGACGTTCCAGGGGTCTCCGAAGTAGCCCTGCACAGACACGGAAAGCATTGCTGACACAGCAGGAATTGGGATGGACCGCTGGCTTCATTAAGTGTGGAGCCGTTACCCTCGCTTTGAAGGCCATGAGCTTGAGGATCATCTCCACAGTGAAGAGCACGGTGAAGATCAAGTTCAAAGTGTCTGACAGCTTGGTCACATGGTCCGACTGGTTACAGTGCTGTTCAAAGTGGAACGGAAACATGGATCACAACAACAACAACAACAACAACAACAACAACAACAACAACAACAACAACAACAACAACAACAACAACAACAACAACAACAACAACAACAACAACAACAACTATTCATTTGACGTTGTATTATTACAAAATATCTCATCACTTTTGATCTATAACATTAACTAAAAATGAATTTTAAAAAAAATGAATGACTGACCCAGAAATAGAAGTAAAAAACATATTAAGACATTACTCTTGTGTCAACATTTGAAAACGGCAAAAACTTTTCTAATCAAATGATAAAACAAACACTTCAACTCTTGATTTTGGGAGATTAATACTCACATATTGTATATGAACAGCCTCGATACAATCTCAATGTTTTTAGGTTGCAACATGACCTTAATGTACATACCTGCATCCCCAGACACAAGGTGTTGAGCATAATTAGGAAGAACATGAGGTATTCAAAGTAGCAGGAGGTGACAATGTACCAGACTCGGTACTGGTAGGGGTTTTTGGGGATGTAGCACCTCAGAGGTCGAGCCTTCAGGGCGTATTGCACACACTGGCGCTGGAGGTGGAATCACAGAAACATCGATTTAATTGAAAATGAGCCGACTCTCTCCCAGAGCTAAATGTAATCCCTGAGGTGGTCTAAGCGTACCTGGTTCTTGTCCAGCTCACAGTCCTTGTACTCCTGCTCGCCCTGCTCCTGAAAGGTGACAATGACGAAGCCCACAAAGATGTTCATCATGAAGAAGGCGATGAGGATGATGTAGACGATGAAGAAGATGGAGACGTCCACGCGGTTGTTGAAGACAGGACCCATGTCTTCTTCGTCTGAATCAATGGCTCTGTATAACAGTCTGGGAACAAACGGAGTGACGTTGAGAGACAAAGGAAAATTGGAAGAAAAACGTTTTTTTTTTTTTTTTTTTTTTTTAAAGCCATGTTGTTGATGGGAGAAAAGGAAAGAATGCATTTTGTTAAATATGTCTATTCCTGCCAGTAGAATATACTCCAACACTATCTCCTCTGCTTATATTATTTGTATATACATTTTTATTTAATTACCTATATTATTCTGTTATATATTACTGTATAGTTATTTATTTTTGTGTCAGTTGTATGCATTGTATTGTATTGTATTGTATTGTATTGTATGCAATTGTGCTTTGTGAATTCAATTGACTAAATATCAGAAAAACCACACGGTTTATTTGTATCGATGAAATGTATTATTCAGTGGATCTCTGACTCCTAAAAAAGGAATTATTTCCAATATCCACATAATAAGATATTCTGTCTGTTAACTTAATCAAACTGATATGATTTAAAAAAATGCAATTCATCAAATCAAATGTCTGCGGTACTTACTTTGGCCAGCCCTCGAATGTGGAAACAGTGAAGAGAGCCAGCATGCCGTAGAGCACGTTGTCAAAGTTGAAGTCACTGTTGACCCACTCTCTCTTATCCAGCGCTGTGTCTTTGAGGGAATTCTCCACATGCTTCACAAAGAATCCCCTGAGAGCACACACAGAGCACGGTGACTCTTATATAGCGTTACATTTTTGACACATGAAATCTATGATGTGTGAAAGACGGTTGCCTTACTGGCATTCCTCCCCGGTCATTTTGGACGGGTCCGTGCAGCTGTAGAATTTACCCTGGGACAGAAAGCATTAGGGACACATTTAATACATAAGCAGCAAGTCATCTGTAGTTTTAGTAGATTCATTTGGAAATAAGGCATTTACAGTATCAACATAATCTTTTTGAAAAAGTTACCTTGAAGAGTTGAACTCCGATACAGGCAAACATGAAATTCAGCAGCATGGTGACCAGGACGATGTTGCCAATGGTTTTGATGGCCACAAACACGCATTGGACCACGTGCTGTCATTGATGACAAACAATTGACCACTTAATATTGTTAATACATATTATACTATACATACTATACTTGAACATACAACAAAACGAAATATGTACTTGTTCTTCCACCACAAAAAAAATATAGACGTTGTACCTTTAACCCCTTTGCTCTATTGATGGCCCTGAGAGGCCTCAGCACCCTCAGCACCCTGAGAATCTTCACCACGGAGATAGCACTGGACCTGCATTCAACACAAGACAAAAACATGTCTGAAATGGGGAACACGGACAATTGTATTGTACAATTGTGTCAACCGAGATGTTAAATACTAGCTTACTCCATTCCCATAGACAGCAGAGAGACTCCAACCACAATCAGATCCAGGATATTGAAGGAGTTACGACAGAAGGACCCCTCGTGCATGAATGCTCCATATACGGTCATCTGTCAGTTAGACACATACATCCCACTCAGAACATTGAACCAAACAGATTTGTGCTTAAAGCTTTTCTTTTAGTCAGAAGAACATGTGTGGCAATAATTATCATAAAGAACTGAGAAAAGTCTGATTAATCAATCCCAACATGCTTCTCTCCAACAAAAAACAATTTCATTATTGTGAAGGGTGATTCTTGCGGCATGTGATACATAACATTAGAGATCAAATCTGACACAAAATTCTCTAATTTAAACAGAATATGAGAATAAATTATCCTCACCTTCAGAAAAATGCATACATGCTATTTGGTATGTGGTTCTTGTATGTGGTTCTAAGTATGTATATACAGTATTTATAAATATAGCACATTACCTTCAGTACAATCTCAATGGTGAACACAGTTGTGAAGACTATGTCAGCATAGGCTAAGATCTAGAAGAAAGACACAAAGGTTTGCTGTCAAAATTGGCCTTCTTTCAACAGATGATGTCCAATGTGTGGTAGACGTGGTTGTTACCTTGTTTCTGTAGGACTTGGGATCAATGGGGTCTTCAGCTGCCAGGGAGATGGAGGAGAGCAGGATGAACAGAAGGATTAAGTTGGTAAAGGAAGAGGCGTTGATGATCTTGTAGCACAGTTTACGGAACCTGGGTACCAACAAAATATGTTCGATCAATTCACTGTTGTGTTTTCATGACACAGTATGAGAAAACCCTGAAACATAACCACTCTGTTATTCTCAGGTTGGTATGTCCGGGTCCTACTTGTTCTGAGGGCCAAAAATGAAAAAGGAGCTGGCTTCAGGCAACGGAACAGCTTCTTCCTTCAGCTGCAGGTCAGCCATCGGTCGGGGCCGAGGGCTGATGGGGATTTCAGGCTCTACCTCCTCATCATCACCTACCATGTAGAAGAAAACAGACTGAGATGTCTATAGTGGAAGGATTTATTGGTTGGTATAGTCGTTTTGCAGCATTGCAAACATCCGGTAAATAAAATAAAAAAATGAATATTTTTAGAAAGACGTTAATCTCTCTCTATATAGAATCATGTTATAGGCTTTATATGGTAGTCACCAGAGTACTGTGAAAAAAGCCTAACTTTAGACTCTGTTATAAACTCCGATGACGCTAATAATAATGATGAGGGGTTACTATATTTAAATACTGTAACACAGCCAAGAAAGCAGCGTTGGTAAACAGCCAGTGTAATGAATATGAATCACAGCGATCAGTGACCTCCTTCTGCCAAAACTACATCACTGACAAATGTGAGGAGGTTGAATAGAAGTAAAGTAGAGGTTTAGATATTTGTTACCTGGGAAATCATCTGGTGGGAATGGATCTTTCACTTCATTGACATTGGACTCAAACTCGTCAATTTTGAGCTGGAAAAACCAACAACAACAAGCCATATGAATTACAGCTACTTATACTCCTGATTAAAATCACTGCCAGTAGTAAATATGTGATATCAGATATAATACAAACCTTGGCTGTGGTGGGCATGCCCTCGATCTTGCTTCTCTGCTCTGCCAGTTTCTTAGCTATCCTCTCCCTTTCCTCATCGGTCTTATCAGGCATTTTGGACCTGGAGGGTAAGAAAGAAAGGGAACGGAGCAGAGTTCAGCTTTGAGATGAAGGACAGATCATCACACTGAGGGTATGCATTCGTTTAAATGAACCTTAGTAGCTTCCTCCTCATCTTCTCCTCCGCCTTATCTTTCTGAGCTGAGGTCAGACTCTCAGCCTCTGCCAGGTTGTCGACGGCGATGGCCAAGAAGACATTGAGGAGGATATCTGATTGTAAGGAGCTCAGGAAAACAAAAAAAAATAAAAAAAACAACGTTGATCTAATGGTCAGTCGGTCCAGACTGAAATATCTTAACAACTCCTGGACAGATTGATATGATTAATATTGGACAAAACTTTAACAAATTAATTGAAACTGGGTGGATTGGTTTATCACTTAGTAGACATATTCATGGGTCCCAGATAATGGTGATCCCTTACCTACGTTTTCTTGTAGCGCAACCAAGAGTATAACCTTTGATTTTGAATGAAATATCTCAACAACTATTGCATGGATTGCCATATCATGTCCGTTAAGGATAAATTGTAATAACTTGCCTGTTCCTGTCTTTTCATCTTGCACCATCATAAAGCTAAAACTCACCTATACATTGTGTTTAGCACCAATTAGCACACTTTGAGCAAAAAAAGCCGGTAGCATGCCCATAGACTCTAAGCCTTGTTAAATCCTTGATTCCATTGTGAGTGTATGTGAAGGATACAGTTTCCACAAACAAAGAGAATGATGAAGAAGATGGCCACCAGGATGCCAGGAAAGACAGGCCCTCCATATGCCATAATGCCATTGTACATTATGCTGGTCCAGTCCTCACCTGTTAGGATCTGAGAGATAGCCATGTGTTAAAAAAAGAGACAGTGATTCATTAACATCAGGTGTGAAAGGATGAGGTAGACGGTGGATGCAATAAATTTGCACTGTAGATCAAAATCAGACAAGAAAGATTGATCAGAATCAAAGCTGACGTTGCTGAGAGTTTGAAGCAGAGCATCCATGAAACAGTGTCCAGCCTCACCTGAAACACACTGATGAGGGCCTGAGGGAAGTTGTCAAAGTTGCTGCGTCTCGGTCTGTGGTCGGTAAAGTTGAATTTCCCGCCGAAGACCTGCATGCCCAGGAGGGAGAAAATGACAATGAAGAGGAAGAGGAGGAGGAGCAGGGAGGCGATGGAGCGCACAGAGTTGAGGAGAGAGGCCACAAGATTACTCAAAGAGGTCCAGTACCTGCAAAGCAGAAGAAGAGAGGTGTTACATCACATTGAATCGCACAAGATCTAATTAAAAGCAACATGATTCTTAGAGAGGACCATGACTTACTTTGTGACTTTAAGGATCCTCAGCAGTCGGATGCACCTGAGCACAGAGAAGCCCAGAGGAGCCACGGCTCCAGCAGAGAACATGATCATCTCCAGGATACCGCACAGCACCACGAAGAAGTCAAAGCGGTTGAACAGGGACATGAAATATGCTCTCGGACCCAGAGCATACATCTTCACAAACATCTCTATGATAAACAGCACCAGCAGTATACGACTGGCCACATCTGTTGAGAAAAGAGCCGACAGAGGCGGACGGATGAAGCTGGGAGCAATTTAAAAAATCACAATAAATCACCCATTAATCACCAACCTTGAAGGGCAGTGAGCGAGTCAGACTGGTGGTGGTGCTCTGTCGCTATGGTCAGGGTGTTGAGGAAGACGAGGAACATCACCAGCCAGTAAAAGCTCCTGGTTTTCACGTACACCAGGCACTTCATCCGGAAGAAGCGGTTCCAGCGACGGGCCAGGCGGCTAAACACAGCATCAACCCTGGATTACTGTGTCGAGCACCATGAATATTGCAGGTAAACATGTATACACTTTAATAACTGCAGACTCACTAGTAGTAGACGATTCGACTCTTGCCTTCCAGGCCATACAGGCTGTCTCCATCAGAGTCACTGGTTAGAGGCAGGAGTCCTGACAAGAGAAGACCAGGTGTGAGTCGACCAGTATCTCTATATGAGATGGGTGGGCTGACGTTGTTTATGTTGCTGACCTGTGCCCTCTCGGTCAGCATCCAGGACTTCAGCGTGAGTGATCCACTCCATGTAGCCATGCACGTCTTCATCCAGCTGCTGGCGCTCTCGCAACTTCTGGAACTCTCCGCGTGACCTGGCCTTCTCTCGCTCCTTGGTGAACTCTCTGAGTGGAAAGACAAAGAAAAGTACAAACATTTTTTTTTTGCTTGTTCACGTGCAGAGGCAAGCTAGAGACAGTAGACAGGATAGGAGATAATAGGTGTCTTACCCACTGAGCACGCCCAGGACCAGGTTGAGCACAAAGAAGGAACCCAGCAGAATGAGGGGAACGAAGTAGACCCAGGGCCATTCATTTCCCATGGCATCATTAACCTTAGAGACAACTCAGGGTCAGCCACAAATACATTCTGTTATACTTAACGCAATAAATACCTAAAATGTAGACAAAAGGTTTTGTTGCCAAGAGCACAAATCCCCCGACAGTGCCAATGATGTCACTGACCCAGTAGAGCACTTTGGTCCATCCCTCCATGGTGATACACTGGTAGACTGTGAGCATGGCGAAGCCGATGTTATCAAAGTGAGTGATGCCATTGTTGGGACCTTCCCAGCCCGGCCGACACTCCGAGCCGTTGATGGCGCAGCGTCGTCCGTTACCAGCCTGAGCACAGGGGGCAGGTAGTTCAGCTTCTGCTGTTGAATAGATATCTGCGAAAGAGAAGTGATATTTCTTAATGTAGCTTCAGAATAATAATATAGTATCAGGTGTGACACCACGTCCAAGTGAGCAGTGTCTGACTGTGCCCTTGATACGTACTTGTGCCAGTGTAATAGCAGGTTTTATGCATCTTGCACTTGAAGAGCTCCAGTCCCATGATGGCATAGATGGTGACCAGTAGGAACACCAGCAGGGCGATGTGCAGCAGAGGCAGCATGGCTTTCAGGATGGAGTTCATCACCACCTGCAGGCCTGCATGTGAACAGTTAAACAAAGATGACACAAAACAAACAGAAGATCAGCAGTGTCTCCAGAAAGATTCCTTTACATAAACCGTATTTCCATATTAATCAGTGTGACAATGACACACGGATTTCCTGTAGTATTTGTGGATAACAGAAGAGGCTCTTACTGGGGACTCCGGAGACGAGACGCAAAGGCCGCAGCACTCTGAAGGCTCTCAGCGCCTTCATATCAAACCCGCCACCCTTCTCCATCGGCACACCTGCTATCTTATTGATGGTGTCCAAGGCAAAGGTGAAGAGACTGTAGGAAAAGGTTAAACAGGCATAAGTTCCCAAACCTCCTTGATACAAAATGAAGCATTCAGCGGGACACTTTTCCAAAACTGTTATATTTGAAGTGCCAACGGCAGTTTCTTAGTGTGTGGTCAAAGGGACTCTGGAGTAGAGATATCCACATGCAGGTCAGAGCTCATCTTACCCCATGAACACGATGACAAAGTCCAATATGTTCCAACAGTTCCGTAAATAGGCGCCTTCATGGAACACAAGCCCGTACGCCACTATCTTCAGAAAGCACTCCAGCGTGAATATGATCAGGAAGATGTACTCTAAACTCTCCTGCAGCGAGACAAACACAAAACAGGAAATTACATTTTATAGAGCTGGGAGCTTATAAAGATCGGAGCAGATGACATCTTTGGCATTTAAGGAGCTGCTAGGGGGAATAGCAGTGAATGTGGCTGGTAATAGATGAACTCATTAGCGTTTGTAGCCTCTTGGCTAATTTTCATTGCAGATTAAGTAGATAGTTTAATAAGAGGGGTGTCCCAAGAGTCACATTGTGATTAATCAAATAAGCCATAATTTAACAAGCACTGTCTGACAGCAAAAAAACGTAGCCAGACATCTTCAATGCTTAGATCAAAAGATGACATAAAGTTTTTAAATAAAATCATCTGTTTGCAAGTCGGGCCCGCGTCCCTGATTTTATCAGCAGTGGACAAACAGCAGACGGACACAGAGCTATGGTTTCACTCACTGGTGACAAGTATGACTAACATTTCCACAACGTCAGAGGAGCATTATTTTGTTACCAAAACACTCCCTCGCACGTATTCTCTTACAAATGCAGCTGGAAATTGTCATCGTTAGATAAACTCCTTCTTCTTTTGCTTTCATTGCTGACTTAATTACAAATATTGCATGAGAAGAATATGAGGGCAATACGACAGAGCTCCCAGGGAATCCATCTCCACATATCAGAGATTTTATTTGAGGTGCAGCATCATTTAATCATATCTCATACGTTGTTTTTTCCCCTTTGCCCTCTTTTAAACAAACCAGGTAAATGTTTTTTGGATGAACCATCCAGCAGCAGTACTGAAGGCCAGCCTTGCATACATTAACTAACTAAACGGAGAGGGACAACAAGCAGAGCTGTGCTTCTACGCTGAGGTGTATCAGAGCTACAGCCGTGTACAGTAAACGTGTTTAAATGGAGCAACAGTGGACTCTCTCCTGTATCCACCTTCGTCAGTGGAGTGACACCGCCTGGACCGACCTACTTCTAACGGCAACAGGGGGGGGTGAAGTTGACCAGCTCTTCTTACACGCTTCACCTCTGAGGAATGGCACAGTAAGAAGTAAGGAGGATTTGGGAGAAGGCTGGTGAGTGGGTAAATACATATACATTCAGGAAAAAGGGTCAGTTTCAGGTCGAGGTTCTTGAGGACTTTATGACATTTTCTGTCAATTAGTTGGGAACCAACAAGATTGCCAGCTTGAACCTGGTGATGCGTGTAGTTTATTGACTGGAAGGCGGAAAAGCAAGTAATGGCTGGCTATGGGTGCTATATATTGACATTTGAGCTGGATGTCAGGCCTCTCAAACAGAGATCCGCGTATAAAGTCTCTCACATTGAGCCTCCTCAATACCATAACACCACTGTCAACACAACCTCATATATCCGGACATTGGCTAGATGTGGACACTGTGCAAGAGCAAACACATTTATTGTGCTCCCTTCCTCACAGCTAGACACTCGGATCATCCCCGGTTTGGCATTTGTTCAGTCGCCCACCTTTAATACTCTACCCGTATCCTCACAGCAATGTAAACACACACTTATGAGGTTGAAATATAATAACACCTGTAAAGACATCAGCAGCATCCAGTGGTCAAACACCTGCCGCCAGATAGTTTACACTACTTTAACACGAGAGCCTCTTTGAAAGACATGACAGGAGTCACGAAACCCTGAGGCTTGTTTTTGACAGCATACATAACAAATGTTTAAATGTTTAAAAAACAGGTTTAAAAGAATGATTGTTTCTATTAATTTGGTATTCCTATTAATAATAATAATAAAAAAAAAACAATCTCTAAATGAAACCATGTAGGTGAAAAATCTGCACACATCCCCACCATACCGGTAGTAAGTTCTGATGCTTTTGTACTACTTCCATAGCTAGTTTCTGAGTCGGATGGTAAACTGACAACACAGTTGTCTGAAGACATGGTCCTCTGCAGACAGATGGAATTCCAAATAAAGAACCGAGTTGTGTCTAATGGGCTCGGCACTCGGATCTGTGACCAGATGAAACTCCTAGATATGAAGTGTCTGAACTTTGCTGGCTCAAAGCAGTTCTATTAATGTTTTGAACACAGCTGCACAGTCATCGACTGGTCATGGGAAAATTCTGGAGGCCATGAGTGATTTATTTTGTTTCTTTTCCATGCGTAAAAAGACAAAGCTCACCATCAAAGAAAGGGTTCTGGTTCCCACTCGTACTCACCAGGTTTGTGTTGGTGTTATTACTGTCTTCTTCAGGCATGGGCATGAACACAGCCAAAGCAATACAGTTTGCAAAGATGGTCAATAAGATGATGATCTCAAAGGTTCTGGATGGAGAAACTCAGGATCATAACAACAATAGACGAGGAGCGACTGGTAAAACTTCCAGTTACGACCAAAACGAATATTATAAAGGGGACAAATATAATTAATGATGAAAATATTTAAGTTAATCGTATAAATGAAACAAATAGGTAAAAAACACTGTGTGAAAATAAGTAAAATATTTTTATATTATATGTGCATATTTTGTGATTTAATGTAACAAACCAAATCAAATAAATCAAACTTGTCTACAAGCTCTGCTCTCAGTGCCTCTAAATGCTGCCTGAAACATCATCTCTATAACAGCCCGTTGGGTAGCCGGCACAGCGTACACAGTGCATGTAATCTTGTCTGCTGTGCTGCTTCATTCTCACCCATAGGGGGCTCTCTAAGAGAATTCCCCTGCCAGGTCAGCATCATGTCTCTCTGTGATGCAGCAGGACAGCTGCACAGCCCAAGAATATGACCAAACCATTTAAATACACACACTATACTCATCTGAAAAAAGCTTTTCAGTTATTCAACAATGTATGTATTTATTCTCAAATCTGTGAGCACTGATAAACTTATATTATACTAAAAAAAATACAATAAAAGCATTGCTTGGGTTCAGTTCATTTCTGTATGTTTGCTTGAAACACAGCACCCACGCCGTGTTACAGAATCACACATATGTGGTTTAACTGTGGCAGTAAAAAGTAATAACCTGGCTGATCATATGAACACAAAGATCAGGAAAAGTAACAAATATTAATTATTTACAGCATTATGTTCTAAATTTCACATTCAACTCTGTAAGTCCTATTGATTAATTCTTTCTATTTTGGATGTAAACTGTTTAATATCCAGGAATGGACTAAAAGCAGGAAACCCCCTATAGGGGCCATAACATCACTCAGCAGCCTGCCTTATGCTCTAGCCTCAAAGCGTGCCAGCATTTCAGAGCAGCTATTTCCACATTAAAAGAGGAATGTTAGCCATCAGGACACCAACAGGCAGCTTTATTAACTGTCTTACAGAGGTAAACAGGTTGGCTTAAGAAGAAAATCCAGGGGGAAATACTAGGGCAACAAACTTGACTGATACTGGGGGGCAGCTACATATCAAAAGTCTTAACACAGATTTGATAGAGCCTTGGATTGGGCGTGCACAGGTGAACTACATGGCTGATAATTCACTGGCCTGCAGACGCCTCATTTCTATCAGTGCTACATGTTGTTAAACTGTTTAATACCTGTCACACATACTGTATATTCAGGAGTAAAATCCACATTGTTAAGTCAATGTCTACTTAATATTACAAACACAATAGTATATAATGTAGGGAAGTGTGTGTGTGTGTGTGTGTGTGTGTGTGTGTGTGAGATATAAAGGATACTTCCACTCCACGATGCTGATGCAGGCCTTGCGGAAGGGATTTTTCAGGTTGAAGAGGAAGAGGGTTCTTGCAGGTCGAGGGTTTCCTCCCGTGGCCTGTAGCTTCTTCAGCTTCTCCCTCTGCTTCCTCTTCAGCTCCTCTTCATTCATGATGACCAGCTTGTCCTCTGTGTTGGCCGCCATCTTGACGCCTTGACGTGGGACGAGCTACCAGTCCTGTAGAAATGTGTCTTCTCACTGTATAATCCCAAACCGTTATCTCCCCCGTTACGAAGGCCCCTGGGTTTCCAGACCTGCCGTTCCTGTGTTTGCTGCCCCGCCGCCCTTTTTCTCCGCTCTCCCTCCAACTGTGTCTCCCTCACGCAGAGCCTCAGGCCTCTCCTCCTGGCTGAGGGCCTCTGACAGAAAAAGCCCCCTTGGCAGAGAAAAATGACAGGAGCCCAGAGTGGCTGGAGAAGCAGTTGGCCCTGCTGTAGTTTAAATTTAGACTGTGAACCAATGACAGCCCATGCTTGGGGATGGTTAAGGGGGTGTGGGTGTGTGTGGGTGGGGGTGGGGTGGAGGTGGTGGAAGGTAGATGATGGGAGTAGACGGGATCAAGGGGAGGTTGGGTCAGGACAGCAGTGGCAGACGAGATCACAAAGAAGGGGAGAGGCATAGTTTGTCTGATAGATTCAGCTGCTCTTCTGCTGGACACTGGTGTTGAACCGTGAACTGTGAAGAAGTAGTGAGCAGAGAGGAACAGAAAATACACATGGATAGATGTTTCTGCCTCTGGTGTGATATTGTGCAGGTGGAACCAGACCACTTGAGATAGTCAGCCTCAGAATCCCTGACTTTCAAACACTATATTTACATATTGGACATTCTCCATGGGAGTTCTTGTGCAAGAAATGTAGAGCTAGGTGACGTGGTAACACTTTACTTAAATAGACATTTAATAAAGTGTCTATAATACTACAATAATGTAGTTGTAAGGAGATGTTATTTTATTTTAATACAGTTTCTCCTGTAGGTACACAAAGGTGGAGCTTAGTATATTAACGGATAAACAAGGAAAACACAGTTGAAATAATATAACATTCGTTCCTTTTTAGGGGAAGTTACAATTGTTGATAAATACTTTACAATGCCCTGCAGTTTCTATTGCTTAAATAGAAGGTACTATAGTGTTTCCAATGTGCGTCCCAATACGGAAAATGCAAGCAAAAATAACTCATACTTATCATAATTATAATTTTAACACTTTTTTTTAAAATTTATGATTAAGAATGTGCTCGAAATCTAGGGCCGAATGATTACAGTGCCATATAACTGCAACATCCGGGTTTGAGTCCTGTGTTGCATTTCACGCCCCTCCCTCCTATTTCTATACTGTTCTAAAGGCGAAAATACCAGCATTTTTTTTTTTAAGAAACAACAAAGAGTGCCCTGAATCACTCTTTTGGACCACATAATTTTGCAAAGATATCAAAATATGCTCTTATCGCCACAACATAATTTAACAAAATAATTGCAATAAAAAACCATGTCATGTGATCTGCAATTAAACACATTGACCACACACGGTCCAGCCATAAACTAGGTTTCAACTCGTCTGTCTCTAGTCTGAGAGCCCAGATATCGTCATCCCCTAATAGCAGTAACTTGTACAGAAAATATCAGACAAAAACAACATGTATTTTATCATTTTCTTTTTTTAATTTAACATCAAGTCAAATGTATAGCCATGAGCAGTGCAATGCTCCAGTCAGTCTGGAAAAACACTATAAATACAAAACACTGATACCAGTGATATGAAATTATATTTAAATTAAATAAAAACACTTCAATGATAATACAAACTATGACAAACAAATCAACTTCAGCAGTTCCCATTGTGCACGAGGCAATGTAAGTCAGTACGCCATAATACATTTCCGTAACTGGGAGCTTCAGTAGTAGGATGCGAGGGGGAATACACCGACACAAAATGAGGCTGAAATGTACAATCTTTTTATAACTATCATTGCAAATTATACTAAATATGCCCAGTTTATAATGCACAGCAATGGAGAGAAATACATTATCATAAGTGTTAGAACTGTGAAATGTGCAATGCTTGACCATAGCATAGATAAGATTGTAGCCAAATAACTAAATTGCCCCCTCTCATATATAAAAGTTACCTGTTATCTGAGGTAACCTCATAAATGACAAGAAAAACAGCATATTGTACTAAAATGGCAAGAAACCAAGAAGAAAAATGATCGCAAGGAGGCTTAAAAGCTATTCACAGTCTGGCGAAATGGAGAAAAAGGGTTCCTACTTTAAAAGACATTCAAAATCTGTTGTATTGCAAATTGAGATGATTTATAGCTGTTAACAGTTTGAAAACATGCAGTTTTTTCACAACTGCATCTTAGACTAAATTGTTACATATGATAAATAAAAAAACATCTGCTTGTTACGTCAATGTGTTTACATGTTTCTTAGTGAGGAAATACGTTTTCAGACAGTGCGGTGCACAGCAATGATAAAGAGGGTAGTCATAGTGCAGCTGGTGACACTAAAATAGCGCTGAGCCTCAGGTAGTTACCCATTCTAAACCTGCTTTGAGGTCTGCTGTAGGGTTTAACTAAGCATCTTGTGGCGGTCAAAAACTGTCTTGCGCTGTTCCTGGACCTGCTTTTTCCAGCGCTGCTGTGCTCCCTCGACCCGCTCCAGCACTGTGTTCCCTTTGGCCTGAGCGCTGTCCACCGGCGGGCGCATCTCCTGAACATGCACACACAAAAACAAATAACAGGTTTTTTATTTTTAATTCTTTTCAAATCAAGGACTTCACATTCAACTGAAATGGAAAAAATAAAGCCATGTACCGTAGGTGTTTGATCACACGTGTCATGTGCTTGAATGGTTACCTCAGAGTCCTCCTCATTGTGCAATGGCTGGGTGTAAGCATCATGTTTACGAATAAGAGGATCAACCAGCAGCAGGAACAGCATGTAGAGCAGCAGTGCACCCACAACAGACAGGTAAATGATGATGGTCACCTGGGACGCACAGAATGGAACGCATTGATGCATGCTGCCATCAACCCCTAACAACCGTCTGCTCCTCTTCAACAGAACTTTGTAATTAAATCTTAACATCTGTATTAGTAATTCATTATTATGACAACCATTCTGTTTGTTGGGTGTAAAACAATTAAAATTGCATGTATCACAAATCCTTAAAGGAGTCATCACCCGGAAATCGCAATTTCTCTTGTTAAAAGATGCATATCTGTGTTTGACCTCAGTTGAAACTTGCCTGAAAGGCTGGAGTTTGAAAGTGGCGCCGTTTTTTCGCTTCTGCTCTTTTTCCGAACAGGAATAGCACACAAGGGTGTGCATTCCTAAAGCACGAGATTTTGATTCTGCGCCTTCGGTGACGTCACCGTGGCGGCTACTTGCATAAGCCCACCCCTCTTTCACCACCCAACCCCGCCCCGTCCGCTACCTGAAATCGCCGAAGCGCCGCCATTATGTTTTGGAGTCTGCATGCAGGCAAGCCCCCCCGGCTCTGTCCTTCCTGCGGCGAATCAACGCGCGCCTCATTACATATTATACAATGCACATCCGGACCAGTCAAAACCTCGCGCGTAATCTCGCGTGATAAAATCGCGGTACGAAAAAGGGTCAGAACAAGCTCAATGTTTGATTAAATTATTTTTTTTTTTTTCTAATAAGTTTTACGAATTGATCCAAAGCGATCCAAGGGGGGCTGGATACGTATAAAACCAGGTGATGACTCCTTTAACAGGTTTATAGAAATTCACTTTCCCCATTTATTGCCTGACAGCAACTGACACACACTTGCTGTGCTACAATAATCTTTGTACTACTACTACTACTACTACTACTACTACTACTACTACTACAAAAGCTGTAGTAGTGTAACGTAGCTGAACAACAATTTTCCTTGCAGTAAATAAAGTACCATCTTATCTTACCTTATCACACCAACCATGTCTTGGTTAGTATGATTCAAGATTACAGAATTAATGGAAGTTTGTTTAAAAGTAAAAAAAAAGAAAAAAGAAAAGCTGGTGGTACCTTGATGGTGTTGCTACTTCGTTCCTCGTACTTGCACTCACACAGCAGGCAGTAAGCTTCCACGTCATGGCCGGGCACTGGCATGGGCTCCACTACATGGAGGCAGTTACTGTAAAACACATCAAAGTGTCAGGATGGATGGGCGATTTCTAATGATGATGAAAGTCTAAATATAAGGTTTCTCTTACCAATCCTTCTGGGACACATTTCTGTTATATATGTGGCCAGTGATGTTTCTGTATGGCGGGCAGATGCACTTGCAGCGAACATCCTCAAAGTTCTGCAATCGTCAAGAAAAATGGGTTAAAGTTGGGCCCAAACAACTGCTTACTTAAAACACTATGAGCTCCCTGTTTTCTCCATAGCACCAGCCCTTTCTATACATTATGAACAGAACTGAGATGTAGAAAAAGTTCCAATTAGCCTGAAATGCACAAAAATAATTGAATTGACACTGTTTCATTAGATCATAGAAGCACTTGACAATGTAGAATATATCCTTTAAGATGCGTCACAGGTTTTATCCAATCAATCAGCATTAAATCAAGAAAAAATGTAAAAACCTGATATATTGCTGATATTATTGAGACTCAATTTACACACCAGGAACTCCTGCTCTCAATTCTACTCAATTAATTTACTCCGAAGACATTTCTTATTGATACAAGTTATCCATGGTAAATAATACATCTTATCTTTGGCTGTTCCTAAAACGTGTATAACAACAAACAACGTACGGATGTCACTATTGGGAGTTTCTGAAAGCGTCAATCCTATGTGTCGCATGTTTTACCTTCGCTTGAACGAAAACCACAACATTCAGCAGCAGCAGCGTCACCAGCGCAGATGCAGCAGAAGGCCAGGAGGTTTTACTGCCAGACGACATCTTCACACGGGCAACGCAGTTTGCACGACGAGTGAAGAATCAGCAGCAGCGCGCTGTCAAAACACACACCAGCGTTAGCAGTCAGCTAGCAAACAGAAAGCATTGCGGTAACAGTAAATGTAGGCGCAATCACGCAAAAATAGCAATACATTTAACTCACGTCGTAAGAGAAGCTGGCGTGTTTTTTGTTGCTATGCATTAGGGATGTAGCTACGCACTAACTGGCTGCATTGAGAAGAAAGCTCGCCCAAATGAATGTTGGACTTCCTTATTCCGGGTTGTCGTCATACGAGCGCGAGGCGAGATGAAACATGCAGCGACACTGACACCTACTGGAGATAAATATATCTACACTCTACTGTGGGATTTTGACTCCACTGTTAGTCCACTTTTTTCACTCCTAGTTCTATCATAGCTATAGTTACACATTTCTTTACAGATGCTTCACATATAAAACACATGATATTCTACTAGAATATTGTTATTTAGAATGTTGGTCCAAAAAGAAAAAGTTTAACAGATTATTTCCTGTTTCCAAATAAATATGACCAGCCTTACACACTTTACAGATGAAAATAACTGATATTAAAACATTTAATAACTCAGACTATTAAGTTTAATACAAGTGTTTAATTTGTTATAGGCCTAAATGGACGAGCCTTTCAAAGATTTTCATTCAATTCAATATAATGATAATATAACAATGACAAGGACAGATATGAGCAAATTTAATACTTGAAATATATTTTGCTGATTGTCTGTCAGTGCTTTAACATTTTGAATGTGGGTCTTTAACTTTTGTGGTATTCTTTTTCTACCTTTTCTGTTTTGTGTGCTTTTACGCACAGAAACACACCTCAAGGGTTCCTTTTTATGTAAAAGTATCCGGTCAAGCAAACATGTGTTTTCAGTCTCATTTCTGGTAACATAACATTCAAGGTTTGTATTATTTTAAACACACGAGCAGAGCATTTGTGACTCATCAGAATATCTTCCCATATCTTTCAGTCAACGCTGTTTTTTTTTTTTTAATGTCAAATCGTGTCTCCCTGGCAGAGTTTGAAATGTAAGCCCTCCAGCTTCTTGACCCAATCAATACCTCTATTTCCTGGTAATCCCACTCTCACACCTCTCGGTATAGTAAGATACTCATACCTTTAATAAGCCATAGAAATCAATGGCTCACAAATTCAGCCTGAACCACTTGAGCTTGTAGTCACAGAAATCAATTGAGACCATGGTTATTTCTCTAATGAGCTATGATATTGGTGTGAACAGCACAGCCCCTTCCTCTTTACAACCTCAATCATGCATGTGACCTTTGATTCAACCATTTACATCAACTGCAGTGGTCACTGTTCTTCCATTCGTTCAATAATGCATGCATTTATTCATCTGTGTAATAACCACTGTGTCGTTTTGCAGCCAAAATACATGTTATATTATACATTTGCTCATAAGCTCTCTTTGGTTTGTGACTTATGCAAGCCCACTTGGATTTCGTCTCGTCAGTCCTGTCATTGTAAGCCACTTAGTTCTCTGTCTTATCTGATGCATGGCTGCCCTTTACACCCTTAGGCCAATTACAGCATAAATGACAGTGGCCAGAGCTCAGTGCCAGGTCTCATTATCGGTTCAGAGCTCTCATGAAGAAGAAAAAGGTAGGTAGACGCAACAAACATTATTCATTTGCCAAATGAAAAAACTGCAGTTACCTTATGTAAAATCAGTTATTAGCTCTAATGCCGTTATTGATGCGGACAGATACAAATGTTTTGACAAAGTCTGTGGGCAGAGGACTGCACACACAACCTGTCAAAAAACAGCAACAGGAAAATCACCCATAATGGAAACACCAAGAAATTCATCGTATAAACAAGCTCAGGAGATGTCAAGTCCTCCTGTTTGTCAAGGTACTTGAAGTTATTGACCGAATCACATTATTCAAAGCATTAATTTTCATGGGGCTGAAAACAGTGAGATGTTTGCCCACTAGGAGATGCTATGAGGCCCAAGGCGGAGCAAAGAGAATCAAGATCAGCAGACTAAAGTTAATGCAGACTTTGGAGTGGTCAAGGGGGATACAGATAAGATGTAGGAGGACAATGTAAAACAAGATGGTGAAATCCACAGGTGAAACTGCATCAAAAGGACCCTATTGGTGTGGTTTTAATTATTAGCTAAATTGCATTGATGGCAGGTCTATGGCTTTGCAGAATACACTGACCAGCTTGTGAATACTGTAAATCTCTATCAATACTATACTATGTACTTGGATCCAGATAAACTCATACTTGTCCTATAAATAGAAGATACCTGTGTCTGTCCATCCTCCCGCTTTCAACTTTTCAGCATGAATCTTTTTGACCTTTATCACATCATCTGCACTGTCTTTTTGCTCTCCACCCTTCCTCTGTAGCACGCTTTTGTAGAGAACACTGTTTGAATAACAAGACTATCTCTGTGTGTTGTTAACTCCCCTTCCCTCTCAGCTGAGGTGATGCATTGTGGGCAGCAGGACTATTCTAATAGACACACATGGTAATTGCAGTAGTGGGAGGCAGCAGACAGTGGTGGTCCAGGGACGGCACGAAACTATAAATCACAACTCCAGGTTCCGCCCTCCTGAGCGTAGCCGATCACGCTCAACCAAAAAGCAATTCTGCCAGCATGTGTTTGCACATTTGTCTTCATCAGCCACTGGCTTGTTTTGGGCCCCCGCGACCGACTTTTCCTTTAAATATGGACTACTTCTCAAGTGTTTGAGTCAAAATCTGCTCTATCGGGCTCAACAATCAGCCACACTTGAGATGTAGCAAGTGTAATTATTCTATGTAAGCAAAAAGGCAACAACATGAAAGGTCGACGACGCTGTTGAAAATGATGGTGGAGTTATAAAACAACTGATGTCCTGTCCAGGGTGAACCCCGCCTTCGCCCAATGACAGCTGGGATCGGCTCCAGCCCCCCCGCGACCCTGAATACAGGATAAGCGGTAGACGATGGATGGATGAGTTATAAAACTAAAGAAAAACAAGAATGAAACCACAGAGTACATGAAGATATAACCTGTGTCACCTTTACTTGTACTGGTATTGATTTCCTTCTCTTTTTTTTAAAGGTAGCATGAGATGCTTCCAGGAGAAGTGTCCAAATCCATCCTAAGCGGTGGCAATAGCAAAGGTGATAGAAAAGTAGGCAGTGACGGTGATTCGGAGTACAGTGTGTGTCCTCTCCTGCTTTATCTGTACAGACAGCTGCCTGTCAGCCAGCTGAGCCCATGCAGGGACGAGGTGTCTGCTGAGGAGCCGGTGTCAGCGAGGTGAGAGCAGAGCCCAGCTACGCTGAGCCGAACTGAAATGGATGCAGAGGAGAGAGCGTCTCCTGCCTCTGAGGGACACAGATTTTCAGCGAGGAAACAGACTGCTGGAGCAGGAGACTCAGCCAGACAGAACATGAAAGCCAAGAGCGGCCATGACACATGATGGACACAAACGCAGGGGGAGAAGCTGCCTCCCCTCCCCGTTATTCCTTTCCTTCAGCAGCGCTGCACAGAAACAACACCCCCCCGATGAAGAGGGGGGAAAGGGAAAGGACAGATGATGCTTGAATCGCTGCCTTCCAGTTGAACTCTAGCCCTCTGTAATGTGTTGTGTTTGATGTTGCCCGAGATGTTTAGAGAGATGCAGGGAAGCTTCAAAGAGAACTATAATCTTGTGGCGGCGATGATGGTAGGGGGGGAAAAAAAAAACCAGCGAGCTGACAGAAATCCACATGCATCCTTCAATAGAGACCGGGGGTCAGGCAAGAAGACAGCTGAAAACAATGACATGAAAGGTGACATGAATTGAAAGGTAGATAAATAGCTGCAGGGGAGGGAGGAAGTTTGTTGTTTCGTATGAAAGAATGTGATGGTAATCTTTGGTCTCAGAAAAGCTGCCACTTGGTTTAACAAGGCCTGGCAGGCCACTCGATAGGCTGTCAACCATTAATGTCCACATTTCAGTGACACCGGCAACCAGTGTACAGCTGATTCCTACATCCAGTGATGCAGAAGATAGAAATGCTACACACACACACACACACACGCACACACACACACACGTTACGTATGTCACCCCAGCAGAGACCCATATAGAAATCACATGTGACACTCCTTTTTGTGTCAGCTGCCTCGGTGAATAAGGGGGAACGAGCTACGAGGGGTCAAAGGTCACTCAGAGTCACTGGTTTGTTTGACAAAACGATGACAGATCAGGACCTCGCCCATATTTCTCCTGTCTGAGGTGGGGGGGAGGGGGTCCTTAATGCGGTAGATGAGGCTTTTCCATAATGGGATGGTGATGAGTCCCAGTGATCTATTCGATGCCTCGCCCTTCCTCTTTCTCCAGCGATTCCTTTGTTGTGGCAGTTTGTGATCCACCTGCACCAGCTGTAGGCCACATCTGCAGGCATGATGCGTTTCGTCTGCAGGGGCCTCCTCCTCCAAATGCCACTGTGACTCGCCTTCCTCCGTTTCGGCATTTACTACAATCTGACCTGACAGCTCGGTGGTGTGCCACAACGGAGACGCCCCGGGCACTTTGGCAAACACAAACCCGAAACAATAGTATACTTAAGACATAGATGCTGTAGCACACACACACAGCAAGACAGAATAACAGGTAAACCGTCTTCTCCTGCAGACGAGGGGAAATATTGGCGTCTTTTCACTCGCCGAGACCACAAGTGGCTCGCGGTGAATCAGATGTAAACAGGGAGATCTGAGATCCAACTTGTCATCACACAGCTTCAGAAATCAATAGAGCACCATGTTCTCGCTTTAATCTCGACACACGTGTTGCCTGTGAGCTCGGGCTGACTGGGCCTGAAAAGAAAGCAGGGAAGCAGAAAGAAAAGTAATGGCAGAGGCACGGAGACAAGAGGAGATGTGAGGATCGAGGAATGTGAGAATGAGTGTTGATCAATTCAGATTAGGACATACGCGTGCTGTTAAATTAAGGGGTTGTTTTACCCAAATGACCACTCTCCTCCTCTTCTTGTCAAGGATTCTCTAAATTGGTCTTTGAGATTACATTTCGCTTATGATGCTTACACCATTGAAAAACTACAGTAATAAAATGTATCAATAATGTGTCTTCCCAAAAATAGTGTTCCCATTACTCTGAATAAACAGCTTTTCTTAGAATGAGTATGGACGACGAGTTGTTGCTGTCATTTTTCTTAGTGATGAGAGCACCACAAACAACATTTTTATACCAGATGTTTCAAAACCTGAGCAAAACTAAAACGATTTGCATGGCAAGATCCCACTTGGTAGATAAGAAAATATGTTTGTTTATTTGAAAAATAGGTGCCCTGACCCAATAAAAGACTACAGATTTAGCATTGCACTGGCACAGAATTGAGTCATACGAGACAGTATTTTAAAAGAGCAAAATCTAGTTTGATACAGAGATATTGCTTATGTGTTCCATGCATCCTTATTTTTTCTGTACAGCACTTTGGTCAACTGTGTGTTGTTTTTACTTTATAAATAAATATAATTCCCACCGTCTCTCCCACTGCTTTGCTGGTAGAGCAAAGCCATCCCACCCAGTTTAACACGTCTTATCATATCTTACTCTGTCTCTGGACTTTATTGACTGTATCAATAGACTTCCTCTTAAGAGAGGAGTAAAGAGGCTGTTTAACAGAAAGCAAGAAACTGGGATGGTGAAAAAAAACAAGGGAAGCAGAGTGAGAGAGGTTTATAGGGTGTGAGGGAGAGAGATGGAGAGAGAGAGAGAGAGAGAGAGAGAGAGAGAGAGAGAGAGAGAGAGAGAGAGAGAGAGAGAGAAGGGTAAAGACAGTAAACCAGGAGGAGGTGGGGTTAGAGGGAGACGCTCCACTGCCTGGCTGACAAACAGAGGGTCCCTCCAGAGCCAGGCAGATGAGAAGGAGAGGAGGAGAAAGGGAGAGGGGTGAGAGAAAAGGAGTGGAGTTTGATGTGGGCAGTCAACCCCACCACCCTCCAACAGCCTTCCCTCTCTTCCTCCACCCCCCAGCAGAAAATCTATGCCTGCTCTCTTAGTATTCCTCCCATCTCTTGTGAAGGCTCTGCGGAGGGGAGAGCAGACAAGTGGACTGCTGCTGAGGCCCTGGCCAGCCGTGTGTGATGCTAGCTGGAAGTTTTTTTCTGTTCTTCCTTTTTAGGACGGGGTGTTTGCTCAGGGCTGACAGGACAGACCCAGCACCCAGCCACTTGAAAACCTCAGCTAGGGACCTGAGCCGGATACATCCGCCCCGTACGCCTTCCTTTCCTCTCTTCTCCTTTGAAAAAAACAACAACAAAAAAATGTGATAAGTGGGACACCTGTGTGAACCAACTATTTTCAGACTAGGAGTATGCTGACCAGAGAAACAACCAGTGCAATTAGGATGTAAAGAAGCAGAATTATTACTGGTTACTGTATTTGCTGAATAATATTTAACAAACTAGAAACTGCAAAAGGTATTTCAATGCAGACTAAAATTATTTCCTTCCTGAGGTTGCTTTCATTTATTTCAGTATAGTATGTAAAATCAACTATACGTAGCTCCTTTTATAGGCTACATTCAACACACGCGAGATGTAAACATGGTTGTCAGAAAATCTATGGGCAAATATGAAGCAAACATGGGTGTTGTGTTAAGTAAAATGTAAATGTGATCCTTCATCAAAAGTTCTCCTCTCAGCTGGCAGCTCCCAAGAAATATATGTTGGTAGACCAATACTCTGTTTATTACCAAATACCAAAATGTCCATCAGTTTCTGTCATACTTTCTGCTTACTGCTAATTAGAAAATGCCAACACACTGAACTTAGATGGCTTACTTAGTAAAAAAAAACATTACACCTACTTTGCATCAGCATGTATTGAAGTTACTCGGCTGTAGACTCGGCCTACTTTCACATAACAATGGAGTGGTGCAGTCAGACAGTCAGATATAATAATTAAAAAAAAGTCCTTAGAAGATGCAAGGTTTCTGGTTTGAATCCCCAGACCACAGTGGGAAGTTTAGGTGGTGAAAATAAATGACCAAACTTCCATTGACTGTAACCACTTATCCTATTTCAGTGAGGTGGGGGAGCTGGAGCTGATCCCAGCTGACATGGGGCGAAGGCAGGGTAAACCCAGCACAGGTTGCCAGGTTATCACAGGGCCGACATGTAGAGACAGACAACCGCTCACATTCACACCAGTCATTCATTAACCAAACCTGCATGCTTTTGGACTGTGGGACGAAGCCAGAGAACCTGGAGTGTGTCATCTTTAACTGCATTAACACACAGGTAACCATTGTTCGCTGACAAAAAGAACAGCGTCATTGATCCCCACCTCTAATCTCCATTATCACTGATACACCATCACTGCTAGATCACAGACACAATGCCGTATTGTCTTCAACGTCCTCTTGCACAGCGCCCGTTCCTCCATCACCTTGAGCCCGGTTCGTCATGCTTGTGTGATCACTGGAAAGGTCACAGCTTGTAGCTACTGTCATTAGCTGTCACTCTCCCACACTTCCTCTCGCTCCCTGCCTCTCTCCTCCTTCAAGTCTCTATCAGCCGCTTCTCTCGGCTACAGAACGCGGATCAAAGTGCCATCTTTAGTTGGACTTTGAAGGCTCGGAGAAGCGAGGAGGGATCCCGACGCACGACGAGCCTGCTGCGTGTCCGTGTGCATGTCAGATATCTGATGAGCAGATGTGCGGCAAGACAACTTGATCAAGGTGGCTCTTCCGGGAGCACAGTATCGTTAGGTGTTACAGCGTATCAGAAGGTATGCCTGTCGCAATTACAGTTCTGTCTGAGATGGAGAGTCTCCGGCTATCTGAGGATCCATTGCCCGAGGGCAGAGGAGGAGAAGAAATGTGTTTTTCTGCACTTCAACAGCAGCTAATCAAGGTTCAATATTTGGAATAGCAGTTATGACCTAAATGGTTTTTTCTCCATCAGGGACATGGAGAGCAGTAGCACGATACTGTTTTCAGAATACAAACAAGCTTTTAATTAACTGAATTCCGTTGACCGTGCCATCGAATGCACACGGAGAGGAAATTCCTCTTGTTGCTGGAAATACACCCGACAATAGGAAGCAGCAACAATACAGAAGTGTCTTACCATCCACCGCCACACGTGGTGTGACTGCATGTGTTTAATTTGAACGTGTTTGAGGTGAGAGGAAGGAGAGGAAGAGGGGAATAAGTAAAGAGACAGCAAACACAGGTGTGGCGTCTTATCTGTTGGGGAGGTGAGGGGGTAATCATTGCAATTTTTAATCAGTTCGGATCAATTATTCATGGTCAGGGGCCTAGTGAGCTGATTTCCAAAATGCCCCTTTTCTCCCTGTCTCTCTGACAGCCCTGTATGAATTATTCAGACTGCATTTACACAAAAGAACTCCATCTCTGATACCTGATCAGTCAGTTAGAAACATTATGCAATAGGGAATGTCAATTAGAAACGGGGAAAACGGCTCTTCTTGGATGTGCGCAATAGAAAAAGAAAATAAACACACACACACACACACACACACACACACACACACACACACACACACCATGAAACGTCTTGAAGAACCCCAAACTTGGGAGATTATTATTCACAGAGAGACGAGTTCTCAGCTTTAAGAGGCTCAACCAAAGTCAAGAAGGTCCCTGTGCCGAATGTCCACTAGTCTTCCATCAGTTTATCTATTTGCCAAGTGAACTGGACCGATGCGCACTGCATCAGACAGGGGACTCAACCCAGCTCCGTTCAAGCTTTAATCCTCAGTTTTCCAGCCAGCGCTGCTCATTCAGAATAATTCTGCTATCTTATTTTCATCTTTACCAAATCACCCTTGTCCCCTTCCTTGTGAGGTCAATTCACCGGCTGTCCCAGGCTGTTAGATTAAAAACCCGGTGCTGGTCCAAAGCCCCATATTCCCGTACCATGTGCCAAGGCCACTGCCAGCCATTTAGTCTCTCCTTTCCCCGGGTATTTTTCCACATGGTCACCACTCTTCTCTCTGCTGGGTCCCAGAAGGTGGAATGACCTTCCCTCTCTCTGAAAAGCAGTGTCACACCCAGCCATCCATCATTTACTGAAAACTCATGTTTTCAAGCTTCTCCATATCCCCAATGAATCATTTTTCAGTGCTTTTATCTCATTCCTTAGTTCTTGTTTAGTTCCCTGCCCCCAATACTCCACTATTCAAGTAAGACAGTAGCCTACTGTCAGGGTACATTAGTCCTGATTCTCCCAGTTATTTAAATGGTGGCACTTAAGGATTTGTTTTTTATTCTGGATGTGATTTTCGGTTTCTTTTTCACTTCCAACTGAGGCACAGTTGCACGAATCAGAAAGTACATTGCTGGTGGGAATGTTAGTCCTGAACCTGGAGGGTCTATAACAGTTGGAGAGGAGGGACAGTCAGACAGACAGTCAGACAGACAGTCAGACAGACGGATAGATGGTGCTTTTCTTAAATGTATTAAATACACAGAATCTTATCTATTAATGAAATGCAGCAAATAAGTGCTGAATGCTAGAGTTCTTATTCATGTGGGCCTAATAATTTGATGTCAGCAGCGGTTTGCACTTGCTAACAACATGTCATAATTACAGCAGTTTAATTGGATTTACCCAATATTCAAGATGAAAACTATCTATAGTTAATATCAAGGTGAAATACCGTAAGCAATGTGTTTAGAACCGTGCCGAGGTGCTCAGGTGAAGGGCAGAAAGTTTGATCTTGCATTTGATCATTGAAAAATAACTAAAACGTACAAACACAAAAAGTTCAGTTATCCGTTGGTCCTGCTATAATTTGACATTGGTCCAGCTGTACACCATGCCTCTTTTATGCTACATTGACTGAAAAGACTTCCAAAGGATACATGGATGTATCCTCACTCTGAGCTCATTCTGAAGCATCCTCTCTCCTTACTCCTTGTCTCCTCAAGGTGCATTTAAGGAATTCAAAGATCTTGGAAGGAGTGTCCATTCCAAAACCCATACAGCCATACTATTTAATATGCCAGATAGAGATTTGGTATGTCCCAATAGTATGTCAAATGCCAAAAATACCAGGATGTCCTTCAGTAACTGGTCACATTTTGCAGCATGCATGCCAGCATGCCTTGCTCACTATTCTGATTCACAATCCTCTGTGCAACGGATATATGAGCAACAGGGTCACGTTGAAGGTGCAATGCTATGACGAAGTAGTATGTCCTAATTAAATGGATACTGCATGCAACAGTACGTACTTTGTAATGACAGCTGCAGTATGTACTAGAAGTGAGAAGGAAAAAAAAGTATGCGATTTAGAAAACAGCCAGGTTCAGATAAATAAATAAATAATTAAATACATTTCATGGCAATCGGGGCTTAAAAGAAAGAAGAAGAAAGAAACACAAAAAAAAATAAACATAAAAAACTAAACACTGCTGTTTTGTTTTGTTCTGTGTTTTGTGTCCTGAGTTTTTTTCCGTGAAATCTGAAAATGTCAATAAAAATACGACTTACCAAAAAATAAGTAACACCGCAGCCATCACACATGCTGCTCCATCGCTGGACTTTTGAGGACATGCTGCCCCCAAAAGTCAGTCTGAGAACTTCCTAGCACAAGGACAGAGGAGGTGGAGGGATGAGTGTATCGGAGAGAAGGGGTGGTCAGGCAGAAAAAGGCGGAGAAATAGACAGCAGGAGAAATGAGGAAGTGTAATTCGTGCTCAACAAAATTCATCATGCCGTAGCTGACAGCCAACAGCCATAAGTCACCAAATAATCACTCTCCGTAATTCACAGGGATCTCTTGAGTCCTCCTTCCTCTCTGCCTGCCCTTGTAACGCATTCCCGAGACACAAGGTCAGACCGCATGCCCGCGACACTCTTCATAAATGCAGTTTGACCGGACCGGGCTGGACTCGGCCGGCTGTATTGTTGCGGTGCATGACAACAGGTTGTCACGGTGGTGTAGAAGGAAAAGTGGTGTGTGTGTGTGTGTGTGTGTGTGTTGCTCATTCCTCCCTGTGTTTCGCAGGCAATCCTGCATGTCTCTGGCTGGACTACGAGGCGATCACAATTGACATCTCCATGGGAACGTCCTACTGCATTACTAATACACAATTCACTGCCGCTTCCTTACATTCCAACAATATCCTCCTGTACTGTGGAGACACGCAGAACCAGCCGGTGCTGTGTCTTGTATTGTACCTTTTTTTTTTTTGTTAAAAGAGAGATAACACCGCAGATACAATGCCAATGTTGTCAGTGGATATGAATTTTGCAAAAGATTATAGAAAGAAGGCTTGATAGTGATATTAGAAATACATCGATAGATTTCTCGCCCAAATGTGTTAAAAGAACTGAAGGGTAATTGAACGCAGGAAGTGAAGGACTTGATCATGACTGAAAGAGATTATCACGCAGATAAATGTATCATTTTCCCAGCAGCATGTGTCTTGGTTGGAATAACCTGCCGGCCCATCCATCCTCGTCATGTTGCTGTCAGAGGCCCAACGCGTACGAGTGATGACCACACTTGTCCCTCTGAATGACAGAAATGCAGTGTGTCTGTACTGAAGGACGGATCAATTCCGTTCACTCTGTCCTCTACGTCTCCGTGCTTTCCCTTGTCATACCTTGAAAATCACTGAAATCTCTTCTCCTCTGAAACACAAGATTTGGATGTTTTCCCCCCTCATCACTATTTGAATCTTAATCCATACCTTTCATACATCGGTAGGGCTTTCTCTCCGACATCCATCCCCACTGTGTGTCACTTCTCAACCTCTTGTTTGCGTGTCCATCATCTCCTTTGTCTGCGTCTGGTGGGCTTGGGTGATCATGTGTGTGGCGTGTGTTTATTTCACGGCGAGGCACAGGAGGGGATTGCCACCGACCGGGGGGGGGGGCAACTCCAAAAATGACATTGTTTGGTTGCGTTCCGCTTCTGACGCAGTTTATACAGCGGCAATGATTTCCCTTCCCCAGCGTGGCCCTCTGCGTTGTCTGCCTGGAATCGGGAATGGTAAATAAGTGGTAATGGGAGTGAATGGGAGGGGAAATCAGCCGACGTCTTTCTGTCATCACTTAGAAGGTTGCGACCCTAAAGCACGGCGGCACAGCGCTGCTAAATTATTCAGGCTGTGTCTCAAGCCCCGATCTCTGGAGGAGACGGGCCTGTGATTGCTTGGAGCGGACGGACTGACATTTGCACATGAAAATCGCCTCTGTTTCCCCCCAAACACCCGTTCTGCTCAGAGAAAACATTAGAGGGACCCCGGTTCTGTGTGATGGGGGCTCAGGGTTGGGGGTGGGTAACTCTGGGTTGTGGAGAGGAAGCATCGTTTGGATGAGCGGCTGAGCAGCGAACAATCAGACGAAGAAACAAACTAGGAGGAAAGTTTAGCTTCTGGAGAAATTGCCGTTTAGGGTAAATTAATATCCTAAAAGTGTCAATATAGCGAGCACAGACGCAGCCTGAAAACTGGAGTGGCAAAGCAGGACTTTGGGGACTAGCTGAGTCATAAATCATCGTTCTGAGTGGGGTCAAAGGCCGTTTGACTGGGACATGAGCAGAAATGTGATTTTAGTTATTAGAATATTTTCTTACCAATAATGCAATAATACTTTGTGCATATCGCAGCACACACATTGATTAAATGCCAACGTTTTTGTGTACATATAAATTCCAGTTGGCTAGGATTAATGTCAAAAAAAAAAAAAAAAAAAAGAATCAATGTGTTCCAAAAGGCCCCTGCAAGCTATTTCAGTGAGTGGTTGAACATCTCTGTAATGATGCATTACAACGTACGAGGTTTATTGGTGCTGCACGGCAGGAAGAGAGCATTTATTATAACAAAAAAAAAGTCTCCGGGAGATTGTTACCAAAAACGGAGTTGTTTACTATTATTTAGCCAATTAAAGCTGGAAGGCTTTTGATTAAACAGACTTTGTGTGAGTGCTTTTAAGGAGTGAGGAGTGAGTGTGTGTGTTTGTGGGAGGAGAGTGAGAAAATACCTCTGTATGCTGGACCATGTCTCTGAGCTGAAGGCGAATGGAGGTGTGTGTGTGTGTGTGTGTGTGTGTGTGTGTGTGTGTGTGTGGGGGGGGGGGGGGGGGGGGGGGGGGGGGGGGGGGGGGGGGGTGTAACTGGCCCTGCTGGGATAGGGGGGAGGAGAACACAGAGAGGGAGGGTGGGAGAAAGGGAGAAGGAGAGGGTGGAGCATCGGACAAGATGACAAATTGTGATTAATAAATGTGGTTCGGGACAGCAGTGTGGAGGGTTGTTATTAATAGAGAGAATTAGAGCGGCTGTGCAACTCAATCTGCACACTGTCACTCTGCATCAGGCCCCATAATCAGAGCCTAATGAAACAGCGCAGCGTCAGGATGTAGACACATCCACCTGTGCACTCCGCTTACAGATCTACTGTAAACTAAACGCACACATGCCCAGTTTAGTCGGGGAGAAAATGATACATTTCATTTCACGGTGCATGCACAATGTAACGCATGGACTCGTGGGCTTGGATAAACACACTTCATATTCATGTGTGAAATGTATTTCCTGTGAAAACCTCCATTTTTTCCCCCTCTATATTTCTACAGCAATTATTTTCAACAGTCACACCAAATACAACCATCACATGTATCCTCAAATATTACTTTGAACTCAGGACTGTAAGCAATGTAGATTACTTTTTGTTTTTACAGCATCTTTTTTCCTCAAATGTACAGATCTCGCCGATTCCCCCGGCTTTAGACTCGCCCCAAATCACCTCTTTATATCCCTAATGACCTCTAAATTGATTTACAAGAGCGTTATCTCTCACGGCAAAGAATGGGAGCTTGATGGCTGGATTCCTGTCAGTGTTAACTGTGGGAGACGTGAGCAGCGGTCCCCTGGGAGCGACGGTCCTCCAGTATCTATGTGCCTCCTGGGGACGATATGTCATCATCCCTCAGAGCTGATGCTCAGTATGAGTTGGTCACACTGCCTGCTCTGGTGTGGATTGTGTGACATTGCCTCGATCTAAAAACAAATAATCTGTCACATATCACTGACTGAGATACCTGATATTGTTCTCCGCTTGCAATATACTTTTAGCCAAAAATCGATGAAGTTATTTAAATGTTGCTGTGAATGGCTGAATCGAAGACTTATGTATATCTTTAAGATACGCAGACGAAGCAGCCGAAGCAGAAGAGAAATACCATATGAGTAATGTGGCCCTAAATTATTTCCTGCTCCTCTCTCACTTGTTTACACAGAACAGAATAAAGCCCAGCTAGAGCTCGAATTGTGCAGGTGTGTGCACAAAAGACGGGAATTATTCTTGGGGTGTCATAATATATGAAATTAATTATTAAACAAGCTAATTATTCAAACAGCCGAGTACTGATTATTGAATGGCCCTTTTTCTGCTGGTGATAGTGGAGACAGTCAGAGCAACTGACACAACAAAACGTTAAATGAAAAAAAAAAAAAAAAAGACCCATTTCATCAACATAATGCATAATTTTGAAATTTTGGTGAGTGTGAATACTAAGGGGAGCAAATCAAGAGGAGAATGGAGACAAAGGGAGACAGACAGCTGAAAGACATGCACATATTTCAATATTAATCACCTCAGTAATATTTTAACAGGCTTTAAAAATCCAATCCTGAGCATATTGCCTCTGCTGACTGTTGGAAATGATTATCTGCCCCATGGTGCTTAGGACCTCTGAGCACTATTCTAGCGGGACAGACCGACTGACCCTGCAAACTGGGACTGACACAGCAATCAACTCCTACCTGCACTGCTCAGCTATACCAGCATTTCCCAATGGAAATATCAGAAACCCTCCACGTCCTCCACCTCCATCCAACGGTGGTGGAAACTCTGTAATCAAGAGTCATAAGAGAAAAGAAAAATCTTTACACTTGCACGTGGGCAACAGTCACCTTAAACCACGCAGACACTGCCCAGCCGTTGAGCAATGTTTCCATCTAGTCCATCTTTATACACTCCACAGCAGGAAACCTTATGATCGCTTACTATCGCTTTAGGGTTTTCTAGGAAATGTATACTTCATACATGCAATGCCCTCATGCTATCAAATTCATGTTTACTCATATTTTTCCCATCACGCCACCTTAAAACTTCTCCTGCCTCTCCATGTCCGGTGGGATCAGGTCGCTTGATCCCTACACGGCCAGACAGTGGTCATATCTGCGGAGAGAGAGGTCGGAGAGGCGTCATCAAATATGTAGAGCCAATCCCCCGGCTCCCGACGCTTCGGTCATTAAACTTTTAAAACTGGCAGATCTGTGATTGTGCATGTCAGACAGGTGACACCAAACTCCAAGGAAATGATATGAGCTTAAAAAATAAATAAATCTGCCCAAGATGTTCCTGAAAGGGAACGTAATCAGGAAGCACATTTTAGTCCACGAGGCAACACATTGTTTTCACGAGAAAATTGATACGACACAAAAAAAAACATGGCCTCCCATTACTAATGGTGCAGAAACTCTCTGTCTATGTCTATGTGCGTGTAGCAGTGTGTAGAGGCGTGGCTGTGTTGGTGTGTAAGGTTAGGTTAAGGGAAAAAGAGCAGCAGTGTGTGGGGCAGGGTGTCTCGCTAATGAGGCTTTATAGCTGTGGGATGCCAGTCACACACACAGACAATGGTCGAGGGAACGTTTAGTGTCTCCTCTCCATTCCTCACACACCATGCTGAGGCATCTTTTACTTTAGTCTCCGTCCTCCGTCCTCTCCTCCGCAGTGCACGGAAGATGGAAGAAAAAAAAAAAAACACTTCATCAAACATTTTTTTTTCTTGCTAAGAGTTCACCGACAACAGGTGAATGTCAGGCTAACAAGCCCCGGATGGGAGGCGTCAGTGATTTCTAATCCGCATGTGGCGTTCGCCAATAAACGTTTGGTTAGACACAGAAAAGCAAAAATATAAATAACGCTATGGTGTGAGAGAGAGAGAGAGAGAGAGAGAGAGAGAGAGAGAGAGAGAGAGAGAGAGAGAGAGAGAGAGAGAGAGAGAGAGAGAGAGAGGGGGAGGGAGAGAGAGAGGGAGGGAGAGAGGGAGGGAGGGGGATCTAACAGGTGTCGCGGAGGACTGCCCATGGACCAAACACTGCGATAAGCGATACAGTCGCAGCCACTCCGGCTGGGAGCGTCAGGTTGCCGTGCGTCCCTCACTTGGAATTGCGTCAAAAAAAAAGTGCAGGTATTTATCCCGGGCTTTATTCCCTCTGAAGTTAGCGGCGTTTTAAAACTGCATTTCTACCTGGAAAGAAAAGAGGGGATTAAGCTGCTGATTAAGAAACTCTCATCACTTCCCTGGCATCTCCAGCGCGCCCGTCGGCTCTCCATTCAAAGTCCCTCAGTTATTCTAGGACGCGGACTCAACAGATGCAGACAATTGTATCCTCCAGAAAATGTATATATTTTTTGAAGCATAAACAGCAATTGGTGAGTTTTTCTTTGTCTTTTTTTCCCTGTTTCTTGTAACTGTTTCAAATTCAACCAGATTAATTTGCATGCACACGGATTAATGTAATTTACATGTATAAAGAATACAATAAAGGTAAAAGCTGCTTTTTCTTATTTCTAGAATACCTAGAAATACCTTATTTCCTAATACCACCTTTATTTAAAAAATATCATTTGATATTTAAAATTCAACATTATTTGAATGAATGTAATTCTGTTACAGTTGAGGACAAATCGGTTATTGAGTCTTTTTTTTCTTTTCTTTCCAGATGCAGAAATAGTCAGAGGAGGATTCTATTAAAAGTGTTATTGGTTTCCTGAAAACGGCACCTTTTTTAATGTGGACAGTGGAAACGAGAGAAGCATTGGACCATAAGATGATTGTGTCAGGAGGAGATATCTGATGCACTTTTGTCACCTATAGTCATGGCGTTAAGTGAAACATCCACATGTGGATTGAAATCCTCTGCTTTGTAAGAGGGGGGGTTGTGAAAGATGATTTTTCTTTAAAAAAACAAATCATAGGCAACTCAACAATACCTCCACTCGCTCCTCAATGAGCTGAATTTGGCACCAGCCCTGGTTTCTTTTAATAAGCTCTGCTTCCACAACAACCGTCTCAGTGCCAGTCATGGTTTCTGTCTGATGCTGAAAAATAAACTGAACTGTAGCGGAGGTAAAAAAAAAGGTGAACGTAATCAGATAAATTATGTTTTTGTCACCACAAAAAACGTCCAGATTTATCTCCTTAAACACACTGGGATGTAAAGTCTTCATCCTTTTAACCATAGGGTCCTAAATATCGTCTTCCTCATCCCTTGGACATATCTAGAATTTTTCAAGGATCCTCTCAGCCACTTGTTTCCCTCCTGGCTGTCTTCCATTTTGCATTAGTTAGCAGTGATACACCGACTTCCTCCCATTCCTCTCCAATTCCTCCTCCTTCTCCTTTTTATACCACACTGGTTCTCGGAGAGGCTTCATCCTGGCCGGCACCATTCCAGCCAAGGGGGAAGAGGACTTCCTGACGCTGGCCGCCTCACGGCTCAGCCGCAGGAAACGCGTCATTGGAGCTGCCGTAGGTGTGGCCATGGTTCTAATACTGTTGGTGGCCATTCCCCTGCTGGTCCATACAACCAAAGGGGGGAACAACGGAAATGCAGGGAGCCATTACGAAATGCTTGGAAGCTGCAGGATGGTGTGCGACCCCTACGCCACGTCTCAGCCTGGCCAGGAGCTGACGGCTGTATCACCGCCGCCCCAGGATTACTCTGGGAAGAAGCTAAAGTCTGGGTTTCGCGGGCCTCCGGGGATCCCTGGCCCTCAAGGAGCACGTGGGCCTCCCGGAGAGCCGGGCAAACCAGGGCCACAGGGGCCCACGGGCCCAGGTCCCGGTGGCTACTCTCCCTCACTCTACACTCCCAAAATCGCCTTCTACGCGGGGCTACGTAAGCAGCACGAAGGGAGTGAAATACTGAAGTTTGATGACGTTGTGACCAATGTGGGTAACTACTACGAGCCCAGCACCGGCAAGTTCACCTGTCCTCTGCCGGGCATCTACTTCTTCACCTACCATGTTCTAATGAGAGGTGGCGACGGGACCAGCATGTGGGCAGACCTGAAGAAGAACGGAGTGGTGAGTGAATGTGTGTGTGTAAGATAAAGGGTGTGATTGTATGCGTTTGTATGTATGCACACACATGACCATTAATTGTGCACACAGCAGATCCCCCCCCTCCACCGTTGACCATCCAGTGTCACCAATGACTTGCATTCACCTCAGTAACATTGAGCTCTTCACATTCAGAGCACATTCCACTTAGCAGGTGGCAACATGACAGCCAAAGAATGAAAGAGCAATATTTCTCCTCATTAAGGGGGAATTCATGCTATACAGTCTAAAATCACAGCTACGGATATATTTGCATTCTCGTATGTGCCGCGGCTAAATGACAAGTGGCAGAACGCCGCCGCCTCCGAAAGGGAACAGTCTAATTAGTAAGTATCATACACGGAGCTTGATTATCGCCTAAACAGGAGTGCAAAAGAGCACGGGAGAGATGTCTGTCAGTACGCGGACCAGTCAGTTTACACCTCGGCTAAATAAATAATGAACGCAAAATTGACAGTCCACTCATCCACTCGTTCATTCCCCAGACACTAATTAAAGACAGAGGGGCTGATGGGGGGAAGAGGAGAGACGAGGTGGGATAAATCACAGGGATTTCATCAGATGACTCCGAATTCAGGAAACAATCTTCAAGTTGCTTTTTACATTCATTCATTCAAGGACTTCAAATGCTAATACTCTCTGCACGGACCGTAGTCTGGAGACATGTAGTGCACCAAGGACTATTTAAACAAGTGCACACGGGCTAATGTAGGCTCATACATACTGTATGTAAATGAGATTGATTTGGAATATTTCATTCAGACTTGATTTGGTGCCACAAAGGTGAATGTGTGTTGATGGCCGCCTACTTAATGTCCCATATTGTCATTCAAATCATCTCGGCCTGCTGAATAATCATAGATCTTAGATTAGATCCCATGAACACACGCTTCTTTCCTCTCACAGCTTGTTCAATGATTCTCCATTAATTATGTTTTTACTCAACTCAGTCATTTAAACTCACCCGGCTCCATCTGACACCCATCAGGCGGCCTCCTTAAATAGTTCTGTCAAACAGAGCACTCGTCTAACAAGGATCTACAAACAGAGCTGCCGCTAGAAGACAATGAAGTTCATATAAAGTGCAAATGTTTCACCATTGTCGTAGGTGTTCAGGCTTTGTTTTTTTTTGGCTGCCAGTTGGCTTTTTTTTTTAATCCCAAAAAAAAGACGGATTGCTGTCCACGTCAATGTTGTCACCTGTTGTAACTTGTAACAGATAAGGTAATTTGCAACCTTGGGTTTGTTAGGCAGCCAGTCCAACAGATTCACCACTCCGACAGGTGAATGAAACACGAGAGACCTGATATGACATAGACAGGCCGATGTGTCCACTTGGAGACGGTGGTGGGGGGGGGGGGGGCAAAACAAGACAAGTGAGTTGGTGGGAAGATCAGGGGTGGAGCAGAGGAAGACAGATGACTTAATGGAGTTGTGGAGACAGTGGGCTGGTAGACGAGGCATCGGGGAGGCTGCTGGTGAAGGCCAGGATGAGATCGGGCGCAATGACCAATGGTCACCCACTCAACACGTCTTTGCTTGACAAGTGATCAAGGTCGACCAGAGAAAGAGAGAAAAATGGGTTTCCAAACTGTGTTTGTGCACCAATCGCAGTCCAGAAGTGGGAGTTTATAAACAGTCGATTAATTAATTCCGGATAGCGAATGTTTTCCTCTGTAAATTGTTAATTGCCGTCACTCCTGCATCCTTGCTAATGATGTTTAAAGGCCGTGGGCCGCTGGACTCATGTAATACGAGTGTGGCATAATGCGATGGCAGAATCTCAGGAGGATGTGCCGACTGTGGAGGGGGGGGGGCTTCCATGGGATTCATAGCTATTACCTTTGCTAAATCCCCACTCTGTAAAGCCTACCTGCTCACACCTCAATCTTACTTTTACAAATCATCGCAGCGTGACAGGCTTTCGGAGTCGGGGGGGATTTGTGATTGAAGGATGTCACACTTCAGTCGCTTCCCGTGTTTGTAATGCGACGGTAATTGACTTACAGTATGATCCGATGTATGATGCGGATGCATGCCCTAACACCGTTAGGCCCCGTTCACCCCTGTTAGATGTTAAGCGCCCCGTTAGGAAACAGAAGGCACCACAATGCTGAATGTTACAACCCAGTTTGGGGAGATGATGTATCCTTATTATAGCCGTATGATAATGACTAGATATTAACTTCGCTCAAAACAGATAGCTATGGATGCACTTCTCATTGGCGCCACTGCAGTTATGAATGTGTTTAATCACTCTCTTCCTAAATCACCGTCAAGGATATATGAGTTGTGTGCTGCTTAATATTCCAACTTGGTAGCAAATGCTATTAAGACAGTCTATGCTAATGTTGGCATGCTTGATGCTTGTGAAGGCTGGTAATATGTCATGCATACCTCCTCAACACAACTTCTTCCTTTTCCCTCGTTAACTTGTTGGCGAGCTGTTCACCTGCTCATTTATATTCCCACAGTGCACCACCATATGTGTATATATATAATATCTTTATACAATGTGCAATGTAGACAAATAGATACTTGCTCAGCTCCCATTTAATTTCCCCCCTGTTCTTTTTTTCCTTTCTCACCTGTCTTAGGCTCTTTTAATAGCTCAGTTAAAGGTCAAGTTATTTCACACAGAAGTGTTAAAATGTCATCACTCGCTGTAATGACCGGTACCTGTATAGAACTTCCCCCAGTGCAGAAACACAGATATGCTACAGGTGAAATATAATTAGCCTCAGAGCGAGGCATGAGAAAGCGTTAGATACATAAAATTATTTTTTGTTTTATGAAGACGGGTCGGACAAGATGTTGTCTTAAGAGTACGTAAAAAATATCCAAATGTGCCTCAGATGAAACCCCCCTTTCATGCTTTGACCATCGTGGTGCAGCAGACCGCGTATCGTAACACTGAATGGCAGGTAATAGCAATCTGAGGTACGGTTCAGTTGCTTGTCACCATGTAAGCCCCGGGCTCCCAAAGGAGAGGCAAAAGCTATTCAATAAATATTCTATTTCCACAACATCGACCCCCACCACACGTCCCCAACCCTCCCGCCATGTGCTGGAGTCCCTTAGGTAAGTTTAACAACTACTTTTCTATTGTCTCGGCTCTAAGAGGTCAGTATATCACAGTGAATGAATCCTGTCAGTTTTATTACCAGTGGAGCACAGACCTGCTGATAAAAACAAGACGTCATATAGCCCCACATCTCACCGGTCTCACAAAATAGCCTCGCTTGATCAGTCTGTTACTCTAGCCCCCCCCTGTCAACCCCCGGCACTTGTTTTTTTTTTTATTCTCCTCCTTCTTCCTTCCTTTTGTCTATCCTTGCCCGTCCACAGCGCTGCGGCTCCACTTGTATAGAAAAAGACACTGCAGCTGCTCCCCACACTGCCACCACCCCTCCCTGCTCCTTCCTCCTCCTCCTCCTCGCCCGTGGCTCCCTTTGCTCCCAGGCGTGTTTACTGGAGGCCCTATAATGAAAGCGCTAGGAGGAGACAGAGACAGCCACGGGCAAACCCTGGGGGCCCCTGCCTCACAGCTCACAACCCTTCCAGCCCCGGGATCAGCACAGTGTGCTGCCTGGTTCACACGGATCAGCCCGTGTCCTCCGACCGTATCCCTCTCCTCCGTCAGCTTGCTGTCCTAATCCCACCATGGCTCCCTCATGCCTCCTCTCTGTCTGGCATCTGCATTAATGGATGGTTTGCATTGTTCCTTCACGCACAGGAACACTCATATATCACACATTGGCAAAATGAGCTCCATACTGGCTGATGAATATTATTCTCTTACAGTATTCAGATGTACTTTCATGCATTAAGTCATGAGAATCTGAGAAGGCCTGAGGGGGGAAAGATCTCCCTACATCTCCCTCCGTTACACTGTTTGGCCAAAATAATGAGCAGGATGACATATGCTTTGTGTCGATAGGAAGTCACAACAACAGCTGTCAGCTGCAGCCAAAGATGCAAATGTGATATTGGCTGTCACTACACATGTCAAGCAGAACAACAATATAACCTTTTCAGATGACAACGGATTGGTGTCGTTATTTGAGAGATGGTCCAGAGGACCCAAGAAAGAGTAGAGAATTCAGTGTTTAATTATACTAATTGGTCAGTACCCAAAACTTTAAAAAAAAAAGTGTTTTGCTCTGAATATATGACGAATTATAAATGTTGGATGCTGCCTGCTACCTGTGGACTGTTCTGCATGTTGCACATCATGTGAGGCCAAAGTACTCAAGAGAGACTAGCAATGAGAAAACGATACCAGTCATAACCTGTTGCGGCTGATAAATATGTCAAATAATGATTACCATCATTGTCTCTCTGTCTGCATCCGAGAAGTGCTAAAATAATTGAGTTAGCAGATTAATTCGTCAACCTTTTTACAAAAAAAATCTATTTATTTGTATTTTTATATTAAAATTCAGTGGTCTTTTCTTACTGTAAACCAAAACATGGAATGTGCTTGCATGAATCATACGCCTGCTTTTAATAATACACAGGTTTCGTGTGGTATGAACAGGTCGACTACATGCACAAACATGCCTTTCACTTCTCCACATCCCAACAGTCTTCGTCATCTATAAATAGGTGGACAAAGCAGGTTACTGGATCTGACTTTCACTTATTTCTTTTCCCACGGAGGCCATATGTCTTTCAATTTTATTTTTGTTTAACTTTTCCTAAATACTGTTCTACAGGGCACAGTTACCGTACATTAAAATGAGAAAAGGCTGAATAGCTCTGCAGTGAGAAATATAACCGTTTTGTGCTCCCTAGGCTGCCTCTACCTAAAACGGAAGCCGGAATCTAATGAAACACGACTGTTTTGGTAGTGTAACTATAGCTATGGCCGGTTTTACTGGGTGGTTTTTGAGCTGTGAAGCCTCAGGAGATCGACTTCTCCGCTCCTTTAATCATCCAGGTTTAGACTGGACAGGGACATGCTTAACCACTGGTCACTGACGTGGCAGCATGCTGGATGCAACATCCATGGCCTGCTTTTAATTTAAGGGGGTAGACCTACAGATGGTGTCCAGGAAATTGAACACAAATTAAGGGATTGATAGATGGTGAACAATATGGCTCAGACGAGGGCAAAATGGATTGTTGCACAGGGGAAAGGAGCATCCTTCTATTTTTTTCCCCTCCTGTTAAAGCAATTCGGGCTCCGTTGCTCGGTGATTGACTGTTTTCAAATTGATGCATACTCATCGGGGAGAAGGAGGTCCCAGTGATGGGGATGACATGATGGTAGTTGAGTTGCAGATCATATTCCGAGGGCTGTCATGGATATGTGCGTGGCCCGTCTGGCCGCTGACACAGATTGAGTGCTCCCACCATAGATGGACACCGAGCCAGACAGAAGGCCACTGATGGCTGACATATGTCTGATGATTGGAGCTGCTACACCAGAATTATTGATACATTCGCCTTGGCACGTTTTTAGGAATGGAAGCCTATCTATCTATCTATCTATCTATCTATCTATCTATCTATCTATCTATCTATCTATCTATCTGTCCATATCTAATCTCACATGTCCATACCTGCCTAAAAACATGAAATCATGCGATGGTGTGCTTGGTATGCAATCGAGGCATGTGTATTTAAATGTCTACAATGAGTAAACCCAATTAAATGTGTTAACAAACAAGTAAAGATCCACTGCTGCTGGGTCAATAAGACCGAACTCACCCACAGCATGCAAATGTGAAACTGTCTGGCTGCGGCGTAGCCACTCAATATCATGCATATTGAGCCGGGCCCGGGATCACAAGCAACAGGTCAATAGCTGGTGTGGATAGTGATGCCGTTTCTCGCCTGAGCTAGCTTCCCCATAGACAACCTGTTGTCCCCAGTGGGTCCGCTTATCTCCACAACCCAATCAGATCTCCACACTGGGTCTGAGCCACAGCTGATCAATAACAAGCAGAGTGGCTTGTTCTCGGCCCACCTTTGGGGGTCACAGGTCACGATCCCATCCATCTGTTTATCCAGCATGGATGTGGAAATGACGTCATACTAGCGTGAGTTTCGCATTCGAAAGGCAATTAAAAATTGATCGCGACCCCGCCTGCGATAAAGGATTGAGTTAGAACGGTTTTGGTCTTAAAGAGCCGACCGAGTTCCCGGAGTAAGTGGCGGTGACATTTGCAAGTGTTTGTTCAGTTTCGCCCATGTTCTAATCGTCAATGCGTTTGTCCTCTGTGGCTGACAGGTGAGAGCCAGCGCCATCGCTCAGGACGCTGATCAGAATTACGACTACGCCTCCAACAGTGTGATCCTGCATTTGGACGTGGGTGATGAGGTGTGCGTGCAGCTGGACGGAGGGAAGGTCCACGGAGGGAACACAAACAAGTACAGCACCTTCTCCGGCTTCCTCATCTACCCGGACTGAGTCTAATCCTGACTGGCGGAGAACGGACACAAACACAGACATAGTCACACTTACACAGACATGTACGTATGCAAATGAATGCACATACACAGACATGCACACGCACGATGACTGCATGTACAGGCAAAAAATTATATACACACACACACATGCGAGTAAAGACACACATACAGACATCCTGAGATTACAACAAGCTGCAGAAGCGGGGATCGGTTGAAAATCGGAGATAAACGGAATTAAGTCGAGTTGTGTGATTTTGAGCCAATAATCATGAACAACTGCTATTATTGGCACCCTTTGTGCAAATGTGAATAACAGAAGAGGTGTGCAGTATACCTGCACACATAACATTGCACGCCGTGGCTCAGAAATATCTAAACTACTTTAATGTGCGTTCCATATTAACCAACTTTGTGAGAACTAGAATATAAAAAATATGTTTGTTTTTTTAATGCAATAATGGTGTTGAGGGTGCCATTGTGCCAAATGCACCTTATACATTTCCGCTCCAGTTATACAGTTCCAGTAACCTCTGATCAGATGGCCTGCCTATATTTTGCAACTCGGCATTGTAAAATATTTATCTCAGAAGTGAATTACACCAGATGAAGTGAAAACCCTGTTGTGATTCACCCTCCGCTGGGACCCATGCTGGCCAAAATAAGGCCATCTGCATAAACACAGATGTTTGACCTTTAGTTCCTGCTTCATGATCACGACGCAAGAGGGCGCAGCAAGATTAAAACAAAACATATCACAAGGCGTCGCATTTTATGGATGGGACTTGTGCGTGATGGAGTTTTAATTGCCAAGTGTGTGTGCGTGTGTGTGTGTGTGTGTGTGTGTGTGCGTGTGTGTCAGTATGAGGGGACATAGATGCTGTAACATAATGAAGGAGTGACAAGTAACAGCTGCAGTGTTTTACTCATATTAAATGTTGTACGATACATTACAGGGCACATTACTGTAATTACACTGCCATACCTACTTAGTACTTTGTTTTTTGAGAGACCCTGTTAAAGTATCATCATATGTATAAACAGTAATCCTGGGATGGGCTGTCTGGTATGTTGAATAGGTAGACAGTTGCTATTAAAATATCTATACCTACCTTGTCTGTGTTCTTGCATGGTGTTTTGGCACAATGGAAGGCTGAATAAAGGCTGGCGTGTTCTACATATGAACACATGCAGACCCTTGTTCAGTTTTACACGGAGCGAGCACTTGGACTGAGCGGACTTGGACTGTGGAGAATCGGATACACGACACGGCTTTGTGGACTTACTGCTGGGATCGAAGCAGCAGTGGCCGACCACAGCCTCCGCTTGCAACAACATGGATTTCCAATATGTCTTAAGACACTGTTTAAGACACAAACATTAATACTGCAATATTGATCTCTGCTTATAATACACCCAGGATCTTACAAAATCCAGCCGATGTATACAATTTAAGTCTAACCGTATAGTGATCAATTGTGCAAACGCACCGAATTGGTTCAGTGTTTAATGAGGTTTGACAAAGTTTATCAGCGTTTTTAACAAAGATCATTTGTTGAAGAGCCCACTGATAACAAGAAATACATCTGGAAATTTGTAAAATCTTCATTAAATCATTTTAGTACACTTCAAGTTAATAGTTATGTTCCTCTATCTCTCACACACTGCAGCCTATTTTAGTGAATCTATATTTCTGAATACATATAGTATATTTACAGGGCAATGGGAAATAAAATACCCAACTATATAAATCATCCTAAATGTGATTAATTTGAATTAAAATCATTGACTGTTTTCATTATTGGTTCAACAATATTCATTTCTTGATTTATGATCTATATCTCAGAAAAAGTCAAGCTTGCCCATCATAATTTCTCAGAGTGCAAGGTGACTTGTTTTGTTTTTTTTAGCCACAAGACATTCACTTAAATATAATAAAGAATGGTCAAATTTAAGAATATGGAACCTGTGGATTTAACATAAAAATGGAACATCTTTGATGAATGGTGAAAACCAATAATCAAAGAATTTGCAGGTTATTTTCTATCGACTATTTTACTGAAAACCAAACATGTTATTCTGTCTGTCTATTGTACTAGTTGTGTTTTTAAATCAAATTGAAGAAACATTCTTATTGGGATACAAGTTTTTGATATTTAATTATGTCATGATGACCTTGAACAGACAGCATGTTTAAATGTAATATTTGGGATATATTTACAGTCCAGTCCAGTCTTTAGGTTTATGAATGATCTATAAACTGTTACACACGGCAAGAAAGGACTGAAACATTACATCTATTGGAACTGTGGGTGTCTCGTCATATGATATATCATTGGTCAAAAATAATCACTTATTACAAATCACAGTTGGAGTGATATAAATCTAGTCAGGTGATGAATATTTCCACACTATTTTTTCAAGTCAATGTCACCAGTTTATTCCAAGGGATCATAATTTTCAATATCACCACTTTAAAAGTTCCAAAACCAGGGAGAGTCGTCATCTCCACGTTTAGGGGAATTTATCTTGAACGCCTCTCAGATTACACGCAAAAAGAAGAGTGTCTAATTAGAGAAGAGAGCTGGTAGCATTTGAGACTTAACGGATTTGGTGAAACTGTTGCTCCTGAGCAGAGGAGGAGGAGGAGGAGGGCTGTAGCCTGCGCCATGCCTGGGCCCAGCCCACGGCTCTTTCTTGGCAGATTCCAGCTGAAAGTTAATTGGACGGGGAGAGGTCTGAGACAGGCTGCGCTGAGGCCCATTAGTGATTCCCCTGTCGAATGCAGAGCCACGAGGATCACAGACTCACAAATAGGAGGATTAAAATAATCAATAGCCTTGACTTCCATCGACCACACACATACACACTGAGTAATTAGTGGACAACCTATTCAGCAGTGGACTATGACATCCTCCTGAACCTAAACCCGCGCACACACACATAAGCCTCACACTCCAAGAGCTGTGGTGCCTAATGAGGGGAAATAGTTGTGGCTGCTTGTGAGGAAAATGAAGAAAAGGTCAGCAAGGCAACAAACAGCCTTCTACTGCTCATATCCTGGTGCTTTGTCGCCAAATCATGCTTCGGACGATTTACAGCAAAGCCATAAATAAGCGCAATGAAATATTTTTTTAGGCTGAAATTTAAGTTTGCAATGTCCCTAAAGAACTGCAACCAATATGAGGTCTACTAAATTGTCTCAAACAGCTAAAGAAGGTTTATATTGTCTTGAGTAGCAGAGCTTGCATTCATGGTTTACCTTGTATTCTTCATTCAGCAAAAAGAAAAAGATGTTATGGCCCTCGGCCATGTTGGGTTGCTGCTGTGTCTCTCTGTCTCATCTCCCCTCCATAGGTTCTCTGCCTGTGTCCCTCCTACCTCGTCAGAGGGATCAACTCCACCTGTGGCTGTGTCTATAAAGAGGAGGTCTTTCCAAGATGGTGGCCTCTTCCTCCCTCTTGGATGGCTGGTGCCACCCAGGCACCTCCGCGTTGTTTTGGTTGATTGTGTTCTGTTAGCCTTTTGTTACCTTATGATTGCACACACACATCCAGCACCTCTCACCACGCTACAGATTACTGACTTACACTTAAAACTTGTGTTCCTTTAATAAATTTATGGTTAATTGACCTGGTCGTTGTGTGGTCCTCCCTCCTTGGTTATGCTCTTGAGCGAGCTGGGCATAACAAGTGGGGGCTCGTCCAATTGTGAACTTGGGAGTGTCAGAGTATGGCACTTGTGTGGCAGTGAAGTTGGGAGGATCACAGTGGCTTGGTTTTGTGAGTGTAGTGTTAACCGGGGGGTAAAGGCTGTGGTGTTTTTTTTCTGGTGACCTGCATTCAAGGAGAATGGTGGCTAAGTTACACTCTGTGTGGCTGCGGGGAGGGGGTGACTGGAGCAGTTGTGTCCCTCAGTAGGCTGTAGTGGCAGTTCTCTCACAAGGAGGGGTTGCTTTGTTTGTTTTTTTGCAGGGCTGTTTTTTGTTTTTGTGTGTCGTCTGGGCGGTTAGCAGCAGTGGTCTCGGGAGCACCCCGAAGTATTGGCTGGGACAAGTGGTCTCCCCAATACAGACGGTTTAAAGGTGCATAAATACCCGCCGCCAGTACGCACATGAAGACTAGGGCGCAGTTAGTCAGCTTCAGTTAGGCAGTTAGGAGGGTGCGCTCCTTGGTCATTCTGTCTCTCTGTGGCTGTTATTGAGTGGCTAGCTGTGTTCTCTGTTGAATGAGGTGCATGGAGTTTGGACTGGTTGTTGTTGTTGTGGTTTAGGTTGGCAGTTAACATGGAGACTTCACACAGTAATCCACTGATTTCTGAGTTCCTCCAGCGACCATCTCGTAGCACTTTAGCTCAGTTTGACAAATCGGATCTGGTTGATTTGGCCGTACATTTGGGTTGGTCTGACGCAAAAGGGGTGCCAAAAAAGGCTAAGCTACGGGTCATTGTTGAGGGGCTCGCTGTGTCTGCTGCTCTGTTGGAGGTGGCTCAGGCGCCAGGTGTTGGGGAGGGGGGTTGGACATTTGAGCAGTGCCTGCAGCTGGAGAGAGAAAAGGCGAAGCTGGAGAGGGAGAGGTTCCAGTTTGAGTTGGAGCAGGAGAAGCTGAGGGCTGAAGCAGCATTGGAAAAGGAAAGGGTTAAAGTGGAACGGCTGAGGTTGAAGTTGAGGGATGGGAGTGATAGGCCTACAGGACCGCATCAGGGCTTTGATGTTGCTGAAGGGTTGCGGTTGTTGCCAAAATTTGATGAGAAGGACCCCGACACATTTTTTGCATTGTTCGAGCGCGTGGCAGGCGTTAGGGGGTGGTCAGATGCCCACCAGACTTTGATGCTGCAGTGTGTCTTCACGGGCAAGGCCCAGAGAGCTTTCTCTGCCCTGAGCTCTGTTGACAGTGCCAGTTATGCTAAGGTTAAAGCGGCAGTCTTTAAAGCATATGAACTCGTGCCGGAAGCTTATAGGCAGAGGTTTCGCAACTGGAAGAGAAGAGACCAGCAGACCCATGTTGAGTTTGTTCAGGATATTTCAACTCATTTCAGTCGGTGGTGCTCGGCGTCCAGCGTAGAATCGTTTGATGATTTATGTGACTTGGTTGTGTTAGAACAGTTCAAGATGTCGTTGCCTGCCCAGTTGGCCACTTATGTAACTGAAAAGAAAGTTAAAACAGCAGCCGCAGCGGCAGTGTTGGCTGATGAATATGTTTTAACACATGGCAGTGGCTCAAATGGTGGCCAGGGCTATAGAGAGGGACAACGGAGGGAGAGTTTTAGGCCTAGGCCTGACAGGCCTGTGATGGTTCATGAGGTTTCTCAGGCTGCTGTCAGACATGTTCCAGGAACAGATGGGAAGTTCGATCCCAGCAGGACGTGTCATGTCTGTAGGAACAGGGGACACTGGAAAGGGGAGTGTCCACTTAGTAAAACAGGTCAGAAATCAGCAGTTGCCAGTGTGTATGTGAAACCAGCTGGCCTGGTGACCTCTGTGCATCATGCTGAGGAGTCTGTTCGTCCACCAGGGACTGTGTTGTCTAAACATGTGGGTGAGTTGTATGCACCTTTCATTTCCGATGGTCTTGTGTCTTTAGGTGGACAGGGGAAGGTACCTGTTAAGATTCTGCGGGACTCTGGAGCTAGTCAGAGTCTCATTTTGAGTAGTGTTCTGCCATTTTCAGCCCGTACAGCTACTGGTGGGAACGCCCCTGTACTGGGTGTTGGAATGGTTACACTCTTGGTGCCTGTGCATCAGTTCCACCTTGACTCTGAGTTGGTGTGTGGTGAAGTCGACATGGCCGTCCGTCCCCAGCTGCCAATTCAGGGGGTTGATGTCATCTTGGGCAATGATTTGGCAGGGTCAAAGGTCTGGAAGGATGGTCCACCCTGTGTGTATGTGAGTTCAGTCTTGCAGGTGCCTAAAGAGCCTGAAGGAGGTGCTGAAGGGGGCCCTACAGTGTTGTCCTCTTGTGTTGTGACCCGGGCTAGGAGTAAGGCTCTGGCAGAACAGCTGGAGCTTTCTGAACAGGCCCAGTCTTCTCAGGCAGGTCTTTCTGAGAGACAGGAGTTGTGCAAGTTTTTTTCCATGCCTTTGCCTGTGTTTTCTAGGGAGGAGTGTGTCAAGGAACAGGCTGTGGATCCTACGCTGGGTCCTGCGTTTGCGATGGTTGGTCCAGAGAGTGAAGTCAAGGGGGCCTCTGGTGGTTATTTTCTCAGTGATGGCTTACTGTTGAGGAAGTGGGCTCGCGTGGTAAGTGGGGTGCAGGTGGATAGTGTGGTTCAGGTTGTGGTTCCTTCCCGGTTCAGAGAGGTGGTGTTGAGCACTTCACATGATGGTGTGGCAGGCCATCTTGGTGTGAAGAAAACCTATGACAAAGTGCTCCGCCATTTTTTCTGGCCTCGGTTGAAAAGGGATGTTGCTGAATATTGTAAAACCTGTAAGACATGTCAGTTAACAGGAAAGCCCAACCAGAAGCTGAAGCCAGCTCCCCTGTACCCAATTCCTGTGGTGGAAAAACCTTTCGAATATCTGTTGCTTGACTGCGTGGGCCCGCTTCCAAAAAGTAAGGTGGGTAACCAGTACCTGTTGACAATAATGTGTAAGAGTACACGTTATCCTGCTGCTTTTCCACTACGTTCTATAAAGACTAAGCCAGTTCTGAAAGCTCTGACTGCTTTTATTTCAACTTTTGGTGTTCCTAAGGTAGTGCAGACAGACCAGGGCAGTAATTTTATGTCCCGGACTTTTTCCCAGGTGTTAAAACAGCTGAGGGTTGAACATCATGTGTCTAGTGCCTATCATCCAGAGTCTCAGGGTGTTTTGGAACGTTTCCATCAAACGTTGAAATCTATGTTACGTTCCTACTGTACTGAGCTCTCGCAGGATTGGGAAGAAGGCCTGCCATGGTTGTTGTTGGCAATTAGGGAGGTGTCACAGACTAGTACTGGTTTCAGTCCAAATGAACTTGTGTTCGGACACTCTGTCCGGGGCCCATTAGCGGTTCTGGGGGTTGATTTGAAACTTAATGAGCCACCTGAAAATGTTTTGGATTATGTGAATGATTTTCGTCGTCGATTGCACATTGCTTGTGCTACTGCTCATAAGAATCTTGGTGGAGCTCAAAAGAAAATGAAAGAAGATTTTGACCAAAAGGCTGAGGGCCGGCTGTTTGAGCCAGGGGACCAGGTTCTGGCTTTGTTACCTGTGGTTGGTTCACCGTTTCAGGCCAGATTTAGTGGGCCCTACACCGTGAAGAGCAGGATGTCTGACAGGGACTATTTGATTGTCACACCTGACAGGAGGAAGACAGTGCAATGGTGTCATGTGAACTTGTTGAAATCTTTTTTGACCTCCTCTGCTGTTAAGGGCGGTGACACGCTTCCTGTGGGTGATGGCGTTAAGTCTGTGGCTGCAGTTGGTGCTGGGCCTTCAGATGATTTTGACATTCCCTCTGAGCCCATTCTGACTGGGAAACTTAAGAACTCTGAGTATTTGAACTGTCTTCCCAGTCAAGTTAGTTATCTGTCAGATACCCAGCAGGACGATCTGGTGAAATTGCTTCTGTCTCATGTGTCTCTTTTTTCAGATGTACCATCACGCACGAACATGATCGAGCACGATATAGAGGTGGGAGATGCTCCGCCTGTGAGGCAGCGTGCTTACAGGCTCCCGGTGGAAAAGCGTGGGCGTATGGAGAAGGAGGTTGAGTATTTGCTGCAAAACGGGTTAGCAGAGCCATCATGCTCAGGCTGGTCCTCTCCATGTCTGTTGGTAGATAAGGCGGATGGGTCAGACAGGTTTTGCACAGATTTCAGACGGGTCAATGCAGTCACCAAACCTGACTGTTATCCCCTCCCTCGCATTGAGGACTGCATTGATCAAGTGGGTGGGGCAGAATTTGTGACTAAACTGGACCTTTTGAAAGGTTATTGGCAGGTGCCATTGTCAGCCAGGGCCAAGGAAATTTCATCATTTATTACCCCTTGGGGCTTGTTTTCTTATTCTGTGATGCCATTTGGTCTTCGAAATGCCCCTGCGACCTTTCAGCGTCTCATGAACAGGGTGTTAGCAGGGTTGGCAGGGTGTTCAGCTTATTTGGATGACGTTGTTGTTTTCAGTGAGACGTGGGAATCCCATGTTCAGCGTTTGGGTGCAGTGCTTGACCGGTTAGCCCAGGCTAATTTGACGGTTAATTTAGCAAAATGCGAGTTCGCTAAGGCGACAGTAACCTATCTGGGTAAGGTGGTTGGTCAGGGTGAGGTTCGGCCAGTGCAGGCTAAGGTGGAGGCCATCCTCAATTATCCAGTGCCAGCGTCCAAGAAGGACCTGATGCGGTTCCTTGGGTTGGTGGGGTTTTACCGCAGTTTTTGTCCCAACTTTTCTACTGTGGTGGCTCCGTTGACCAGCCTACTTAAGAAAAACACACCTTTCGACTGGTCCTCCAACTGTCATGCTGCATTTGAGTGTGTAAAAAGTTTGATATGCTCTGCTCCTGTCCTGTCTGCTCCAGTCTTCCACAAACCGTTCAAAATCCAGGTGGATGCGAGCAACGTTGGTGCTGGGGCCGTGCTCCTGCAAGAAGGGGAGGGGGGAGTTGACCACCCTGTGTGCTATTTTTCACGTAAGTTTAATCGTCATCAGCTGAATTATTCAGTCATTGAAAAGGAGACTCTAGCCTTGATTTGGTCCTTGAAATTTTTTGAAGTGTATGTTGGGCCGTCTTTGCCTGTAACTGTTTACACGGACCATAATCCCTTGACGTTTTTGAACAGCATGTATAATGCCAATAGTAGGCTCATGAGGTGGCTGCTGTTTTTGCAGCCTTATACATTGAATGTATGTCACATCAAGGGTAAAGATAATGTTCTGGCTGACGCGCTTTCCCGTGCGCCCTGTTGATTCTACACAAGACCTTATTAGTGGGGTCTTGTGTTTTATGGGGGGGGGTGTTATGGCCCTCGGCCATGTTGGGTTGCTGCTGTGTCTCTCTGTCTCATCTCCCCTCCATAGGTTCTCTGCCTGTGTCCCTCCTACCTCGTCAGAGGGATCAACTCCACCTGTGGCTGTGTCTATAAAGAGGAGGTCTTTCCAAGATGGTGGCCTCTTCCTCCCTCTTGGATGGCTGGTGCCACCCAGGCACCTCCGCGTTGTTTTGGTTGATTGTGTTCTGTTAGCCTTTTGTTACCTTATGATTGCACACACACATCCAGCACCTCTCACCACGCTACAGATTACTGACTTACACTTAAAACTTGTGTTCCTTTAATACATTTATGGTTAATTGACCTGGTCGTTGTGTGGTCCTCCCTCCTTGGTTATGCTCTTGAGCGAGCTGGGCATAACAAAGAAAAACGGAAAAACATATGCCTATTGTATTACCCATCTAACAGTGCAGGTCCTTTTAACATTTAACATGGCATATGCAGCAGCAACACTGCCCTCTTGTGTCGGTGGAAAAATATCAAATCACTGCACAAAAACCTAACGAGTCTAGACAATTAAACATCTTGTAAATCTAGTAGTAGTTATTCTATAACAAACCAGCTCAAAACAACCAGGATGATTTTTCAGGAAAATCATTTATTTAAATGCAGCAACAAAACTGGGGTGAATTAAAACTTGGGAACCCTTTTGAAATGTTTCTTTCTACCTCATGATCGTATGGATTTGAATATACCAATTTACCGCAGCAACATGTTTGGAGGAACATGTTTCTCATTCAAAGCAAGTCTTAGCCAATGATACAGTAGGTCGCCGACAGTTGTATAGCGTATATTAATATACATATAAATGTCCCATCCAACATTGACACACTAGTATCAATATATACAGGATATTATCAATTTATGTTGTCTTAAGTGCTGCATATTGGAATGTTATTGCAAACAATGCAAACATTAAGACTCCTGAATGCATACAAGTGGTCACAAATGTGAATGGACCCCGCAGCCAGAGCCAGAGCCATTTGTGGTCTTTTGTAAGGGAATGTAAAGGCACTTCTTAAATTAAACGTGGAAAACTACTGGAAAATGTTGGGGGGGGAGGCTGTAAAAGCTAACCGCAAAAAGAAGGTCACAGGGTAAAAAAAAGGAAAGAAAAGGTGGATGCTCTTCGTCTTCACCCGTTCATGACCATCCTGACCAGTTCTGGAAAAGACAGAAAACACAAAAGTGAGACTTGAGGTTCAGATCTCAGCAGAGGCCCACTCCAACTACAGCATGTGGTGCTATGGCCCTCTCCTCACCCAGTGAGCCTGGGTGGGAGATGCTGCATTTGGAGGCAGATCCCCCATATTCTGTTCACCCATAGGATAGAAGGGCTGAAGATGTTACTGAGAGAAAGAGGTGAGGTAATCATCTCTATCTCCTATTTAGCCAAAGCATTTGGCCATGTCTATGATCCAAGAAGAGCTGGTTAGAGAAGCCATCCTCGCTGTATGCTTTCCTCTAGTTGTGAAGCAGAGAAAAGGGTAGAAGATCAAGGGAGCTACAGTCCAGTCAGAGAGCGGCCAGCTACAAAAGTCATCTTCCGTCATTAGAGAGGAGAAAACAATCAGCACATGAGCAACTTATTGCGATTCTCTGGTTAGTAGAAAAAGGGACTGGTCCACTCTCCCAAAGCTGGTGGCTTTATTTGAATGTAAAGTCCACAATGTAATGATCCGTCTACTTTATATAAAAGAGCAGCACCTCTAACACCAGCAGAGTAGAAATCCTACTTCATAGCACCAATGAGATGTAAATGAGATGAGAAGAGCTGCTGTATGATCGCAACACCCATCAGCTCAAATAACTCGACAATGGCCACCAGGCTTTCCCCGAATGAGACCAGTCACTTCCCTGTGTGTCCACCATATCCCCTTATAAACTGAGGGGAGTCCCAGACACATGCATAGGGGCATGCTGCAGCCAGGGGCCAAGACAGAGGGCTGTAGGAGAAACAGACAGAACAGCAGGAGGCTACACATGGGTCAAAGCCTCAGGACTAAAGATGAGAGGGACCACCAGGCTTTCCCACAGGCAACTAAGTGCCAAATCTACACTGCAAATTATGAAGCACAACTACAGCCGATTAGTGTTACGATAACCTAATGAGATAAATCATTTGACAACTAAAATGCAGGAAAGCCTGGCGGTGCCATTTCGTGGTTATACCAAATGCCCGTACCGGCCCTCAGCCTGACATGATGTGGCGGACAAATGCTGTGGAGGAAGAACAGTTAACACACTGTCACCAGTTGACATTTATACAAAGCCTTTTACAGCAATCAACAAACACGAGTGTAAAGAAGAACATAAAAGACAGTAAACAGTAACCTGGATTGATAGCCACCCATACCATGAAGACCAAATCAAATGTTATCCTACTGTGGAGACAGTTGAGTAGTTCAAAAGGTGCTTGCAGTGATTGGCTTCGGATAACAAGGACATTGTTTGCACTAGGTTGACTGCTTTGACGGAGTGGGTGGGTCGCATTTTAGATAGTTAGCAGGCTTGTTGCATCTGCAACGCCACACAACATCTGCATGATTACAAGAAGTATCCCATCTTGTTGTTGTTTATTTCTTTCCCTCTCACCTTCATAATTGATGCAGCCATTTGCGTCTTCGTGTCCCGCCAAGAGCGTCTCAACTTCCTCCTCTGTCATTTTCTCACCTGAAAAAGCAACATAAAAACGTTTATTCATATGATAAAGATGACATTACCCTGATTTTGAAAAAATGTGACGAATAAATAACAACAAAAGGTTTTAAAAAATGAACAATACAGGAAATAAAATATCAGCAAAAACAATAACAACACTAACACTATAATTACACTTTCATACTTGATGATGCCAAATTTGACAGCACTTACTGTACATTCATTTTTCAGTAAATTAATTTTGCACTGACTATGCAGTCTGGGGGTTACAGTATTTTCAATTAAGTGATAACATGTAAACAGTGTGTATAAAGGAAATTAAATTAAAACAGACTTCCCATCTATCTGTACTCAAGGGTGTGATAAATGTATAACTTGCCTAGCGTGGTCAGGACGTGACGAAGCTCTGCCCCCATTACTGTGCCATTGCCCTCCTTGTCAAACACACGCAGTCCCTCCACAAAATCCTCCATGGAGCCCTGATCTTTATTCTTAGCGATGGCCTGGAACATGGGCAGGAACTGCTCAAAGTCCAACATCCTGTGGTTCATCTCTGCAAAAATAAATACATAAATGAGGAAACCCTCTGACACAGAGCTGTGACACACAACATCGCAAGATATTTGTTTTCAGCACAAAGACAATCATTTATGGAAATTAATGCCTGGTAAGTTTATTTTCTCTCACCCTCGGCCTTGGGGTTGCCCAGGACCTTGAGCACCTCAGCATTGACAGGGTTCTGTCCCAGGGCCCGCATGACATCCCCACACTGGCTGAAGCTGATCTTGCCATCTCCTGTCCTGTCGAACAGCAGGAATGCCTCCTTGAACTCTGCAGAATACACAGACACATGAGGAATTAGGGCAGCGATGTGAATTATTGTAGACATTAAGAGATCAGCAGATATGTATGTTGGGAATGGAATGGAGATAGGAAGAGAGTTGGAAATGTATGAAAACAGAAAAGCAAGCAAATAAGAACAAGCAGACAAGAGAAAATACACATTTGAAGTGGACAGCCAGGGCAAACAGCACTACGCTGAAAAACCTGCTGATGTTTCATATACAACCACACCTCTATCAGCAATCCACAACTCATGCTCCGTGTTCAAGCACTCAAAACATTTTAAATGCTTTTATTATGTCATTACTACTTCCATTTGCATGGTAGAGTGTGGTGCAACCACAGTTTGATCTCTGTACGCTACAGGATGACATCGCAACACCCCTCAAACTTCCTCTATTCAGCAAGTACTTTACATCCATGTTAGTCATCTGGTCAGGTTATGACTTTTTCACTACGCCTCGAACAAAAAGAAGTGAAAACTACTTCACCAAGGCAATACTACATGCTCTCATCATTGTTGTACTTTGAACATGGAAAATATTATGTAATCAGTTTTCAATGATATAAAATATGTCTGCGTGTAATTAAATGGTGGCAATCAAAAGATGTGTCAGGAATTCACACTGATTTAGCTAATAACAACCACCAGATTCAGAATAAGTATGTAGCCAAATGATCATCAGGTGGCTGCAAAAAGTTCTTTCCAAAAATGCTTGCAAACTCCACTTTGACATTTCTTTTTTTACAGTACTGTTGAGGTCAATATGAGCTACCAAAGCATTCACAATAATCAGCATTTAGTATTTTTGTTGTTGTTGTTTAAGTGTAATTACCTAGGCTTCATCATCTTTCAACAATGGTGCAATATTGTCATTGATCACAAAGTTTATTAATGTAGCTTTGATCTAACATCAGGCATTCTAGTCAGACTCAACGGTCAAACCTTAAACTAAACTGAGATCTAACAATCAGTGAGACATGATTACACAAGATATGGGCAGCGGTCGGGTGCTAATGTTATGGGACAAGCTAGTCTCCAAAAAAGCTCAGGCACTGTTGTGGAGTTCTTCCTGTTCTGAGGAATGTGCCTCTTCCCTTCTGGCGTGTGAGCACTTTTCCCAACACCATATATGGTATTAGAGGAGTGGAGGCAAGTAGGAGGAGAGTGAGAGCAGCTATAGCCTATTTTGTCAATTGAGATTAAACACACCGGCCTGAGGACAAAAACCATGCACCACTGTATGCAGCACCAAAAAAGGGCACACTAGATGATGAGTCGCTGGGAAGATAACAGGCAAAGTTTATGGCAAACTGACACAACCAGGACTGACTACAGTAAGAGAACAAGACTTGTGATAACAGATATAACACTTGGCTACGTTTGGCTTTATAAATGCATGATTGACCACATACAAAAACACTGCAACACACGGTAAAAGCTGGTACGTGTATAATAACGCTATATGCATAATATGACTGACTTTTGACGTACCAAACAGTGCGGAGAGACTGCAATTCACATTTAACAGATTAGATCCACCCAAAAGCAACATGCAGATCACACCCTAAACACTCCGATCGAGACAGCCATTGGTTTTGTGCGGGCCCCTTTCTCTGACTTACCATGAATCTGATCCAGGTTAAATTCAATCTGGAAAGGACAAGCAGTTGCAAGTGGAAAGTGAGGAAACAATACGGAAATAAAGAAGGAAAACCTACCCTAAAACCACGACAACTATAACAGGCGGGCATAGAGCAGGGCAGTAGTGGAGATACAGGGTAAAGTGTCATCTGAAACCAGCAAGAATGAAAGCATGCAAAACAAGCGACAGCAAGAAAATGTCACAACACAAAATCAAAAACTCACCAACGATTTGATCTTCCGAGAAATCGGACTGTTCAGGGAGAAATAAGGCTAACGTTACATGAAAATGGTTCCGTTTTGCCCCGCAATGATAATGCTAGCTTGGGTTAACTTCAAAAGGCTTTTGAACATATTTTTCAGATAGTTAGATTTACTCAAACCATATATTCTCAAACAATAGCACATTTACCAGCGATTAATATACAGGCTGTTGATTTAGTGACATGTCTTAGCTTGTCGAGTGATTGTTAACGTTAACTTTATCTACCGTGCAAGCTAATGTTAGCTTCTCAAAAGTTGGACTTCCGCTAGCAACCCGCAAGCCAATACAGACAGTCGAACTCTACTGAACATCTTTGAAAAGCTAAACCATTTCCTTGAGACAAGAAGATAATCATCCAAGAAAGATGGCAATTCTAGTCAAGTCGAGGGGGGAAAACCCACCATGGCTGTGTTGGTTGAAGTGTGTCCGTGGCGTCGGCGAACCAAAGAATGTGTGACGGCTCCCAGAGAAGGGCAGGGTGAGAAGAAGAAAACCCTTGCAGCCGTGCGTAATGACGTAGGACGCACGACATCCTGTCATAAGGGCGAACACCTACGCTCCATATATAGGAATAGAGATCTAGGTATGGTTTGTGATTTACAGTGCATGTATCTTAACGCTCCTTTCACTCCTCGATTTACGTTTAAGATGAGAGGTAGGCTACACACACACAAAGTATCTTCAGGGTTAAAAGCTGAGGTTTAAGGGGTGAATTTATTCCTTTATAGACCATTTTGAGAAGGGTTAAAGGTCATATTTTTACAACATAACATTTTTATTACATTTTTATTTCAAAGAATAAAAAAAAAAAAAACATCCACAGAGCTTTTAGAAAGGTGCAGAATCAAAGTATCTATTTGACGGGTCCAAAATTAATGTTTTGTTTACCTAGTAGATGTGTGATGTGTGGCTTCTAGCAAGGCTTGTGAGCCAATAGAATACCAACGTTGGTATCACGTGGTATCTCTGCGTTGTCAGGGGTCAAGGGTCTTTGGGGTTGCCTCTTAGTGTGGGAAATGAGTTTGACGGTAAGCGGGTGGCATTTCGGAACCGGTCCCAAGTGCTAAGTGACAAAAGGAGGAGTAAGACCAGAGTGAACATTGGTTCAGCGTTTGATCGTTGGAGTCAGCTGAAGGAGTTTCACGGCCTGAAAAGCCATGCCGACGTGGCCACTTTTCTTCTTGACCAGTAAGAGATAGCCTGTTAAAGCTAGCTAGCTAGCTAAAAACAGGTTGTGCAACGAACTGGCAACCAATTGAGGGCACATGCGCTTTGAGTAACAGTTGTGTTGTGATGCAAATGCAAAGGAAGGGGGGAGTCCAAGTGCGACATCTAGTGGCTGGATGTTATCAATGTTGTCAATAGCACCTTTAAATTAATACTTAAGGAATTTAAATACTAAAAGTCCCCCTCTACGCAAAAATGTGTATTGCCATGTTTGTTGTGCACTCAAATCTGAGTCTAAGGCTTGTTCCTAAAATCCTGACTTTGTGACATCACAACTAGTGTGAATGGGAGACTTGAAGCCTCCAAAGGACAAACAGAATGGATTAGAGAATGCACTCAGTGACGTAGGAGACATCTTGTGTCAAGTAGTTAATATCTTGTAATAACAATAGGCTAGTACATGATCATGGTTTGTGGATTAAGGACTTTTGGCGAGGTGCACTGTTTTTGTTGAAAAACCAAATCGAACACAAATTATCATTCTATTGTACGTCTTAGACTGTATGTAACGAACATACGCACACAACATGAACGCAGTCACCGTGACATCACCCATTGGTTTGTGAAAGTTTTGAATCCTCAAATTCTGCACTTTAGCCGTCGCCATCTTGGATTTAACCAAGAGTAACCATATTTGGACTGCGGAGGAGCGACGGGTGGATCTGATGAATACAAGCGGCAAAGAGGCGGCAAAGAGGCGGCAAAGAGGCACCGAGCACAATCTAGTGCAAAGCTGTTAACAAAGTTAGCTTCCATAATTTGAAATAAACTTTGAAGCTAAGTGTTGAAGTAATCTAATTGCATTGGTTGTGTGGTGGTGAGGCCCGGTACCCACCTGTCAATCCCAAGGTAGCCACGCCCTAAAGCATACTCTGCTTTATCGTCTATTTTACTCTAAATGGAACCATAATTTACTAAATGAACATCATGCTGTATTGAAGAAAACTTGAAATGTGCTTACATCAGCTTGTAACAACCAATGTCAACCAATAGTATCATCCATCCATCAATCAATCTGCAACTTTTAGAGCAATAGAAGGTGATCCTACTTGGATAATGATTGCACTGAATGACTTTGCTTGGTGTTGCTTTAAGGATGTGAGTGTCTGGCCATGCAGGGATGATGGATTACTTTTGGCCTGTGAGATCATGGAATTGATGCTTCATTTCTTAACTGTCTAGCTAAAGTCTTTCCCCAGCAGCAGCTCTGGCCTCCTGGCATGTCTGTGTGGTCCCACTGTGAGCATAAATGGATGTCTTAAAATGGCCTACATATCCTCACGAGCTAAAGAGGACAGACTCACTCCATAAAATCATGCAGTAACAGCAACACAGTGTAACACTTAAAGCACGTGAGAATGGCAGCAAAGCAAAAGCACCAACAATGCTAAATCACACTACAAAGTCTAATGTGGGCATCAGTGTAGTTTGAGTTTCTTCAACACATCTTTACATTTATGTTTTGTCTGATTGACCTACTTAGTTTATTAAATTCCTTTCCTGATAATGAAATATATTAACCAATTAATATTGACCTAATTTCCAGTGCACACAATTTGCTGCTGGATAAACTATGGTCTATCATCATCCAGTTTCTTTAAAAAATGGGGCAATTAAAAACCTCCCTAAAGTATGAATCTAGTGAAGAATGAAAATGTTCTCACATTGAGATTTGAATTACAGATTTTGTTTGTTTATTTGTTTTGTTATTTTGCTTCTTGTAACAATATTATCATAATAATAATAATAATAATGATAGGTGTGTAGGTCAAATTAATTTGTTGGAATCACCTTCTTGATTAAATAAATGGCCTCTTTCTCCTTAAGGAGGCCACTAGCTGACACCCTCACTTCCAGTGCCCCATTTCTCTGCTGATTTTAGATTCAGTCTCGTTATAGATGACAGTTCATTAGTGTCAGAATCATAAAGAGCTATTTTGCAACAAATCAGCATATCATGTTTTTACAGAACTCTGTGATGTTCCATCTTGCTAAGATTACTAACCACTAGAATTAAGATCAATATGACATGGCGTGTAGTCCTAATTTATGAATGCCCCACATGAGCTTTGTAATAAAAAAGCCTAGAGTATACTCTACTCACCTCCAAAGTACTGGGATCAAATGGTGAGTCCGAAGGACGCAGCATTCTCGGTTTCTGCTCTGGAGCCGGTTTTGGATCTGCAGGAGCCACAGGGAGGCTGGGGTAAGGAGGACCTAGTCTGGGTTGGTTCACCGGGGAAGGAGACTTCTTGATGGAGGGTTCTCTTTTCGGAGCCATTCCCGGCGTCGTGGAAAGCTAAAGACAGATATCTGTAGCTGGAGCTATGGATGTGGAGACGTAAAGTGTGTCAGTCGTGCTTTATTGTGGAGGGGTGGAGAGGGGCGGGGAGGAGGAAAGCAGGTCGATGATGCGGATGATGCTCAGGGGCTGGCAGGTGGCTGAGGCAGAGGTGGACATATGGAATTGCATGTGAGTGAATTTGTGAAGCAAAGCAAAAAAGAAGTAGATGAAAGCTCGAAGAGGGGGACTGATATAGAAAGAAGCAGGCTCAGCTGTATGACTCCAAGCACACACTGTTATTTGGGTCAATGCATGTGTGAGGGAGTAAAGCAGCAACGTAAAGGGTGGCTTTGTCAATCTCGATAGAAAGATCTTAGCCTAACTAGCTCCGACATGTGAAGGAATGTTTAAGGATGCAGCAGGATAACAAATACAGGTTTTCTTTTCTGCTCCTCAAATACTCTCTTTCTCCCTTTTCCTGCTGACTTGCTGACACAGATACATGCTCAGAAAAAGAGGAGCAGGACACAAGGTGTGAAACTGTTCACCATCATTAGTGCCAAATTTAGACATGTTCTGGAGGTTGTAGATTGAATGTCAGTGATTCATACAGAATATATTACCTGAACACAAGGAGATACAAGTGGCCTGTCAAAAGAAATGTCCATATTGATATTTTGGGGGTTCAGTGTTTATAATTTCTCATATTTTTTTTGCCACATTACATCGTTTACAATTGTTGGGTTTGACCAAAATATTTTTTGGGATTTAGTAACACATGCGAATGGCTCTGAATTACAACTTCTGAAGAACAATACACACTTTGTGTTTTATATGCACAAAATACTGTTAATTTGTTTATTTGTCAGCAATATATAATTACTCTAAAAACAAAAGATGGTATCATCATCTTAAGTATGATCCATTATTATATGCATTCAGATTGAAATATACAAAATCTCCAGTTTACAGCTACATCATTACAATACATACACCTAAAACTTTTTTTTATTATTTCTTTACTTCACAATGACTTATTTTTGATACTTGTTGTTGACAATACTTATTATGTTTACTCCAGTAAGGTTTTAAATGCAGGGCTTTTACTAGCAATTATGTTTACATTATGATATTGCTACATTTACTTAGGGTAGTAAATAATCTCAATTATACTTCTACTACCTGTTTGCACACACATCACATACCCTATGACCGAGCCAAGGGGAAACAGTAATTCAAAGATATTGCCACTAGGTGTCAGTATTACACAACAGGAAGCCACAACCACATGAAGCTTTTGGCTTCAACTTGCTTGAAAGAAAAAAAAAACTCTCAGTGAACAGAGTCGCAGGTTGAGTATACTTAAGTAGAATTTTGAAGTACTTTACTAGAGTATATTTTCTACTACTTTATAATTATAGGCCTACTCCACTACATTTCAGAGGGAAATATTAAGTGCACTTTTTACTGCATTACATTTGTCTGAGAGTTACTTTTTCAAATTATGATTAATAACACAACATATAAATACAAATACATTATGATGAATTGATTATAATAATATATTATATTCGTAAATGGGCCATTCTGCACAATGAGTGTTTTTACGTTTGGCAGCCCTAATTCAAGGAGGCTCTATTCTGATGGTAACCTAACGATTTTACATTTAGTAAAATTCCATCTAGTACTTTAAAAGTGACATATGACTGTAGTTAATGACACTGTGCAGAGAAAGCAGAATTACAACTTCTGGCGTCAGTCTATCCTCTCCTCCAATAATCAATGCTATACTCGTCAGTGGATTTTGGGTACAATCCATCGCGCGCTCAATGGGCCTTGAAATTACCGTTTATGTGGCTCGCGCGTCAAAACAATAGCGACATAAGACCCTCGCTGCGAGACCAACGGCACTTCTGGCGCTCTAATAGCGGATCGAACATGCAAAAGGAGGCAAAAAGATCCCCCCAACAAAGTCATCCAGATTATTAACATAACAAGACATTTAAAAAAAAGCCATAATATAGACTCGCTTTTTTATGATTTTATGTTTGATATGCTAATAGATTCTGCAGCCTACTCACTTGCCAGCTGACTGCTGATCAGTCTGCCGAGCAGACAGCTCAGTGGCAAGCACTTTAAGAAGATTAGCAGTGCCTCACGTTTTTCTCATCATTTGCAACAATAATCCACCACGAGAGGCTAATAATAATGACAACAGGGATATCCTATATGTCTGCTTTCAAAGAATCGCCTACAATATGGCATATACCATAATAAGCACATTGAAATATGACACTATTGTGGCACCCAGGTGTCTACAACGTTTTGAACGTGTCTGAAATTAATTTTCAAAGTTATTGGACACACTTAATTGGAAACGTTGTCGTCATCGTTTCCCCTTTCTTTCATTTTGTGTGCAATGTTGTGAAAGCAAATTCAATTACTCCAACTTAAAGGAAATGTTTCAACAGATCCTCCGAGGCGCCCCAATGACTAATGAAATTATGGCAGTTCTTCCACCTAATGTCATTCAAAGTCCCCCCTGCTACAGCAAATCTCCAAACCACCTGATTTATTTTTAATGATATTACACCCCTCAGTCGGCTGTGTCATGGTAATAATCGGGGCTGCTCCAGCTGCCTCTAGATCACATTAGCCAGGCTTAATATTGACAGTGCTTGGCCCACTAAACAATGAGGCTGTGGGGATAGGCAGCTTAGAGGCCGCCTAGCCAATGGGCATACTGCAGGAGGTAGAGTTGGAGCAGGCCAGGATGCTCCGGTTCCCTATGCCCTGGAGGACTGGCACCATCATTAGGCAGGATCTTCTATAGTCCTGTGGAGCTTTAAACCCACCACTACCAGATCCAGACCCCACCCAGGCCCCAGACATCAAAACCATACTGACAAGGGACCATGAAACTATCGGCTACTTGATTCCCTGCTACCCTTTCCCTGGATGGAGAAATCTGCCAGAACAACAGCTCAGCAGCTGCACCTTGTGTAGGTTTTTTGCTGTTACAAAGTCTTTGGAAGGCTTAGGGGAAACTGCTCTGCATGGTTCGCCCGGTGACAGCATCAGCTAGATGTTAATCTTTGGGGGCTACAAAAACAATTCCTGATTCCTGTCTGCAGAAATGAAAAAGGCTCATGTATAAAGCTTACATAAAACACTCATGACATGTTCTCTTTTTTACAAACCAAATCCTACCAACGCTTCTTCATTTTGGGTCATATACGCCAAAATGCCATAAAAACCGTTTGCGTTCTGATTTGATTAGAAAAGTGCCTTTTTCCGTTAGACTAATTTATGTCGCAGGCTTGTCTAGTTGCTGTATTTGCATAATGGTCACACTGGGAATCAGTAGGCCACTTGTGGGACACTCACACCTGATCACAGAGACACCATGGCTCTTTGCCAATCACACCTCCACCGTCGATCCTCCCAATTAAAAATCACCTGGATTTGTCATTAGATTTGTCAGGTTGCTCAACATCGGTTAGATGTTCCTGTACACCGAGGCTGCTTCTTCTGGCCCAAATAGTTGTTTGGATCGGAGGGGGTTTTGCACGAGGGCCCACAGATTACCGTCGTTGATTAGTGGTTGGGTGTAATCCTTTCAGCCCCTCTCTTTCCAAAACACCCCAGGGATATGCCCGTCTCCCTCAGGACCGGCAGCATGGCAGATGGATCCTCCTCCCCCTCTTCTGCCCCCTCTAACAGCACACCCAAAAACACTGTTGATGTCCTGGGACGGAGGTTGTAAAGTATCCTGAATATGAAACCACAGGCACCTTTGTTTAATGGCTCTCTCCCCACTTAGTGAGAATTGCCCTCAGGCCTGATTCCCATTCTGTAGCTACATTTCTGCCCGATTGGAATGTTTTCCAAATCCATTAGCCAAAAGAGAGAGGAATAAGATGCACACAATCTGCTCACATTGCCCGGATGAGATGCTGCTGCTAGATCTTCCATCCATCCATCCATTTTCTACCGCTTTATCCTGTATTCAGGGTCACGGGGGGGCTGGAGCCGATCCCAGCTGTCATTGGGCGAAGGCAGGGTACACCCTGGACAGGTCGCCAGTCTATCGCAGGCCCAACATATAGAGACAGACAACCATTCACACTCACATTCACACCTACGGGCAATTTAGAGTCACCAATTAACCTATCCCCATCCTGCATGTCTTTGGACTGTGGGAGGAAGCCGGAGAACCCGGAGAGAACCCACGCTTACACGGGGAGAACATGCAAACTCCACACAGAAGGAACCCGGGCCGACCCGGGGACTGCTAGATCTTATCAAACCTAATTTTGTAAACCAGAAGACAATAACTCATTGACATCTTAGTTTTATGGATATGGCAAGCCATTTACCAAAAACAATGATATGGGTGTGGAGTCAAAACATGGGATTATATTCCTACACACTGAGATAAAGATAACTGTCCACTTGTCTACGGGGCATCAGTTCACTCACACACACACACACACACACACACACACACACACACACACACACACACACACACACACACACACACCTTGTTCGAGTCTACAGCTATTGTGCGTCTTATTTGTACTGTATGTAAGTATGCTGGCTCAAAAATGGCTTGAGGTTCAACTTTTAAAACGATTCCATGTTTACAATGAAACATGAATGGTGAACTCAGTTACCGTCAAGAGATTTACCTGAAGTTAAAAAAAAGCATGATTCACTACTGTGTGTGTGTGTCTGTGTGAGTCTGTATGTGTATGTGTGTGTGTGTGTGTGTGTGTGTATGTGTGTGTGTGTGTGTGTGTGTGTGTGTGTGTGTGTGTGTGTGTGTGTGTCTGTTAGACCTAATGCTCCCCTGAGTCAGGCCCGTCAGTCTCTCCCTCAGGAAAGTCTGCTATGTAACCATATTCAGCCTCAGTGAGCAGCAAATGGAGAGAACAGAGCCCTGGGACTTCTTAACACACACACACACACACACACACACACAAAGCGTAGCAATAAAATGAAAATAACTTGAAAGTCAAGTAACGTGCATTCGTGCCAAGCAGGACACACTCCCTCAAGAAACTTTTCTAAAGAGCTACAGATTAAGAACATGGAACATACAAATGGCCGACACAGCCAAACTTTTAATTTTGTTTTGACAATACAATTTGAATCTCTGCCATCTCACGCCACATCACCCCCACCCCTGCACAACGCCAAACCCCTCTTGCAAATCCATGCTCCCTCCATCTTTTATGATCACTACAAGGGGCTCAGCTTTCAGAAGCGGTCCAGGGAGCATGTGTGCAGAGCTTTAATTCCTATTGTATTCGGGCAGTCTTGGTGTTGTGTGAGTGTGTCTGTGTTTTAGCAAAAGAGGGAGAGGGAGATAGAGATGAAGAAAAAGACAGGAACAAGGACCCATCTGTCAGCACAGCGCACGGATCCCTCCCCGTTCCCCTCTGAGTCCCCGGGGACCAGAGCGAGAGACAACTCACTTGTGGCAGTGTTTTTTCTAAGGACGGGGGTTACCCCCATTAATAGCAACAACAGCCAGAAATAGCTAATGTGAGACTGGTAGGCCCACTCTTTGAATCACAAACTTGTTTTCGACAGCTCATGCCTAAATTGAACATCCATCCTTCAAAATCTCAAAACAAAATACCCGCTAAAATGTTCTTTATGAATCTTCTCCTGCACTTTGATATATCTTAGGAAACACATTAACGTCACTAATAGACCGCATAACCTACGCATTAAATTGGTTAGAAACACGTTTAGGAGTCAAAATCAAGCAAACTCATCAGAAGTTCAGATCAGATGTGTCGACTGTGACCTCTTCCAGAAGGCTGGCTATCTATGTTACTGCTTAAATGGCAGCAGGAGACAATTCCCTCTCCGTTAGTCAGTCAGTCATTTGGGAAACCGATGGGGATTGTGGGAGACTGCCGGGCTCCAATTCCCCATGCAGGCTGCAGGTGTGGTGGAGGCCATGCTCACACTCGCGGGACAGAAGAGGCAGTGCATGTGTGTTTGGTGAGGTAGGGGTGCATGTACCTGGGGACCTTTGGGCACAGAGTTGTTGCTGTACACATTGCATGGGGCTACACACACACTCGCACGCACACACACACACGTGCACACACACACATGCACAGCGCTCCTCTTCCTCCCTGCCCACATGCCTTTATGGCCAGTGCACTGACCAGGAGTGATTAGGGCCGTTAGCGAGGTGGATAAATGCTGTTTCAGCACGAGACCTCATCTTGGGCAAGCGGTGACGCGTGAGCATCCAAGCAACAGATGCCCCCACCCCCAACGCTTCCTATATGCAGCCATCTGTTAGGTCTGTTCAATAAATCGTTGGATAAGTGCCTGTTTTTTTTTTTTAACGCGATGTTGCAGATTAGCCACGTGACCACCTCTTATTCCTCAGACATGGAAATACGTCGCGCGCGCAGAAACACGGAGGCAGTGCGGTTGGCAAAGTTCAGTCTCGGTCTCCGACACAGCTGTGCGCAATCGCGCGCACAATGGGATCAATGCGGGGACACGTGCGGCTCGCGAGACCGCGGCCGTCAATGGCCAGCGATGACAATAGACCCCCACTGCGCTGCGGCTCGCCAAGCACGAGGACTGGTGGGCGTTTATTATGCCATGGTATTTGTAGTCAAAAAGTAGAGAAAATGCTCAATATTGAGATCCGATTAGTGCATTAAAAACAAAGTACAGAGGCTATAGTCGATTGCGATGAAAGATCATAAACTTTTATTTTACAAAAAGACCCAATAAAAACAGATAAAAACAATAATTTAATAAACTGAAAATGACCCTATCGAATTATAAATGTATCAAGCATTGAATAAATGTGGTATTATGGCAGCATGTCCCCTGCTTGTGTCATGTTTTAGGCCTGTACCATAAAGTACCTGTCTGTTCAGCATTGCACCAATCGATTCAATAATCAGATAGCCCCCGGGGCACAATATGACGCTAAAAAATGGAAGAAAACAATTGAATGAGTGGGTGAACAACGCATACACCTGCTCTCCGCACACGAAGCTGTCAACATCGTTTAAATGCGCGCACATGGAAGAGCGTCTCTTTACTCGGCGCGGAGCAGGCCTACACTGTGGTTAATTAAGTGGAAAATCCCTAATCCAACCGACTAATGAAGAGATGGACAATCGATTAAGATGGCTAACACATGGACATAAAACAGAATAATACTTCTTTTGGTTAGTCCCGCATATCCAAGTGTGGAGATGAATATGCAAATGTCGCTTTTAGGGTTATTGTTTGATCTGGCTGGAACATGATCCCAGATTGGGACAGGCCGAAATCTGTGACACCTCAGACATGTTACATAAAGAAGTAAAAAATAAATAAAAAAAACAGTTTGATGGACGTTAACGAAATAATGACGAGTCATATGGGGAGAGCGATAGGCCTACTTCCATTTTCCCACTATATCATATTTCACAATATTCAAAATTAGGAAGAGGAAAATATGGTGATGTTCTCATATTTCTGCATAGTGTGAGATGAAAAAAAGTTGGTGATGGTGCGGTGTGAGGGAAATAATCTGCAACTGATGAAAAGTTACAAGTCCATTGTGGGTAGATATGTGAGCCTATACATAAATATCATTTATGATGACCATATTTAGGGTTTTCCGATGTGCGCGCATTTTCTGCACTGAACCCCCCGGTGTTTCAGGACCTCATAATTTACAAATAAAGCATTGTCTGCACGTGCACACGGGCGCGCTCTCTCGCTCTCCGTCACTCACTCATTTGCTGAATCGAACTTCTGGCCACGAGCCCGCCACGCGCGTTTGGCCGGGTTGATAGTGGGTGGGGCGCCCGAGGGAGGGGCCTACCCGGTTAAAGGCAAAGATATTTGAACGGTCGTGCCATTTGGAGATGAAAGTTGCACGCGCACTCATGGTTATCTGAGGAAGCAGGAGAGTCTGGGACACTGGCCGATGCGCAAAGAGACTAAGTCAGCGACTCTGGACTAATCACTCAGTAGCAGCTCTTTAAAAAAAGAAGAAGAAGAAGAAGAAGAAGAAGAAAAAAAGGCTGGTGTTCCTGTACTTTGCGCAGAGAGAGCGAGAGAGCACATCTAAATACAAACAGGTGAGTTTTCAAATTTTGGTCACTATCAATCCAATATAATGAAAAATAACCAAAGTTAATCTTGATATTTCTATCTTAAGTTATGCAAGTGAATTCAGCACATGCACTTGTGTTATATTCCAAGGGACAGAACAAATCCTCTACATTTATTTTATAAAAATCTATTGTCGATTTTAACTGAAATAAAAGTTAGATTTGCAGTTTTCTTGTAGCCCAATTATGCCCAGTCGCATTACGTCCAGACACAATTGCGTGCCTAAAGTTCTGAATTCATAAATTACACTAATCCGTCCCACTTTTACGCATTAGTGCACAACAATTAACTGGGAATGCCGCCCAACGGCAATATCTGTCCGAGGCACGTTTCACTTTTAAAACAAGTATAAATATATATTGATTTTGATTGCATAAAAAGTTCATGCATTTATTCTGAAAAAAAAGAGGAAGCAAACCCTGAGATTTGGGCTGTTTGTTCACATGTGTGTTGACTTATATGATGCCTACCGGTATTTAATCTTTGAGCTTTATGCTGAGTAAATCCTGTCGTGTCCCAGATTGACAGCGTCTCTAGAAATGCAGATCTGTAGCGACTACAGAATAACAGCAGGGGACAAGTCATTCCAAAAACAGCCATCTCTTCCTTAATATCAGAATATCCCACTATAATGCATTTGATATAATTCCAGGACTCCTCTAAATAACATTGGTATGTTGTTGGACAGCATGAGTTAGAGGAGTGAGCTGTCCAGACTGCAGTGCTGAAATGAGAGCGCTCATTCTGGATGAGTTGCCAGAGCATGGCTTCTTGTTCCTGTCCCAAATCACAGTGCAAAATATTTTCCCACATTTTAAGGAGTGGTATGATTTACATTTAGGCCGAAAGATATTCAACACTTGGGGTTGTATCTGTTGATTGACCATTTTTTTTTGTTCCGTTTCTTCAGATCAAAATGATGACCAAACCATTTGGGAAGAGTGGGGATGTGAGTGAGCTGGTGAGCTCCCTCGGCTGGTTGGACGAGGACGATGTCAGCTCTCAGGATGGAGAGGAAAGCCATGGCCTGAATTTAGGGGGACGGATCCATTCCTGCACAGAACTGGGCAGCGAGGATATGGAGGAAGAAGAGGAGGAGGGTGATGATGATGAGGAGATTGGACCAAATGGAGAACAGGCTCCCAAAAGGAGAGGCCCGAAGAAGAAGAAGATGACCAAAGCAAGACAGGAGAGGTTTCGTGTCCGACGAGTCAAAGCCAACGCCAGAGAACGTTCACGAATGCACGGGCTGAACGACGCCCTGGAAAGTCTGCGCAGAGTGATGCCCTGCTTCTCCAAGACACAGAAACTGTCCAAGATCGAGACTCTGCGACTGGCACGCAACTACATCTGGGCTCTGTCGGAGTCGCTGGAGAGTGGCCAGTCCCCTGACAGCCATGGGTTCATGGAGATGCTTTGTAAAGGGCTGTCTCAGCCCACCAGTAACCTTGTGGCAGGCTGCTTGCAGTTGGGACCCAATCCCGTCATGCTCACCAAGATGGACGATAAGTGTGGGCCCCCGGGGCTTGGTGGTGTGGGGGGTCAGACTGGCCATCCCCTCAGCTACCCGTCTCCAGGCCTTCCCAGTCCCCCCTACGGCTCCCTGGAGGCGTCCCACCATCTTCACATGAAGGGATTCAAGGGGCCCATATACGACAACCCCTCCCCTAACGAGTGCAGCAGCGGCACCCCGCCGTACGACGGGCCCCTCACTCCCCCCCTGAGCATCAGCGGCAGCTTTGCCCTGAAGCAGGAGCCCTCTCCCTGCGATTCAGAGAGGAACTATACAGCCCACCCCGGCCACCATGCCCACTACCTCTCGTCCCACCATTACCCCAGTTCCACAGCTGGCCTGCCAGGGGGACCTCAGGGCCACCCACTTTTTCAAGCGTCCCGCTACGAGCTGCCCCTGGACGTGGCCTTTGACTCCTTCGCTCCCTCTCACCTGATCACCTCTCAGATGGGCAACATGTGAAACGGGACCATGAACAGTCGGGAGGTCCAGTGATTGACTCTGTTATGAAACTGGCCAGAAGAGAAGCTGTTGAATGAACTGCTGTAAAAAAAAAAAAAAAAAAAAAATGATGGTATAGATACATTTGCATTAAGTTGTCTAGTACTCTGGGAGAGCACCGAACACTCAAGAGAGAAACTCACCACTTCAACTGAGTCTACCTGATACAAACACGCACCCATAACTTTTCATATTTATATTCTTTTGTTATGATTATTTTATCTGAATTATGCTTGTTTCAGAAGCTGCCCCCCCTCAGTTTTAAAAGTGACGAAAGATGATTTTACCGAATCAGACATCCACACTAAAGCATCACATAGATGTTTGAGATTGAACAGAAACATGAAATTGAAGAAAGAAATTGAGCAAAAAGTCATCCAGTCTGAACCGAAATTGTGCACTGAGGCCTCACCATAAGAAAAAGCAATGCATTTATTTATATCTGTATTTAATATTTATTTTGATAATGTCTTGTCCTTTTTATATTTTTCTCAGCACAGTTTTTCTTTTGCCATCTTCTTGGTTTTTGTTGTCAGTCATAGCAGCTGTACTGTATTTAATTTATTTATTTGAGGTCTTTCAGGTACTTGTTTATTAGGTGTCACACTTTGTCATACTATACTGTTGTAAATATTTTGCTGTTTCGCACTTAATTGAATAAATATTCTTATATTATATGCTATTTCCATAGTAACAATACTTGCCATGTGTTTTCTTCTGTTATGCAGTTATCTCATAATTTGCCTTGTTGATAAGAGTTGTGAAATACTTTGACCCCAAACTCTACTTAAGGAACCACAAGTCAGAAGAGTAATGCTGACTATTTTCTGTCATTTCAAAATTAAGTAAATTATGCTCCTATTAGTGTATTTTAAGTGGTGAATCAATTCCAACTCACAGATGAAACTCACCTTATGAAAGTTCCCTTTGCACACATTAATAAAATCACATAATACAGCAGAACATGTGTAAGAGCATCCCTCAGTACTTTGATATGAAGGAATATTGTGTAAAAAAAAAAAATGAATACACAAACGCAATAAAAAAATGTTCTCGGACGAAAGAAAATGAATGATAAGTGACCCAATTTAAAAATGTCTCCCCACCAAAAAACATGGATAAATAAATATTAAAAAAAATGAAAATGACATTGCTGGAACAAAAGAGAACTTTGTGGCAGGGTGTGTGTGTGTGTGTGTGTGTGTGTGTGTGTGTGTGTGTGTGTGTGTGTGTGCGTGTACGTGTGTGTGTGTGTGTGTGTGTGTGTGCGTGTGTGTGAGAGATGCCATTCAGGGCTTGCTCCGAGGTTTCTATCAGGTCAGGCTGTTGTGGGCCATGGGAAAACAGCTCCAGGGAACAGGTGAACGTGTCACAGAGGCTTTTCTGAGTCTCTGCCTTTCGCTCTTTCTCACACACACATGTCCCATTTTCCCATCTAGCTCATGCCAAAACACTGTAGGGCAAGAGCTCATTTTCAAAGAATGCATCCACATTAACGCAGAGAGAAACACACCAGATTTCTATTCAGAGACAGAGCATATGGAATTGAAAATAATGAAACCTAGTCTCACAGTATATTTAAAATATGTTTTTTAAGTTGAAGGGAAAAGAAATAAACAAAGTATTCTGATGAGGATTTCCAGATCAGTTGAAACTGGCAAGGTTCCTAACATTTATATCACTCAACCAATGACAAAAGACTCTTTTTGACTTTAAATTATTGTGTTAAAGGAAATCATCACACTTGAAATAAACAAAGAACAGGGTGGCAGGGTATAAAAATAAGGAAGTGAGAGCAAGAGCTGATGCGTTCGAGTGTCTCTATCATTGTGGTCCTTTAGGCAAGTGTAAGAATGGGAAGGTACCTCGTAGGCTGTTGTTCAAGAGGACCCCCTCCTTCAGCTACCTCTCCAAAGGTTTGTCTTTTTCAGTCTTGGCAACAGTGGAGAAAGGCTGGAGGAGAAAAAGGGAACGATTGTTTTGCTGGGCGCCACTGGTCTATTGTGAACGCAGCCTGTTCTTTCTCTTGACCTGTGACCTGTATTGTTGTGGGGCTTCTCGTTTGGGGAGGGCAGACAGCTGGGGGTACAGCGGGGGTGGGAGGGGGGGGACTGACGGACAGCTGGGCCAATTTGGAGAGAGAGAGAAGAGAGTGAGAGCATGTGAGAGAGGGAAGGGGGGAATTAGTGTCAGGGGGGGAAAGGAGAAGAGGAAAGAGAGGGAGAGGGCAAGAGAGGTGAAGAAGGTCCTTGCTTTCCATTCACAAGTTTGTCCTCTCTGCCCCTGTGTGTCAGTGTGCCATAGGAATGACACATAGCTCTACACTCTACACGCAGGCACACATTTGGTCTGTGAGAAAAAGCACTGGCAGAGTTAGCTGGCGTACACCCTCTTTGTGTCCTTGCTTTTTTTGTTATGGCAAAATGGTGTGTGTGTATGTGTGTGTGCGTGTGTGTGTGTGTGTGTGGGGGGGGGGGGGGGGGAGGAGGGGGGGGGGGGTGCAGGATATGGGGATTATCCTTCTGAGTCCAAATACATGAGTGGGTGGATATAGAAATAATCCACGTAAATTAACTTTGGATACAAGATTACAAAACAACAGAGATGCAGGACAGTCTCTGGAGATTGGGGCACGGTGGTGGAGAGGTACTATGGTAGTTACATGGAGCAATTTACGAAGACATGCATTTTATTAGCTCAAAATGTTTTTTAAGGCAGAGGTCTTCAACGTTTTCAGGCCAACGACCCCTTGGTTTATAGTGACACGGTGGAGGGACCCCCCCATTACATACTGTATAAAATTGTGTTGCTTATTAAACCGGGCCAATAATTATGTGAAGTGCAGCCTATAGTGCCATGCTAAATGTATGTATACAATTCTAAGCCATTAAAATAATAATTGTTGACATTCATATATAGATATAGAACATATTGTAATTCTATAATGTCATTTCTACATCACAATTTAAAAAAGGAACATTTAACAAATAGGAAGATTTGCTTATTATAGGTTATCTTCATGTAAATGGATATTATTTTAAGTTTTGTGAAGTTTGGGATCAAATAATTTCCTGAATCCCCTGCAGTAACTCTGTGGACCCCCTAGGGGTCCCGGACCCCCTGTTGGAGATTGTTTAGCATCTGTTTTAAAGTTTTGCATTTTGTGCCAAAATTGCATTTTGCTGGTGCAGTTCAGAACATTTAGCATGTTAAAATGATAATAAAAAATACTTCAAAATGTGCAACAAAAAACCTGTATGTACTTTACACAGGCCTCAAACACCAAATTGGGTGTATCAAGTGGCTCTCATGTATGATAAGGGCATGGAGGCCTCTCCGTGGAAAGGGAACACATGCTCTGTCATGCCGTCTTGGCCGAGACAGCAGGCAGCAGAGTGCGACCTGTGGCTCGATCCCCTGGGAGAGCGAGGTCATGTCAGATATCAGCCCGCGGAGAATTAATGGTGCCGCACTCTCTTGATTCCTAAACTGACTGATGTGGTTTTTTATCTTAATATACATTAAACAGTAGGTCCCAACAGCATGAGCCTCGATGGCAACATAAATTAAATATAACACTGAAGGTTATGCATTCTGGCAGAGGTGGTTGTTGCCACAAACAAAAAAAGAAATACAACTAAAGCTGAGATACATTTTTTGAAGTGCAGAATAAAGCTCACTCTCAGTCCCCTTCTTTCTCTTGTGCTTATATTTTAGTTTCTATGGGCAGTGGATTTAATCCACTAGCCAAACAAGAGTGACTCCCACTCAAATGAAAAGGTCCTGATCCATAGGAGCGAGATAGAGGGATAAAGCATTGTGATTAAGATTGTATTAATGGGGCCATAGGAGGCTGGATGGCTTTAATCAGTGTCTGTGTGCCGGTAATCCCTCTGCCTTTAAGCTGGGGCGGACACAGTGATCCCCCCCCCTCCCGGGCCACTGTGTGCATGCACACATATGTGCACACACAGACACGCCTCTGTAGGGGAGCACAGGGACACGAGAGCCCAGGTTGAGAGGAGGAGCGCCCCGAAAAACACAGACGCCGTAGACTGAGAGGAGCAGCTGGTTGAAGAGATGGATGGAGGGAGAGACAGAGAGAGATGTGGGAAAAGGCAGAAGGCAACAATGAAAGATTGCAGGGCTGGTGTTATGAGAAGACGTGGTGTTTGGGTTGGTCACAGTCAACACGGGGGAGGCAATCAAAGAACAATAATGTTCCTGAACCAGGCTCCATCTATACCCAGACTTGACTAACATTTATAAACTCTTGAGACAGGAATAAAGTTACTTCCAGCTTTAAATTATCCAAGGATGGTAACACATCTTTTAATTAAACACCCCTATCCCCCCTGGTGGAAAGTTCAAATAACTTGTGGTCCGAGAACTAATTCTAAACAAATTAGTATAACGTGACAGTTGGCTCCACTGATGCAGGAGGAAAAGAAAAAAAGGAGACGTACACGCGAGGGAAGGAAAGAGCTTGCGGACTCATTACCTTTGGGAGTGGGTTTGAAAGGTGACATTGTGTGCGTGCGGATAAGGGGTGGTCCTTCTCCTCCCAGAGTTCTCCGAGAGTATTAGGGTGTAGGAGTTAAAGAGTTTCTAATGGGATCTGGATGCTGTCGTGTTTACCCCCCACCCTCCCCCTCATGCACGCCCACTCATTGTGGAAGTTGCTGGGCTTTGGGACATCACAATGGGCTGAGTGTAGGGACAGATGGAGGTCTCTTTCGAACAGGGCACAAAAAAAAAAAAAAAACAGCCAAGGTAGGAGGGCCGTGGTGTCTGAGAGAGCAAGCAGCCAGCATGCCCTACTGCAGGGATGTGGGAGAACATTAGAGGTGGAGGAGGGAGAGGGGAAACTGAAAAGGGGATTCCTAATTATAATGCAAGGAAGAGTGCAACTTTAAGTCCCTCTGCTCTGGTGATCGTCAGTAAATTCAGTGTGATCAAGACAGGTTCACATGGCTCTGGATCAGGATCACTGTGCAGTCTGGCCTTCTCTGACAAATGACCTGTATGCACGCCAGACTTCATAATAACTTATCCTGCTTTGTGTGGTCTCTGTGGAACACGCCAGCAAAACCAAAACGATTAATTTAAATGCATTCTTAGTGCGCAGATGTGAAATACTGTTCCTTTAAGCACCGTTTATAAAGGGTTAAACCAAGTCAGGCAAGAGGGTCAATGCTGAGGTCATTAATTTGGGGTAGTGTAAGGGGCATCAGGGGAGAGGCTTTGGTGCTGATGAGAAGCATTGGAGGAGGGTAGAGGGAGGTACCAGGCACAGGAGCAACAGATGGGGCCTGATGGGAAGCTCAGGTTGTAAACTTTCTGTTAGTAACATCTGTCCGTTTGTCCATCTGCCACGCTCACTGTTTACAGTTTGTTTTAGCAGAAAGCCATTAATTAGATAACTGCAGTCGAGGCCATTGGTGCGCCTTTTGTCACAGTATATTCATTTGATCAGAAAACCACATGCATGTGTAGTAGAGCAATGCAGCTTCCTATTAACGTAATGATTTACTCTCAATACATTTTAATTGGGTTTATATTTACTACTATAAATCTGGCGTGGGGAAAACCATGACGCCAAGCTCCCAATTCAGTTACAGAAGGATCCTAACAAAAGTTTTGTACCATTCCCACCAATAAGCCCATCACATCTGTGCTGTTCAGGGACGGAAGTCACACCGTGCCTCCTTTTTGTTCATTTTCTGGAGCACACAAATGGGATGGAACACATTCTGATAAGTTATATTAGCCAATAATGGAAAGAAACTCCTTCAATCTGTGTACTTATGCACATCATGTACCTAACAAAATCAATCTCATCAATTCACAAACAAGACAGCCACATGTATCCAATGAATAATTTTGGCCTTGATAGCAAAATGAATGAATGAGGGAATATCTTGCAACAGCATTGATTTAAAAGCACAACACAGCAAACACTTTTTTTTTTTAAAGAATTTAAGTTTCATTGGAAATGTTACATCACTTATGGGTATTTTACTTTTTTTGGCTAAAAATAGCCTCTTCAATTTGCTCTGCAGCTAGCGGATAAAGGAGAATTAAGCAGCTGATCTGGGCTCAGTGGCCAGAGCGTTACATTAGACACTAATCCAGAACAGTGGAAGGTTGGAGAAGGGATAGCATCTTTTAATCCTGCACTCCATCCAGCCATCCCTCCTATGAGACACGGGGAGAAATGCACTCAAACTGAGCCCAACATCTTCTCATCCTGCTACATGAAAGTCACGGAAATCCCAAGATGTTACACTTTTGCAAGTATTAAACCTTAGTTCTTGAAATGCTGAATGAAAGCAGTGAAGTGTTCCAGTGTGACAGGGCTTTCTTGGGAGTGTTAACTGCATGAGCACCTTTTCCATTGTCAGCAGTAGCATCCTTAAGGGTTTCCTAAATCTTAGTCCTGGCCACTGGGTAAGGCAAGTGTCCTGGGGAGCCCTCAGTGCACACTGTCTCCCTATATGTAACAGATGTTACTGGGGCAACAGTTGGTATTGAAAGGGAGGGGCTTGAGGCCATCTGTCCAGGGTCAAGGTTTGAAAAGGGGTGGTAGAGATGGTGGCACGTTCAGGAAAATGGTAAGTATTTGCTTGAAAAGAGGGAATATAGCCCACATTGTAATCCTGCTCAATGTGCGCTTTCATTTCAGATTGCCTTTGTGAGTTTTTTTTGAGTGTGAGATTGTGAATGTGTCATGTAGGAAAACTGCAGTTTTGGTGCAAATGCACCATCTTGTGGTTGAAGACAATACTACAAACAAAGTGCACCATTACTCACAACTTTATTGATAATTTAAACTGCCATTACATCAAACGCATGCTTCACCATTAAGATTAGTGTGGCAATAAAATCACAATAAATGGACAGACTGTGTTTTCAATTAGATAGAGTCCCACTGAGATTTAAGGCTCTCAAGCATATGGTCTATGCCATCTCGCAAATATGCCATCTTCTTATGACAAACCTTTTTCTGGAGGAAAAACAGAGAATGTGGAACAAGAGCATAAGTTAAGCAAAACCCCACTTCATTGCACATAATCTACACAGATCTCACTCACGAGGTAGACCTTCAGCCTCTCCTTTTCCAAATGATTGACGTCAGCAACAGTCAGCTCGGTAAAATCTTTATTCATGGTTAAGAATCCACAGTTAGGGGAGCGTTTGGAGTGTTCAACCCTGGGCAGAGAAAGTCAAAGGGACAACATGTGAATGTGGCACACAGAGGAATGATTGTTATCCTCAACCCTGGTGCTAACAACTGCTGACCCCAGAGGTCATAGATGAGAGATGCTTTATGCCATCAATTTCTTCCTAATTACTTCAAACAATTGTTTGCTTTAATAAGTGTTTTTTAATTATTAATGGTTTGCCTCCAATTTGCAGCCTATTGAGTTTTAATGGATACAATAGAATAGGTAGATAAAATGTTTGCCATGTGTCCCAATTTAAAGTACCAGGACTATCAGGGGGTCTTCTGTCAGTTTTTTTGAAGGAGACCCAGATTTGTTTTGCCCATTTTCCTTTATACAAAACGCAAATTAACTATGACACGATGACATAAATTACATACCAATGTTTTGAGAACAAATAACATTTTGTTATGATTGTTTTTTTTTGTTTTTTATACAGGAGTTTATTTGTGGGGTTCCCAGGGACTGTCTCTTTGGACTCTCCAGTTGATCCAAAATGCTGCAGCTCCTGTTCTGACAAGAACCAGGAAAAGGGGATCACATTACTCTTATTGCATTAGTTTCTCTGCACCGACTGCCTGTAAAATCCAGAATAGAATTTAATATCAAATAAAAATAATGGTCACACACCATCATCTCTTACAGAGCTTGTTACTCTATTACCACACAAGAACACTGTGCTCCCAGAATGCAGGGTTACTTGTGGTTCCTGGAGTCTCCAACATTGGAATGGGAGACATTCAGCTATCCGGACGCTGAATCAACTACCAAATTCAGACTGGGTGGCAGACACCCTCCCCACAGTTAAGAGTAGACTTGAGGCTTTCCTTTTTGAGAACGCTTATGCTCAGGTTGGTCTTGGACCAGCACTTAGTTAAGCTGCAATAGGTCTAGACTGCTGGGGACTTCCTCTGATGCACTGAGCTCCTCTCCATCATTCATGTGTCATTAACGCATTTGAATTCTTCCACCGAATCTTTGTATTTTCTCGCCTCGTAATTGCAGTTGGACCGTGGTTGTACCTGCTGCCGTGGCTCTGCTTGATATCCACTGCTGCTATTATTACTGAGTCATATTTTTATTATTTATTATGCTACCATTTCTGCCTATTTATTATTATGATCATCATCATTGTATTATACCCACTGCTGCTGTTGTGGTAATCATGTTCTAATTATTGTCTGCCATTATTGTTATTACTGCTATTTCTGCTCCGATTACATGCATCATATCCGTCACATGGATTTACTATGTTGTAATTTTTGTTGTCCATTCTGTACACTTCTGACAACTATTGCACTTCTGTCCACCCTGGGAGAGGGATCCCTCCTCTGTTGCTCTCCCTGAGGTTTCTGCCTTTTTTCTCCCTGTTAAAAGGTGTTTTTTTCTCTCAGTCGCTGGAGTGTGTCGGGACAGAGGATGTCGTACTCTGTACAGATTGTAAAACCACCTGAGGCAAAATTGTGATTTGGGGGTACATCCAGACAGACAGTATTAGAAAAAAAGTGTTGGAAAAACTTATACTTGAAATTAAAAATACAAGAATGAACCTGAACATTTGCATGACGTCTTTTTTTTTAAATGCACTTTTTTTTTTTTAATAGTAATCAACTATGACGATGTACTGAAAATGAAATGAAACTATACCAAAGCTAGGTGAGATATAGGAAGTCAACATGCTTTACCCACCAGGGATCGTCATCTGGCTCCCAGCCCTCAAGCTCGAGCAGACAGAAGAAACAGCAAGCAACATCAGGCTCGTTCACACTGGGACAGTGAACAAACCCAGCCTGGGCCATCTGCAAAGACAAACACACCAGCAAAAGAAAAAGCAAAAAATGCATTTATGTCTAAAGCAGACAGATTTAAAAAAACAAAACAAAAAAAACACACTAAATTAAGGAATATATTAGCTGATATCTCAATAACAAATATGACAGGTGCACCATAACTGCAGGTGGAGACAGGGAGAATGAAACCAGCAGAGGAGCTCCTTGTGACCCCTGGGAGGAGTTAAGAGGCAGTAACATGGTGTATAGCGTTGCTCATCAAGTGAGGTGTCAGCAGCCCATCCATCATGTTAAGGGTGGGCAAAGTGAAGGGCCTGTGCACTGGACACCCGATGCAATGAAACCGAATCCGACACCTGCTTAACTGTATATCACAAGCTGTCACAGCCTTAGATAAATGGTTGTAACATAAAATTGCGTAACTTGACGTGTAAGCATGGTTGGGGGGTATATGAATTATTCTCAGGAGTCATAGTCATGTACTAGTAATATTGTGATTAATGTGAATTAGGGGTATTCTAAAGGGCTTAATAGCTGTCTGGATCCTGAGTAAAATTAGAGTAAAGTCCCACACATGACCTCCTGTTGGCCTTCTTACCTTAAAAGTAGTTAGTGCCCTCCAGTGGTGGAATGTAATCAAGTACATTTACTCAAACGCTTTAGTTTAAGTATAGTTTCAGATTCAGAGACATATCAAATACAAACCAATTCAACTGTGATGCATTATTGTGGATTAAACTACCCAGCGGTATAGCAGCATAATGAATACTGATGTTTGGACTATGGTATTGCTAGTTTTACATGTTTTCTTCCACTGCTTTCATTGCAGACAAACCACTCTTGTTTAAATACACACTGCGATTGTGCATACAAAAAAATAAATACTTTTGAAAGCATAATAATTCATAAATACAGTATTTCTGAAAGCCTGTTATAATTAATAAATATTCCTGAAAGCCTGTTATAATTCATAAATATTCCTGAAAGCCTGTTATAATTCATAAATACAGTATTTCTGAAAGCCTGTTATAATTCATAAATATTCCTGGAAGCCTGTTATAATTCATAAATATTCCCAGAAGCCTGTTATAATTCATAAATATTTCTGAAAGCCTGGTATAATTCATAAATATTCCCGGAAGCCTGTTATAATTCATAAATATTCCCAGAAGCCTGTTATAATTCATAAATATTCCTGGAAGCCTGTTATAATTCATAAATATTCCCAGAAGCCTGTTATAATTCATAAATATTTCTGAAAGCCTGGTATAATTCATAAATATTCCTGGAAGCCTGGTATAATTCATAAATATTCCTGGAAGCCTGTTATAATTCATAAATATTTCTAGAAGCCTGTTATAATCCATAAATATTCCTGGAAGCCTGGTATAATTCATAAATATTCCTGGAAGCCTGTTATAATTGATAAATATTTCTAGAAGCCTGTTATAATTCATAAATATTTCTGAAAGCCTGGTATAATTCATAAATATTCCTGGAAGCCTGTTATAATCCATAAATATTCCTGGAAGCCTGTTATAATTGATAAATATTTCTAGAAGCCTGTTATAATTCATAAATATTTCTGAAAGCCTGGTATAATTCATAAATATTCCTGGTATTCCTGGTATAACCCAGCAGTTAAAGGCCAGGGCGGCGTTCTTACCTTCTCAGGTGTGCAGCTACATTCCTCTCGGAACGGCCAGTCTACAAAGCTTACTACGCGAACTTCATGACTGTACATTTGGTCATAAGAGGAAAACCTGTCCGACAGTACATCTATGCTGGCCATACCGTCAGCTAAAAAATAAACAGGCTCAACTCAACGTAACGTGATGTCGCTGTGGACAGCGTTAGCAGCACGACACAGGTGTTTTCAGTTTGGGCTCATTAAACTCACCGTTCCGGGTGGGCGGGGCTCTGATTGGTCCGTCAGGTCAGCGTGCTGCGTCGACGAAAGATCAAATCAGGTACAGCAGCGCCGACTACAGCCACAGTTTTACATTCATTTCAATATATTCTCTTGGTCTTAATAATTGCTCGGTTACTTTACACTTGAGATGTGTTTGTTTGGCATTTTCAAAATGTCTAGTCTGCCTCAGTGCTGCACTAGACCTGTATTATTGAACATTATTCTACAGATTAACAGGAAGTTAATAAGGAGATACGACCAATAATGACATGCAATATGAAGACATTATTTTACACGTGATGCAATAACACCTGTAGATTTATGTACATCATTCACCATGTCAATATTCACTTCAACATTTTAATATTAATATAGACATTTTGACAATTATAGTCTTTTTAGTACCAAATTCCTGTTTACCTCATCTGACATGATCCACTTAGAAATGGAGGTGCTTGAACATGCAAATAAATATGGTGCTTTATAAAAGAGAAGTCAACTTCTCAAAAAAATAAAAAAAATAAAAAATCTACAGCCATATCAACTGCAAAGTAGCCTTCATTTAAATTCAAGTACATCTTTGTCGTTTTTTTGCTTCTAATAAGTCGGGATGACCCTGGGGACAACGAAAATGGGGTAAAAAATGACCGGATTTCTCCTTTAATGAAGGGAAGTGGAGGAACTTAACTCCCCCTGTTGGCAAGTGAGACAAATTGATTGTTTAATTATTTCTATACTTCTGTATTGTTATGCAATGAGTTATATCCATCCATCCATCCATCCATCCATCCATCATCTACCGCTTATCCTGTATTCAGGGTCTAGGGGGGCTGGAGCCGATCCCAGCTGTCATTGGGTGAAGGCAGGGTACACCCTGGACAGGTAACCAGTCTATCACAGGGCGGACATGTAGAGACAGACAACCATTCACTCTCACATTCACACCTACGGGACATTTAGAGTCATCAATGAACCTATCCCCATCCTGCATGTCTTTGGACTGTGGGAGGAAGCTGGAGAACCCGGAGAGAACCCACGCTTACACGGGGAGAACATGCAAACTCCACACAGAAGGAACAAAGTAAAGCCACAAAGCAAGACCAGGCATCATTCTTGATTTTTTAGGGATGAATTTCAGTTTCCAGCTGCATATATTTAAGAAATGTAAACGTAAACACAGACATAACAGCCAGGAAGTCAACTGTCCAATTTAATGGTTTGTGGTGTAAACTTTACTTGCCTGTGAGAGACAGGCACAGTCCTGGTGAGCGGTGTGTCCCTGTAACATTACCCCTCGGGCCCCTGGGTGCTGAAATGTGCTTACAACTGTAAACTGCTGTCCTTTTCCCCTTCTAACCTTATCTTCCAGCAGAGCGCCTAGAGGAGAGCGTGGACACAGTGAGCCTGCTTATAAGGCTGGAAGTATTTGATTTTCATGCTGCATGTGTATCTCACTGAAACGGCCCGCTGAGGTGATGCAGTGTGATAAAATGTTACTGGAGCCCCAAGTGGACTGTGTGGTGGGTCGCCGCTTACTGCAGACAGCGCAGAATAACATCTAGCTCTGAATTTACACATGCGTGTTAATGTTGTCACTCAGCATTTTTCCAACGGTTGTTTTTCGGCCTTTCCACATTGCTGCAGCAGTTTGCCCTCCTTCATTCTTATTTTCTGTGCTGAAAGTGGTCGCCTGTATCGCACCACGGATGCTTGTGTAGATTAGAGCTTATTTACAGAGGTTTAGCATTGTTGTACAACAAATCATCTTTTCATCGATTGACATTTCTCTCCCCTCTGTGCACTAGATCTCACTTTTGCTCCGCTTTCACTGACACTTGATTCTTCCCTTCTGCCCTTCTGCTCTCTCTTCTAACACAACGGCCCTCATGTATTAAGATATGCCACGATTAGCTACTGGACTGTCTTGTTTTCACACGGAGCTGAGAGAGGGAGGGAGGGAGGGAGGGAGGAGATGTAGAGAGGCGGAGGGGAGGTGACAGAGGCAATGTGTTTGTGGTCTCTGTTTCCACATGTCCTTTACATTGCCAGCGTGTGTTGTTTGCACACACGGCTCTGAATGAGAATAGTTGAGGATCTTTCCGGACATATTTCTTCCATCTGGCCATTTTTCATGCGGGAAGGTATTTTCACAGAGGAAATAGCTGTTTCTCAGTGTTCCTGTACACGGTTTGGAGATTGGACTCAAGCAAGAGCAGGAGGACTGGAGGTACAATGTGGAGCACAGGTAAGAAAGGAGCCCTCCTTCTACTGCTACAATATCAGTCTACTTCCATTACTGTCACTGTGGGCAGCAAGAAATACATTTTTTTACTCCCATCTGTATGTGTACTGTCAGTTCATTATTATGTCAGTTTTGGGGGTTACAAATATGCTCGGATGTGACACAAAAGAAAAAATACATTTGTTTCAAAGAATGATTTCACTTTATACTGAGTCTTCATTCTTGGGTCAAACATATGCATGTCCCTGTGGAGAGCTGACAACTGTCCTGACAGCTCCACCTGTCCTCTGCTGCCCTCACAACCAGACCGGACACCGCACATTTAGGGTGAGGCTGATCTGACACTGTGTGTGTGTGTGTGTGTGTGTGTGTGTGTGTGTGTGTGTGTGTGTGTGTGTGTGTGTGGCATTTGTAGTCAGATGTCAAACTTTTATAGCGGGGTCATAGTTGACTCTTCAAATAATTTTTTTGTTCCACCACATCACTCTCGGATGAGGAATGTCTGGAGACGATCATGAATTACTGTCTTCTAAAATAAACACATCATTATGAAATAACGACGAGGAATGTGTCAGCCTAACATATTTAATCAAACGGGGACAGCTTAACAGAAGTGATTGTTGTTTAGTTTCACCCGAGTATGAACCACAAGTTATGGCATGAATGTGTGATCTGAATATGGTTGGTTGGAAAGATTTCCTGTTCTCTGGCACTGGTGTAAAAACGTCAGGGACGTGCGAGATTGTGACAGTCAACATCAACATTCTCCATCTCCGAAGGCGTGGATCGGCACACCCACCTGTGCACACACACAGAATCCTCAAAAACCTATTTCTTTTTGTGTTATGTCTGTGAAGCTTTAGGTACTTTCATTAAAAAGCATGATGCTAAAGCATAACAAAGTAACAGGGCTGTAACTTATCTTCATCATAGAATCTTCACAACTAACTTTGAAATATTTTTAGCTTGAAATGTCAGAAAGAAATAAAAAAAAAAATGGCGATGACAGTAGAGCACAACAGCTTTGGATGTCTTATTTTGTAATATATGTAATATAATGTAACACAAAGAAAACCAGCACATTCTCACGTTTGAAAGCCTGAAACCATCACATGCTTTGCTTAAAATATAACTTATACGAATAATTGATCAGCAAAATAGATATGTATAAATATTCTTTTGATCAACTAAAACTGAACTTAAAAGTGAGAAACAATCAGAAAGGTACAGCGGGCCTCATTTCCTGCACATGTCCACACCTGATCAATACTCTAAATTTAGTGGGATGATTATCCCTCACAGCTGCAAACTGATATGCTCAACTTGCAGACTAAGGCCACTTCAAGGGGAACGCAGAGGTCCTTCCCTTCACAGTGAGCCGGCTTGTGTTTGTGCTCTTAATGAAGATTTCATAGTCTCATAAACTGTAATTTATTTTCTGGTAGCTTTAGTAAATGCTTTGCCACATTATGAGGTGAAGTGCAAGTATGCTGATGACCGGTACTTGCCTTGCCCCCTCACCTTTGACCTTCATAGGCAGTCTCTAAATTCACCACCGCGGTGCCAGGAGACACCCAAAGCATGATGACCTACATGTGGACTCAGTATGAACAGAAATCCCTTTCATGACACCATGCAAACAAACGCTAGAAGAGGAAGAAGAAAAACAGATGAACGTAGGTTTCTGGAAAAAATCACATAAAGCCCGCAGGCCCGCTCTCATGAAATATGACTAGAATTTATGATCAACAGAAGTTGCATTCTGACATTGCGTTTGAGCCGTTGAGGAAGTGATTAACAGTCTGTCTGGAGGTGAGCGTAGATTTACTGGTTTTCCTTTGAAGGAAAGAATGAGGAAGACTGATCATAGAATTATATGAATGAAGGCGTTTGATGTCTCTCTCCCTCAGGTTTGATAAATCTCTCAAAGGCCGTTACCGCACGTCAGCAAGTCGTTATTATCCCTCCATGCTCAGCAGTCGCTCCTGTCACATTTGACCCGCTGCACTCACGCGCAGTTTATTCACCATTCTGCCCATAAAAACAGTCCCAGTAAGGATACTGGCCTCGGCAGTCAGCTTTTGTCAAGTCTATTGTACAGATGGTTTTCAGCATGAGTGAGGTATTTGTGATTCAGTCTGACAGGCCATCAATACAGTACCAGCTGTGCCTCGTGTCTGTGGTTCCCTCATTTAACAGCATGTGTTGACATGACTCTGGGAACATATCAGCCTCTCCACTTACACCGTGTCGTTTTCACCTTTTCAGAGTGCAGTCCAGTACGGGCCAGGGTCTCTACAGCTGGAATATTTAGACAGATTCCCAGACACGCTTTACGGGGGATTAATCCTGTGTTGACAGGTTTACACCAGAAGGGGGCAGCATATGTTAACCACTCATCACCATCCAGGCTCAGCAGGGGTGTCTATGAATCACACTGTGGGACATCACCCACCATCTCTGGGCACAAGCTGCTCCTCTCAGGGTTAAGCAATTATTTTAAGACGTTGTAAAGGTGTTAAGGTTAGAATTAAGCTGACGCTGAACTTTTTTGTAGAGGCATTAATAAGTGAAGTACCTATAGCAAGTCAAGATTGCAAATGAGCTAAAGTGAATTTATTATTCATTCGAGATAGTGGCCACTTAACATGTGTCTCATGATACGCCCGTCCAAAGGTGATAGAGGCCCTAAGAAAGATCGATCTGTGGCCAATGGCAAACGGAGAGATCTAATAGCCCAATTTCCTCCCCTATTTCCTTTCTCCTCTTCCTTTCTCTTTCCATACCTGTCCAATAATCTGCCATCTGTCTTCCCCCAGTGGCCTTCACCCCACCGCCGTCTCCTCTCTCTCTCCTCTGCCCTGTCCTCCCTCCCTCGTCCTACCTATGGATGATGATACAGGATCTCCTTGCTCCGATTTCACCCTCTCATCATGACATCCATTAAAGTGGCGCTGGGCCCTGGGCCCCCGTTGGCCCTACAGCACATTAGCACTCGGCCCATTGAATGCCAACAAGGACCGGCTCTGAATTATTGATACCAACACAACTAATGAGGAAACCCTATCTCAGCTCTTTTGCTGACACACAAATGCAAACACACACACACACACACACACACACACACACACACACACACACACACACACACACACACACATAAATGCTCATGGAAAGACTTGCACACATAGCTGTATTGATGATAACTATTGTTCGAGCTGCTAGTGTCCCATTTTCAAAAAACTAATATCCTCAGCGCTTGGTCCATTTCCTGCAGATACGATGTGTGTTTGTGCATTTGATTCAAGGAACCACAGGCTTACATTTCCTCTCTAATCTGTGTTTGTCCTTTTACACTGTAAAACCTTTGATGCACTTCCACACCCGCGGGCCAATTATTGTATTCTAACTGCTTGTTTTTATTACTGCTGCAGGTGTTAGATCATGGTGGCAGTTGCGAGAGCGGGAGCATTTCTGTTCACCTTTTGCTGAGCGCTGCCATATGTTCCCGTAAAACCGGCGGCTTTTAGCGAGTGCGTTTTAGCCCCGAAATTTACAATCTGTAAGAGCTCGTGTGGGTGGTTTTTGGCCCCTGAGTCTCCCAATGTTTACATGCGATGGCTTAAATTTGTGCAGTGGAGCTGCTGTGCAGGGAGGTATTGGAGGTGTCAGCCAGCCTCCTTAGTATTCACTCCAACACCCTGTGACTCACAGCCTCAGCCTGAGAGCGTGAGAAGGGTGGGAGGGGTGGAGGGGGGGTAGAGATAGAAAAGAAAAGAGAAGGAGAGAGCAGGACAAGAGGAGGCAAAATGAACATCAGGCAGCATTTTTTTCGTAGCCCCAGGCTCACGTGTTTGTATCTGTGAGTTTGCAAGCATGCCTGCCCAAGGGGATTAATTTTTTGACAGCTTTGTTAAGCCTTCTCTTACGCATTGAGTTTCTCAATAACATTGTGGTGTGATTTTCTCTGGCTATCTTGCCTCTTCACAGGGGGAACTGAGAGACAGAGAGGGGGAGAGTGATAGTGCTTGGACATGACAGCAGACGTTGTTTGAGTGGTTTCTTCGTGTGGTTTCGTAGTGTGGAGGAAGCAGACCATAAGAAGCTGGCCGTGAAGCTCCTCCTCAATTAGTGGCTGCATCGCTATGGTCCACACAGTTTAATTCCCTGCAGCCCCTTCCGCCCGTGTCCGACTCCGTCTTTGTATTCCGTTCTCCCGGTCGCCTCTTCTTGTCACTCCACATTTCTTCATCCCTCTGTCAAGTTGTATTTAGTTTAATCTCTGCCCCTCCTTCTTCTGTTTCCTCTGCTCTGTCGCTTTCTATTTCATCTCTCCATTTTTTTCCTTGCGCCCCCCCCCCCCCTCCCTTACTCCACTCCCAGTCTGAATTCCATCGCTTTGACGAGAACACAGTGGTTGGTAAAATGCGTAACCTTGCCCGGGCAGGTTAAGAGACTGAGGGGGAGAAGGACAGAGCCACACAGAGGAAAGGTTAATCCTTTAACAAGTCCACATACACATGGAAGACAGAGACGGGAGGTTAAACCACAAACACGATAAGCAGAGCGTCCAATCACGCTCTTTGTGAGGGGGAGTGGGTGAGAAGAATATGGCTAATCAAAGGGAGAAACAGTGGTTTGGGGGGGGGGTTTCAGTCAAGCTCTGTCTCTCCTTCATGACTTCCACTCTGCATGATGACAAGTGTCTGCCGCTGTTCTCATTGGACGAGGCAGCCACCAATCAGAGCAGAGGCATGTAAGGTGCCTTTAGGTTATACCCAACCCCAAAAAAAACAAGAAACACATAGAGAGGGAGGGAAAAGCCAGAGTGGGAGCGGGAGTGTGTGCGTTTCACTGAGAGACCAAAGCGGTGAAATGACACAGTTAAGAAGAAATTGCTCGTCAGCTGTTTGTTGGAGACCACCACCGTTCCTCCTGGCTGCTGTGGAGAAGAAGATCGTGGCTCTGTAGCCTCCTCTTTTGATTGGCTGTCACACTTTAGGCTCCCCCTCCTCTCTTTGACTCCCCCCAACCCCCCACTGTCTCTCTCTCTCTCTCTCTCTCTCTCTCTCTCTCTCTCTCTCTCTCAGTCTGTCTCTGCTTCTAACCCCCTCCATACTGTCCTCAGGCTTACCTGAGCCACAACTGCAGAAACGCTGGACCCCCTCCTCCATACACATACACACTCAAACACACACACACATTCACATTGACACACACTTGTGTGCTCTCTCCCTCTCACACACACACACACACACACACTCAGCTTTTCACCTGGAGAGGGCAGGCGCGACGGACGGCATGTGCAGCAGCAGTCTCTCCTCACATCTCGCGCTGCCTATCTGAGTCGGCTCTTTCTGCAGAGTGGAGAGGAACTCTGAGAAGAGATTTTTGGAGCCTTTGCCCTCCGGTGTGAAAGCAGGCGAGACGGGGGCAGCGAGGGAGCACTTGTCAACCCAGGGACACAAAAGGCATCACACGTCATGATTTTGGGTGAGTTTTTTTTTTCGCTCTTTGGTGCATGGGATTTTCGGAGAGGTCAATCGTGCAGTTGGCTCACTAATCCCTACTTAAACTTGGCCACCAGCAGCAGCTCTTCATTAACAGTGTGTGCTCTGCTCGGCGTCCACGTCTACCAACACTGAGCTCCGGGATGAGCCTTTAAATCATGGCCAGTGCGTGTAAATATGAAAACAGTGTGCCGTTAACATGGCAGGTGTGAGTGATGACAGGGAAGGTCAAAGTGTTTGGAGCTGGACTGTATCATTATGGGCTGTTTGGTCACGTGACCATGGCTCGACCATTCGGATGTCCTCCAAACTGAGGTGAAGTGACAAAGGTTTGTTTCACGCCAACGTACTGACAACAGACGAAATGCTGACTTATACAAATAATCAAGGAAATCAAGGATCCAATCCCTCCGTTTGGAGCGCAGTGCAGCTTTTAGTTATTACACAAGGTTGTTCTGTTCTGAGTCAGCCTGCACTTTCTCCTTTAGTATTCTGGTCCCATAGTGGCCACGTCTGAGGGAAGGGATTCTGTGTGGTCTCTGTACTCCACTTAGTCAGTTTGTACGTTCATACAGAGGATGGGAGCTTGCCACTAAGTCCAGTGACATGACCGATGCTGCTGTCTGGATACGATATAAAGAACATGTGTGTGTGTGTGATTAATAAGTGTGTGTCAGCTTGTAAGTGTCTTCTCATTTGTGTATGTCTGCAGACTGTGTCAGGGTATTATGTGTGTGTGTGTGTGTGTGTGTATTTTAAGTGTGTGTGTGTTGCTATGTTCTTTGCCGGAGAGGGCGCTTTGTTTCAACGCATGCCTGGGCCGATTCAGACGCAGCTCCGCTCCTCTGCTCTCCCGGCAGGCATGTTTTTTCGAGCAGACATCTCTAATGATTATAGGGAGTCATGTAGTGTGACGTGTGGGAGTCTGAAGTGTTCACACTGAAGGATGCTTATCCCTGTGACCTAAAGGCTCCAAGCAAGTCAGCGAAGTTCAGGTCTCGGACTGTTAAATGGGTAACTTTCTCACTCTTTTAAGTTTTCCCCTCTTTGTTTTCACATGGTCATTCTGTGTTTCTGCCGCTGGTCAAAAGGGATTGGGAACAATTACCTGACTTGAGCCTCATTAAACAGTTAGACAAGCAGCGTCTTGCAGCTCCCATAAATTACATTTTCTCCTCAACCACAGCTGTCTCACACTAACAAACAGTAGACTCGCTCATAAGAGAGATGTTTTGAGCTTAGGGTAGTTATTACAGCGTATCTATTTTAACTGTTTCGCTGTACGGTCCTGGTAGGAGTAATAAAACATGGAATGTGACTTCTGTTATGCAGTACTATGAAGTCTGCCTTCACAGGAACACTGAATGCCGTCTCTTACAGCAGATTTTTTTTTTTTGCAGCAGACCGAATCGTTTTTAAATAGTGATAACTGTATCCCATAAATACCAAACCTGTGTGTTTTCCATCACATCATTACACCTGCTAAAAGCGGACCTAGACTTCTCCCCATCAAGTCGTCACTCAGATAGGTACCTTCCATTATTTCTGTCTGAACATTCAGATTTTCTGGTGCATAACATTCTGCTCCATTTGCGTGATTATGTAGCTGCTGAGCTATTTGACATTTCTGGCTTTTCTCCTCTGAAAAGGGTAATGTCATTGTAATGACCTTTACAATTTTCACGCCGGGCGATCTGGACCATCAGCAAAAATTTCCTGATGAGGCTCACTGATATAAATCTGCAACGTTGTGATAACATATCTCTGACAAATTACCATATATATATATATATATATATATATATATATATTGTGGCATGTGTACCGTGTGAGCATGCCCGTGTAAACCACATAATTTACCGCTATGTCTGTACGGCTATTAGTCTATTCCTACCCGTTGTTTTGTATGACCTTGAGCAAACAACCATTCCCAGTGTGGCTCTGCCCTTGATGTTGCATTCGCCAGTCCATGATAACTAGCTTTGCAGGCAATCTGGGCCCCTGGCACAGGTCGCTGGCCGCTGCGATAGCGATGACAGTCCCGATGCTGATAATGGCAATGGATGTGTGGTTGTGCTGTACAGCGAGCTCTATACAAAGCCGTGGGCAGCCAGCTTAGCTCTCTGCCTGACATGGGCTCTGCACCAAGTTAGGGGTATGGGGGCTGCTGCAGATGCTGTGTGGGTTTCTGTGTATGAAAACATGTGTGTGTTATCTGGGCAGAGAGAGAACAACAGCAAGCTGACAGAGAACACGGGTTCCCATCGACGTGGAGCCTCTCGATACTGTGGTGTCATCGTGATCAGCCACCATGTTGTCTAAAAAAAATCCAGCTAGCTGATGCCTGCAGGCAGCTCCTGGTATGGAATCCATCTTTAGATGTCTGTCACTGTCACCTAAAATGCATGTTGAAGCTCTGACAAGTATTGTTGGGACGCTCCACTTTGTTAGCTTCATCTCCGTTTCTTTCTTGAGGCAGTGACATTGATGATTGGTTCATGTTTGGTTATTGTTTCATATCTCATCTGTCTTGCCTGTTTGAGTCAGAGCTGATCTCCCGAGAGTCGTGCTTTCTATCCGTCTCTTTGTCTTTGTGTCTGGCCCCTTCAATCTCCATTAAATCCGTCTCTCTTTTTACCTGTGCGCATAGCTATTGCTCACTGGCCCTTCCTCTAACAGCCTGCACACGCTCACCTGGTTCCAGAGGTCAGCTCACAGAGACATCGGAGACGCACACTTTTCCTCCATGACTGCTCTGCTCTCTCTGTTTATGTCAAAGTGACACAGTAATTGTAGCTCATTAATGAGACAGATACTTGGTATGCATGGCACAGTTTCTGCAAGGATTTCATTTTTGCATGTCCGAGATAGAAATGGAACACTTTTTGCAGTAAAACATGCTGAAATATATATATATATATAAACTTTCTCAAGTGATTAGCGCCCGTGAACCCAAAATCTCACAGCAAATCAATCTGCAGCAAAATTGGCGGTTAGAAAGTCAATGTCCACTCTATATTTTTCCAGAAACTGGGCCACCGGCTTCAAATTTCATCAGGTTTTTTTTGCAGAATATCCCGTTGCCATTTAGTAGGAATATCTTTTATGGAGAGCAGGGGGACGGCTGTGTGATGATGAGATAGTTCCTTGCACGTGACCCAGTTCACCTTTCCGTAGCTCCTCTATGTGGCAAGGCACACATTGAGGATGACTTATTCCCATTAATCGTAATTGGCTACATATTTCAGTCGTGACCTAGGATGCAAGATTGATGTGGCACTCGTCTGATGGGAGACTGAACTGTGTGTGTGAGAGGATGTGGGTCCATGTATGTGGATGAAGTATGTCAGCACTCTCTCTTCTTCCTTTGAGTCTTGCACACTCCTGGTTCGCGGAGAGCACTCCTCAGTCAAAAAGCCACTATAACAGGTCTCTTCCCTTCTTCCCCTCCCCTTGCCCTCTCTATTGCTCCATTTGTTTATGCTGGAGTGACTGTGTGTCAGCAGGTTGTCAATACCGTCTGTAAGAGACTCTAATGAATAGGCCTGTTATTGGACTGGTGGGAAGGCAACCCATTGTGTCTGTGAGTGCATCGTGTGTGTGTGTGTGTGTGTGTGTGTGTGTTAACACTGCAGAGCTGGGGGAGGTGGAGGTGTCTGTTCTGCTGTGACTCGCACTGCTTCATTGGCCTCACTGCAGTGCCCTCTGTCAAAGACCATTCACTAGGAAGTAAAGGCCAGAAAGGGGCAAGGGCACGGATGGTTTCATATTGTGAATGACGGCGACGAGGTCTTCTCTTACCGTAAACACACACTCCGAAAGTATGCACAACGCGCTTGCATACACTCGAATAAAACACTACAGTTTACCCGACACACACCGGCACCTGCCAACGCCGCCGACAGCCCGCTGCTGTTGCTCTGTGAAGCACAAAAATGCACCTGTGCGTGATTATGGTGTCACATTAGTGCATTCACCAAGGCAGGCCTGGCTGACTATACTTACTGGGGATCCTGGGGCTACAAGACACCTGGGATTCCAAGCCTGGAAAATGCTCTGTATGCTTCAACAGTCACTCTGATCACAAAGTGGAAAAAAGGCACAGATGATTCCTCACACTGCAGCGCTCTAGTGTTTGCTGCCTTTATCACGCTATTGTCCTCTGCTTTCAGGAAGCAATATTAACATTTTCTGAGATTAATCATTAATATCTTGATTATCAATTGCCTTTTGTTTTGATCATATATTGTGAGACTTTTCTTCAGGAATTCAAGGTGCATTTAGATCTTGGGAACTACAAATAAGTTTTACTATACTTCCCAAAGTGTACTTCCATATACTTTGTGTGACGCTTGCATTGGTACTGAAATATCACTCGCATACTGACTCAAATATAGAACAAAGATCAAGAATATATACCGACATCATTAGGTGTACCATTGCACATATCATATGAGTGTAGCTGCACTGTATGACATCAACTAGCTACTTTTAGTTATACTGTCAGTGCTTTCTTATCACATTTTTACACTTTTTTAAATGAAATGCAAGAGTCTACTTCTGCAGGGCTTCAATTAGCAGAGTGCTATACAATGTTATATGCCAGATATGCCAACTGTTATTTTATGAAAATATAAGTCGCATGTTCAGTCAATGTGAAATCCAGCCTTTGTGCTTTCTCTCTTTTTTTTGTCTATTTTATTGATCAGCTAATGTGATAATTCAGCACCACTGTTGGAGGATGCATGAATAACAATTTCCGAAACAGCAGCAGAACATAAAAAGGTTGTGCAAAAGCTAGCGTTTGGCGTCAATAGATGTTGCATTAATCATGCCTGCTCTATTTCTGTGTGCTCAGAAGAGAAGAGGAGGGGGAATAGAGAGAGAGAGAGAGAGAGAGAGAGAGAGAGAGAGAGAGAGAGAGAGAGAGAGAGAGAGAGAGAGAGAGAGAAAGGCAGATGGATAAAATGGAGTGAAAAGTGTCCTCATGAAAGAGAATTAGCTCCATCCAGCTCTGGGGGAAGAGAAAATTCCTCTGAGTGCTGTTGAGATAGGGTTTCACACAAAGACCAAAAGAGAAATCAATTCTCCTTGAGACCCAGCAAGGTCAATTCTGAGGGGCATGGCTAGTGAGGAGCAAGCTAAGGAAGGAGGAGGAGGAGGAGGAGGAGGAAGTTGATGAAGCAACCAAAGAATGGCCGACTGGTATTGAGCGTGCAATGTAGGAGGAGAGAGATTGAAGGGAGCATTGAAGGGATAAAGGCAGAGAGGAAATGAGCAAACAGCGGTGGGGTGACAATCTTTCAGTTGGGGGGGGGGGGGGGGGGGGGTAGATGCATTGAGCTGTAGTCTCTCTATCATCTGACTCATGCGAAGGGGGAAATGCGAGCAGTATATCTGACACACTGGTTGGGAATCTCACCCTACGGCCCTGCATGAACTTTCCTTATTGCCACAAGGACAATCGCCTCATTCTGTGACCTCATCCACCCAAACAGCTCTCACCTTACTACCACGGGTTGCAGGCGCACAGACTGAATGAATAGTACTAGCTTTTGCTTCCAAGAAGCCTTGAGCCAGCTTTTAATCCTTAATGTTACATGAACAGCTCAAAATAGCCTAAATCTCCAGCCCTAACGCCTTCGTCCCTGCCAACTAAATCAGTGCCAATGTGTTTTAATGGGGTTTGTTGTGGCTGATGGGATGCACACCGACTTAGTGATAAAAAGGTGACAGACTTGACCTCAGTCGCCTCTTCCATTGACAAACACAGCTAGTAGGCTTCCTTGAAAACGCTTTAGTGCAACATTAGATGAGAGCCGGGGAAGCCTCGCTAGCAGGTAGTTCAGGGATCTGCCTGGTGCAGGGCTCAGTGCGGGTGTCTGGTATGCACACCTGTCTCCACACAAGCAGCCCTACCCCTCAGAGAGAGAAAGAGGAGAAGGGGCTCTGCCAGGACCTGCACCACGGCTCCCTGCACCTGCCTGGGGGGAGCGGGGGAGAGGAGAAAGGGTGAGGCGCCAGAGGTGTGGATTAGCAGGCTGTAAGGGACACAGGGGTAACGTGGTATCTGAGGTCATCCGAAACACTGCACGTTACTATGTTTGTTGGCTGTTGCTGGCGTTTCTCGCATGTTGTATTTTAGGCTCTTGCTTGCCTTCAAGGTCAGTTCTTACATTAGCAGAGCAATTCCTGTGCTTGTTGTATACGAGGATCCAAGTGTGAAGATTGTAGCCCGGACCAAGTTTCCAACCCCCCCCCCCCCCCGATGCAGCGGCAGGCTGTGTGACACACGGATGGATGAACTCCTGCCTCAACACAGCTCTCAGCTAACACTGAAACTCAGGACAGCGACTGGTAATGTGGCTTGAAAGAGCGCTGATAAAATAGTGACAAGAAGTAACAAATCACAGGCAGGGAACAAGAACGGAAACCAGCATTTCCCTAAAAAATTTGCATAGTCGGGATCAGTGCAATTGAGCCGATGAGACAGGAAAAACAGCACAAGCATAAGTGACTTCCAATTGCATTCTCCACATCTGAATAATGTCGGTTAATGTTTGGGGCTTGTAATGAGATTGCTTATTAAAGTAGCATCAGGGGTACGATAGCGTGTCAGGGCACAGCAGCATGTACGTTGTAACAGCAGCGCTTCTGCCTGCAACCCAAATGTTTTCTCATTTGTGCTCATGATGGTTTACGTAAATGTGAGAGATTATATTTACAGTCGTGCCGAAGATGCTTTTTTGTCTCTGCGCTGGGCCAATAATCACCAGCCAGCCACTGCCACAAATCTTCATTAGAGGACTAGCCGGCGGGGAGACAGCTTGTGTTCTTTTGCTTTTATTTGTGGCCCGGAGTCCGGGCGCTTTCCACCTCGGCTCCTCCCGTTCCTGTCTCCTCTGCTTAAACATGTGAACACGACGGCGTGCTCACTTGAAAATCACACACCACATGCAACCATGCACTATTTATTTGTCTCATGTCTTAAACCTCCTCTTTCTATCTCATTCTATCCTGTCTTTCCTTCCACATATGCTCAAACCCTGCATGTGCATAATGCCCATGCGTCCTGTCAGTTTGTTCCCTTGAGGTGCATCAGCTGCCCGGTGGGCACTCTTACTCAAGACAGAACAAATTAAGGTCACAGTGGGGAAGCCGAGCCAGCACAGGGCAGCGGGATCTGCCAAGTGTATGTGTTTGTATGTGCGTGTCTGTGTTGCTGTGTCTCTTCTGACCTCTAAACAGTGGCACGACTCCAGAGGGATGCGTTGTCAAAGGCTCCGATCCCACGCCAAGAAAAAGTGACCCTCATTGCACCATTTTGCAGGATAAAAGGTGTTTAAAAGGCTAGAAAAACAGGGTGAAGAATGCTCTTTTTGAAGGCTCCTTGATATCACCTGGTGAAGACTAGGGGATTAGATTCCCTCTTGTGTCTGCTGGGAGTGTTGTTGACCCATCAAGGCTGTTCTGGTATCTGAGGGTTTCTTTGTTTTCACACACTTTGGTGGTGAGCAGACGCGGCAGCCACGGGAACACACTGGTGTCTCTTTCTCTTTTTCTGCACCACAAATGAGAGATAAATGAAATGGAGAGGAATCATCTTGTATCCAATGACTTTTACGTCTTCACGTCTCCTGTTGGTGTGCCCATTTTGCTCCTTTCTACACTTCTGCCTCTCATCATTTGGCCGGAGTAGCTATACGTTATCATACTGGTCCCGGTGGGGTCCAGAAGTTCCAGAGGGCTCATCTCTGCCAGCTCGGGCCTCAGACCTCCCCTCAAGGGCAATATCGTATTCTGCCTGACTGTGCGCGCCTGTGTAATCCATAGCTGCAGGGAGGGTGACCTTCACAGCAGGCAGCCTCACAGCAGGCTGCGACACAGGCACTCAGGCAAGAGGACAGGTTGGGTAAAAAGGGTGCTGGGGGCAGGACACGGCCGTTCTTAGCTACCCTTTCATGTTACACTCTATACATGTGGTAGCTCTCTCTCTCTCTCTCATGCAACACAGTACGATGCATTAAATTGTTCATTTCCAATAGTTGCGTTCTCTCTTCCAACTTGTCTGTAGCGGTGCTTGGTCAGTGGCCATCGGCAACGTGGATTCACCCTCCAGGAAGCCCTCTAGCATTACATTTCAACGTGTTGGGACAGTGTGTAAAAATACACTCCTTACATGCATAGTGTCTAAGCTTGTTTTCACAGGAAATTACATAAAAAAAAGAAAAAAAAAGAACGTACTAGCGAAATAGTAGCAAACAAATCACATTCGACTCTGGTGACGAAGTCAATGCTAACGTTTAGTTTTGCATGGGACACTAACACCAGTCTCCCACCAGTGCCATGAATGTTCATCACCATCCACCACCCTGCTATGGAGGGTTTGCATTGTTAGCTGAAAGCATGACATATGGCCGCTAAAAGGGACCATGTGTACATTTCTGATGCTGAATTGTGTCTGTATTTAATGAGTTGGGCATGAAAACAGGTTGCTGTGTTTTCATTTTTTTTAAACCAAAGAGAAACATTATCTCATCCATTTAATGTTGTTATGTTCATTTTAAGCGATACTCCCATTGTGATAATCATTGATTTTACTTTTCATCAGTCAGTGTGTTAGTACCACCTTCTAATGGAGGATATAACTCAATCTGGAGCTAGTCCTGTTGGAAAGACATTCATCACCCCTCTGTGAAAGCAGCGTCATGGAGATTGCTCTGTGTCGTATGGAAAGAAAAAACAATTTTTCACTCAACATTTGCTGTGCGTCCAGTGCATCCCGCTGCCTGAGTAAAGTTGAAGCCAGAGCCAGAAAAAAAAGTTATTGACAGTTATATGAGGAGATGACGCAGCCGAATAAGTCCCTACTCATGAATGATGCATCCACCGGCCCTGATGGAGACAGAGAGCAAAGCTGGATGACAGCTGGGGTGCTGTGTGTGCATGGTGCAGAACAAGGTGAGACTCTTTATGGTACAGCCTAGCTCTCGCTCCCTCTCCCTCCCTCTCTCCTTTTCCTTTCTCTTACCCACTCACACACAAATATACACATAATCAGGAGTTCTCAGTGGTGCCGTTACCCTCTACAAGTCTCCCCTGAGCCTGCGTAACCACACGGTTGCCTGAGAAATGGTGTACTTGAATGCTCCCTCTTTCTCTCTCCACCTTTCCTCCATTCGCTCTGTTTGTCCTTTGGTTCCCTCTCTTCCCCCTTCTCTCTTTTAGCATCTCCGTCTCACCGAGCCTGTCTACTTTCGTCAGAAAAAAAATCACTGTATTTTCCGTCTCACTGCCCTGCACTGCCGCAGTCTGAGACTCCGATAGCAGGACGGAGAGGGGAGAGACGGGAGTAAAGGGGGTGGGCGTGGGACACGTGCAGCACGCGGGGGCAGAGGCAGGAAAGGCTAGATAATGGTTTGTTGTCGTCGTCACTGTAGCGTCACATCTGTCTGCCCCTTTAGAGGCAGTGGAGCAGCAGCTAACACACACTCGCCGCATCGCCGAGGCTTCCCACCAGTGTCGGTGGCTGGAACACATGCACAGTGGCATGTACAGGCATGAATGCTATACAATTCTATTGCCCTAGTCGGCTTTTCGGCTTCGCGCGCCGTGCATACCCAGAATAACAACAGTAAAGAGTGAGGCCAAAAATATAAATGAGAAAATCTTTAACTCTGATGCCATGCATACAGATGTGGTCAAATCTAGAGTCCCTGCAAGGACTACAATTGCAGCCTTTGATAGCCATAGCCATAATATGATTATTATGCGTGTGACATTTAAGTACAGCACACATTTCCAAAATTGTAACAACTGGGCAAAAAACAGCATTTGAAATGGAAATGAAGCCTTTGCAGGTTTCCTGCGGTTGCTTGTGTCGTTGTAGATTGTACACTGTAAAAAACATTGTAACAGCTGACCCTCTATGTCCTTTTTCTTTGAACAGTTTCACAAACACATGTCATTATTGGCCTTTCCGGGGCTGATGAATGTCATCGATATTCATTGAATGAGAAACTCTGACTCATTTGCTTGCAAGAGAGGGTATTATTTGGAGAATAATTGTGGGTGATGAACCCAGAAGCCGCTGCATTGATTTGGACGGAGCGTTTGTGTAAGCAAAAGTAACCTTGATGGATCTCAACACTTTACAAACGGACCCCAGCAAGCATTTGAATAAAACATTGCGCACGGGAATGACATCGTTGGTGAAAGCCATTAAGTCTCAGATTGGTAGCAAATGGCTAATGCAGTCGGTCGGTGTGTAAAGCTGTGTAGCTCTGCAGCGCTCCAACAAATGCATCAATCTGACTAACAGTGTGTGTCAACATGTTCCATGATTGCCATGCTAATCCCACAGCAATGCACAGGAGGCCACGGGAGCTTATTACAATCAGACAAGGGGATTCGACTTCAGTCACACGTAGTGTTCACGGTTTTTCGCAATCGGCACAATGTAAATGTGCGCTGAAACTCGTGTTGTGCTTTGCTATCACACGTAAGCACACGCGCACACAGACAATGCATCTCTGCATTTGCTATTCGGGCACCAGTTTTATAGCACTTCAGTGTTAATGTCATGTAAATTTGTTGCGAGTGTTAGAGATTTCATGGTGTGTTAGTGGAGGAGGGGGTGCCTGCAGGGTAGGAAGGAGAACTATGGTGTGTGTGTGTGTGTGTGTGTGTGTGTGTGTGTGTGTGTGTGTGTGTGTGTGTGTGTGTGTGTGTGTGTGTGTGTGTGTGTGTGTGTGTGTGTGTGTGTGTGTGTGCATGTGCGCATGAATGTGTGTTTGAATGCATCCGGGTACATAGTGTTCAGGTGTTTTGGCACCAGGTTAAAGGTTTGAGACATTTTTGGTCATATCTGCTCTGCTCTGGCATAAAAACATTTTTAAAATGTCATCTGTTGCTGTGAAAAACCCGTCCAATCAAAAAAGTCGGGCCAGAGAAAATAATTGGACGCCCTGCCTGTCTGTCAATGCTTACTTCCTGATTGCACGTGCACTGCTGATCTCGAGAACTCGTTCTGGGGGAGGGGCTTTGAACAGATGTCTGAACGACGAGGGTGGTACTTTTTTGGTTTGCCAATGCGTCAGAGTCTCTGTGGTTTTTCCAAATGACCTACTCTGCCTTTAAGACAGTTAGTACTTAAAAAAAGAAAAATAATATATGACAGCTATAATGGGAGCAATTATGAATTTGTGAGAGATGTCTGATGACGATGTGGTGATCCCAAAGATGTTTGCATGAATTCCATGGATCTTTTTTTAAACTAGTGTAAATAATGTGTTGATACCTGGCTTTGACAGCCAATGTCAACATGACCTTGTGGAGAGCAAGGTCATTGTTGTCAGTGGAGGAGGCTTCTGTGCTTTTATGCGTTCTTCTTGTCTGAGACCAATATTGACATTGACTTCCATTGACATTCCTCTAGTTTTTGCAGCCAAACTAAATTATTGATGAGATGCGACGGGGTAAAGGTTTATTTCTGGTGTGTGGTTTAGTTTGTTTTTAACCTGGCATAAAATAAATATAGTGTCTTTATTATGTTTGTCTTAAGTAAGCTCATGAAGAAAAATTCCAATGAATCGAGTTGATATGGCAATAATGTATTGAAGCTCGAATTGAATGTGAATCACCTGTGAAATATTCACACAAAGCAAACAAACGAGACACAGCATGAAGCCAACATGAAACATGCATGACGAGTTATGCATGACATGGGATGAAAAAAAGGCAATCTAAAACTCATTATGGTCCTGAATTGTCTGTATAAACAGGTTTTCATGCCCTTTGCCATGGTGAAGAGTGTATTGGGTAAAACAATAAATAAGTTTGAATCAGGAATGTGTCAGACTAAATAATGGTGTTGGGACACTCAAGCTGTTTTTGTTTACATACAGCACATTGGCATTAATATTAATCCCTGATAGCAGCCTGATGGATTAAGCTGCTTTGTAAAACCTGAAAGCATTAACCTAGCACATTAATTATGTAATTAGTAAATCTATCCAGTCTATTTGAAACAAACTTTGTGACATAATGAGCTTTGTGCATTCTTGTTTCCGATGGGGAAGCCCCATTCCTCACACGTATTTCATTCTGCTGTACGATGCTGCACTTCATTCTCCATACAGCAGCTCTGGACGGCTCCTGCAGCTCCCAACACAAACTTCTCTTTTGCAATGTTGTGCAGATTTGGGATATGAGTACTTCTGTGTGCTTGACATCTTTCATTGTCACCATTGGAAAGGCGCTGGCGCTGCACATCAGTTTTAGGCACACACACACACACACACACACACACACACACACACACACACACACACACACACACACACACGCACACACACACACACATACCCCATGGTACCATCGGACTGTCCTCCAATATTAATACACAAGGCTGACAATGCTTTGGGACTGCATGCATGTCACACTGTCACAGCAGAGCAGAGGAGGACAGAGCGTGGGGGGGGGGGGGGGGGGGGGGGGGGGGGGGGGGGGAGAGAGAGGGAGAGGAAGAGGAAGAAAGGGAGGGGGGCTAATTTTGGATGCATGGCATGTGGAGTTAGGATAACCATCTTTTCTGCAGCCTCGCCTCCACCACACTGTTTCTTCAATTACCATTTACTGCAGAGATAGAGAGGGACACGAAAGAAAGAGAGGGAAGAGAGAGAGAGAGAGCGAACGAACGGGAACAGAGGGGGGGAGAAGAGCAAGGGCGACGGAGGGGGGAGGTGCAGGGGAGGTGTTCAGTGATGCGGGGGATGAGGAAACAGAGGTGAAAGAGTTGGAGGGAACAGAGTGAGTTCGAAAAACAGAGTGAAAAGAAACACAAACGCAAAAACCATTGTGTTTACAGTGGAGGGGGGGGGGGGGACTGGGGTGAGATGTGGTGCAGAGCGAACACAAGCTGTCACATAACGGTGGCAGGTACAGTGTCACGTTCTGGCAGTACAACGGCATACACAACATCAGCTCAGGTGTGCTTTGCTTAGGTTGGAACATTAATACAAAAAAGACAAATCTGTGCAACATCATTTCCACATAATAAAGCTTCTGTACACGTCAGGGTTTCTATTATGAAACCACTGTCGTTGCTTCGAGTACAGCTTTAGAAAGAAAAAAACAAAACCTTATTCAAACAGACTATTCCCAGCTCAGGGCACGAGGGTCCCGACCGTACCGAATGGAGATATACAGAAATGTAGCTGAGATATGCCCCCCTTTCTAAATCCTAATCCCTCCCTCCCAATCTTTCTTCAACTCCCCCCTAGATCTACAGTCTCTCTCTCTCTCTCTCTCTCTCTCTCTGGCTCCAGTACACCGAGCAATTACAGAGATGATATCCACTGTCAGTCAGCAGCTCACGGATGAAGCCGGGCCTCTTTAACATGCTAATGGAACGCCAGATTCAATCAGGCCTTTGTGTGGCAGAGGGGCGGGCAGCGCTGCTCATTAAAAAATAAATCATAACAACAATGAGGCCCATGGCTGCAGAAGGCAAGAGGACCTAAGCCGTGGCATTAAAAACTCTTCCTTCCTTGTCCCCTCTGCTATCTCTGAAAACACTCGCGGTCCGACAGCCCTCTTGAGCCACTCCTCTCCAAATAGCGGCACTGCTGGGGTGGAGAACGAGGAGGTGGAGAACAGGCAGGGTGCATGAGGGTGCAGACTCCCTGCATCATCAAAAGCAGAAAGAGACGATGTCAAGTCAGCAATTTCCCCAATCTTTCTCCCTCTGGTCCTTTGACCGCCAACCTCCCTTTAACAGCCTCACAGACACACGCACAGTCCACATAATTAATTTGTATTCTTTCACCAATTAGGGCACAAGTTCATCCCCCAGGTCTTACATAAGGTCAAAACCCATTTGCACTGTTATTTATTTACCCGCTGAGACACACTTAAATACTACTGTGTGTCTGTAAACACTTAATCAGAGGCCAGTTGTTCAAGGGTAAAAGAATAGTAAGACATTTTGGAAAATCCGTTCATTTGCTTTCCAGCTGTGAGTTAGGTTAGCCCGTTAGCTTGGTTTAGCACAAGGACCATGAACTGGAGCTAGCCCGTTTCTGTCCAGTGATCACAAAATCTGCCTATCAGCACCTCTAAAGCTCACTCCGAGAAACAGCTCCAGCCTCCAATCTCCCCAAACTTCAAAATGAGATCTCAGACTCCCTCCACACCCACAGTCACCCTTTAACTCCCTTTGAAGCTACGCCATCCTCCCCCAGGTGCAGACCGCCAGGTGTCCCTGTATGAACGTTTCTATGGCGGCGCCCGCACTAAGGAGTCCTCGTATCGATGTGAGCTGCAGGTTTGGCTACGGGACAGAATCTTCCCCTCAGCAGCATTTTTGCTTCACTGGGTGATTCTCTGATGTAATTCAGATGTCACATTTAACAAGCATATTGCACCATGTTCGTCTGATAACCTCATTACTCTCATTACAATGCTGCGTCGGGTAACTTTTCAAAAGCCCAGCGCTCCTTTCATCCATGGCGCGCTTTGTTTAAGATCTCTCCGCGGCCGTGTGATTCATAGACGCTCACTTCCTTTTTATTCGCTGTGCATCAACACGGGAGAATGCAGGTCTGCGTGTGTGTAAGTGTGTGCGCTTTTATGTCCACGTGTCTATAGACTACGGATTTATTGCAGCCAAGATCAATCAGAGCTCAATGAATAATGCATCACCTGCCATCATGGAAAAATATGCTGAATATGCCTCAGCTGAACCTGAAGGTGTTTGAGGGGGAATGAAAAAGCATAACGCTTGCTCTTGACTTAGCTTCTAAGGGAGAGACAACAGAGGGAAAACACCGCTCTCTGTGTTGACAAATGAGCTGCAGGTCTGGTTCAAGGAGGTTTCCCTTTTTCATTTAACGAGCTATGCCAGGGAAATTACCACCCATGGGGGGGGTCCATGGGTGAAACACTACTTTTTCCTGTGTGTTTCACTTCCAAAAGTCTCAATTACAATATGTTGGCTGCAAATCTCAACCCAGATTTTTAAATTTCACGTCTTGTTTTAACCTTTAAAAATGTCCAGTGGCTGGCCCAGAGCGCACACCTCCACAGCTGCCAGCAATTATTTTGAAGGGGGAGGTGATGGATGCTGATTTAAGCAAAAGTGTCATTGTGGCAACACCAATGACAAGTGACATTACAGAGGACCCTCCCCCCCCAGCACTTAAAAAGATTGGGCTGTGGTTGAATTGCCCAGGGATGAACAGAGAGCGTCGTGTTATGGAGGACATGCCCGTTTGTCAGGCTACTCCATATTCATAGATAATTCACTGCAGGGCTGGAATGAAAGCAGTGGCCGTCAACCAAATAAAGTCTCATCCCCCACTCTATTAGGCTGATAGCACATTGCCCTCTACCCTCCTTGGGGAATGGAAGTCAATGAAATGGCCTGGCAAACACTGGGCAAGGGTACATGGTTGTTCTTCTTCAAATAGCACAAGTATGCTTTTTTACACCGCCCCCCCTCCCCCCACATCCCCTTTTTTCACCAACTCATCATGGCTCCTTCTTTTCTCTTCCCTTAGAGCGGCGGGTTTAATCTCAGAGAGAATCTGGTGCCTTTGTTGCAATCCCCTGAAGTGTATTTGGGCTGATCCACCTGATTGTGACTGAGTGATAGAATTCCATACCTGAGGGCACGGTTTTCTGGGAGGTGCATGGGAATGAAGTCGCTGGCTTTTGTTTCACCTGGGTGTGTGGCCACCGCCTCGAACAAGGGGAGGAAGGAGAGGAAATGGGAGATAAAAGTGGGTTTTTTGGTGGGAATGGATTTGAACATGCTGCGGGGAGGAAAACAACAGACGACAGAGGACAGGCGGAGACAGAAAGGGTACATGTTCTGGTGTGCTGCCTTCTCAGGCAAACAATGTCACCTTTCTCCCTCTTTTTCTGGTTTTCTCCCTCTACGTCTTTATCCCTCTCTTCCCCCGTTGCCGTGCACCGATACACAGACCCTAACAGCATTTCCCATCCTCTTTCCCCCGGTGTCACGCGTCCAATGTCCCTCCACTGCAGTGGATCACTGTCTCTCAGCAGATACAACAAAGCGATTCTTTCGGGCTCTCCTCATTCCAACAATCCATCCGTCACTGACTCCAACATTGCCTCCAGCCAGAGACATTCAGACACATCTTCACTGGACAACTCTCATCTTACACACCTGACTGGCCCTCGGCCAAGGAAGGAGCATTCATTACAAAAAGGAAAAATACATAAAAAGATAGAAACCCGAGAGAGAAAGAGAACAAGACAGCAGGGAATTTAAAAGAACACGGGTGACATGGAGGTGAGTCTTCTTTTCACAGTAGCTGTTGGGTGATACAGTCATTCAGTTTAAGAGTACAGTGCCTAGCACCAGTTGCTAGGCAGACCAAAACATTTAGTAATAGAATCGCCCACACAATGTTTAGCTGTAGGCCTACAGTTTTTTTTTTTTTCGTTCATTTGTTTGTATGTTTTACCTCAGCGCTTACTTTGTCTCAGTGTAGAAATACTAGAGAGGGGGCGCCGGTTAGCTCAGTCGGTAGAGTGGGCGTCCCATGTACTGAGGCATAGTCCTCACTGCAGCGGCCCTGGGCCATTTCTCCATGTCCTCCCCATCTCTCTCCAACCCCGCTTCTTTACATGATAAATACTCCGTTGCTGAGCGTGGCAACTTAGATTCACAGCAGTTACGATGTATGCCAACAGTGAGTTAGAAAAACTACCAAATATCCATAGAAACTTCTCATACCACTCAGCCCCGAAATCCAATTTCCTGACTCCTATGGCTGCAGACGTCTGCGAAAAAAAACAAAGCTACAAACATTTCAAAGCGGCCTTTCAAGCCTCCAGGCAGTGATTATTCTCAAGAAATCCGGAGATTTCCGTGGAGTATTCCTTAAAGGGTCAATTATTACATGACAATTAAGGTTACATAAAATAGGGAATAAAAAGACTTGCCCCGACAAGGGTAACCACACAGGGGTGTGTGTTTGCACATATTTGTGTGTTTGCTTCATGCTCTTCGTGTGACCCTCTCTGTGTGAACACTGTAGCAGCGCTGTGTGCCTTGTCTCCACAGTTAGACTGTGTGGAGCTGCGCTGTTCTGTGTTCCCTTCATCCCTGGCTGTCCCCTCCCATTAGCCCTGACAGCTATTTGTCTGTCATTACTGACCTCAAAACGGCACAAACACTCTCCGTCACACACACACACACACACACACACACACACACACACACACAGCATGCTTGCTGAGCCTTGCTCTGCAAAATCATTTGTGCCTGTGTTATAGTTCAAACTTAATTACACGGTATGGTTCCACCAGGCTAGGTGCTGCAGAGTTAGATATCACGTTGGAATGTAATGAGACTGAGGCCAATTCAGACATATTTTCATTAAGTCTATTAATCCCGACCCGAATGGGTTGGTGCAAGTTGTAACAGGATGCCCAACTTACAGCTACTCTCCCAAAAGTATCATCATTATCAGAGCTGTCATTCATTTAAGGTGGAACCAGAGTCGACAGGACTGTCAGGCAGCCATGCGGGAGGGAGTAGAGCTGTATCATTTAACGGCCCACCTTTATTACCCTTGGATGGCTAGATAATACTGATCCAGTGTAAAAAAGAAAGGGAAAATTACTGAGTAATAGGATTTGCAAAGCTGATCGCGGCGCTGCAACACATATCTACAGCATGAATCAGTAGGTCACAAAGGGATCAGCCCTGTGTGCGTAGATGCTGTGAGCGTGTATGCATTGCTCGTATTGCAACACACAATCCATAACCCCACAAGTAACAAAAGCCAACGGCCTCTAAAAGTTCAGTTGCTGCCGGATGAGGAGCCAGCAAGAGATTTATCCAAAGGATTAAAGGGCCGTGCATCTGCTTCTGTGGCTCGTACACGTGCGTTGGCCTCGGCCTGTATTCTGAACTCTGTGTATTGTGGAGTTGACGGTTGACAAGCCAGGTAGGCAGGGGTATCAGAGGCAGGCTGTCTTCACCCTCATTCCATCCAATTACTTTTGCATCATGCATCCTCCCTTAGCTCCGGTCTTTCTTCTCTCCATCTTGTTTGGAATCCCGAGTCAGCTTCTCGGTGTCTAGCAAGGAGACAGACTGGCAATTAAATCCTCCCAGACTTGATTCAGTTACTTAGGAGAGATCAAGGTAGGATATTTTGGGGGCTTTTTGGGGCCTACCTCTGTCACATTATCTCACTAGGGTATCATTACCACCCGGTCCTCTCTGTCATTATGCACAATGCTCCCTTTTGGGAGAGACTGACGGTTTACCCTGCCTTATCTATGTGCAGTGATCATTTGAGTGTGTATTTTTGAAATAATTATGGAAGAGCTGGTGCTTCTCTGGTGTTGTTCAAGGTATGCAGACATTTTGGAAGAGAAACTGCACTTCAAACCTGTCTGGAATAATTGTTTTTCTGACCAGATTGCAAAGGACAAAATATAGAGTTTCTGGTGTGTGTGTGTGTGTGTGTGTGTGTGTGTGTGTTGTGAAGGAATGTGTGGGGGGGGGGGGGGGGTTGACATTTGGATGTCCTTTCAACTTAAAAATGTAAACTCTGTGTGTGAGACGTAGTTTTGGGAAGCTTTGATCACTCATTGGGAGCTGCATTTAACTTGTTTGACCTTCTTGTTGTTGCCATTTTAAAATCCCAACCACAGACGCACACTCCGCGGTCTGTACTTTACATATATCTTACACTACAATGAAATTAGTGAAATTGCTGTCCTCCAAATTGGTAGGTTAGGCAGAATGTAAAATACCTACAATTAGAAGGCAACATTTAACACCCCTCCCACAGATTCAGAAAAATGTACATAGACACAAACATATTGTCTGCACAGTTAGGCTGCACAGAAATACCTTTCAGAAACAAAGCCAGTATTCATTTGTAAGCCATTTAAATGCATCATATTTCACAGCACTCTACGCTTATTTGCATTTTGTGTGTGTGTGTGTGTGTGTGTGTGTGTGTGTGTGTGTGTGTGTGTGTGTGTGTGTGTTCATAAATTTCACTGCAGTGCGTATTTGGATTTAGGACCAAGACATGTTCCGACTAATACTCACTGTGCCGAAGTCTTGAACAGCGTCCGCTGCATTATTTCACAGTAACTAAGCTGTCACAACCTTTTTTTACACCTGATATACACTCACACACATACCTTACATGCAACATGAATGCAAACAGAGAAGCCAACTGGCATTCGAGGCAAGCAAACAAGTTTCAGCTTTCCAAGCTTTCCCCTGCATGATCCTCCCATTAAAGCGTAGCATAACACCAGCCGTTCTGGGCAGCGAATCAAACAGATCTTTATCTGCATCCAACTACCTTGTATGCATGAATTAACCTTTGTAGGGAGCTAGGAATTAGCATCCCATGATCAGAAACGATGGGGACGATACATTTTGATTGGAACATGAGGTTATTATATTTCATAAAAGAAAAATTCCTGCTCCAAAAAAAAGAAATTGGAAGTTTACAGGGGGCTCAGCAGCACACTCTGCTGGACACTTAGAGTCACATCTGCTTCTTCTTTTTTCCATGCATGTGTGCCCATGTGATTCCCAGCACTGTGAGCCTTGTTGAACTGCTTTCTGATGAAGCACATCACTACCAGTCAGAGGCTGCGATTTCATAATTCATTCCTATGTGATGGAAAGCTGCTGCTGTCACAGCTGCCTGTGAAGGGGAGACATTCATGAAGGTAAGCAGCTCAGGATGGAGCCAGCAGACAAACACTCAGGGCTAATGACCTGCGCAGCCTTCTGTGCTGCAGGATCTCCAGGTGACGGGTGAGGCATCAGCCTGCTTTGAACTAATGTGAGAAAATGTGTGCGTGTGTGTGTGTGTGTGTATGTGTGTGTGTGTGTGTGTGTGTGTGTGTGTGTGTGTGCGCCGAGGCAAACTTTAAACAGAGTCAGCTGCTTCTTGATGGGCACAGGTATCAAGGCATGTGAGTCAGAAGGTGGCCTTTCATGGGCCTAGCTGGATAATCCTTTGGTGTAAAAGTGGGTGCTTAGAGGTGTGTGTGTGTGTATGTGTGTGTGTGTGTGTGTGTGCCTTTTTTCTTTGTGCCTTTTGGTTCAGGCCTGTGATCCTATTGATTGCACATGTGGTTGGGTGAAAGGGAAGCACACAGTCCTGCTGTGCCCGAGACTGGAAGGGAATACTGAATGGGGGAAAATGGCCAAATTTTCATTCTCTGCCTCCTCGTCCCATGTACCCGCGCTGCCTCCACTGCTGAAATGAATTGGCTATTGGTGTAGACCTGGGCCCAGCTGTGTCCAGCCGGGAATACACACTGAGCTGATCATGAGGGGAACAAGGAGCAAATGATAGAGAGAGGCAGACCAGACAGGACAGGAAAGTCCTACAGCTTCGTCTGACCACAAACACAGCAATAATAACAAGTTAGTCATAGAGGTCACTGGTTATGAATTAGTCTGGAAGCCACATTTTGTATCTCTGCCCTGAGTTATTAATGGTGTTTCTACTGTACGACAGAGAGAGAGAGGGAGAGAGGAATAGTTTTATGTAAGGGGGATATGTTGAAGAAGGTCCCAGTGAATACCCAGTCTCTTTAAATTATCTCCCCGTGTCAGAGTTCCCTCAATAATGTGTACATAAGCCGAGGGCAGGTTTTCTAAGGATTTAGAGCCGGCAGTTATCTCAATCTCAATGTCGGCGCACACTCTAGGTCGATAAAGTAAATTATGAACGCTGCACAGATAATCACTAAAGCTGCTGCGTGGCACACAACTCGGAGATGACAAATAATTCATCTTGGTTGTCATTTAATTATGTTCGCCCCAGTCTGGTCCTGCATTATCTACTGTATTGAATCTTATCTTTTCTATTCCCACATCAAACACATCAGCAGCACTAACTACGAACCGAGTATGCGCTGCTGATGTCACCCTCCCCCCTCGGGGGGCCATGTGGGAGAAAAGGTGCCCTGCTTCACGGCGTGGCAGTGAGGCAAGTTGGCAGCCTGACTGTGACCACCTCCTTCCCCCTGCCTCTGCTGCCAACAACGCTGGCACATCTGTGGCCGTCCAGCATGCCTTCTGCCAACTAGCCTGCTTCCATTGTTCTCTCCTGAATGCACCCAGTGCCCATGGGAAAGAAGGATGAAACACAGTGTGGCAAAACCTACACAGACTGTTAGATAATCTTGAGACATGAAAAGATTCTCTTAGCCTAGATTCTAGAAACAGCTTTTTGTCTCGCATCGTAAACAAGGAAAACACCCGATGGTGACTTTTTTATAGGATTGTTCCTCCAGCGGCTTCGGTTTCTCAGAGTCGGATATTCACTGAAGTGAACACAATCCCGCACAAGCATAACAACCTTAGATTGTATTAATGAAATGCTATTTGTTTTAATATTCAGAGCAGCTTATTGCTTTTCATGTGGATTGAAAGATATTGATTGACTGCTCATGTTGGGTGACTCTTTGAAATAGTTGGAAATAGTTCCTAAGCATTTGTTTTATCATTAATGAAGTATCATTATCATCTGTCCATCACAATTATAGCATGTGGTGGGAAACGCACAGAACACACAGACAGTAACGAAAATGCTATGATCCTCCTTTTGTTATGTGCTCTCTACTTATGCGTTATTTCCCTCCATTTGTTCAAACCCAAACACAGGATAGGATTGGGGAGAATTGATTTGTGTGTGTGTGTGTATGTGTGTGTGTGTGTGTGTGTGTGTGTGTGTGTGTTGAGGCGGGGATGTGGCCAATAGCAGATTTATCAGGACCATGCAGGCTGGAGAATTATTCCAAATAGAAGAATCGCTCCCTCTCGTCTTTGATCTCTCTTCTGCCTGCTCTCAAATATGAACCCTCCTTCTTTCCCCCCACACACTGTCTATACTGCACCAGTTTCATCTCTCTCTCTCTGTTCTTTGTCCCCCTCTCTCTCTCTCCTTAGTTATAAAAAGTAAATTTACAAAAAACATTGTAACAAAAATGGGTAGAGATAAATGAACAAAATATGTTTTGTGTAAGGACGAGTGATTGTTCACACACAAGCATAAATACTTCTATTCTTGGGACAACCCTTATTAATATGCATCCCCACGCCGACCATTACAACTCGCCGAAGGACACCTTTGTCAGAGTTTACTCTGTTCAAGGTGTCTTTTTCAAGGTCCAAACTCAACATGGCTCTCACAGACATAGAACCCTAAAAACTCATGCACACACACACACACACACACACATACACACACACACACACACACACACACACACACACACTTCAAGTAAGCCACTGGCTGCAGCACCGAGCCCCCTGGTGGTGTCCCTCAGGCTGTTTAAGAGCTCTGATTATGGCCCCTGTGAGTCTGGTAGGATTACTGGCATGTCAGAGGGTTTAACAACATCCAAATCACTGTCCGAGTCCTCAGCTCATCCAGACTGGCCTGTCTGTCACTGTCTCATACAGCCATTCACACAGATCAGGTTCCAAGAGCCAGTGTGTGTGTTTGTGTGTGTATGTGTATATATATATATATATATATATATATATATATAGAGAGAGAGAGAGAGAGAGAGAGAGAGAGAGAGAGAGAGAGAGACAGAGAGTGTCTCCGGTTTGGTGCATTTCCAGGGTACCGGTAGTTCTTTTTTAGCACCTTTCTGTAGCTGTGATAGCTGGATAACTCCTCTGTGTTGCATTGCCCTCCAGCCTTCTTCTCCATTGGGGATACAGCTCCTTGGGGCTTATGCTGTTCATCTTGTAGCCAAGCACCTCTAGGATCAATGCTGCTCTACTGTATAGCAGCTTGTTTGGCTAAGTTATGGCTATAGGGATAGCATGTAGTACTGCATTCATATCTTAGCCGACTTTGTCACTTAGTCATAATAATTGATAATTGCTTGTGTGTATATATATGTGTGTGTGTGTGCAGAGAGTGTGATGAGAGCACATACAAACTTTCACACATTCACATACGCGGCAGTATAACACGCATATGGACAAAAGCAGGTCACCCAGTCACACTTCAGCTCCATGCAGCGATTTATTTGATTTACGCTGTAGGAAGGTCCCCAAAGAGAGGTTTAAATTAATGGGGTAATTATACACTGGGAGAGGAGAGCAATCATACTGTGATTTATCCCGACACACACACACACACACACACACACACACAGTCCCTGATGGGACAGATTGTGTCTTTACCCCAAGGACGACGATCTCTCTCTCTCTCTCTCTCTCTCTCTCTCTCTCTCTCTCTCTCTCTCTCTCTCTCTCTCTCTCTCTCTCTCTCTCCCCCTCTCTCTCGTCCTCAGCTCTATTCACTTCCTCAGATCTGGGCTCCTCCTGCTGCTGCAGAGACACGTTCTGTTCCCCGGTCAGCCAATCTCTGTTTGTCTGCCTGCCAGAGGCTGGCTGGCTGACCCACTGCCAGTAACAGTCTTCATGTTCAAGTGCAGACTCACTGGGGAGCTGCAAACAAAACTACTGTGCAACTTCAACAGTCACTCCTTCCAAGCAAACACACACACACACACACACACACACACACACACACACACACACACACACACGAATGCAGGCCATGTATCAACATGTGGTATAGTGTCACGATGAATTTCAGTCAAGAAGCAGTGTATAAGTCATGTTGTGAGCGGTGCAGCCCCCAGAGGAGGAGCCACCTTCATCAGTCATGGAGGTGGAGGTGGAGGAGAGAGCAGCTCCAGGACCTCCCATCGTCCTTCATCACAATAAACAGCATCGAGGAGGAGCTCGGCCTAAATGACTGATGAAACTGGAAACATCTGAGCAGTGTGCCAGGTTCTGATTTGGAACAAAAAGACACATAACTCATATTCACACTGACATTTTTTGTGTTTGACAAGGTTTAAGAGTGCTGAGTCGGCCTTCAATGACGAGACGAGCACATTCCACCAGCTGGAAAAAAACACTTGTTTCTCTTAGTGTAAGAATAGTTGCATGTGTGGGCATGGGTTTACGCATTCATACACGCGCATTCATTTGTATGTTTGTTGGAGAAACGTACATGGTCAACTAGAGGTAATGATGCGGTACCCTCCACCTCGAGGCCCACAGATGCGCAGCAGAAGGCAGCTGGGCTTCAGCTGGGCTCCAGCTGAGACAGCACTTTCACTCAGTCTGACAAAGTCAATCTCTCTCTCTCTCTCTCTAATCCGAACTTTGGAAATTGCATATCGGCTATAACGCCATATTCCTCTATGCAGCAGCCACATTTGTTTCTCCGATCATATTCGGTTGAAATAAGGCTTGATGAAAATGCAGAGGCGTCAAACAGTGCACACGCTGCGACGTGACAGTGTGGAAGCAGGCAGAAGCAAGTTGCAGCAGGAAGCAGAGCCGGGGACAGAAAGTTACGCAGTGAGAGAGTAGCTTAGAGCAATCCCAAAAAGCGAGCTTTAAGTCTCGGGGGGAATTTGAAAGCCACAGAAATCCAGTTGCGGATATTAAGAGGCTTAATCTAAGAGCTTGCTGAGGCTGAGTTTTTGCTGTGTGGGCCCCATCACTATCATCCTTGACAGAGGTTAAAGAGGATACAAGGGGGAATAAGGAGGAGAGGAAGAGAAGGCAGACGGGAGCAATGAGGAGAATAGGGAGCCGTGTATCATTATGACAACCTTGCATGCTTTTATTGGAGAATTAAATATTTACAATGTGGCACAAGTGTTTGTTTGTGTGTGTGTGTGTGTGTGTGTGTGTGTGTGTGTGTGTGTGTGTGTGTGTGTGTGTGTGTGTGTGTGTGTGTGTGTGTGTGTGTGTGTGTGTGTGTGTGTGTGTGTGTGTGTGAAGGATATCCTCGCAGTGCTTTTCAGCTCCTGTGAAATCTGCTCAAACAGCATGCTGGAAGCAGTCAAAGCCAGAGAGCATGTGTCAGACATGAGCGGAGGAATCAAAGAGTCCACGATTCATTCAGTCCATTATTGGGCAGAACCAAGTGATCCGACTCTTGTGTGCGAATCAGGGTGACTTAAACCAACACACGTTGAGATGAAAGTCATTATCGCCAGCCTGCAGATGTCTGAGAGGAGAGGAGAAGCCTGGCAGGCAGGTGGATGAGAGAAAACCATCACAGCCTCTCTTCTTGTCTTTCACAGTGGCATCCCTGCTTCATTTGATGGTGAATGTTTCAGTGGAGTGAAATGCTTTCGTTTGATGCGAAAGCCCAGAAACCCCTCAGTATCACAGCGTTCGTGCACAGGTGTGCCGTTGCACTTTGGCGATTCAGTCTTGTCAGCTTGTCAGGAAAAACACATTTCCACAGCCATCAATCAAACGTCCTGCTTTTTCCTGTCGGTTTAGTGATAACGTGTTCCACCGGGGCGCCACGTCGCGTTGCTCTGTATGCAGAGGAATAATTGCATCGCAGCGCAATTATGGCTCATTGTGCTTTTTTGGAACTCGGATTCAGATTCCGGGAAACATCACGAAAGCTGTAATAAGCAACACCATTCATTTCATTCTCTCCGTCTCTCCGTTTCTATTTTATGCTTCAAGTGGATTACCAACGACGTTTATTGTCTGTGACACACACATGCACGAACAGCATGTTTTTATTCTATTTCCATGCATAAGTTGTAAGAATCGGGCATGTATATTTATCTACCATGTGTTTTGTCTGTGTGCAGGAGGCATAAACCGGGCCGGGGCGGCGGTGCCGGCGTTCTTGCGGACCCCCACAATGCTCCAACCCCACCTGGACATGAAGCCCTTCCTGCAATTCCCCATGGAGACGGCCCCTCCACACAACATGAGCCTCTTCCACAACTTCAATACGGTGAGAGTTGATGCTGACAGAAATAAACGCAGATGTACTGCAGACTTTTAACTCTCCAAGTGCAATTTGGAAGTCCACAAGAGGGTCACAACATCTGGGAAACTATGCATGCAGGACATGGTGATGTTTTATTTATGTGCATGTTTTAATAATGCTCAAAAATTGGGAGGTTCCACTGTATGTCCCATCAAGGGAAGCAGGGTAATCCTACGACTGAATTATATCATGTAAACGCCGCCTGTCCCATTCCTCAGTTCAAAGCACAGAATGAAAGAGCAATTTGAAGGCCATCCTTATAGCTGTGTTCTTCAAACCCCACAGTCTGTTTGATGTGGTATTTATTTCAACGGAGAGGGATCTTCCTGTATCCGCGGGGCCCGACTAACATCTTATCATTTAGATTAGGCCGTAGAGAGACACTTAGCATTTCACCAACTCAGCATAATGTGCCGTCTATCGCTCTAGACTCCATTAGGGAGCGCCAACACCTTTCTTGTCAGCAAAATGTAAAATCGGTAAACTTTGTATCCTGTATGTGGGGCAATGCTATTCTTGGACCATGTCTGCAACAGTCTTTTTTTTTTTTTACTGCATACGTCAGCCTGGTACATTTGGCTGCGACGTAGCAATCCACTGTCACTGTGGCTAATTGGAAATATCTGGCACGTGCTTGGACCGCTACAGGGATCGTAACAGGAGTCCAGACGCTGTTAAACACATTTGAATAGCCCTCAACGGGCCGTGACATAAGTGGAAGAACTCTCACTGATCTTAAAACTGCAGTGCACACAGCAGACACGGATTAATAGAGATACTGAAACTACGCAGGCACTCAGTTTCCACACTTGCATCCGCTAGCACTGAAATCACTCTGGCTTGCTCTTTCTTCATTCTTTTTTTTCCGCCGCCTCTCAAAGACTCCCTCTGAAGTGCTCTCTCTCTCTCTCTCCCTCATTCTGTAACATCCTCTGCTCCCCCCGTCCTCCTCTTCAGAACGTTAACTGCGTCTGAAGGTCCACGGGGACGCTGTGAATGTTAAATAGCTGTTGCTGCTGACGACTGCGAGCTGGTGAGTGGTGCTTTACAGGGCTGTGGCCAGGAGATGGGGCCCTAGGAGAGGCTTGGAGGACAGGCTGACCTTATAGAGCCACTGCACATTGGCACACACACGAGCAGTACTTTCACGCTTTTACTGCATTGCATTGAAAACAATGGAGAAATGACCCTGATAGTACAGTTGATATTTGGCTGAAAGGCCTTTGGAAAAGAGCATGTGATGCCCTAAGCACGGTGCACATTATGAGTTGTTTTATCCACGGCGTGTATAGAATGCATCTTTTTGAATGCATCTTCCCCGTAAAACTGCAAAAAACACAGACACAGCTTCGGCTGCTGCTAATGAGGGCTCTTCCTTGATGCTTTTTTTGGTTTAGGAAGACCTAGAGTAATACAGTAATACGTTCTGAAGCGTTTGCAGCCCTGTTTACATCGCTGACAATATTTTATGGCGTCGGGCTTTTAGGCACAAGAATGTTTATACAATCAGAGCATGACTCTGCTCGGATCTTATCTCTTTTGTGTAACTGTATGGAGGGCGAACGAGAATCATTTCACAAAAAAACTGAACAATTCCAGTGTCTTAGATGCCTCCTGCACCAACACACTGGGAAAATGTTTAAATATGCAAACGATTTCAAGGAAGACACAGCATTAAAGCAGCGAGAACACTGAAATCTGTCTCGGCACAAAGATAGCGGCCAGTTATTCTGTCATTCCCTCTTATTAAGTTGATCCGTGCTGAGTTTGTACAGTCTTAATGAGACTCACATTGAGGGTTATTAGCCTCATAGCAAACCAATGGCTTGTCCTAGAGCAATATAGCTTTAATGGTCCTCTAATGCGATTTGTCCTCTACCTGCCTGTCTCGCCCGATGTGCCTCAAGACAGTGACGAGGCTGAATTATTTATCTGCAGCAGATGGTCCTGATAGAGACGCACGCTCACGCTCCTCTGTGCCAAGATGCATGCCCCGATGTGGTGCTTGCTCACGCTGCAAAGTCAGGAATTTCCAATGAAGGTGTCCAGTCATGCCGAGCCGTGTGCAGACTTGTTGAATCTTCACCTGCTGTCCGAGCCCCTTTTATCTCCTTTCTCACTCTTATTCTGTAGTCTTATTCCAGCACTGCTGCCCCCCCTTAAATTAATCGACTGGCTTTTCATCCCACCTGTAGCCTCTGCAGGTTTCAGACTAATCAAAAAAGTAGAGGGTGCTTTCAGGCTTTATCAGATCGTATGTGCAATGGTGTCTGGCTGCAAGGCATGAATATGTCTTCAAAGGACTGTAACAAGAAACCAGGGAAGAAGAGTACGGTGTGTGTGTGTGTGTGTGTGTGTGTGTGTGTGTGTGTGTGTGTCGTCATATGTGGTTTTGTTGGGCGTTACTGGGGTGGACTAAAGCTCCAGAGGCTGATGATGATGATATTTGGTATATGGTGTGAACTTGGGGAAGAGGGGGAGAGTCAAGGAGGAGAGTGGGACACACATTCTTGGCTGCATCTGGACAGAGCGAGTATGCATGAAGAAGGGGGGGGGGGGGGGGGGGGGGGAGAGAGAGAGAGAGAGAGAGAGAGGGAGCAAGAAGGGGAGGAGAAAACTGGAAAACAGTCTGAGGGAAATGCACTACAGGGAACTGTGAGGCAGCAAGAGACAGAGAAGCTGAGAGGAGAGAGGGAGGCTGAACAAAGGGCACAAGTACTTGTTGGTTGATGTGTCAGTGAAAAAAGAGAGTAAGGCAGAGATTTGAACAAATCCTTACACCAGACACTTACTTCTTCTCTTTTAGCATTTTAAAGAGAAGCAGAGAGTGTGCCAAAAGGGGGGGAGCAAAGAAACCGTAGTCAGCAATGCATCACAGGTAGAAGTCCTGTTTTCTTAGTGACTTAGTTGGTATTCAGCACTGACAACCAACCGGGGAGCTGAATGAGTGAGGAAGGTGCACCACACACTCTCAATCTCCCACATGCTGAGGCTCAAGCACACACCTCAGCCGGCAGCACACAAACAGGAGGACCAATGCAGCTCCAAGCTTCCACTGACACAGGGGAGAAGAAGGTGAGTACCTCAATGCTTGGAGCTTTTTTTGCAGTTGTTGTTTTTTTTCCTTCTTCTCCCAACTGTGACTTAATCTGGGCAGGACTCAAAAAGTACTGTACAACTTAGAGCTTCAAAGGCTGTTTTTATCTGGCGCAGAGCGGACATCGTGCGACTGCCAGAGAGGTCCCACCGAGAGTCACACAATACTGCATTCCTCGTAGCCGGACTGGAATTCAACCCTTCCAGACACTTTGTTGCAGAGAACTGATCAAGCACTAAGAGAGAAAAAAAGCAAGAGTTAAAGACTGGAAATAAAGAGAAGAAAATTAGGGGATGCCGGGAATGTAGGTGCATCAGGAGATGCTTGGCTACTCTTTCTGCTGTTGCTACACAGGAGAAACTCTGTGTAAACAAAAGGTTTTAGGGAGTTTTTGTCTCTAAGCCCTGCGGAGCTGTTGATGTGACCACAAAGTGGAATTTAAGTCAGTGGTCTGTGTGATTTACTTACATCTCTCGGAGCTTTCACTACATTCAAACAGATCGAATGTTTCCACAGTTCACTCAGTTCACTTGAGTTAAAGAAGATGACAATATATTACTGACGAAAGAGAATCATTGGTCAAAAGCGACTTGAGTGAGTTTTGGAAAAATCCCTCTCCAGTTACATCACAATCACAACATTCCGCTCTTATTTAATGACGACGTGTTTTGGACTGAGAATGTGTAAGAGGCCGTGTGAGCTGCCATCCAAAAGAGGCGTATTGGCAGCTGGGCAGTGTTAGTAACAGCTGAACAGGCTGGATGGATCGTTGCTGACCCACACCCAGAGTACTGTACTGCTGGCTGGGGAGAAGCCTCTGATTCATGGGCACAGTTACTCCAACCGGGCCCTTGTTAAACTTGACGACGGGCCACAGCGTGGACACAGACATACATGATTGAACACGCGACTTTGTGGCAGGAGTTCAAAAAGATTTGACAAAAAAGCGGACTTGATTTGTGTGTTGTCTTCGGCCGGCTATTGCAAAGTCGGTTGTCAGGTACTCATGCAGTTTCTCAGGTAGTGTTTGTCCATTTGTCATCAATCAATATCCTGCCTTTCTGAGTAGAGAAATAGAGAGTCATGAAAGGTGGAGTATGGGAAAGAGAGCCAAATGAGATAAGAATGTGCGATGTGAGGATGTCCGGCCTGGGCCCCTCTCTCTCTTTCTCACTCTTTCTGGGCTCTTTCCACTTTCTCCCTCTCTTACTCTATTCATCAAAATCCAACTTCCTCTCCCACTCTCTCTCTCTCTGTCTCTGTCTCTCTCCCTCTCTCACTCCTCCAGATGGTGTGTTTCTGTACCATTCTGTCACCCAAATGTCTCGGGCCTGCTCCCCATTTCTCTCTCTCTCTCTCTGTTTACTCCGTCTCCTTGGAGTTGCCGAGTAACACACACTGTGCAGATATTTTAATTGTTAGTGCTTGAGTTATGAGAATATTCATTTTAGCCGCTCTTTTGTCCTCGGGTCTTTAGCTCTTTTTGTTTTGGATTCGCCTGTGAGTCCGGGTGCAAGATAGCTTAAGGGAAAGTTGGGTGATTAGCCAAATTAAACGTAGGAATTGAGCCAAATTGAGTCATTTACAGTCCGTCTGCCTCCCCGAACCAACAGGCTTGCATCGGGCTTGGAGGACTATCTGGAACATTGACTCTTCAAACACACAGCATCATATCCATGTTGTTCCTCGGGCCGGGACTTCTGTTTCTGTTCATTCCTTTTGCGTACGCTTACAGTGCCACACTGGCCTTCATATTTTGCCTGCTTTGGCTGTAGACATAGTGCCAGACAGTTGTCTGGGAGTGAAAATACACACTACCCATTGACTCCAGACTAATGCTAAGGTCAATTACCGATGATCAGCAGATAAATGCAGCTTCAAACAAAGACAAATAATTGGATTGGAGCTCTTTTAGATCAGAATGGGCAGGGTCTTAGTCTAAGGGGGAGGCTTATCCACCGCCGTGTTGGAGAGCTCCTAAAGTAAGTAAATTAAATTCATACGAGGTGCTTAACGCCGTGTACATGATGGACATCCCAGCTGAAACAATTGACACAGACACAGCGTGAAACTACAACCTGGTCCGGATCAGAGGCCTGAGCTCAGGGAGGATGCAACAGATGTCTCAGTTGTAGCAACATGTTGTCAACACTGTTGTACCACTGTTTGCTGAACATAAACACCGACATCCAGCAAACATGGGATTGGCGCGAAAAACACACACTTTGTCCAACCACGCACAAGGTCAGTTAGACTTCTGGATCACGTCTCTTTGAGAACAGAAATGCCTCTGCTGGAATCAACATGTAGCACCAAGATGTCTGGAGCACCGATCTGTAGTAACGAAATATGAATTATAGCTCACAGATTCCTCACTCTGTCTCTTCCCCTGTCATTTTCTCTGTCAGATGGATCCGGTGCAGAAGGCTGTGATCAACCACACCTTTGGAGTTCCACTGGTCAAGACCAAGCGGCCGGTCATCTCCTGCAACGTCTGCCAGATCCGCTTCAACTCAGAGGTACAGAAACATAAAACCAACCCAACACAACAGTGGCAGTCTCAGGCTGTCTAAGGGGCAGGGGCAAAAACATTTATCTAGCATGTGGGGCAGCACATGTGGCACTGCATCACATTCTCCCCGTTTAAGGGCACCCATTAATGCAATCTGTCTCGTTTTCCCCACTAGATGGGCATCCCGCAGGGCATTTTATTATGTTTTATCTACTGTTGGGTCATCCAAGAGGGCAGTTCATCATGTGTTGTCAACTGGAAGGGTACCCTAGAGGATACTTTATCATGTTTAGTCTACTGTAAGGGCATAAAATAGGGCACTTTTACTGCAGTTCTTTCAAACATGTGGCTTTTAATATGCTGCATCTTGCTGTTTGTACACATACAACTCTCACCTCGTTCAGTTTTTCATTAGAAGTGTGTTGGAAGGATTTCTATCCTGTTTTCTCTCCCGCGAGAGGTGTTGACTCAGAATATGTTGCACATTTGTTTGGGCTGTGTTTTGGCAGTTACTACCAGGATTGGAATTTATTTTGTTTCAAGACGTTGTGGAGTTAGCAGCAACAATCACTGCAGCATGAAAACCAAAAGGAGCAGCTGCACAAGCCAAGGGGGAGAAATACGATTTTTCCCCTGCGTTCTAAAAAGAGATTTTCTCTCGCCCATCAACGCTGACAAAGCTTGATTAAAATCTTCAACGTGTGGAAGTTAATTTCATCATTGCCATGAAGTAAGAATACTCCTTTTTTGTGTAATTCTATCAATTAGATTTTACAGCAGTTTCATCTGTTTGTCCACATGGTGTAGTTTATATATAAACTCATAATGGGAGTTTAATGGTGTGTTGTACCCATGGGCAACTTGCCTAGATGACAAATTAAAGAATACCAAAATCATAATGGAAGTATTTCATGTGTAGGGATGATTCCCAGGCTTTTCTTCTAGCTGTGGACAACACGTCCATAGGAGCGATGTATGACAACACCGGTGCCAAATGTCATGTGTGCAGTGTATAATTTGGCTGTGATGCTCTGTATTCAGTGGTGTAGACATCAGGGCAAGGGCGTACATCTAACATTAAGGAGTGGACCGGGGCTATATATACTCCTCAGGTCTACAATTATGGTTTTCATGTGGTCAGGGAGCTGCAGGGCTGTAATCTTGAGTTTAATCTTTGCAGCTTTCTGTGCTGTATATCTTTATAGGCACGGGAAAGCGTTAGACTGGTGTTTGTTTGTTTTTTTATAATAAAATCAGCCCCACAGCTAAGTGGTCTAATACATGTCTGATGGACAGATAATATGGACGTATCCTAAATGCCACTAAGGCTATGAATCATTGGGCAACTTACTCTAGGTATGTATTTAATTTTTTCAGTTTCAAGAGTGACCTACTGGCCAGAAGGGCAACAAAATAATAGTAGTTTTCAGTTGCTATAAGATAGAATAAAGCATAAACACTAGGATTTTCTAAATCTAAAATTAAAATAAAGAAGGAATAATAAATGTGAGAGGATATTTTAGGTTTCTGAGAATTTGATCACCCCAAGGTCACAGTAGGTGATACCTGCAGCCTTGGCTTTTCTTCTGGCTCCTGACTGATAAATACATACACATCACACATGAATCCTCGGGATTATGATATGCAGGTTTACACCACCTCCCTGCTGTCATTGTCACTTTCCCTTCCACAGTACACAAGAGAAAAAAATGCACACTGCAGTATATCAGCAATGTCAAGCTTGCAGCAGGCTGTGTGTAATCTGTGCTGTCCTACTAAGCTCGTCTGGAGAAAACCTGCCCTTTATATCGCCATAGACTCCACACCCACACTGTTCTCTTATACATAATGTCAAGTCAGGATGAATATTCAATGGGTGAAAATAAGCACAAAACCCTCTGAAGAATCCTGCGCTGCATTGCTAACCTCATTTTTCTAGTCCGGGGCTCTGTCTTGGGATAGAACGATTATTTTGTCCTTGATGTTGACATTTCTCAGTTTTCATCTGCCATCTGTGTGTTGATTGGGTTGTTAGGTCAAAGAAAGTGATGGGGGGCTTTGTATGCATCTGTCTTCAAAGGATCCACTTCTACCTTCCTGCTCGCGCCCCGTGCTCCCCTCATTTCACGCATCATTTTGCCATCATCCATGCGTCCCCATTTGGTCTTTCTCTCTGTGCCTCTTTCTTTCCCTGCTTGTCTCTCTCTCAGCAACATCCCCTCCCCTCTTTCTCTCTGTCTCTCTATCCCATGCTACATTATTTACAGTGTGGAAATTCCTAAAATTGCCTGCCACTAGTTATTATAAGATGCATTCGTCAAGGGCATGGCTAAGTGTCTGGATCTGACAGCCCCAGTGCATCTTGGGAAACTGGGCGAGAGGAGACTTGGAGGAGAAGGAGAGGGGAGGAGTGAAGGATCGGGGGGAGGGCTGATGCCCCACTGTTCCCTGCACCGTGTGGTGGTGTGAGGTGTTAAATGGTGGTTTATAATAACCTTGGTGGCGTGCTGCATTAGTGACATCATAGGCTCCTTCACGCTGCATTGACCAACGTCACAGCTGCTGCAGCAAGGCTGTAGGCTGAGATACAGCTCTCCCACCCCCACTCAGTTTTCTACTTGTTTATTGTCCCAGTCATTTTCTCTCACTTTTAACTTCCTCTCCCTTACCCCTGCCTCTTCGTCTCCTCTGGAGCTGCAGCTGTAGCTATGCTGTAATATCTCCTCGGAATGATAGTCATGCTGGAAAACACTTGTTCAGTTTGAACCCTCCGCATAATGAAATACAGGCATCGCCGGCTGTGGTACAGCTTTTCCTCTCTTCTCCTCATCTTTTTTTGCTCTTTTATGATTCCAACTCTCAGTCCAAGTATTTACATCAATTTCCTTGTCTTGTAGTTCTCTGGCTTTCTACCATATCTCCTTCGTTTCCCCATCATTCTCTTTCCCTTCGTCCAGGATCTCACACAGATACTCAGCTGCCTGGCAATTTATCGCCTTGGCTTGGTCGTAGAGGTTAAGAGAGCCTCAGTGGCGGCTTTGCTGTGCACCATCATATACCCGTCTATCTCCCCTCATTCCTGCTTTCATCTGAGAGGTCACTACGATTTCAGCAGCCTTCCAAACCCACCCACCCACCCACCCTTCGCACCCACAGCTCTCTCTGCCTTGATCTGCAGGCTTGGCTAAAGCAGCTCCTTAAGACCCCTTTGACAGGATACAGTTACAGAGAGTCTGCTATAACTAGAGACCAGTTTGTCATCATGATTTACAAGAAACATGTGATCTTCAAAATCGCTACAGCCACTGCCCAGTGTTTACCATGCCAACTCATGTCCCAGATGCCATCAGGCGCACACATACAGCAAACATGCACAACTGGGCTTATGAGCATTACCCATCACCCCCTGCCCCCTGCCTGTGTATCCTCATTCCCGAGCCTGTAGTCGGTGTGATGTCCTAAATTCTCCAAGCCTTTCAGCACCTATAGCAGCTGTCTGCCCCTCTTCAAGACCATGTCTCTCTCTGGCAACTAACCGTAATCCAGCCACTTAATAATCATCTTCATCATCGGTCCCTCGACACGAAGATTATTTGGCCAGCAAAAACACATGACATGACACATCTGCTCAGAAAGGACTGCTTGCGGAGACAGCAGGGAGCTATCAGACTCAAGTGCTGCACTAATATAAATATATCTGTGTCAGTAAGGAGCCTATTTGTGCTCTTAATTGGGGGCCTCTTAAACCATGATAGAGGGGAGATAAAGAACGGGCGAACAGATGGAAAATGGGGTTACATGAATACCCCCTGCCCACCTGTTTGCATGTGTGTGTGTGTGTGTGTGTGTCGTCGTACTGTGAAGCTAGACCGCTGGCAGCTCAGTATAGCAACCCTGCATCTCATCCTCCATGTTGGCCCAGACACACATACCACTGTGCAGACACACGAACATACTAGAGGCAGAGGCAGACAAGCGGGAGTCTCCTGATGAATGAGTTGCCACTGTTATTTACTCTCTGAACAAACACATTAGCTAGTAGCTAGCTTTCATCAGGAGATTAGCCGAACTAGCTTCTGTTACAGATCTCTGCACCATGTTTTGTTGTTGTTGTTGCTGGAATGCAGGATGATCTCCAGTCCCTGAAACCTCCAGACTCAGAGTCCTTATCACATTTCATCTGATATATAACATACATGGTCTTAGCTGCCTGGAAGCATTTATACTATAAGTTAGCTGGGACTCTACAAGAGCCTCACCCTGTTCAGTGAGCAGCAGAAAATGGTCATTGCATATCATTATGTTGTACCAGGTGCCCATATATGCCAGCCTCACACTGATAATGTGTACTTTCAAGGGCTGTAGCCTACCAGTCTGATTCTGACTTATCTCCATCAGCAGAGATTTCCCCACACGTTTTGTGGGTCAGTGTCTGCAGTCTTTACTTTAGTAAAGCTCAGACTACCTCTTTTAACTGCCATTCACTGCCATTCATGTTGAAACATTGTGTCAAGTCGCAAATTACTGTACTACTTTAATAAAAGCCGTTAAAAATTGCGCATTGATATCAAGTCACGTCTGCGTATGTACAGCAGGTTCTGGGTGCACTTGTTATTTATGTCCGGCTGCTTCCAGTTTGTGTAAGTGGCCCGGGTGGAGCTAGCCAGGAATATAAAGTTCAAGAATGTCTCATTTCAGCGTACGCCGACCTAAATAACAAGCGCACTCTCTCGGCTCAAGGAACACGTGGTCCCTTGGCTGCATCCCATTGGCCAATAGTTATCTGGCTCGCTCTGATTGGACTTTCAAACCCGGAAGCGGCGAGATAAACAAAGCTCGGTTTAAGAAGATACTGGTCGGAGAACAACTTCACATGTCCCAGCATGAATATACTGGGAGAAGTTGAAAATCATTCATTCAGGGGGCAACTGTTGCGCAGTTTCAGTACGAGCCTGAAATTCACACAAACCCGAGGTCTAACTTTCGGCCAATCGTCGACCTCCTTTATATGTTGGTTCCGCCCTCTGATCCGTCAATCACAAAAAGGCCAAGACAGCCGTTGAGCTGAACGTTGTTATTACACCTGGAAAAATAGTTTCTTACAAGAACTTAATTTCTAACTCATATTTGAGATAAATTGAGGATTTTAATGACGGGGTGAGTTTTAATTAATCTTGACCAACATTTGCAGGTATATTCTGTAACCTGAATATGGACAAAACATAAACAAACGATCTAATACAAATCACACAATTTTGTTAAACATGCTAGAGGTTTATGTAAGCTAGGGGACCGATGTTGTCGATGGATATTGAGATGTAGTTACACTGGTATGGTAAATAATGCATGTGTGTTGTAGATAGTGTGGCATCTCACTGACCCCCGTTCAACCCCATCCCCCTACGCCCTGGCATGTCTGTTACCGTGGCTACAGTAATGAAAGCTGGAGCCAAATATTGTCAGGGTGTTTGTAGAGGTTTAGACTGCAGACCAACTATGTTAAGTAAACTTTAAGCAGAGCAATTATATACCACAAAGCAGACAAACTGATCATCCAGAAACAGAAGTGCTGTTAGACTCAATCTACTGCATTATCATTTATTCTTAATTTGAAAACCTGACAACAAGATGACTAAGGGACAAGGGGATGAGGTCTTGGTCTCGAATGTCTCCATCCCTGCATCATTGCATCTTTTTGTTTCCAAGCTTGTAATCCATTTATCCTGTTGCTGTAGACCTGCCAGCTGTCTGTGGCTCCAGTCCTTAGAGTACAGGGCCTATTGAATAACATGCATCATAAGGATGAGCATGTGTATGTGTCACAGTGAGTCTAATCCAGCCTGCAATGTTTTATTCACCACGTCCAAGATAAACTGTTTTTTTCCTCTGTGTTCTCTTATAGAGTCAGGCAGAGGCCCACTACAAAGGAAACCGGCATGCCAGGAGAGTCAAAGGCATCGAGACCTCTAAGAGTCGCCCTCAGGAGGGGGACAAGCCTCATACTATGCCCCCCATCTCCTCCCCATCTCCGCCCAGCGGCCCTGGCACTGCCCCAGACAGCGAGCCCAACAAAGCGGGTGAGCAAGCAGAAAATATTTCCAGCGCTTGTGTGAGTCTTGTTGCCGAAATAATCATTTCAATATGTGTGAGATGTTTAGAGGCTTATCGTTTTGCTGGAAAATTAAATGGAAAAAGTGTAAGAATAACAAAGGCGTCTAATCACAGTGGCTTTGCAGTATGTTGTTCTTCTTGGGAGCATCTCAGCTCTCTGTGTGGTCCAAATGCGGTTGGAGCAGAGCTTGTGGCCAACAAACCAGCCACACAAGCCTCAATTTATAATGATAGTCAAAGTTTATTTGAATAATAAGGAAGTGACTTTAAAAGTGGGACGCAGATGGAGCAAAAATGGACCCCCTGCATCCAGGGCTACAGCGAGGACGTTATTGCCACTCTGAAAGCAGATACAGTAAAAACATTGCAAATGCTTGAAGAAAAACAGCCTCTGATCAGAAACCTAAAGGGAAATAGGTTTATAGAAAGCCTGGCCCAGGCTTAAATTGAAATGCCAGCACAAATCTAGTGACTGATTCAGTTTATTATAATCAATTGTATCCTCTGGCAAAAGAAAAAACATATTTTACAAATGGAATAATTGCCTAATTGTCTACAACACAAATTATGAAAATAGTTTATGTGCCTAAAACCAATGAACAAATGTTCAGTCGTAAGAGATTAGCACAATGCCTTCGGTCGATCTTGCTCGGCCAATGAGGACACAGAGATTAGTAGACAAACCAGATGTCAGGTGCTTTCCGAGTGACAGCTTGATCAAAGAAGAAGCATCATCGCCCTACCACAAACACAATCCTCTGTATTAGTCCAGTCCAACCACAGCAATGCTTTGTTCAACCCAGCAACGTTAAACTGGTTTGGTGTCCAGACATTTAGACTGTGAGCAGGTGAGTTGGCATATGCATGTGGCAGTTTCTTGGCACTGTGGTGTGCATAAGTGTGTGTGTGTGTGTGTGTGTGTGTGTGTGTGTGTGTGTGTGTGTGTGTGTGTGTGTGTGTGTGTGTGTGCGTGTGTGTGTGTGTGTGTGTGTGATGTGTGCGTATTGCCAAGTACAACACCATAACCACTGAGTCAAAATAGCCCATGTAGCCTGAGCTCAGCGTGGTAATGAGTGCTTATTGAGACTTATTGAGAAAAATAAAAAATGACACCATGGTGGCCGAGACCAGAAAACTAAGTCAGCGTCTGAAAGGACAGGGACAGCAGCTTTAATGAAGATTAATTAATTGCTGGAAGATTAATTTATTAGTTGGCAAGGCTCTTTCTTTAGCAGAATCTCTTTAGCCCGGTCTCTGTTGCCTCAGTCTTACTTTCTCCCTCTTCCTGTCTTGCTCATCTTCCTATTTCAAGCTATAATTCAGACGCTGAGTGCTTTGTGCCTTTGCCCTTTTCCTTTCTCCACCCAGAGTTTTCCATTCCCTCAGTGTCACCACTCCGTCCTTGGATCAAACACAAGGCAATGAATAGACCAGCCGTGTTTTGGTGACATTTACAAAAGGTATCTGTAGCTGACTGTTTACCAGACATTTACACCTTATTGATAGGAGGGCACAGAGCAAACAGGATACATGAAAAGATGAAACGCAGGTCCAATAAAAGACAAAATGCTACATAGTACCAGAGCAAAGACCTGAAGATTTCACTCTTTTCAAGCATAAAAATATCACTGAAGAATTTCTTCGAGCTGAGCTGATCCCATGGGGGATCTGAGGATCAGCTCCAGGCCTGTGACCATTCGTAAGACTTCCAGGGGTGAACTCCAAAAGCATGAGAAGCCAAAACAAGTCTGCCTGACCGAGATCTGAAAGTAGCAACATGTGAAAGAATGCCTTTTTCCATTCAAGCCTCTTTCTCGTGACCCTGGAAACTTATCTCTTCCTGATCGGCCTGCATGCTCTCTTGCATGTGAGTGTGTATGCATCTCCCTGTACGATCCTGTCCCCTCTGCTTCATGGCAGGGGGGACAGATCCCAGGCAGCTGTGCAGGATGGACTCTGTTTTGGCCTGTGTGCACGCACAACACATACACACTCACACACAAACAACGTGCTCAGACACATGCAAGCACACACAGACGGACGGATGTGGAAAAGTACACATTTCTCACAACACAGAGCAGCGCTTGTTGTTGATTTTCTGCTTCCTGTTAATGGTCTGTTTGTTGATCTGGTATTTTACGCAATGACTTCCGAGACTTTCAGATATAATACAGTGAAAGTACAGTCTAGCATTGGTGTGATGACCTTCTAAAGCATCACTTTTCATTAGCGTATCAAATGCAGTCAGCAGGAATGGCCGTAATCAGGACACACCGAGACCTTGCTGAAGGCTCAAACAGTGAAAGGTCATGGCAGTGCTGTTGGTTCCTTAACTTTCTATCAGAGCGGGTCGTGAGTTTTGTAGACCTCGGAGGGTTTGTGGTAGCCCCCAAAGAGGAGACCCCTTGGCTTTTGGGAAATTTGGCCTGGCGAGCTGAGGGGTTTGGCTGAGCGATGGAGAGACAGCTGTTTACTTGGAGAGAAAATGATGTGCTCTTCCCTCCCTCCTTCCCCTCCTCTTTATCCCTCTGCTGTCCCACTCTAATGAAGAGTCCTGTTAAAACCACCCTGATATTATGACTCTTTAGTCTACACAAACACTCACACACACACACACACACACACAAGGTCAATTAAACAGATGACTTTCGTGGGCTCGGGTTGCATGGCTATGATGATACTAAAGTATCAAGTCACACAGAGCTGATGTGCTTCCCCCCCTTAAATTAGCTATTTGGTTGAATCAACCTGAAATAATCAACATAAGTATCTAATATACATACGTGTGTGTTTGTTTGTGTGTGTGTGTTTATGTGTGTGTGTGTGTGTGTGTGTGTGTGTGTGTGTGTGTGTGTGTGTGTGTGTGTGTGTGTGTGTGTGTGCGTGTGTGTGTGTGTGTCAGAGTTCGGATGCAGGGCAGACTGGGAAAAAGGCACCCAACTGCATTATGAATGAGGCTCGGCTCTTGTAGGGCCAGCATTGGGTTTCTTAGCTCGTTAATCATTAAGAATGGGCACACACACACACACACACACATAGAAATATACCTACCAACAAACAATCATGCCCACACACTCCTGTGTTAAACCTCCTGGTAAAACGAATCTCACAACACTCAAAAACAATAAGGCAAGCCTCTGTAATCGGTTCACTTTGTTTAAGATTAACACCACACCATCACCCGGGATTGATTACTTCAATAACTCTGATGTTCCGCTTTAAACGTTTAATTTTATACAACACTCCTTTATACAATGCCTAAGAGCCTTATTCCACAATCATATCTTTTTTACATTTCCAAGAAGCTATTGCAGAGACAATTTCACGCTAAAATAATCAGGATGAACTTCGGCTCTTGCAGTAAACAACAGAAGTGGTTTTGAATAAGTTTATATTAAGTCCTGTGGCTTTATCAACAAAACGTCCCCCCGTGGACTGCATACTATACATAGCTTTAATTTCCTGCAGTGGATTAAGCCAATTCAGACACACCAGGCTCAAGTGTAAAGCATCTGGACTGAGTTATCTCCCTCTGCTGACCTCTCCCTGTGAATAATGCCTTCCTATGTGAGGCCAGCTAGCAGGGAAGATGGTCACTTAACTGCATTAATGTAGGTTTAATTACCCCTTTAGTTGCTGGAGATTCATATAACTGACATTAGGATTCTAAGGGCAAGAAAACAACAACAATTTGTCACAGCTACTCGGAGGATAGCAGATCGTGAATATTTCCTGTTTTTCATTTTATTCAGCATGACAAAAGGAAACACTTTGCTGCTCAATGAGATTCGTAATGCGGGGTTGCTGAGACGGACAGTGAGTTACTGTGGCATTGGAGGCCCTGAGGGGTTAACCTCAGGCTGAACCTTTTTTTAAAGGGCTTCGGAGAAATGCAATGTGGTAGGAGGTGAAACGGTGACCGGATGTGATGGTTTGCTAAGGCAGACTTCCAGGCCATCATGGATCATGAAATCCCTCATTACTATTTGGCCAACCCCCTCTTCCCCCCACCCAGTCTTCCCTTGTTTCTAAGTCAAACCACATGTTACAGATGCTGCAGATTCCATGTTTGTTTCTCTACATTGTAATACAGTTATGTGTGTGTGTGTGTGTGTGTGTATGCGCCTGTGTGTGGCCGAAGTTATAGTTCTCAGCTCTGAAATCCACTTTACCAGCCGGCAGCAGTGTGGCAGAGTAAGCTCATTATGAGTCACAAAGAGCACTTAACCTCACACTGCTCCTGGTTTATGGACTCCTCAATGTCATATTGTGTCACAATAAAAAAGAAAATCTCCTTTTTGTCTTTTTCAAACAAAAATCATCTGTTTGACAAACGCTCTGCATGTGCAGCCAGCAGCGTTGCAGCTGGAAACTTCCAAAATGGAAAGAGAGAGGGAGTTTTGATCCCGGATAGCAGTGGGATGGAAAGCACTCACAAAGGCATCTTGATCAGAGGTGATGCAATGGAGCAGCCAGAGCAACTATACATTACACAGATGATTATATTGTTACATAAGACTCACAAGGTGGAACAAAAACATAAATATATCACAACCCCCAGATGGACTGTCTGACCAAATGACAAAGCATGTTGGAATGCTTAAAGGGAAATTTAGCAGTCCAAATCAATATTTGTTTTCTTCCTCAAAATACTCCATGTTATCCCTTTAATACCATAATCTAGGGGGGGTTTCCATTGCCTGCCCTCTGCGCTACAGTACATCCTGTGGAGTTTGGAGAAAGGCCTGCTGGTCCCTTCTGATGAGGGGAGCTCGGAATACCCCACCCATATTTACAGGGTCTTTTTTTCTCAGCCAACACCCGATGCTTAGTGAATACCGAAGGCATTGCGTATGGGAGTGGCTGACCAGAAACATGTGTCTGGAAATGCACGTATGAACATGTTTCGTGATTTAAAGAGAAAGAGTACCCATCATGCAATCAAACACATGCGATGATTGGAAACAAGAGGAGAGCTCACTTAATGATGTTTTCCTTTCACCGTGACAAAGCAAATGCTATCTTGCTTCGGAGCCGGCCAAAAACAACAGGTGTGTTGGAAAGAGTCAAAACTTGCACATGCTGTGGTATCTGTTTCCTATTTCTTTCTTCGGGAACGTTTCAATAAGAAGAGACCACATCAGTGAGAGGCCGGCTCCAAAAACTTCAAAAAGCCTAAGATCATATTAAACATGTGCCCATGCCTCGAAACATATGGGACATACGTGTTCCTCCTGTGATGCATTTTATATGTAATTTAAATTAAAAGGGACTCCTTTTAACCACTTAATGCCTATATGGTATAGAAAATTAAAAGAAAAAACAGCTTCCATCTGTTGGTTTGTCTAATGTAGCAGACCATGGCGTCCACATTCACTGGGTGTGGTACTGTGGACGATGTGGTCCAACAGAGTTATAGAGTTTGTGTCAGCGGGACTTTGCTTCACTGCTGAATTTAAAGTCAATGAAGTCAGTAGTAAAATACTTTATTGTTTGAGTTGAGCATTTGACATTTATTCTGTTTCTCTCTTTGTCTTTGCAGATGAAACACGGCCTCTGTCACAATTAAATGGGCCCCTGCTGGCCCCGGGGCCCCTTCCCCCCCTTACCACACCACCTACCCCACCCATGGACTCCCCCGTCCCCTCGATGTGCCCCCTCCTGCCCACCCCCACTCCTCCTCTCCTGAACCCGCCTTCCTCATCCTCCCCAGGCTGCGGCGCTGTCAGCGCCAGCTCAGAGCAGCCTGGAACTGGACCCCCAGTTTCAGGGGCCGCCGGCGCCTCCAGCCCGTCCAATCCGGAGACAGAGGAGGACAAAGCCAAGAAGCTGCTGTACTGCTCACTGTGCAAGGTGGCTGTCAATTCCTTGTCACAGCTGGAGGCCCACAACAAAGGTGGGTGACTCTCTGAGCTCTGATACCTAAGAACTGCTGTGGTGCTTCTGCACTTTACAGAAATGTGCTGGCAATCAAAGCAAGTAGAATTAACTGTGTCGTTCTTGGAACTTCTGTTGATAAAATATGTGTTCCTGGAGGTGGAACTATTTTCAGCTATGTTTGGATTCTTCTCTGTGTACTCAAACCCCACTGCTGCTGCTGATGATGAGGATGAGGATGTTGTTGCTGTAAACAAAATGTGTCACATGCTGTGCCGAAGCCATTTTGCCAGGAGAGGCCCATGTAAATATCTTTTTAAACTTATATTATTTAATTTAAGATCCCTTGGTCTCCTGCTACTTCACACTATGTGCATTGGCACTGCCCTCACAATTCGTTTTGATTACGATTCACGAGGTAATGATTCGAATTAATCCGATTCTACGATGCATTGCGATGCATCAAAATTCTATTGCACACAACAAGGCAAATTTGTCATCAGTCATGAGGCAATACAAGCAGTCAGATATTGAACAACAGATTTCATTGGCTGCTATGTGTGTATTACCACTGTCCTGTATCTTTGACATAAATGTCATTAAATAAAATAAAATTGAATGGTACAGGGTATTGAATATGGCATTTTCAAACCTGAAAAAGAAAACGTAAATCACTGCTTTAAGTGCTTTGAATCTCTTCTCCCTGCTTTTGATCATATTCACTGAAACCGACACTACGCTCCGATAGAACAACATAAATCATCCGGTTAAAAAAAAAACGCGCCTCTACGTGCACGTAGAGCCTGTTGTTTGTTTTGCGCTCGTCCACTCAGCGCAGTTCACAGTTCGTGCACACGCCACAGATCCCCCCTCACACATGTTACAATAACACAGGCGCACGCCTCAAGCTAGGCATACGCTAAATGACGTTAGCAGTTGCTATCTGAGTAAGTTAGCCAGCCTACCTCTGTGTAGCGTGTAATCCATGCCGTTTATCGATGACACGGGCGAATCTGGTGCACGCGCACTGACGAGCACTCCATGGGAGGGAGGGGAGGAGCTCGGTGGTAGAGGGGGCGGGGCCTGAGTGTTGTAAACATTCGGAATGTGACTCGATCTGCCGACTGCGACTTTAGTTACCCGTCTATCGCGGTCATCTACCTCTGTCTAAGCCATCTTGATACTTTGTTGTTCGGAAAGAGCCCCCGGAAGTAATTGAAACTTCACAACTTTATTGTCCACTCGAGGCCAGAAAATAAACAGTGACATAAACGATGCCACATCGATGCTGAATCGTACATGCCCCGCATTGCGATGCATCGCCGAATCGATTATTGTTGACACCCCTACTTCACACTACCACCAACGCCGTTACATTACATGTCATGCTCTCTCTGGTTCCCTTTCTGTTTAAACGGTGTGATTGTGGCGTGTTGAGGCGCGTCATCTTTCCGTGATCATGGCGGGATCTCCGTCAGAATGACTTGACTACACCCCAGCAGAGGGTACTGAGAAGGACAATGATCAGCAGATAAGTGATCTGTTTGACACTGACGGACTCACTATCGCTGACTCCTGGTTTCAGGACCTCCGTCAAGGTGCTTCACCCGTGAATGTGCCCGCTCTCTCATACCATACTCTGCTAACATACCCTACTTCCTTCACCCACGTAGAGACATGATTATATAAAAAGAAAACTCTACCCCACTCAAACATTCATGATTCGTCTTGTCATTTGCTGCACGCAGCATAAAGAAACGCTCCCCATAGCTTCAAGCCTTCCACTTGAAAAAGTTGCAGAGGAGGACGGTTAAGGCGGGTAACCACAGCAGGAGGGAATAACAGAAAAATATGTCATGTGGCTGAGCTCAACCACAATACGGTCTTCAACATTCTGTCAGACAGCTTTCGCACCTGACAACACGTTCTCCAAATACCCCGAGGTGCCTGCTGCCTGCTTTAATCCTTTCTGCCCTACCAACTTAGCTCGCCGTTTGACCTTGTGTCCCTTTGAGGACTGTTTGTATCCGCCGACCTCCACTCTTTATTATTTATACCCTCTCCTCCTACACAAGAAAAGCCACAGAGACACAACAGACAATGGAGGGACTTACTCCACATCAGTGTAACTGAATCCCATTTGCTTTGAGTAATGTTTGGTGCAGCCAGACATGAAAGCAGCCAACAAATACCTCTTAAGGTTGGATGAAGCATCAATCAATAAAAGTGCAATCACTGCCACTATTATGGTTGGATTAAGGCTTTTTGCAGCTCATGCTTTATCATTATATTGAAGTCCAACAACTTCACAACAATCAACTTGTGTTACCGCGCGTCTGTCAGCTAACATTTTTATGATGTACACCCACTTGTAACTATAACAAGAGATTACACACGCAGCTTATTAGGGCTTCTACACATGACCCCGGGGCCACGGCCTGCTGTCAGCTACTTGGCTCCAAAGTTCATCCCCCGACTGACAATGACTTGAAACAGTTGAGGAAAACAATCTGGAAACGATCACCCTCGCTCATTCTCAAAATGAGAAGTGTGCATGTTAGCTGGGTTCAAAAATAAAAGCATGTGTTGGGCAGACATGAGCAGCATGCGTGGCGTGCTGCAGAATGAAAACCCAGAAGATACAAAAAAGGAGAAAGATTGATGTGTAGGTAATGTTTTTTTTCTACAGTTATCTGCCGACCCATGGCCTATTATAGTTTTCAAATGAGCTTTTTATGTTTGTGTGTTAGTTTATACCATGAATCAAACTTAGAAAGCCAAAAGAAAATCCACTGGCCCATCCATTGTCAAACCAAAATAGAACAAAGGCAGAAGCAGACAGCCTAAGAGCACATTTTTGGGCCACGAGTGAAATCTGTCATTCCAGCCCCTTCCTCCCCAGTGAAGCCCACAGCCTCCATGTTCCCCAGCAGCACCCCCACCCCCACCGTTCCTCTACTGTAACTGAGACTATGTTCAAAGTGATTTTAGAGAGTGACTCAAAGTCAGAACCAACGACAGCGGGATGCTTTTAGAGGCATGGGGGTCAACGGCAAGGCATGACTAAAAGTTTTCAGCCAAGAACGAAATGTGTGATTATTTAATGAGAAAGTATTCTGGCCCGCTCTTTGGTGTGTTGCTTTGCAGGCCACTTGAAAGTGAAAGTGATGTGCAGGAGCACCTCTCTGTATGCCGTCGACTTTGTCCCTAGAGAGGGATTCGCTCAAATTCAGAAAAACACTGCATGTAGAAATATGTAAACATATGAAACATACAACCCCACAGTTAACAATCTCTTGTGACATCTATTCTGTCTGGATCTCTGCATTGTGTGGACTCTAGGGGACCATTAATCTGTGTGCAGTACTTGGCATTGCCAAGAAACACATCTGTTGTGTATTTTAATAGTTTTTTTTGCATCTGGTGTTACACATCCATCTGTAATGGAACAGCACCTATTTTGACTATTCAGCATTATGAATACAATTGTATATGGCTATATCTAAATAGGTCTACTTCATGAAAAGGTAAAAAAAAAAAAGTGCAGGTGTCATGATTGGTGCAAAACATTTCTGACTGCAAATCCACCCTAAGATCAGTCAAACCTGCTTCTCATAATAACTGCATTAAATTTTGACATTTACAATCAACATGATTGATCTTGACAGTGAGGGTTCAGTGGTCCAGCAATGTTATTGATGGCACATATGCTAATGTATGGTAATATGATTAACTACAGTTCACACATCCACCCCTGATCTCACCCACTCTACTGATCAAACACTATTCACCATTTCTTGTAATAGTAACATGAGAGGAGGCTTTGAGTTCATCTTCCAGCTGCACTGCTTGCTTGCTGCAGCCCTCTTGTGGCAGAAATGTACCACTGCAGCTTTATACAGTGACATGATATGCACAATATGTTGTGCATATGTGGTCAATTATTAGATAGAGTGAAGCCAATGGTAAATTTCCTTCACCCCCCGATACTTGTCACTGTCTCTCCATCACTGTTATGACTTACAGAGAAACACTGTTCAGACTATTGTTAAGCCAGTCAGCTGGAAAAGGCATGACTCATAAGTTATAAATAGAGTTGCATCTCCAGTGTATGATTTCATTCCATTCTATTAGCTTCTAAATATGTCATTTCATCTTGGCTAATGGCACTGCTGACCTGTGTTCATGCTCGTGTGTGTTTGTCTGCAGGTACCAAACACAAAACTATCCTGGAGGCACGGAGCGGGCTGGGCCCCATCAAGGCGTATCCACGCCTGGGCCCCAAGCCTGTCGGTGAGCAGGGAGGGGGGCCGGTGGACCCCAACACTCAGGAAAGAACCTTCCACTGTGAGATCTGCAACGTGCGGGTCAACTCTGAACTGCAACTCAAACAGGTAGGAGGAGAAAAATATGCATGTATTTTTATCCAATAATATTATAAATCAATTGGATTTGATAGTTATCTGTAAAATAATTTACATACAATATAACAAGCTTTTATGAAATTCTCTTTTCGTTAACATAAAGCCAGAGACTCAAAAAGGGTCCACAGAGACTAAGACATTTTACAGTGTAAAGTGGCAAATATTTTAACTTAAAGTTAGAGTAAGTCATATTCCTGTACTTCTTCCTTTCAGCACATATCAAGTCGAAGGCACCGGGACGGCATGGCGGGCAAGCCTAACCCCCTCCTCAGCCGACACAAGAAGCACAGGGGAGCTGATCTGACGGTAACCTCCCAAGTTTCACTCTTAAATTCTGACTCCTCCTGTCCGACACAATCGGCAAACCTGAGATCGGCAGATCAGATAGACGGGGATAGTCGAGAACATGACGTGTGTGAGGCCTTGGTGCACTCAGAGTGTGTTTATTTGATCCCTACAATAGCCTGCCAGTTGTTCTGTTTTTGGCTGCTGAAAATGTTTAACTCAATTAAACCAAAACCCTCTGCGTTATGATAGATCATAAGAGTCTGGAGAGGAAGGTCTATATCTGTTTCCCCTTCATGTGTTGACCTTCTGGAGCTAATCATTTTATGCCTCTCTCTCTCTCTCTCTCTCTCTCTCTGTACCCCGTTCTGTCAGCAGTCTTCTTTGACCTTCTCCAAGGATCTCACCAAAGCTTTGGGAGCGGGGCTTTTGCCCAGCCCCTTGGCTGTTGCTGCAGCAATGGCCGCCGCAGCTTCCTCGAACCATCTGGCCCTCCGCGCGGCGGGTCCCGCGCACCACCCGCACCATCACCTATTGCAAGGCCCGCCTCTCAGCCACGCCATCCTGAGACCCGCCCCCGGGCCCATCCGCACGGCTCACGGGCCGATCCTCTTCTCCCCGTACTGACACACCACCCTCTGACTTCCGGTCAGGAACAGCCACTCCAAAAGCACACTGTGAAGATACAAACATGATCAACAAACAGCAATTGAAAAGGGGGAAAATATTCAACCATTTAAATACTGAACTGAGAGAAACACAAGGGAAAGGAACAACGGAAAGGAGTAGAAGTTTGTGTCTTTCTTCCCTTTACCTGACACTCTCCCTCCATTTCAAAGACTTCCGAGTGACCCGCGGGTGGAATCAGCAGAGGAGAGTCCTTCATTATGCATTGAACTCCCTTGTACATCTCTCACCTCCCCCCGGTCCCTCTCCCTTGCACTGTGGCCACGTCATGGCTGCCTCAATAGCCACAGAAGAAACACATGCACACCGCTCTAGAAGCATTAAACCACATGTATAATTATTCCGGGCCAGGTCTTCTCCTGTCGTCACGGCTCAACGTGTTCTTCTCATCCTATGCACCTCAAAATCCAAGACAATAATGTTATGTCAGTAGGGTAGCTGCTTCAATCGGTCTTTGCTGTATGCGCCGCGTGTAGATGTGGCGGCCTCCCTAGTACTGTACATGCCCCTTCTGCACCGGAGGTCAGCCACTCTTCAGTTTGTAACACCACATCCTCGCTTGATACGGCATGACTCGGGCAGACAGGCAGGTCGTGGCAGAATGGTCGCCGGATCTGAACACGTCTGATGGTTAAGAAAGCAGAAAAAAAAAAAAAATGACTGCAGGGGGGATTGCGCTCCCCTGTCATTTCCTGAGACGGTGAGGTGAGAGGAGGGTTGGCACGGGTCAGTGGATGGATGGACCCCAGGCAGCATGCAGACACACGCAGGCCCAAACCAATCTGTGCTTTTAAAATAGACCGCACCCCGAGGCACATCTGCCAACCTCCATATCAGTCAGAGAAGGACCTCACTAAAGGGGGAAGAGTGTGTGAGACACAGCAGAAGTAACACATATTGCACTGCTGTATTTGATACACAACCCCCACCTTTAGCCTAGGTTGGGCTTTGACTTACAGTAATGAGAAATACCGGAGAGCATAGTTCATGTGTGTGTGGTGAGAGAAGGTAGTCAAAAAGAAACCGATCGTCATCACGTCTCCCTGGTTTGATATTTGAAGGCTGATTCACTGTGTAGATTGGAGGTATGATTTAGGTGTGACCCTGTGTACTGATGTATTTATGTTATTTCTGCATGCTGCCTCGGAGAAAGATCGTGCAGGGTCAGGTGTCTGCATCACTGGGTTGAACTCTTCCATTGCTGGCCTACTCTCCTCCTCCTCACCCCCATCTGCAAGGGTTCATATATGAGTCTATAGCAGAGGGCACATCAGAACCGGCAACCATGATGCTCAAAGGGAACAAATTAAAGTTGTGAAAGCCAAATACATTCTTGGAGAAATGATGTTGAGCTGTAGTGACAACCAGAGCCAGAGGACCGGTGAGGCCGTCTGGGGGCAGGGGAGCCGAGGCTTCCAGCTCGAGGCATCTACCCACAGTTCCCCGTCTCACAACTGAAAGCCATGAAACGCACCGTGATTTCTTTTTCTGTTACAAAGACGTTGTTAGCACTTTGCTTTGTTCGGTTTGGACTGTTGGTTTGCATTTCTATCACACGTGGAAAGAGCAAAAATAGGAAACAATAAAAAACATATTTTTGTAGGTAGGAAAAATGTTAATAACTGCATCCGTGAAGAGATGAGAAGGGTGGAATTATTAGATGGCGTTGACTAATACGGACTGACATGCGAGCAGATCAGCGGGGAGCCACGGAAGCTAGCTAAGCAGCGGCAGGCCTATCTCACTCGACGGCTTGGAAACGTTTGCCCTCTTCTGAACGAGATGTACACTGTGCCCTTTCATTGAGAAGCAATGAGCTCTAATGTCTTACCTTTGTCTGAATATTGCAATGCAATGAGCAATTTTTATTAGAGTGACTTGTTATCATTGTGACATGTTGTCTGGAGTCATGTAAACTGGGAGCACGCCAGCTGACAGACTTTTCTGTTCTTCCATGGGGAGTAGGCTACAGAGAGAGAGAGAGCGAGAGAGAGAGGTTGAGCTGGGCTTAGGGACCGACCCTTCATATTAAAGGGCCTTTTTACTATGGTAATCTCTGCTTGGGGAACAGGGTACATCACCAGGTATCAAGGGATTTAAAAGCTAGAATTGTTCAACAATCTTATTTTTTTTCGTTGGACTTGGAGTTTTTTTCTGTGTGTGTGTGTGTGTGTGTGTGTGTGTGTGTGTGTGTGTGTGTGTGTGTGTGTGTGTGTGTGTGTGTGTGTGTGAGAAATATGTTTAAATGAAAATCCTGAGGAACATTTTTAATGCCATTACTTAAAGAAGGAGCTGGCTCGGTGTCAGCTCCCACCGTTGTGCTCTTTTTGTTGCTGAACAGAAACCTTCGTACTTCATTTTACGAGCGAGATACTGTGCTCTCCTTCCTGTCGGTGTGTGCTCCATGTGTATTGTAGTGTGTGTTGGGACCTGCTTTCTCCTCACTTCCCCACCAATCAGAGAATAAGGCAGATAAAAGTGGTGGGACACAATAATGGAGACAGAAAACCTGCACGTTTTGATTTGGAAAAAGATTGATCAATCATCCTGGATTCTAGATTATTGATCAATGACCTAATCAAATTAAAGTTGTGTAGTAATCTTGTCCCCGGTAGGTCAGTCAAGTAGCAAGCACCACAGATGTGGTCATACTGTGGTCATTTCCACTATTTCATCCTCGTGATTCACATGGAAAATAAATGTTACAGTAGATTCCTATTTTCTGGGCAGGTATTTCATGTTAGCTGTGTTTAGGCTAATACCCTTAGCCTTATTCTGCCCTCAGCCTCTCCCCGAGCAGAGATAATGAGAGAGATGGAGAGGCTATGGTGTAATTTTGTCTTGCCAATAAAGTTATTTTTTGAATTTCATTGTCAGAGGGGACAAGAGTTTGTATGGCAAATTGTAGCAATACCCGACTCATTCTGGCTAGTCTTGTTTATTGCAATAAGAAAATTAAACAATAAATGTGTATGTGAGTAAAACATTATAAATGTAATTTAAATGAAAAAGAAACTTTATGGTAAATACTATTGGTATCAAGAGAAACCATGGTGGGAAAAAAAAAGTAAATGTCAATAAATCATTAAATGAAACTAAAGGTTGTCAGAGTTTTTATGAATCAATCATTGTGTGACCTTCAATCAAATGCCATAACTCATAAAGAAAAATACAAAACAAATATCGAATCACTAATGCACATTATGCATGTCACTACAACAAGAGAGAGAAAATCCACAGTGAAACAGATGAACATTATGCATGTTTGATCGTTTTGGATGATAAAGTTGAATCATCTGGAGAAATATTACTGACTCGTGGATTTTGTGTTAGAATAAAATAATTAGCTTGGCTCGCAGCTAACGATGCTAGCAGCAGGAACAGTGCAAACAGCAGCAGTGCTGACGGAGGAGTGTTTACCTGAGTAACGCTACTATATCTTTACTATACTAAATTGGGTTAGCTACTATATGAATGCTCTGAAAATCATATAGAGAACCTTTAAACTTTGAACTACTCACATTTCACCAAACACTCTTTGACAGTATCACTATCTGCTAGTTCTGGATATGCACTAACGGCTACTTTATTAGGTATAGCTAAGACAATACAATAAAAACACATTTCTTAGAGGTTTTATAGGGGTCAAGATAATAAAGTGGATATTGAGTGTATTTGGTATCTATGGAAACGTAGGCTCCACAGTACAATTTAAAACATTTTTATGAATTTGAACAGTTGAGCATTTGTTACATTCAAGCATATAACCATGCGGTATACCTTTGTAATACATTGAGCAGAAACATTAGCGCTGTAACGTTTTAAAGAGTCTCATCGGAGCAGCAATCAGACAATGCTGAATCTATTTTGTGAGCATCGCATGCAGCTGGCAGCAGCAGGAGCTGACTGGTGCTGCTTTGTACTGGGATGAAGAGCACCATTGTACTGTCTGGAGAGCGTTGCTGAGTTCCCGTAATAGATGGCCCTCGTGTCGTTACCCTGGGATTTCTTTTCTCTTTCTTTTTTTTTCAAGCATTCCCAAACAGTGACAGCTTGCCAGCAGTTGTCTACATCTTGCAGCATTACACATGTCAGCCACTAGATGGCCCTACTGTCGTGCCTGAAACAATGCAGTCCCACTCACTCTGCAAGGCATAAGCCATCAAAAGTCTTCACACATCAAGCTTGTGTAACCCTGCAGGCTGATGTTCAAGGTCATTCAGTACATATGAACGGTATGTATTTAGCCCCTATTGTTCTGACTATATATAGTACATTATCTATAAAGAGCTGCTCTTTCTGCTCTGTGAGCATGTATGAAAGAACAATGCATAGCCTTGTGACAGAGAAAAGGAGATTGGACAGATGGCCGCTCTGCTATTTTTTTTCTACGATGCTCTTCAAAGACACTGTGAAACCAAATGACCCGTATGAATTCTGCAGCACCTTAAAGTAAAAGGAAAGCCAAATGCCAAATTTCCACTGAGATGGCACTTGAGTTTCAGATATTTAGAAAGTTTAACTCTGCTGCAACAGTGTGGAAATAAAAAGGGTCTGTATATTTGGAAAAATGTATTAGACACTTAATCATTTACAGTTGTATTGCATTCAAATATTTGTTGGAATGTCTATTCACATAACTAATGAGCCAACTAGAATTGGACAAATATCACACCACATCTAAACATCAGAGTGTATAGAAAATAATCTTTTTAATGTTGAATTTGAAGAAGATGTCCTTTTTTCCATTTATAAACCTCACGATTCCTGAAAGCAAAAGCAGAATGGCATGGAACTAGTTTTGCACTAGACAGCAGCTCTTCTCTTGAGAGCTCCGTGCAATGAGATGTGGCAATAAGTGCACATGGGGAGATGGTCAGACACGGATCTTCAAATGGAATCTGAAGAGGTGGATACGTATGTACTCTTTTCTCTAAATACACGTCTGCACCCTAGAGGAGAGGGCACGTCCCCGATCTGCCATCTTCCTCGCTCCCCATCTCTTTCTCTCTCTAGTGTTTTGTATCAAACATGTTGTATGCAAAGATGTGAGAGTAATCCTTCTGTGAAGGCAAGAATGTCTTTTTTTTTGCTTGATGAAACATGACACGCTTTCTACAGTTGTTTGCAAACTGGATCTGGCCAAATTAATTTAGGGGAAAAGATGAAACAAAAAAGTTAGATTTGCTATGCACACTTTCACAATCTAATTAAGACAAGACATTCTTTTCAGGATGGAAAAAACAAGATCTGAGATTTTTGCATTTAGGCTACAATCAAACTAGAAATCAGAATGCATGAGATGAGAAACTGTTTACCATACATCCACAGTGTTGACGCACTAAATGTTGAGAATGGATAAAGAATAATTCATTGATTAAGAATATTTCATATGAAACATGGGAATATCAAGACTTGAACTCTTGAACAAAATGTTAACCACCGACAACAGAAAACCTTGTCGGCAAGAAGAATGAATCATCTACAAGAAACGAGTCTAACCTGAATGCAAAAAAAGGTCAGCGTTCAAATTGAAGAGGTGAGCTGTTTTTTGAAAGTTTTGTGAAACCATTACCTTTTAAAATTTAAAAGGTATTCAACTCAGACACGGCAATTAAGCAGACACTGCTTCATTTTAAGGGGCCACTGGTCAAAAAAAAAAGATAGCCATTACTTTTTATGAGATATCTTCTGAGCAAACAGTGGTCACTGAGTGGAAGTGTGTACACAGACTGTGCTGCATTTAAACTACAGAGTGAACAAGTTGAAGCGTGTGCAAATGCAAATAGTCAAAATCTACACATGATGCAAAATCTACACATGATGCCAAATCAGATGCAGAATGAGGAACATCATCCGCATGGATGCCTCTCTCTTTTGTGCAGCTTCTTGGGGTGTTACACCTGCGTACACTCCAAAATTACACAACAGCGTATCAATGTCTCAGAAGAAAACGGCTGCTTCTTACTAGCATCTCAGACTCAACTTCCCCATTTCGTTCTGTCCAACACCTGTATGATTAAGCTCATTATTGGCCTTTGTCTTCCAATACTCTGACTATTTCCACTAATGGCAACATCCTGCTGTGACAGACATTTATCAACGCTCCCTTGATAAAGGATCATATAAAATACAGTCTTCTGACTAATATCACTTCCTCTTCAGGGAAATTAAGTCACGTAATAACCCAACTCCCACTCAAGGGTCACACAAAATTGCCACGTACCCTCAGCTAAGCTCTGGATACAATTCATAACACATTAATTTAAGTGCACGGCAGTAAATCTGAAACTTACTATGCTTGTCATTAAGGGCTCTAAATTGACAGTTTCCCAATATGTTGCTCTCACAAGGCATCTTAGAGGGCTGAGCTGGCAGTAGCTGGGTGGCTTAGTTGTGTTGGCATGGCAGCAGCTCCGAGACAAAAGCCACAATTGTGAGAGAGGTCTGCAGTCCTTCATGTCGGAGTAGGCGGTCAAGGCAAATTGTCCTTCTGCCCTGACCGTGGCTGCAGTGAATCTAATTAACTGTTCTCAAGCAGTGAAAGAAGACCCTTCAATAAATGAAAATATATGCGGTGTTCGCAAACCAATTTTTGTCCTTGAAGCAAGAACATGACTTTAGAAAGGAATGAAAAGTACTTTTATTGAAACTGTCCAAATTTACAGAAATACCGTGCATGGAAACGTTAGAAAGCTGCATCACATTAGAGAGTTAAATGCTGGTATTTGAAAACTGGCACAATGGCCCTCATGATTATACATATTTAAATCAAAATTAGACAAAAAGCCATATCCATAAATATTGCTACATTAATAACATGTCATACATAACAAACAAAATGTATCAAAGAGAAAGCGAAGTCATAGTTGAGACTATGACAAGTTTTTAAACATTGTATTTATGTATTTTATGTAATTGTGATTTTATATTTAATCTCAGTCCTGGGATCAAAAGGTCACTTAAGTTTTAATAATGTCTAGTCAAATAATTATTAGCCATTTTTAGTGGACTAAACTAGTCTGGTCTTAGCCAAAGAAAACTATGAATATTTTAGTCTAATGTTACTCAAGAAGTTTACGATGTTTTTCGATGAATGAGTCCTTGTTTTGTCTGTGTAATCGGTTTAAGGACAGGCATCCATGGGACACAATGCACAGTCCTATGTTGTTATATGCCAAGAGGCTTCACAGACAACATTTACAGCCGCCCCTCTTAAAGCTACAGTTAATGTAACGTACTATGTGTTTGGGGAGAAGGACTGAATTTCATACAAATCGTTGTTTTCTTTATCATGAAAAGAAATATCCCCGACTTAAGATGTGTGTAGAAGAAAATTAATTACCTCACAGTTGTAATTTCATCGTATCCTATTCTACAGCTTCTGGTGAACATCTTTCTCCCCTGACAGTAATAAGAGCTCATCTGAACCAGCCACAGAATTGGACCTGAAGTCCTTTTCTTCCATGTGTGTTAAAGATGCACAGCAGATGTCCATGTAGGTTTTATTCAAACTACATATAGTAAGTCTGTCTCAAACAGTGCATGCTGGGAAGTCTGCTAGGATTGGATGCTGAAATTATAAAATGTATACAATTGATGTTTGGTTAAGAAGAAAGAAAATTAATCATTCCACTAAATTCTTGATCAGCACATGTGCTATTAGTTAAAAACAATGGCTGTCTTCTATTCTGTCCTCATAAGCCAGTGTGACAGTCTGACAGCATGCAAAACACCAGGACTTACACACCGAAGCAGCTAAATCATAATCATTCATCATGGGTTTTATTATTTACACTGTGTTCACTGTGAAATGCCAAAATGTCTTGTGTGAAAAAGATCTACTGGCAGACCTAAGATAAGCAATCTGCAAGAAGACAACGAGCCTGGACTATACTTGTATAGTACAATGTACTGGATACAGCACTCAGCTAAAACAGATCAAACTGCCTCTTATAATTCAACATTATTAATTTTCATATTAAAATGTTATACATCCTTATCTACATTTAACTAAAAAAGTATCACTTCTATGCAGCAATCCTCTAGCAAACAAGTTTCTGCCCAACTGATCTGTCCATTAGCTCCTTGCTAATGTGGGACCCAAAAGCCACAGTGAGTCACAGATGTTTTATGTCCCCAAGGAATATGTATATAAATCTCTTACAATAGATGCATTGTAAGCCCTGCAGCGTTTCAGGAAATGATGGGGATGAAAACGTTTGAGGGGCGAGAGGGGGACAGGGGAAACAGTGTCACTGAGGCTTGATGGTCAGACACTGGATGAAATGTGAAAGATATGGTGCCACCTTTAATTAGATGATGAGTTACTGGCGGAAGGAAACAAATAATGTTGTCATTCAACGGTATCCTGTTGTGACAGCCGCTCACTAATTATCTTTTTGTCCTCTGACGCCCGAGTCTCCCTTTACTGAGCTCCAAACCGATATTTCACTTTCACACTTACTTAAATATCTCAATTGAGATAATGAATTTAATCTGGATGAAGACTGAAAATACCTTTGAAAAGACAGGAGGAAGTGTATAAAAACGCAGGCGGAAACAAAATGGGAAAGATGATTTTTGCTGATATTTGCACACCTCAGCCTTGAGGATGATTTCCTCAAAGTCATTTCCTCGCAGTGTTCATTGCGTCAAACAACGCAGTATTGGTCAGTACTCCTTGGCATCTATCGCAGACGCTCATTTAGGTTGTGAGCTCATCTGTGTGACGCACTCACCCGCTGCATTACGGGCAGAGCAGCAGACGTAGTATGAAGAGCGAGCTCGTCCACACAGGGTTGGTGGGAAGGAGGATGTGTCATCCTTTCAGACGTTTATCCTGAAGACAGATGCCCTGTGCTAAACTAAAAGACAGGTTAAAGAAGAAAAAAGGGAAAATAAATAAAGAAATACCACCCAACGATTTTATGTTGAGTTTTATAATATACTAATGATAATTAATATTGTCATAAACTAGCCCACTTTGTCTTCTAGATACTGGCATATCATAAGCAAATCAAAGTACATTTGCTATAATCAGGACGTGGCACCATCAGATAAGGATCTCATTATAGAGTCATGGCAGATTTCTAATGAATTATAGTGCATATTATTATCAGATAGGGACGTATAACGAGCTTATAATGTGCTTCCTATGCTCACAATAGACTTTAAGTGTCCTCCTCCTATCTTATCAGTTTTTTATCATACTTGGCCGTCTCTGACATCCTCTGGCTCAGACGGTCACTGTTTCCACAGTAAGTGAGGTGGAATAAAGCTGCTGTCCATCCATCTGCCATGGCGACGGACCCTCTATCAAGACATACCTAAAACACAATCCATGATTTTGCATGGCCTGAGCGATTTGCCTTCATGTCTAGCCTGACAGACGTGGGTGCCAGCTGTGTTTACCAAGACACTGTGTGTTATGAACGTAATCACTTTACCAGCCCCTGCCTGCCTGTTATGGATGGCACTTGTCATTTACAGAGGAGAGCCGAAGGCCATCAGTCATTTGTTTGTGTGTGTGTGTGTGTGTGTGTGTGTGTGTGTGTGTGTGTGTGTGTGTGTGTGTGTGTGTGTGTGTGTGTGTGTGTGTGTGTGTGTGCGTGTTGAGGGACCGGGGTTGGTGGAGCTTTTATCTGTCTTTGGCTCCATGGTCGACAACGCAGTAAAAGCTCCTCATATAATCATTGAACAGAAAGGGAAAAAAATGAAAATACAAGCACATGTGAATGGTCAATTACATGCATAACATACACAAAGCTGTTCTCAATATAATGAGAAAACACCTCATGAAAAAGAAGTGTTGAATAATGTAATCATAGTTCCAAACACAGTTGATGTTACATGAATATCAATTAGCAGCATTTGATATCTATGAAGACATTTAATCTGTGGGTTTGTAATTCATAAAACAACAAACAGAGTTTAAAAAGTGAAGTGAGTGATGAAGGCAGCAAGGAAGTGCCTTAAGCTTCAGTTCCTTTAAAAAAGAACCACAGTCTAATTCTGGCTTCTAGCCATTAGCAGAGATTTCCCCTGTCTTCAACACATTTTGTTTGCTTCAGTGTCTGCAGTGTTTACTTTAGTAGAGCTCAACTTGGCCGCATCCCATTGGCTAATAGTTCTCTGGCTGGCTCTGATTGGACCAGCAACGGTTAGGCAAGCTTGTATGAGACAGTATGAATATGACGAAGACGTACTGGGAGAAGATGAAAAATAATTTATAGCAACTGTTGAGCCGAATCAGTACGAGCCTGAAATTCACACAAGCCCGAGGTTTAACTTTCAGCCAATCGTTGACCTTCTTTATCCTTTGGTTCCGCCCTCGTATCCGTCAATCACAATGGAGCCAAGACAGCCGTTGGGCTGACTGTTATTACGCCTGGAAAAATAGTTTCTTACAAGAAGTTAATTTCTAACCTTGACAAACATTTTCAGGTAATGTTTATTGAATATGGACAAAACTTAAACAGACTATCTAAAACCTAAATCAATTTTGGTAAACATGATAGAGAATCTAGCTCATTAGAACATTCCAACTGCATTTAAATCAGATCAGAGTCGTTTTATGAGTGTGTTGGTTTAAGTAAAATGATGAAATCCTGGAGGTCCAGTTTGAAGGCAACATTAGCAATCATTTCATGTGCCTCTCAACGAACTCCTGTGGGAAATATATGGCTGCTGTTGCTCCACTATGTTAACCAGCCACTAATTTCTGTGGCCGGGGGCTGTGCATATAGCGTACAGTTGATTTATTAGAGCCATCAAAATTCAAGCATCTTGTTCAACTCGTCTCCAGTAACCATAAGTGACTTGTAGATTATCATAGATACTATAGAATACGAATAACACCAAAGCAGGGGATGCTCCTTTTCTGGGTTTGTCACTGCAAGTCACTCCTTTGACTTTATTTGGCCGTTGTTGAGATAAAAGCATTGATTGTTGCCGCTGTGAAGTTCCCTTTAATTCTGAACCTTGTAAATCTCTTATGTATTACCTAATACGTTTTAAAAACCCATCATGTTTGAGTTTCTACCACCATTTCAAATCAAACAGAAAAAAAGTGAGGACGCCTCTTGTTTGTGTACCAACGGAGATATGAGCCGGTGCTGTCAACGTGTTGCTTTGCCTTCAAGAGAAACACAACCATCTTGATGTGATGTGTCAGAGTTGATCAATAGCTGACCCCTCATACCACGAAAGCAATAACAGCTGTTTCTCTAAGGTAGGTGAACGCTCCATGAATATGTTTCATTGACTTGGTCTCCTGTGAAAAGAGACAAAGTGGAGCACAAAAATGCCACTGGTCATTCATAGGCGAGTTTTTCTTATTGCCTGTGAAATTACCTCTACGCAGGACTCACCTTTGCTCCAGTGTTGTGGCAATCTGTATTCTGCTTCAAAACACAACAACCCCGAGTGTACAGTGGGCATCGGCCAGTGGTGGAGGAGACTCTCACATTTTAAAGTCATTATCTATCATTGTACTTTCTTAACAACGTTAGCAAATAAACAACAAAGAAGTAAACCAGCCCACTCAGGAAACAACTGACATTATTGAAATAGAAAAGAGCCGAGATCAGTGGGGCCTAGTATTTCCAGCGCTGTCGTGGGAAATGTTTCACATTGTCTCATTGGCACCCGTCGCATCACAGCTGTGTAAATCAAGTGTGAAGTTTGTTTGTGTGTTTGTATACTAATATGTGTGTCTGCACTCTCTCTGTACTGCAACTGTGAAAGTACAGTACGCTCACGTGGACACTCACGCAGCAGGTAGGGACGAATAACACAATTCATTCAACATCAAACGTTCCGATTCAATCAAACGGAGAATAATGTGACTGTGATGTGGTTTTGTGGTTTCTAATTTATGTCTCAGTCCCTATGTTGCACACTTTGATGACATGACTCCATAATTTCCCTTGACACTGTTTTATGACCCGGCATGACAGACAGAAATTAGTCGAGTAAGTGCAATATCAAGCTGTGATGGAAGCTCAATCGCTATACTAATCAATATTAATATACCATATTCCCCTAATCACCACAGTATTGATCTATACACCCTACATCTCCAACATACATTCAGAGCTCTAAAATTAGACACCTAAAAGATGGAATTTAAAACAAAATATCAAGTAAGCACTCTGTGAACACACAGTGGAGGTCCAAGTTGCAAGCTTGCAGCTAGACTAAGAAAAACATAACTTTTGATTAAAATTGGTTTGTTTAGTTCAAAGACGAACCCTGTCTCATTGCAAACTCCTCAAATAATGACAGTTGATTAGGAAAACTCCCAAACCAAGACTCACAGCTTTAGCTACCAACCATCCAAAGTTGAATCCCAGTGGTAGAGTAAGAGTATGAGAACAGACAATACTGGAAAAACATTTGCAACCTCCCAGAACAAGACCCAGTTACCATCACAATGGCAGACATCAAAGAAAGAGTGTCAGGTATGAAGGGCTGGACAGCACCAGGCCCTACTAGAAAGAAACTAACTGCACTCCATGAATGTGTGGCAGCACAAATGAAGCAGTTGCTGATGGATGGTCCCCACCCAGAGTGGTTAACCCAAGGCCAAACCCAAGTCCTGATCATGAAGGACCCCCAGGAACGATTCCTTCCAACTACCAACACATAACCTGCCTCTGCCATCATGGAAGGACAAGCCCCTGCAGGGCATCTACCACCGACAGATAGAAGAAGTGGCTGATATCGAGACATCATACCAGTGGCTCAAGGCACAAATCATGGCAGAAAAGGCACTAAACATGGCAGCACAAGAACAGGCACTGAGCACAAGGTCAAGAGAGGCCACACCAGACAGGACCCCAGGTGCAGGCTGTGCAAAGACACTCCTGAGACAGTCCAAGACATAACAGCAGGGCCTAAGATGCAGGCAGGTAGGGCGTACATGGAGCACCATAATAAAGTGGCTAACATAGTGCAGAGGAACATCTCTGCTGATTATTATGGGCTGGAAGTCCAAAAAAGCTGTTACTCTTTGCAAACGAAAAATCTCCATAACTCGGACATTGATTGCAAAACATTTAGCAGCAAACAAAAATTCTTCGGCAAACTGACGATGGCATCTCTTCAGCATAAATAACATGAGTAGGTTTAAAAACACAACTCAAGTCAGCTTCTACAGCGCAAATACACATGTAACATATTCTGATTGCGTCATTCTGATGAAGAGGATGCTGTATCTATCTTCAAGAGTATTCTCATTGCATGATGAGTTGAAAATAGGCTGTTACGAGACAGACCACAACAGAGATTCAAGAGCCTAAACAGCACAGTCTTATTTTCTCTGAAAGGCCTCAGTGCCAACCATCGTCACAGAGAGAAGATTAAAGCTGTTGACAAGAAGACAGCAGAAAAACACTTTTAGTAGCTCTTTACAAAACACAGAGAGAAAAGAGAGTGTGTTTTGGTTTAGCAACACAACAGCTCATAGTTTCTCACACCTAACTAGGTCTAATGCAAATAGACTTTCAGAGCATAAAGTCCATGTCAGTCTCAGTCTCCAAATTAACATTTAGATGGAAGTGACACTTCGGGACCTCAAAAGTCATGGATTAGGGAGGAGTGGGTGGAATGAAAAACTGCATCCATCAAAGTCATTTTGCATGCCACAAGGAGAAGTATAGAGTGAGCTCTAAGTTATATTCACCACATAAGATTAGAGCCTATTAACTCAATTATTGACAGGTGCATCTTATGATCTACCGCGGAGAGGCCCCGAATCGTCTCGATCTGCTTATTTTAGTCTCCATGTCGCCACGAGCAAGAGCGAACAGCAGGGATGGCCACTGGGTGTGTGAAGGACAGTTTTCCTGTTACTGTGTTCACACATGTGGAATCCCCTTTGGACTTATTGGCAAGCGATTGCAAGCTGTGCATCCAAACCAGGCCTGTATACAAATATAGCTTAATCTATGCCCTGCCATTTCTCACACATCATTGTGATCTCACTCTCCCTTCTCAACCTTGCACACTCTCCTTTTGCTGTCTCGCTCTGGTCGCCCTTATAAGGGCCATTGCGTCATCATGCCCTCTCAACTCCACGGGTGGAACATACTTTATCTTCTCCCATTCAAGCCATGAAAGCCTGCACAAATGGATGATTGGCAGCTCCATTAGGCAGACAGTAGAGGAATCACTGTGTAACTGTAACTCCAGGTTCTATGTGCTGCTTCCTTTCACCAGACACACATCAACAGGAGAATAGTGCATATTTTCATATCCTTACATGGACCTCCATACAAGCAGAGCGTGTGTTCCATAGCGAGGTCATCTCAAACTATTCAGCCTATTAATTCAGGAAACAAACAACTTCATGAAACAGTTAAAGAAGGTACGAGTCAAACCAGATGCTGGCATTCAGTCTGCTCTTTATGCGCATGCAGATACATGTTTGAGAATCATCTGAATAGGAGAACGGCAATGAACTTTTTACAACATTCAACCGTTGCAAAGGAAGATTTTAATATTTTCAAGTGGCCAACTTACCGCTCATCATTCCTCATTGATGTGCATTAGATGTTTACACTAATTCAAACATAATCATATTATATGATCCTAGCAAGAAGCCGAACCGTCTACTACTAGTCCACGTATAGTCACCATGGGTTACCTGCCGGGAGCCAGCTAACCGTGAACGCCCTGCCTAGCTGTCAGCCCCTATGCAGCTGTCAGCCGCTCCGAGGGGACCCCACACTCAGGAAGAGTTTTCATTGTCAAGTGTGCCAGTGATGAATGACATCCAAATGCATTACAGCAGAGGAGGCGTGTCATATTGTTCAGGGTATGTGACTACATGTGATGGATTGCAGGGACGTTCATCTCGCCCTGCAGCACATCCACACCAATATCCATTCACCCTTCAGCTGGATGAGAAGCTTCCCCTGCCATGGCAGCCGGATAAACTACCCCTGGCACTATTTTCCTCTCTGTTAGTCCAAAAGCAGGGTTGCTTTGATTACCAAGAAGGATGAAAAAACACTCATCAATAATGTAAAAATGCAATTAATGACTTCCCCCACCTCTGTCAGATCTCCCATCCCGAACCCCTGACTGCCGCAATCCCCACGCGACAACATACAGGAACAGGACAAATATGGAAATAGGAAGTCATTACTAAAACATAGCAGTGTTAACCTTTTTGCAAAATGCACTATTTGGATCCGTGCTCGGTGCTTTGTTGTGGGTGTGATGCCCTCTGCTATTGGGGAATCAGTCTCCAGAGGCCACAGCCATCGATATCTGTCCCCCGTGCCTGTATCGCAACTTTGATCTAACTTTGCTTTGCTGAAATATTCATGCTTCTCTGCATTCTGAATGTGTGTGCAAACACCAGCATAGTAATTGCCTGTATAATTGCAAGCAAAAAATTATAGGTTTAGTGTAATTTGAGTTGTTTTCAGCTGCTGGTGACATAGGGAAAATGCTTTTTTCATGACGCATAAATATCTTGTCAGGATTAACATGAATACTAAATGTTATTCTCCAGCCAATGTTTACTTTTATCGGAAATGATAACTACACTGCCAAACCAACTAAATCATGTAGTGCTGCTTGGAGGTAAATGTTGTTTTTTTTATTAAAGTGTCACTCTGTTGGATGTTACAAGACAAACATTTCATCTCACCACCTGTCAAAGCCGTTTAAGAGAGAATTTAGCAGCCGTGAAAACTATCTCAAGTGACCCTCTGAATCACTTGTTACTCGTCCTGTCAGTGCCAGCATGCTGCTGATGTGCCTGTCCTAACACCACACGATTTTACATCTCAGCCTAATATTCACTTCTTGATTTCAGTTCCTATCAGTTTGCTTTCTTATTTTGTATGTAATAAAAAAAACATGCAACACTGTCAAAATGTATGTTCATTTTGTATTAAAATACATGAAATATTGTTGGAAATTACCCTGATACTTCATTAACTGACCAAAACCCACTGGGATAGGTGGACACATGTTTGTGTATGAATGGCCATTACAAGCACAGCTGTGGAGCCTCGTCACATACATTACCATCTGCTATCTGCAGCCTATATAATTACTTTTTAAAAAAGATTAGTATTTTGATGACTACATCAACTGGAGTGGGAAAGATGTGAGGAGGGTGGCAAAGAGCTGGATGAATGTGACTGAACATGCAAGTTCAGGTTTTATCCCAAATTTAATGTTCAGCTGCAATTACAACTAGCCTACGTCATGTTCATTCGTGTCCTTTTTCGCCAAAGCCTATAATAAAATTCCATAATAGCTTGATGTTTGGACTTCTGTCCACGAACGTGACGTTCTCTTTCCTCTCTATTTTGTGTGTGCATGTGTGGTGGGGAGGCGACAGCTCTCAGGAGCATCATGACCATCGATGAGTTTTCTAAGTAGCCTTCAGCACAACGTGATGTAAGACATCAGGTCTCGCTCCACCTACGCGCCAGCTGCTGATTGGCGTTACGCAGGTATCCAGCTATCATTTATTAGCCCAAGTGTGGATGCCTCATTCATCCTGAGCGGATCTCACTACAGGATCTATCCTTCCCGCTTCACTCTGCACCAGGGCGCACGGAGCTGACTTCTTTGACCAAACTCTGCTCAATAAAAACAGGTAAATATAAAAAAAAAAGGTTGCTTTTAAATGCTTAGCGTTAAATGTGAACATTGTTATTCTGTTTTCAACAGTTTTCTGACATGAAGATGTGAATTTAATATTTGTCGTCAAGACAAAAAGGGGGACTGCGTGACATTATTGTCTTCGTGTTTGTTTACTGGATGCATACAAGAGAATCAAAACAATAATTTAAAAAATACGGTTCATAAACTATATCCTTGTAAACCGACACCGCGCGCTTTTACGCACCAATTACGCAGCGGGTTATGCGCAACAGGTACAATTGGTTTCTGAATTTTAGCGATATTTTAGCGATATTTTTTACAACTTAAAGTAGAATAACTGTACATTTTCTCGCACAGGTGTTGCTGAGAAAATGAGGAGAGGTCTGCTGCTAGTGACTCTTTTCCTCGTCATGAAACTTCGATACAGCCAGTCCAGATGCGAGGAGCCCGGGTCGCGTAGATCAACTTCAGATGTAGGTTTCCTGGCGCGTCATGACAAAAACTGATTTTAAGACCATCTTTCAGACCCTCATTTTTATATTTATTATTTTATGTTTGCTTCTCATAATCGCAGCAGCCCACAGGCTTGGACGTCCTCAAGCGGAACATTCTGAAGAGGTACAGCGATTTGGATTATGACAGCTTTGTGGGACTGATGGGAAGAAGAAATGTCGGTGAGTCTCATTCAACGTTTTGATTATTTCATCTTTATTAAATCGTCTGAAATGCTTTTTTCTATTTCACATCTATTTTTCCCTTTTCGATTTTTCTTTTATTGTTATCAGAGGCAAACGCTGAGCCACAAAAAAGTAAGATCTTTGTGATTAGTGACGTGTTTGCTTCCTTCACATTCTTTGAAATCATTGTGTTAATTGGTTATGATTTTGCTTCTATAGGGGAAATGCATGACATTTTTGTCGGTCTTATGGGAAGGAGAAACTCAGAGCCTGGTGAGTGTGACAATTCACATCAAATATTTGTTATAGCCCTGTTGGCTTTTGTGTGCATTCAGATTCAAGATGTTCAGCCTGCAGACAATATACCATTATGGGACTGTAATGTCTGTTCTCACAGATAATGGTCCCTGGAGGAGAGAGTATCCAGAGAGGAGAGGCATTTTTCTCAACAAGTGCAGGCTGAGGTGGGTGCCTATTTTTTTGATGGAACATCTCCACTACTTATAAATAAGTTAATGCTTGACCTGGCTGATAAAGGATAGAACATCAGGGGACTAAACTAGTCTTAAAAACAATCAAATGATTAATGATTTTCTCTGTCATGTGTTTCTAAAAAGTAAATTTGGGTATTGAATAATGTATTACACTCACACATATGCATGCTGTGTTTTGGTGCAGGTTTCTACAGGGGTTGTAGACGTTCCTACTGAAACAACTCTCAGCCGGCAACAGAAGATCCCAGAAACACAATGAACTACATGGAAACGACTAAATGGCGTGATTCACATTGTAAACCTGCCAGCTGGCTTATGAAAGTGACAATAACCTACACAGATTGTATTTGTTTTATCTTGTTTTTTTCTTCAAAAGTTCCAAATAAACACATTTTTATACATCATTTATTCATTCATCGACATCAGTGCTTTTTCCTGCAGCTCTTTTTGTGTGATACTTCAAGCTTCAACGCAGACAGTGATCTTCAGTCACAACTGCTACAATGTTCACTGTTGGTTTGTATAAAATGACTTGGCAAGAGGGAGTCATTGGATTTTGTACAATACTGTGTTAATTAAAAGCTGCAGTGTTCTCAAAAACAAGTTTCAAGTACACACACAGAGCTCAAATCACTCAATGGTAATAAAAAAAAGAAACAAAAACACACATTTTTAACAGCAGTTGTTGTTTTTCTTACTGAAACAAACATTGTGTCAATATTGGCAGTGGCTTTAAAGTCTACTTAAATGATTAAACCACAGAATGTTCAAAAGGAAATCAAAAAAGGTAAAAATGCAAACGGCCACAAATACAAAAAAAAAAAAATTGCAACTTGAAATGTTGTATGTTGTTTCAGAAAGCCTAAAAGAACCCAATTTACTAAAATTATTCAATTAAAAAATTAACTCAGCAGTGAAACAATTCAAAAGTTAATTAACCAGAACCTCAGATGTAACACCAACAAATGAAAGAGGCCATAAAGAAAATATGCTTAATGTTTTTGAAGTTGTGATACAAACACGCAAGTTATTGCTTGCAATTTCAAGGAAATAATAATAAGATAATGAATTGAAAATGATAAAATCTTCACATCAATCAGCTGCTGTATTATTGGCTCAGGTCAGGTACTAGTAAAATACATTAAAATAACATTCTATGTGCCTCTTCCTGCATCACTCCAAACACATATCTGTAACTGTGCAACATCATAATTAATAGACTGAAATGCTGATTATGTCCAAAATAATTAAAACAAAATGTATTTTAAAAAAAAGCCCAGCCATACAGCGCTGCCACTGAATCATATTCAGATGTAACAACTATCGCCGTGAGTGTGCTCACACCGTCACACTGGCTGGATTCATACTGTGATGGGATCAAGAAGACCTGTCAGAAGAAACCATTAGCCGACATGGGCTGTGAAATCAACTCCAGCTAAACGCAGAATCAGCGGTGCCTGTCTTGAGTGACTGCAGTCCTGTTCTCAGTGGCCTGAGAGTGCAGATTGTCTTTACGCCCTTTCTCTGGCTTCGTCTCTGCTTTAGTTCGGTTTCCACCGAGAGAGAAGGCTGAAGTTGTGTGACTCTTTCCATTCGTCTCCTCCTGAACCCTGTGAAGTCCCGCCGTCACGGATGTCTGTGAAAGTGTTCCGAGGCGTAAAGAGGGCCGGTAGCGGGGCCGGTAGCCGTACGCCCTCAGGTGATAAGTGTAGTACTCCAGTGTGTACATCAGCTCTGCTTCTACATAATGGAAAGATACTGCCAAGTCAGAGCAGCACTGTGGACCCTGAGAAGGAATAAAACACACACACACACACACACACACACACACACACACACACACACACACACACACACACACACACACACACACACACACACACACACACACACACACACACACACACACACACACACACACACACACACACACACACACACACACACACACACACACACACACACACACACACACACACACACACACACACACACACGATAGGATACAAGATAAACACATGTTAGCACAGGACAGCACAAACACATACATGTGAAAGACTTGAAATAAAACACATTTCAACGACATGAGAACACACTCCAAATATGGTACATGCAGCATTTTAGCATTAATAATTAGGAGCCATATGAAGAAAAAAAACGATTGTTAAAAAAAAAGAGTGGCAGTCTCTATCATCCACTATGCTGTAATCAGATTTCACAGATTTTATGGCACGCACGCACACACACACACAAACACACACACACACACACACACACATATATACATATATATATATATATATATATATATATATATATATATATACATATATATACACACACACAGTTTATATATAATTATATATAATTAAATATATATATATATATATAAATGTGTGTTCTTATATTTGAGCAGCTTCTTACACTCGTCGTGTGTGACAGGATCAGTAATGAACCCGTCTCATTTTAATTGCAAAGTACAATAAATCATTTGCGTCATCTGCGACAAATTGACCAATTTTCCCTTTGTTGACAGGACACTGTCTCCATTGCAATTATATACTTTAAAACTAATTTCAATTCACGAAGTGGTCAGGTATGGCATTCACATTCTGTGCCAGATAAACACATATTAATTTATTCCATTGTTATTCTATTATTGCACGCAGTGCACGTTGAGTTAAAGAATAGATGTCTATTGTACATTTCAAAATAAAAGAATCGTTCTCTTACTTGAAGGGCAGACGCACACTAATAATATTAAAAGGATTTTCAACTAACCTGACTTGCCCCTTTCTAATGAGGATAATCCACTCCACAGGATGTCTGTCTTATCACGGAGCCATCTGTAAACCCCCATGTGCTTTAATAGGGACATTTTGGGCTCTTTTGGACAGCTTTATGAGTAGATATTTTATTTTATTAACCTTTATTTATACAGGTAAAATCTCATTGATTTACAAGAGAGACCTGTTCAAGGTAGGTATAAGATATAGAAATGGGAATAGAGGGTCAAGCATATGTGGTTTCAGCATATATGTGGTGTATATTTACTTGCTTTTACCATCTCTACCAACTTATACCGTAGTACCGTTTCACAGCAGTAGCTCACAAATAAAACATAAGTGAAGGGACTTGCCTCAATAATTGGGTAGTAGCAATAGCTCCAGTACCAGAAGCTCTTCGAGAACTTGCTAGTTAGGTGGTGCTCTGGCACAAATGGGTGGAAGGTTTCTCTATGCAAAGTATCTCTGGAGTCCCCTGCAAGCACGCCCATCTTCTCCAAACACTGCCCCAGCGCCAAGTCCTCCACGGGTGTGGTGTGCGAGCAAACTTTGGTTCGAAAACCTTCCACGAATCTCTTGAGGGCCTCTTTGCTGAGCACATAGCCTGCCCCTCCGCTCATGTAGCCCTGCTTGGTGTAAGGCTTGAAGCGCTTTCCGAAGTAGATGGGCTCTTCAGGGGTGTGATTGGACAGAATCCAGCGCAGGTTGTCCACCACCACGTAGGTGTCATCGTCTGCTTTCAAGAACCAATCTGCTTCGCTCGCATGGTGCTCGTAGACGTAATGGAAAGCCCGAATAGTCTTCCAGTAGAGCTGGTCACGGCCCTCCTTAGTGCCCAGGCCCACAGTGGGGAAGTCTGGGTCCTCCTCAGAGCTCATGAACACCACCACGTTGCAGTGACGACTCCAGGTGGCCCTGACGTGGCGGGCCCTGCTCTGCAGGTTATACGGCCCAGTCATCACCCAACAGAGGACACGTACCTTCTGGTACAACGCGTCCGCCACTCGGCTGTCGTCATCTGGAGGGACACAGCCAACAATATAACATTAACATTGGAGTGATGGGATGTAGTTCTATCAGGAACGCCACACAGGAGCACGACGGCTCCGTATGCAGTTTACTTCAGTGTTTCTTTCCCTTTCATTGTATTTTGAGACATGAATGACAGTTGAGTAAGAACTGACAACCTTGGACACCTTTTCGTGCAGTGGAACCCCACTGAAGACAGTTAATAGTTAGAGTAACTAAGGGTGGGCAAGTATCAGTCAAAATGCACTTCCTTCTTTTACCAAGGACACTTCCAAATGAATAAAAGCTTCCATGCCAAATAAGATGCACCTGCTCTGTCAGTGTCTATCACAGTGGTGTATCTTGTAAAGAGTCTCCTGATGACCTTTTTTTCAACTATGTGGTGGCATCAGCCATCTTTATGGGCTGGTCTGCTAAAAAAGCTCTTGGATGGTAGGATAAACAAGAATGATGGTGTCTGCATGTACAAGCATGTGCAGAGGATGCTGACGTGGATCAAATTCATAAAAAGGCATCCAACTATTACAAGTGTAGCAATGTACTAATTCACAATACATTCATTTCACAACGTTGTTAAAAGGGATATACAAATATATGTAGACTATTTTAAACAAAGCTGTGGCTGAGGTTTGTCCAAACACTATATTTAGTATAATTCACAAATAATATCATAGTACCGAGGCTAGGAAGACATTGTGCCTTGCCACAACTGTAAAAACAACACATAATGATTAGATAAAGTGTATTAGGCCACTTCTTCCTTTGATTTTGCATATAAAGATAAAGATTTCAACCATCAACATAAGAATTAATTGTATTTATAGGCTACTTAATACAATTTATTGACTGCGTATGCATTCAGTTTAGCATGCGTACGTAGGTGCGTCCTTTCAAAGGCTTGTGCATGCCCACACACAGTGCTCCAGGAGGTAGGGCGGGAGGTTATGGCCATCGTCCAGGAGTACCAGGAATTTGTTTATTCAATCGATATATCTGGGGACAAGGCAGGCTGTGCGGAACGTTTTAAAAATCCCATGCAGAAAAAGGGCACTTTCTCTACAAGGGCAAAGGGCAGGGGAGGGATTTAATCCGCGTGTGCACGGCCCAGTGCATGTATGTCTGTATGTTATACGCACAGATATATACACCTTTATGTTGAGAGTGGAGCAGGTTGACGGGAGCAGCTCCCTCCTTCCTCCAGCTGGTTGGGCTCACCGACACCACCGTGGCTTTTTCCTGAGCCTCTGACAGCACAGCGTAGCTCCGCTCAAACCACACCTGGTGCAGGAAGAAGTAGATACTGCAGGCCCCGACGAAGAAGCCCAGGGAGAAGGCCCACCTGGAGCTGGAGGATTTCATGGTAAGACCGTCCCCAGCACTGTGATGTCCCAGTTACAGCGTCTCTATAGGGAACACACCAGGATCGATTTTGATGGACTGGTTAGTGGATGTTATTTTGCAAATCATCAGAACAGGCGATAAACTCATATGGGATTTGGACCCCCACCCAATAAACCTAAAATTAAATTACTTTAATGTGAATGTAGGACTTACTGCAAATCAGAAAGCGTGCTCCAAGAAAACGGGGATTTGTCCCACTAATAAAAGGTCTGAGGCTCCCAGATGACATCATCACACTACACTGCTGTTTGTCTTGAAGCCAAACTAACAAACGTACATTTAAACCGAGCTAAAGGCCTAATAAAACACGTGGATTCATTTTGGCACGAGCAGGCCTCCTTCAGGACTCCTTTGTGGACTTCACGCCTTGTTGCAGCGTCACTCCAACATCTCATTAGATTCAATCTGTTTGCCTCATAGAGGTTCAATGAGGTAAAAGACCCCCAAAACCTGACACCGATGTTAACGATCAACAAGATGGGTTTGTTTTTTGGCGACAACAACAACAAAACAGAGAGTATATTCTTCAGCGATCACGACTCCACTCATTATCTCCTGCCTATAAATAAAGTAGGTGATCCTCGGCATCGCGTCGGTTTAGATCAAACATGACAGTGCTGCGACAGCGAATTACAGCCATGTGGTATCCATGACTACAACTACGATATGCTGACATGTCGTCATCATACACGGTTATTTCCAGCCAGTTACTCCCGTAGGCCTGTGTGTGTGTGTTTATCTTTGCTGGTTCATCAGTCATTTGTGGACGCGACATGCTTAAACCATTTGCAGCGAGACATTTCCTGTTTCTACATAAAAATCGGTACAAACCTGCTACACCTGTCGGTCATGTCGTCTCATACTGGTCACGTGATCCGGCGTTTCGCTTTTCGATCGAATTGGTCCCCGTTTCCGCATCGCAAATGAGATGATTAGTGAGGAGAAATAGCCACCAGATTCTCGGCATCAAAAGCTCTAACAAATGTGGCCTCTCATTGGCTGGCTGCCGGTGACGTATTGAGGAAGTCGCCTTTTCACGTCCTGAAAAGGATTTACGGCAGTTAACTGCGGTTTTACACTAATATGTTTATTATTGTCGAAATGTGTGATTTGAGGCTGATGTGAATTGGAGCGAAAGGGGTAAAGCTGGTGCTCTGTTTTGACTTGGCCACTAGGTGTCGCCCTAACAAAGCCTAATGGTTTGTAGATAGTACCATGGGACTCCGCAGGGGGGCGATGCTGTCTCCCTTTCTTTTCACCTTGCACACCACAGACTTCCAGGACAAAGCCGGGCCATTCCACTTGCATACGTGTTGTGACGCCTCTGCAGTGGTTGGGTGTGTAAGTGATGGACTGGAGGTGGAGTGGGCTGGAAGAAACCACCTGCTTCACCTTTGGGTGCAAACCAAACACCTTTGAAGTTGTGGTGGATAGAGGGGGATACTGAACACACTGTTTTCCATTTGGATAATCCTGAGCATCCTCTCCACCACCTCCTGGACAGACAGCAGAGCTCCTCCTCTCACATAGCCTACCCCTTTTCCACCAAAGCAGTTCCAGTGCTGGATCAGGGCCAGTGCTGGATTTGGAACCGTTTTTTCTGTTTCCAATGACAAAAAAACTGGCTCTGCAGCATGCAGCAAAGCAGCAGTGGTCTGTAGAGGAGACAAACTGTCTCCTAGCATTATGGTCTTCAGCTGAAGTCCAGGCGAAACTGGAGGGGGCTACATAAACAAAGTCCATATTACAGCAATTCTAAAAAGAGATGCCTGCGGCGGGGTACGAACGTACTGTCGAGCAACAAACTAAAAAAAATGAAGACTACAGGGACCATAAAAAGCACCTCGGTCAAAGCAGCAACGGGCGGCCGAAGAAGAACCCCCACTTCAACATTCTGGACTCGGTCCTCTGCAATAGACCAGCAAATAAGACAGACTGATTTGGCTCGTGCCACAAAGACCATTACAGGAGCAATAACCTTGTATAACACCTCACCTCTGTCTCACAGAGAACTCTCAGCTTTATCCTTCTTGTTCTGACTTTCCTTTAACCTGAACATGACAAATTCACACATTGTTTTTATTATTACAGTACTAGTATTTTAATTTAAGTAGAAAAAACAGCAGAAAATGTGCAGTCTGCCTAATGTATATAGTATGTTATCCTATTTTTTGTTTTATACAGTAGTTGTCGTAGTCCGATAGTATATTCCAATGTATCATTATTGTGTATTCTAGAGATATATCTAGTGTGATATGTAAATTTATATTTTTAAAAAGGCACCACTGGGCAAAATACTAAACAAACACATTCAGCGTTAATCTGGTTGGACAAATGTATAATGTAAGACAGACACACAAATACTGTGGTATAGAAAAAATTAACAAGCAGAGTTCCTATGAAGACACAAAAATGCAAGATATGGACTAAAAGAATAGTTAACAACTGGAAGTTTACATCTGTTTAATAAGTGAAGTGAGAATTTCCAACCCAAAGTAAGGCGTCGTTTCTTGTCTTAAATACAGAGATTACATTAGTTGCTTTGAAAGCTGCTCTTTTCTGTGCAGAAAAACAGATCTTGCTTATGAGTCATGAACGCACTTATGAGGAAGGAGAATGTCCTCTGCAACCTGTAATATTTCCAAGATTTCATAAGACAAAAGAAGAGGAAGTTCAAGTAGGCTACAAAACCAATCTACACTCATATGCAACCTCAAAACCGTTAAAAGTAACCCGACAGATCCACATGTTCAGTTGGGTTCGAGTTGTGTAGTCTGATCATCTTTTCCTTGCTTTAATTTAAAGCCACTGTTTATCATTTTCATGGGAATTAATCATCTTTCAAATGATTCTATAGATCTCCTCCAGATATAAAATAGTCTGATTGGGATAATAAGTTGTGTTTGTTTGATTAGGCTGCCTGGTTAAATTCTTCCACATTACTTCTCCCTTGTTACAAATACAGAATGCATGAGTATGCAAATATTATATACCGGTACTTTTTTTTTTTTTTTAGCTACTCCAAGATTTCTCTTCACTAAAAAGTCCATTCTGCACTGGAAGATTCAAGTTTCCACATCATTTGCTTAAAACACCATACCAGTGTTACTACATTGTCCATCAACAACATTGGCCCCTTCGCTATAAACCTCTAGCATGTTTACGAAAATTACTTTATTTTTGAGATATCGTGAGATAGTTTGTCCAATTTCAATAAACATTTCAGATTGTATGCAAAAATGTTTGTCAAGCTTCGTTAAAACTCACCTTATCATTAAATCCTCCTTCTAGCTCAAATTCGAGTTTAAAATTCAGTTATTCTAAGAAACTACTTTTCCAGCCGTAATAGCAATGGGCTAAAAGTTGTCTTGGTCCTGTTTGGCTCAGTCACGCCATAAAGAATACATTTTCACCTTCTCCCAGTACGTCTTCCTCATATTCATACTGGGATGTGTTGAAGTTGTTCTCTGACCAGTATCTTCTCTTCTTTGAATTTAGTAGGCGTACTACCGAGCAGTGAAAAGTGAAGGTAAAAACATTGTAGGCTCCTGCGAACAGAGACAATGAAGTCACATGACCTACATTACCATTTACAATACATGCGCACAAACAATGAATAATAATAATTAACGTATATATTCTTTAAGTAGTATTAATACAAATAATAAAATAATTAAGTGAGAACACATAACAACACCCCCCACCCCTCCTTACTTGTGCAACCCTCTTAATGTGGACTTGTGAATGACACCCCTGGGGATAACCCCCTATGAAGCACATTGATTGTAAATATAACTGGCGAGCGTTAGGTGTGCTGAGCACCCAATGATCCCCAAAAAATTGTCCCTTTATTTTGGACTATCATTCTCACATTTGTGAATGAAGAACATCAGACTTTTGGGGTAAGGGGGAAATCATTGTAACTTGAAATCTTACTTTAATGCTGAGCCAAAAAGCCATCACTTGGTTTACAAAGTACTACAAATGAAATTGTATTAGAATTAAAATATAATGAGGTAGACAAAGGCAAATAAATAAAGATATATAAGATTAGTCTGTGAATTATTGGCCCAGTGTTTTGTTTTTTGTTAAAACATTTTTAATGACATAAAAAGAAACAAACAGTATGCATAACTACAATAAAGTACATAAACCCAACGGGCTTGACACGCCTATGGCACTGAGGAATAACATATCAGGCTTTGATACATGTGGTGGAAATCGGTTTATGATCACCTGATGAGAAATAAGAATACAACTCCTAACAGAGCTTTTAGTCATTTATTTTATAAAGAGTCCAAAACAGGCTAGCAGTTGCTACAGACAGACTGTAAACAGACAAAGTCTAATAAGTCAAAGCCCTCGCAAACAGGGTGTCCAAGCGGACCGCATCACCGACATACAGCTTCAGAGCAAACTCCTTAAGAGTCTGACCCATTCTTCAGTCTTGAGAAGGGCTTTTATACAGTTGTTTGTGATGTGTCATCAGAGAAGCATTGTTCCGTTGTTTGTGAGGATGGAGAACTTTGTCCAGAATGTGGTGTTTGAACCACTCATCAGTGTCCATAGATCCATATTGACTTGCCAGCTGTGCTGGTGTCACAAGATGCATTTCACAACTCATGTAACACATGACATGACATAAGTGCAGAATACAGGTTACCTCATGACACATGGAATAGTATGAGTTAAAACTACTCAAACTACTAATTATACTGTAATGAAATGAAAAATTCCCATCACAATACACACATATCATTTCCCATGTAATTGATTTGATACAACATACTATCTATTATTATTAGGGGTGTGATGATACACTCACGAGACGAGACGAGACACGATATTGGGTTCACGAGAACGAGACGAGACGAGATTTTAAGAAAACTACAATGACAAAATATATGACTGGACTAACAGACTTTAATTTAACAGAGTTGCACATGCAATTTGAAATATTTTATTATAACTCTTTACATGCATGATGTAAGCATGATCTTTTAATAAACTTCTTCTTTCACAAATTTAAACTGAAACTAAAATTTATAAAAGTTAAAATAAAATAAAATATTTCTTTTTCCCAAGTGTAAATATGTGCAAAACCAAATCAAAGTTCTACTTTGTCAATACAGAGTGCAAATAGTGCAAACGGAGCCTGACCAAGTATGTCATGAACAACATGCTGCAACTACAGCATCTTCAGCATCTCTGACATCGCAGCTGTCAAGTGTATCAATGCTTCGGGAGTTTTGTCTTATCTCTGGGCTGGTGAGAGCTGCTGCTATGGCAGCTTGCTGCTCAAGGTAACGAGCCAGCATATCCAACGTGCCCGTCATTAACTTGTGTGATGGTAATTGTAGCCGTTTCTACTTGGACATTTTCACCGCGGTAGCCGCTGAACTACGATGACAAAAAGCAGTCAAGGTACGTGTCCACAGGGGCGATTTTAAACGCGTGTGGACGCGCCGCTTCCCAGTATTGCACGCTTGGTGGGCTGCCACTAGAGGATGATTGACAGGCGCTCTCCTTTAAACAACACATTTTTGCGAGCGTTCGCGAGCGTTCCCGAGGCGGCGAGTCGAGCCCGGCGCCTCTGATTAGCATAAAGTAGATTCGACTTCAACTTTAGGCAAATGAGGAACGGCCAACTCGCGCGCCGTCTCTCGACATTCGCCGCGACGCTACCAGAATGCATTGCACAGCTTTTCACATAGACAATGAATGGGACGCGGGGAAACACCGCTGCCTGTGGACACGCACCATGACCGCCCGAGTAAACGAGCGACGCGGGGAACACCGAAGCCAGCTTGGGTTGCAAGATTTATAGTGTGCGGAAAACAGATGTGCGACTTCAATCCCGCGTCGCGCACGGCCACGTCCATATTACGTGCATTGTCGGTAACAATAAGCGATGCCGTGGTTGGGTTTTTTAAGCTCCCAGTCAGTAACAGCTGTCTGTAAAACCTCAGCTATGTATAGCTCACAAATCTCGCGAGACGGATTTTTAACGCGATGGGAAATATCGTCGACTTTAGATCTCGTCACACCCCTAATTATTATAGGCTCCCACAAGGTACACTTCAGGACAAACAAGACAGAGTTTGGAATTCAGGACAACTACTCAAAATTCAGGAGCATCCTGGATATTTCAGGACATCTGGTCACCCTACTGTGGTCAACATCATTTTGACTGTACTCTCTCACCTGATCCTCACACTTGTCTCTTGAAAAAACATCATATCCATCTGACTGGCTGGCTATGCACACACACACACACACACACACACACACACACACACACACACATGCGATGCAAATATTAGCTAGCTAGAAAAAAACAACATACAGAGTGATCTGTAAATTCAGATCAGCAAAAATGAGGACCGGTGCTGCTTATAATGTGTTGCTATTGAGCGGTGAAAGTAAAGAAATGCTGTTTGAGCTACTTACTGGAGCGAGCGCAACACAGACAGAAAGCAGGGAGAGAGAAAGTGGATCATACCATACCATTAGGGGGTTGGGTCTGTCTGTTGTATTTTCGTTAACTGTACCATATACTGTCTGTTTTTATTTGTTTATTTATGTTTTTATCATGTTTGAGCCTGTGAAACACGGAACATGCGTTTAAAAAAACAACATAACTGTTATGTTTCATATTGCATTTAGCTATGGAATTATTTTAGGGGTGATGGGACTTACTTTATTGGCTAGAGCACCCCTAAATACGGGCTACGCCTATGACTTCCCGCCGATGCAAAGCACTTGGAGCGGAGAGATAACGCCCCGAGCAGCAGCAGCTCATCCGGCTCACGTGCACGCGCACTGCATAGTCTCACCCAGCAGCAGAAGTTGACTTGAAGGCGCAGGGACTATTTTTATCATATACGGAAACAATTACAGTAAGAATTTTTTCCTGTCTTTTTGTCTACCGTGAAAAGAAATGTGGGACTGTTGTGGGAAATCGCATTAAGAAAATTGGCAAATATTTACTTTGGAAGAAAGGGAAATGTTTCAAGCGGTAATTTCACAGCTTTAACACATATTCAGTCGGTTTGAAGAGTTTCACACATAAAGACAGCCAATCAGTCTAAATAGTTGGATAGTCAATGTAGCCTAAAGCATTAAATGCACAAGTTCATTTATTTATAGCCTACGGACATACTGTATCTGCTGTGAGGGCAGATTGGTGATCAAAAAACGTAAATCAATAGAAATAGCAAAGTAGTCAGTTGAACAAAGCGTGTTTATATTTTGTAATGCAGAGGGCAACACCTATTTACCTTAGTAGCATTTGTATGGAGGAGTCTAAAGCCATCCACTATCTCATTAATCTGGGTGCTGTGTGGTAGTAATAATGTGCTTACTTATGTATGAAGCTGTTATTGGTCAGACCCTGGCCCATTCTAGCAGTGTGTAGTATTTCTGAGATACAATTAAATATCTACTTGTTCCGTTTGACAAGAGAAATATGAAGAACATGAAATCACAATATCTGTGAAAGTTATCTGCGTCAGCAGGCAGTCAGATGACATTGTGACCAGGAAATAATAAATTAAAAAAATGGTAGGCTGTCCTTATCCTTACCACTGGCTACATGTGCAGTTCTCTTCTCTTTTTTTAGCATTTGTTTCATGTCTCACTGTGGAGAAACGCCTCCTGTGTGGCACATGGAGAGCTGGGCTGCACTCAGTGAAAATGGTGGTGAGAAGGATGGAGAAGGGGTGCAGGCTTCAATATAACATCGTCCCACCACATTTTAAAAAACATAATCTACTCCCCACTCAGGGAAAGTGTGCCAAGGTTCTCCACTCGCATGCTGAGTCTTGCACCATCCGGCACCAACTCGGACAGCGTCAGGCCTCTGAGTGTGCGGTTCTTCCCTTGTGAAATGCAACTGAGGGACAGCTGTGTTCTTATCAGGCATGTCTGACAATCCAGGAGCCAGTATTTCCTCATAGTGAGAAAGATTGCTCTGAAAGAAAATTTGTGATTAGGAGTGTCTCAGCGATTGTCTCAGCGAGTGTCTCAGGGAGTGTCTCAGGGAGTGTCTCAGGGAGTGTCTCAGTGAGTGTCTCAGCGAGTGTCTCGCTACAGGAGCGAGGAAGAGTTGAGCTTGTTTTGAATGGAAACTGATGCTATGTCTACTAATATATAGGAGGTAGCTAGTAGTAGTTAGTGCTAGCCAATTATGGCTGGCGTAGTGTTATTTGAGCTTCTGGATTGGAGAACCACCGTTATATTCATAACCTTAAGTTTTGCTATCTGTCAACTAAATAGGAGGCTGAAGAAGAGGTTTTGCTGTTTTTATGTTGTGCAGGCGTTTCACTGTGAGCAGACGTCTCTATTGGTCATTGGATGGGCTCCTAGGTTGGGATTTCCCTCAGTGCCAATTCACAACAAAATCACTGAGTTAGGTCTAGTAAAGAACATCATGGTTGGGATTTAAATAACTATGTCAATTTAGGTTTAAACCCCTTCAGTGTCAGAAGCTGAGGGTAGTGACACAGCGTTGGTTTGACGCCCTTGGGGAATGAGGACAGTCTGTTCTGAGCCGCAGTGTTTAACAAGATGAAAACTATGAAGTAGTTGCTGGAAAACTGGTTGGGCTGTAAACGCCAACACCACATAATAATTATAATTCATTCAAATGTACAGGCACACATTAGCTGCAAGAAAATATATCCTCCATCTTAATATTGTGATAAGAACAGCTTTAGAGTCTTGTGAAGGTACTGCTTGGTCTTCAACCTGAGAGTGAAAAAGTCTATGATTCTTATTGTTTAACACATAAGCTTAAAAGCAAAGTTCAGACTTTTTATTTTCATTGAAAGGTGGTAGGACTTAGTGATGTCGATGTATGTACAGTAGGAAGCATAATACATGCATGTGATACAGTTCTAGATTTGACAACCCAAATTAATTTAGATGTCATAATTTCAAAAGTTGTTGTTTAGTGATCTTTCAGGTCGAAGAATGTGCAATACATGATCCACCTAACTTGAATGAACCCTGCAGGTTTAAAGACTGAAAGACTCTTGGAAGAACTGAAAAAATCCAGGGTGATGTCAAATAGTCAATTTACTTTACATGTATACCATTTTGACATTTCCTCTAAATCTTCATTCTAGATGCGTGCCACCTTTAAGAAGTGTCTTGGACTGCTTTTGGTCAGTGGACTCCTGCTGGCCCTGTTTCATACTTGGAACCCCGGGACCAGCTCAGTTGACATTTGGCCGAGACGGGGTCAAATAAAGCAACTCCTCGAAGCAAATATCAGAGACAGTAGCTACGATGACATTGCCTACCATGTAAAGGATGATGTGGCACGGTGTGTTATTTATCAGCATGTCTCATTTGTCTCATTCTCATTTGTACGCTTAACAATTCACTCAGTGACATTTCTGTTTTCCTGACAGTCATTTGGCTCAAAACACATGCATGTGTCTCGCCGATGAGGTAACTTTTCAACTGCCGTTCTCCAACCTGCTGTTCCCGCGCGTGTGGGCCCACGACATTGAACTCGCATTCTTAGACTCCCATCCTGACCCGGAGGGCGTGAAGCGTCACAGAGCTCAGGAGTACAGCAGCTTTCAGAAAAGGTAATGTAAGAATAGGTTATCATTTTTTTGACCTCAGTGCTAATGTTATACTGGGCACAAGGAGGAGCCGATAGAACAACTTGGGACAGGAAAGGTGCATTGTGCAGTCCGATACACAGGAAATAAGTCAGCAAGGCAAACAAGGCAGGGGAGGGTTAGGCAAAAATCCAAGTACAAGAAAAGCAGGCCAGATTCAAAAACACTGGGTAATGTGTTTCATGGTAAAAGTCTGGAACGTGGGACACAAAATTAAGATGAACAGGCGACAAGAGACAGAACACACAGGGTTTAAATACAAAGGGAGCAGGGGTTTATTGGACTCAGATGAATCAAACTTTTGGAAACTAGAGGGAAACACACAAGGTCAGGAAGTGGAAAATCTGCAACGAGAGGAGAGATAAGTGACAAAATAAAAAAAAAGGAACAGTGAAAATGACTAGACTGTTTTCGGGTGGTTCAGCAAAGATAACTACTTCATAGGATACGGATTAGCCATTTGACCCACAAAGTGTTGTCATGAATGGTCACCACCAGTCATAATGAATAATGTCTGCTACAGTAACCTCACACAAAGTCAACATCTCAATGCACTGACTCCGAGTCTATTTAAAGGACTCATTCCCATACACTGACGCACGTTGCTTCTTGTTACTGTGCTTCACCCCTGTCTCCACCTGCTTTAGCTCTGTTTGCACTCTTGTTGGTCTGTACTTGTAAGTTATTCACACCAAGGGGTAATTTGCAATGATCTCTGCATGGAAGTGAATGCAGTGTATGCATAGTAACCTGGTTACTGACAGCTTTCAACCAGAGTTCTGAATTCAAGGTCCATGACTAGAGAAACTGAATTTACCCAGAAAGATGTATCCTGGAGAAAGCCCACTTGTTGCCTATATCTATCTAAGCTTCGGCTTCTAATCAGCTTTTAAGTTTGTCAATGATTGTGGGAGTTTATTATTATCTAGCATTGTTGGTGGGCTGATAATGGCATTCCCTTTTTTCCTGCATTATACCAATACTATATCAGACACTTTATTGTCTTTAGCCTCCCTGTGTCGTTGCAGCCAGACATTACTCCTTCGTGTCTGCTGCTTGTTTTATTTAGCCATGAAATAAGATAGGATATGAACTTAAATGAAGACCATTTAGGTGCAAGCCTCAAATCAGCAGCACCAGAGGCCTCTCCTCCTACTGCTGGCACTGGAGCTTTTAAGGACTTCCTCCCATGCCAGGTGCACCTCGTTGGAGGATTCAGCTCACCTGAGCACAGAGAAAACATACAGCCGTAACACCCCCACCCTTGAAACAATTAATAGATCATTTGTCACATCATCAGCAATGAATTACAACCATTTATTAATTTAAACTATACTTGAATCTTAGATGAAACTGAGTGTTTCCTACTAAGGCTGTATGTTTGAGTAAAGCAATGCTACATCAAACACTTTTGGTCAAATGTGGAACAGACAAGATATTATCACACACAAGGGCCGATGCTGCAACTATGTTTGAGAATAAGCAGCAACCACACAAGTTGCCAAACACATGGAAACTCCTCCCACTGGGTACAAAATGACTACAACCATGAGGTGGAACAGGAAAACCACAGAACACAAAGATACTGCATTTCCTAAAAGTTCAATTCAATTCAATCTTATTCAGTATCATATCACAACAGAAGTTATCTCAGGACACTTAACACTAGGGCTGTTGGAATGAACTTCGGGAATAGAATATAATTTGAATACTAAAAAAATCAGTACTATTCGAATGCTGAAATTAGTATTCAATTTTTTTTTTAATTTCAGAAAGATGTTTTCTTACGTTAGTAAGAACTACTAGTAAGTAGTAGTTGTTTTACTTTCGTAATTATTACTTAACTAGAAAGCTGTTAGCTGTTGGTAATTCAACATATTTATTGGTAATGTTTTTGGAACGCCATCTAGTGGACAGGAAGCAAAACAACCACATTGCCGATCATGGTATTGGTAACGTAGAAGCCTATGTAGAGTTAATATTAATTATTTATTAGGCTGAATTTGAGCATTAAATATTCAAATATAATTTGAATATTGAAAAAAAATATGGAATGAAATTCCAACTGTGGTTTAGACTTTAGCCTTCCCTTTGTTGGTGCATGAGCTGGTCCCAGCTCCATGGCAACACAACACCTTGTTTCTTGGAATCGACACCCTGTAGAAAATAGATTGACCCGTCTGTCCCTGCTCATCTGCTCTTTGTTTTAAGTTCCTCGTCTGACTCCCTCAACTCTGAGTTATCCAGTGTTATCTCTTGACCTTCCTCCCTTCAGTGAATGTGGCTTGTGTTTGCTCTCGCATAGCCTTTCTTATTAATTTGTCTACAGGATATGTGTAACCATTTTAATAATTACAGTTCATTTGTATTGGTGCATAGCAATTAAATCACAGTGTGTTTAGACTTTAATAAACAGTGTGCTGGTGTATGGCAGTGATAGCAGTCACAATGTTTGAACAGATGCATGAATCACCCAGGTGTTCATGCGGATGGTAATCTATGGTCAAGTGAACTACCAGTGCTAGGCAGGGGTCAGTGTAATGGTACGGGTTACGTATTAAAGTAAATAGAACATTAAAGTAAATATAATGGAGCAAAGCTCCCCATAGTACAATAATAAAATGTAACTGGGCTCTTAGTGGTAAAGTAAAAAATGGAAGAATCCTAACATGCTCTAGCATGGTAGGGTTTAATGAGCTCTTTAAGATACGATCCTTCTGGGAGCCATGCATAGAAGCTAATACAGGATAAATGTGATCCCTTTTTGTAGTTTTAGTCAGAACACTTTCTGCAGAATCCTGGACCAGCTGGAGAGTTTTAAGGGATTTATTGCAACAGCCTGATAGTAAGGAATTACAATAATCCAGCCTTGAGGTAACAAGTGCATGGATTCGTCTTTCTGCATCTTTTTGAGACAGCATTGGCCCGGTTTTAGTAATGTTACACAGGTGAAAGAAGGCTGTCCTTGTAGTTTGTTTAATATACTAGTTAAGGACAGATCCTGATCAAAGGTGACTCCAAGGTTTCTTACAGTAGTAATTGAGGCAATGGCAATCCCATCAATAGCAGCTATATTTTTAGCGAGCTTCGGAGGATTTAGGCCCAAGAACAATAACTAGCTGATTAGTTTCTTCAGGTTTGACCGATCGATATAATTGAGTATCGTCTGCATAACAATGGAAGTTTATAGTGTCTTCTAATGATTTTCCCTAAAGGAAGCATATATAAATTATAAATTGAGTGCAACAGCCACAAAGCAAAAGGATCACAACAAGTAGCCCAGCTCTAAAACTGCTGCCACACAGTCAGCAACAGGGCCGGACTGGGAGACTTTTTCAGGCCAGGAGTCAGTCATGTAACCAGGCCACCCTGGCCTTGCCCACACACGCACGTTCACGCCCACACCTACATGCATTGGCACGCATGTACACGCACATGCACGCACGCACGAACACACACACACACCCACACACATTTACATTTACATTTACATTTAGGTCATTTAGCAGACGCTTTTGTCCAAAGCGACTTACAATAAGTACATTTGTCAAAAGAAGGAAACAAGGAAACCACAACGAATCATTGCCGATAAAGTAAGAGCTAAAAGTAGAACAAGTGTTAGGTCCTCATCTGAGTAAACTAGTAGTTCAAGAGCAACAGTGCTACGATCAGAGTGCTATAGGTAAGGGTGTTTTTTTTAAGGGTGTTAAAAAAGGTAAGGGTGTTTTTTTTTTTTTTTTTTCCACACACTGCATTCCAAATAGAAGTTCAAATATGGGACCTATGTACAAACTAAGTTAGGAATATACAGTAACTTTTGTGTTTGGGGCCGGGCTGGTAAAATACAGTAACACAACAATCCTCAGCAAAATCCACTAACACACTTACTAGAAGAGAATAAAGGTTTAACGCAGTGCCAAGGTTACTTAAACATCATATCATGTGGAATGTCAACTGCCTCTTTGGCATAATTTATAGCCTACAATATAACCTAATAAACAAAGACAACAAAGTCCAAATCAAACAATTAATCAGCTATGAGGGGACAGCCTTTGAATACATGTTCACAGAACATGCACACACTGATAGACGCAATGTATAATACAGTCCGAGAGTATAGTTCCTAATAAGCAATCACATAATATTGACTCATATTCTAATATAGGGCTGGGATACATAACAGCAAGTCAGCAACAGACAGCAAAATTCAACACCACTAGTGCTTAATAGAATGGCAGCTATTACCGTATTACAAATGAGAGCCATTTATGTCAAATGGCAGTGCCTGTTGGTGTTATGTCTGCAACTTGCATGTTGCTGCTCTAGAAATGATTCTGTACCTTCTGCCAACTGCTCTGCACTGGCTTCTCCTGAAGTACCAGCAGGACTTGTGTCATCACCATCACCACCTTTGAATAGCAAACATATGCTTACAGTGTTTTTCCATACACTATAGTTCATACAGTAAGATAGTGTAGCCTATGTCTCACTTAATGTGCCCTTGTATTCATATACATAATAACCCTAACCCTAACCCTGAATAAATTTCTCAGTTTACGGCATTTGGCCGCATCCTCCTCCAGCGCCTTTCTTTTTTTCTCTCTCTCCCTCTCGGCACCGCCTTTTCTTTTTTTTTTACCCGGGGGGTTGGGGTCAATGGTTTACAGTACTAGTCGAAGCCTCGACTCTCCCTCTCTGCTCGGCGCTCGCTACACACACACCGCGACTGCAGCATCAGTGTCACTCAGCAACACACCAGGATCCATCAAAAAGGGAATTTCCACAACACCAGAAGGAAACCACGTGGTCTTCCAACCACACACAAGTTACTGTGACGATGTAGGAAATCAACAAGAGACCAATTATATATTTTACTATACTAGTACTTTGCTTTCTGTCTTTGTGTTTAAAGGTCCTACAATCCTGCAGATATGCTTATTGTAGCTGAGGCCTACAGTCCTCTTCAGTATCCTACCCAGGGTGTGAAGGTGCGACCCCTCAAAACAATCATCATACCTGGTAACAGCATGCTAACATGACACTATACATGATGTCCTTATATTTAAGTCTTTCAGCTGAAATGCTTGTAATACTGCTGTAGTCATTTCTTTCCTTTCTTCCCATAGCTTTGGGTCTTGAAGAAGAACCAGGATCAAACCCTATAGTAATACAATATCATAGTTTTATTTGTGGCTAAGATACCCACTTCTTTATGTCTAAATGTTAATTCTTTGTGTTCATTTTTTTCCTCAAATCCAATGCAATTGGTGTAACAGGTATATTTGACAGCAACATTGGGGACTTTTGATGTTGCCGGGACCGTGGAGGGGGTTTCCATTAAAGGAGAAGGAGAGAAGCACATGATTCTGTCTAGTCGTCTTTTCTCCACTCTGAACAGGCAGCTGCAGTTCGTCACCTATACAAACACCATTTTCCATCCCAAAACAGCAGATACAGGTACAGTTGCCGTGTGAATACTATCTTCATACTAAGAGATTATTGGATGATTCAGAAATACCAAAACACAACTACATTGCATAGGCAATAACGGCTCATGATAGTTGCGTTGACAATGATAGAAACGTGCACTGCCTCATCTCTTTATCACAATTTTGTGCCAGTTTGGCTCAAGTTTTGTAACACATGGACTGATTCACTAGACGGAATCTATTTAATCGTAAATAATCCACCACAGAGACAACAGTGAATCAGACCTGCGGTTCCCTTGGTTTCCGTCAACAGGCTTTCAGCCCACTCTCATTTCTACCTCTAATGTGTTATTTTCTGACTAATTTCTTGTGTATTTTTTTTTTTTTTACGATTGCTAAACAACAGCGGGCATGTGCAAAACTCTAACCACAGATTGCACAGCAGCAGTTCCTTTTTCCTTTTGGCTTGTTTTGGACTTGGTAGTGAGCTAGAATTGAGTTTTGCACTTTAACTGCAGTTGTGCCAACTGTCGTTTAGCAATCGGAAATAACGGTAGTCTGTGTCTTTCTGAAGTCGCCTGCCTCAGTCCCATGTCCATGATCCTGGTTTTTATGGGCGATCCTAATTGCATTCAGGTATTTTATTAGCCCTTTATTAGCTTTTTATTGCCTCAGCCTGCTTCATCAAATTTTTTTCAGTTTTGTTAATGATTGCTTTTTGTTTAATTTCCCCAACCTTCCTCCTTTTCTGTACTTGGGTCCTTTTTTCTATTCAAAAACTCTGACATTTTCTTTAGCAGATCATACTTTCTATTACTTTCTCTCCAATGAAAGGAACTATGCTGCAATGGTTAAAAATAACATGGCCCCTGGATTTATCGTTGTTTGTTATGCAGGGTACATGTTTTGAATGTATTGTGATGCTAAGAGATTATTGGATGATTCAGAAATACCAAAACACAACTACATTGCATAGGCAATAACGGCTCATGATAGTTGCGTTGACAATGATAGAAACGTGCACTGCCTCATCTCTTTATCACAATTTTGTTCTGCAGTTCAGTTTGCGACTGAAGGTTACCGGTCATTTTTCACCATTAAAGTTGGACATGAAACCATTCCTAAACTTTACAACACTGGGTATCAAAAAGGTTTGTGAGTAGTTATGTAAATTTTGTTTGATGCAAAGTGTTTGAGCGCCACATGGGCATGTGTTCATTGTTCATCTGTTTTGTTGTTGATTCTGCTTAGACTACAATATTAGTGCTCTTGTTACCTTTGCCACCAAGACCTTTCTACGATACGACAAACTCAAAGACCTCATCGACAGCATAAGAAAATATTATCCCACCGTCACCATAGTGATTGCAGATGATAATGAACACCCTCAGCCAGTGACCGGGCCTCACATTGAACATTACATCATGCCATTTGGAAAGGTAAACACACTGTGTCTCCATGAGGTATCCTGTCAATATTAACCAGCGCTGTTTAAATGTGTTGATCGACTGTCAGCTACTGTGCACAGGGTTGGTTTGCAGGAAGAAACCTGGCAGTGTCTCAAGTGACCACCAAGTATGTTCTCTGGGTGGATGATGACTTCATCTTCACTGCAAACACCAAGGTGGAGAAGATGGTGGACATCCTAGAAAGGACCACTCTGGATCTGGTGAGTTGCAGGCCCAGAGACAGTGTGATGTGTGTTGCATATTCATCTATTAATACTCTGCAAACTTCCATTTACTCCCTTCCACCTGGCTGACAAATGGGAATGCGAAGGACGTTAATGTGCTCAGATAAATCATTTCCAAGTAGCTCTGCGTAGATAAGCTCTTAGTCCACTTGGACACGTCGTCATAAAAAAAACAGCAGACACTTTGGTTGATGCTGATAGAATCGATTTAGGAAGCTGCAGCAAGGCTTTTATGCAATTATAGTCAGAGAGATCACATCCTAGCTTTATTTTAGTGGCTGCCAGTGAAATGCTGTATTCATTCACACTGTTCAGTACTTACAAGGCTCTCCATAATAAAACTATCACATACATTTGTTAGTCTGCAGTTATTTACCACATACCACACAGTAAAATACTGCAAATTGCTTATGCAGTAAATCATTGTAGTTTCCACTGCACCATGGGGATTTTGGTTGAAAAATCAGGCAGGTGGGTAGATAGATAGGCAAGTGGTTATACCTGGTTTTCCTGTGTGCACTCAGTCTCCTGTCAGTGCCTAACAATAGCCATGTTTGTTGGTTATATTCATTTTTGGGGAGTGGCTCTGAAGGGATGGGCTGTGCTTGTAGCCTTCAGGCTCACACATGTACAATAAGCAAATAAAAACAAAGGTATCAACCTTTTCAGACCTAAAAAATGATTTAGTTGTCTGCATGTTTAGGATCAATGACCTGCATGTAGAAAAAAGGCCACGAATCATATTCATGCTGATGCAGAGTACTTTATAGGCTACTGGAGGTTAGCACTTGAAGCCCACACTCATTGTTTTCATTTTAAATCAATATACAGCAAAAAAATGAGATACATGAGTGGGTCCTGCTTCGTAGTAAATGTCACCAGCTATCAGTGTTTTGTCTTCTTCGAATCTACACTTTGACCTGATTAGATCTGCCGTTGGCGTGTCGCCCTGATCACACGTATTCACTATGTCACGTCTTTTCCGCCTCGGGTACTCGGGGGGGTTTAGATAGAACGCTGTATCGCCTCGTCTCGCCTTTGATGTGGCTCTGTGACAACCTCCGCTGCCTTCTCAGAGGCGTAACAAGTTACACTCCAGGCACACTAAAACCATTTGAAAACTGGTGTTAATAAATGTGTCCTTTTTTACCTGAGGAAAATGTTTAGTTTGTCACCTTCTTCAACCCTCATGAGTTTGCAGGTATGATATGCACAGAGAGGTGTGCTTCACATTCCACACCCACATTCCACATTCGCCCTAACATGCATTGAAATTACAGTTGGAACAACTGGAGCCAAAAGTGCAAAACTCTAACCACAATCTGTATCACAACAACAGTCACCTGAGCTAAACAGTTCACATCATCTGCAAAACTGTCTCACATACTGTCACTCACAACTGAGAGGAAAAACACTAACATCAAACACCAATACACAAGTTAGACACTAATCTTTACAGTTTGAATCATTTGAGTGACTTCACACAAATCAATATTTTCTTTAAAGAAAAGAGTGAAATTTAATTCGAATTGCAAACAAACAACAATATCACTATGCTAATATTCCAGCATATAAAAGAAACATCTGTCATGTACAGTCTCTTTCTTTTTAACACATAATATATGAGGAAATTGTCTATCTGACCATCGAATATCAAATTTAAGTGTGCCAGGAGTGATTCCAATCTCTGTGAGAAAATTGGTAACACTGTAATATAATAATTATTGTAATTCATGTCTTTACATCCATTCATTCACTTGAATGTCAGGAACACATTGAGGAAATGTCTTCAAATTTGGCATGAACGTCCACATTCATCGAAGGAGTAACTGATTAGATTTGGGTGGTTGACGGTCAAAGTCACTGTGATCTCATGTCCCATTCTGGTGATATATTGGGAATGCCTAAAGCAAATGTCTTCAAATTTGGTACAAATATCCACTAGCGATGACATATTGGACAGACATGGATGTTATCATGGATATGGGTATTATCTAGTGTCACTGTTACCCAGTGTGAATCATCCGTGTCTGTGTCTGTCTACACGGTGATTTAATGTGTTTATAGCTAACATTTTGGCTGTGTAACTGACTGCAGGTGGGTGGTGCAGTGAGAGAGGTGACAGGCTACACTGCAACATACCGTCACACCATTTCAGTGGAAGAAGGGGGGGAGGATGGCGATTGTTTACATATCAGAAATGGATACTACCATATCATCGAGGGATTTCCCAACTGCGTGGTGGCCGATGCCGTCATCAACTTCTTCATGGGGAGGACAGATAAGATGCAGCAGGCGGGCTTCAACCCCCGCCTGGCACGGCATGGGCATCTGGGTGAGTTACGTCTGCTGTCAGATATGTTAACACACTGTAGCTGTTCTCGATACAGTAGAAGCTTGGTTCAATATGAAATTTTCTTTTGCCACTGCAGAATTTTTCATCGACGCCCTGGGCTCCCTCCACGTCGGCTCCTGTAATGACGTCATTGTAAGCCACGCATCAAAGATCAAACTACCCTGGAGTTCAACAGACTCACAAAAGGCCTACGAAAAGTTCCGCTATTCATCTTCGAGTGCCGATACTGACGTTCATAAGGAAGACTTCTACTTCAAGAATAGGTTCAAGTGCATGACCAGTCACTGAGACTGTCTGTTTGCTCCCTTCATGTGAGGGGAAATTATTGCTGTTTTCATTTCAAGTGAAGACTGCAGACAATTATTGTTGTATTTTAGCACTTGCTGTTAAACAGATGGTGTGGGCGAATTTTGTTCTGTGAACAGATTACGATTCTTAGGTGTGGAGTATTGAGGTATTTTCCGTTTTTTATGCACTGTGTTGATTTTCATATGTATACAGGCAGTATACATGTTATCAACCTTTCTTATTCGACCCACAGCCTCGCCTGTTTGGCTCAAGTTTTGTAACACATGGACTGATTCACTAGACGGAATCTATTTAATCGTAAATAATCCACCACAGAGACAACAGTGAATCAGACCTGCGGTTCCCTTGGTTTCCGTCAACAGGCTTTCAGCCCACTCTCATTTCTACCCACATGTGTTATTTTCTGACTAATTTCTTGTGTATTTTTTTTTTTTTTACGATTGCTTAACAACAGCGGGCATGTGCAAAACTCTAACCACAGATTGCACAGCAGCAGTTCCTTTTTCATAGCTTGAACGCAGTTTTCAAAACTCACGTTAAACAAACCTCTGCCGAAACTGTAAACCTCACATTCAAAACAGAATGGTGACTTTCAAACACTGATGATTGCAATTTTAGCTGAAAGCCTAAGCAGGTGGCTTGTTTTGGACTTGGTAGTGAGCTAGAAATGAGTTTTGCACGTTAGCTGCAGTTGTGCCAACTGTCGTTTAGCAATCGGAAATAACGGTAGTCTGTGTCTTTCTGAAGTCGCCTGCCTTAGTCCCAGGTCCATGATCCTGGTTTTTATGGGCGATTCTAATTGCATTCAGGTATTTTATTAGCCCTTTATTAGCTTTTTGTTGCCTCAGCCTGCTTCCTCAATTTTTTTTCAGTTTTTTTAATGATTGCTTTTTGTTTAATTTCCCCAACCTTCCTCCTTTTCTGTACTTGGGTCCTTTTTTCTATTCAAAAACTCTGACATTTTCTTTAGCAGATCATACTTTCTATTACTTTCTCTCCAATGAAAGGAACTATGCTGCAATGGTTAAAAATAACATGGCCCCTGGATTTATCGTTGTTTGTTATGCAGGGTACATGTTTTGAATGTATTGTGATGCTGTATTTGCTGGAGCACGAGGATGTCTTCAGGCTAAACTGAATAAAAAAGGATGTTACAAATAGATGAACATACATAAGCCATTATTGAAAAGTAATATTCAAATATTTAAAGTATCTGAACCTTGCAACTGTTTAAAAACTCTAGTTCATGTTTCACTTCCCCACATTCTCCGTTTCCTTGCCATTTAATATCTACCTGTTACTCATTTTGGTCTTTGTTGCTGGAGGTTGTGGCGCTTCACTCAGACCTTCACATGTCTGCCAGTTCTTGTCTTATTGACTGACTCCGTCTTTACCTGAACTAGTTCCATTGGATCTTCCGACGATTACATTTTTATATCATTTGCCCTGTTTCAAAAGAAAATCGTTTTCTAGATTCCCTAAATCCTGTCCACATTATGTTGCACTCACTTAAAATCAACTCAACCTGTTGGTTTTTTACATGTTTTAAATAAACAAAACAAAATAAAGTGGAAAAAAAAATCTGACAAAAAAGGTTTTGTATTGTATTTATTACGATAGGTCTTAAAAGGTGTCCATGTCTTTGGTCTTACATCAGCATCACTGTGTGATGATGTAGCCTCGCTGTTTAAAGATGCTCATACTGTCAGTAGACTTTTCTCACATCATTATTTACATAGTGTACTGCAAGATTGGTCGAGCAGTGAGGTGTGAGGGTGTGAAGTGTTTCTCAGTTCAATATTTTTTTATTCCCCTTTTGTGTGTGTGTGTGTGTGTGTGTGTGTGTGTGTCTGTGTGTGTGTGTGTCTGTGTGTGTGTGTGTCTGTGTGTGTATGTGTGTGTGTGTGTGTGTGTGTGTGTGTGTGTGTGTGTGTGTCCTGATTCCAATCTACTGTCTCACCACTTATGTAAAACTTCTGTGGTGGTTTACATAATGGTTTCATTTGAAATAACTTTTAGGCCCACAGTGGTCAAACTGTAGATATATAATTCAAATTAGCTCCATGTCGACCAGCTACAACAGTACAATGCAGCTTATGTTGCATCAGTATTATCCAATAATGTGATTAATACATCAGTCAGGGCAGGGGCAATATCCTGCAGGCCAAGTCTTACCTTTGATACAGCTTGTTGGTAATATTTAAATGAGGAATTTGAATGCCGTACTTTTTTTACTTCTATATTTTCACTTTTGATACTTTCACTTTAGTAATGAATCTGACCACTGGGTTCCAGGTTTTAAAAGGTCTGTCTGGTGGAGTTCTGTGCACATATTTGATTCCAACAAGGATGAATAAAGAAGTAAATTAACTTCTGATTTGAGGTTACCACTGCAGCAGCTGACTTTCACTAGAGAGTCATGTGACCTCTCATTAGAAACAACCTGCTATCAAACATCAGCTGTCATTCCAACATTTCACCACACGATGGAAACAAAGATCAGAGAAAAAAGTTGAATGATCCTCTGCTTTGTTTATGAAGACGCTGACATTGTCATTATTATTAGTAGTGGTATCAGTAGCAGTAGTAATAACAATGTTAGAATTCTGTACTAAGTACGAGTACTTTTGATTGGATCGGAGTATCTGTGTTTTCATGGACAGAACTGTTACAAAATGACTTGATGTTTTATCCTGTCTATGTGTGGGTCAACTAACATCTAACATAACGTTAAGAACATGACCATGTTACCTGCAAGCAATGTTTCACAGGTAAATCAAACCATTGTCATTCAATCAATCAGTGACCTTCCTGGAGGAGTCGGCAGTGTGTGTGTGTGTGTGTGTGTGTGTGTGTGTGTGTGTGTGTGTGTGTGTGCAGTGCACGCATGTTAGTAGGTCTGCCGGTAGAATCTGGCTTAGTAAACATTTGGCCAGAGCCTTGTGTACCATGTTCTAATTGAAGTGGACTACTTCCTGCCAATTAGTGAAACACTCCTTGAGCTTTAAAGGGAAAACCCAAAGGGTACAGTGTCTAGAGGCCTCTTTGAAATATGCACTGGAAAAAATTAATAACTTGGCTATCCAACATCAAGCGAGAAAATAATTAGTTTTTTCCCCCCCCTTTTTTCATCCCAGTTTTGAACTGCATAGTTTTTGCAGGTCAAGGTAACAGGATTATGATGAAGAGCAGTAGGGGGACACCTTTAACTGTTGGACAGCAGAGGGCAGCATGGTGGCGAGGTAATGTATGAATGTAATGGCATCTCATACCTCTGGTAAAACACATCTTGAACATTTTATAACGGGAAGTTTTGTCTGACTTTGTGATATATGTATTTATGTGGTGACCGACCCAAGCTGGATCAGAAGATTGCATCTAATGTAATAGTTAATAAGACAATAAACACGAATTGACACCAGTCCAGCTTTCATGATAGATTATTTTTCTTTTATCATATCTCAGGGCTACGTTCCCTCACCAAATACAATGCCATACTTGCAATACTTCTCTGGAGACCTGTCAGAGATTGGTGTGCTTCACATTCCACATTATGTTCCCCTATTCATGCTTAATAACCATGGTGACGTATTGCTGTAGAAAGCTATAACCAAAATGTCTGAGACATTTATTACATTTCATTATGATTTACCAAGAAGTTGTTTTTGGGGATATATTTATTGTCAAAACAGCCACTGGATGGCACAGTTGCTGACAAATACAAAAGTCATTCATACAATATTTTGTGCAGTCTCTCCAGAGTTAAAAGAGAACATTTAAAGGTAGTATAAGTTGGCATTTAGGCCTACTGTACATAGTTGCATAGTCAAGCACATATTTCAAAACATATATATACACATAACGTATTTAACAAACTATTCAGTGCACTTTATATTGCAAACAGAACCTAAATAAATATCACTATGCTAATATTCCAGCATATTAAAGAAAGAACATTTAACATCTGTCAGATACAGTTTTGAAGTCATAACTCAAAAATTACATATTTGTTTTTTTCCCTTTATTTTTTATGCTTAATATGAGGAAATTGACTGTAATATCTGTCGGATTTAAAGCCCTCTGAATTTGAGACCATCTACTAATATGCTAATAAGAGTAAAGTGTGCAGAGAGCGAGTCCAATCTCTTTGTAAAACTGTAATATAATAATTATTGTAATTCATGACATAGTGCTACAACAGGCTACTGCTTCTTTGAAACACTGGTATATAGTGAAGCACTGCTATACAGCTGAGAGACATTGTTTCTGCTGATAAAACAAATCATAGAAGTCCTAAAGGCCTCTGCCTTTATAGTCGATGGGAGCATGGGAGTCTTCACTGTCCTACTGTCCTACACCCAAACAGTCGTAGTGTTCTCAGGGTGCTTTTCCTGCGGCAGAAGACAGAAAATGCATGATTTGTTTAAAAATCTAAGTTAGAAATTAAAGTCTTTGCATATTTGTGAAAATGTCCGCTTTCTAGCGTACCTTCTGCTGCTGAATATACATCACTGCATCATGAACAGTAACGAAAATGTGTTGAGGGTTCATGTAGGTCATTAGGCCACTTGATGTCAGGATCTTTAAGACGCTCTCTAAGGTGATAGAAATCACTGATTAGTAATCAATGCATGCAAGTGAATACACTATCAACCCAGAACATTAATAATCAATCATCAATAATCCGGATATATATTTCTTACCATTGCAGTTTGCCAAATATACATGAACTCCAACTTTCTGGCATTCGGTACACATCTGCAAAGAGACAAACGCCATCGATCATGTTGACATAATGTACAAAGACGTTTGAGAGAACCCCATGTGTTATTATGTTTGAAGCATAAAGTCTTGCTTCAGCAGACTCACCTGTGTAAAGAGTCTCGCTCCAGCAACATCAACAAATGCAACGCTGCTGCAGTCGATTAACACTGCCTGAACGCCACTCTCCGACGTTTCTACGGAAACGACAGAGGAAATGGAAGCTCATCAAGCTTGAAACTGTCTGCATGACTCAACAAAAAAATTTAAAAAGGGCAATCTAAAAAGAAAATGACATTTTAATGGGCTTTTGTTTAATTTAAAATATGTATTTTATATATTTGGAACTATATATATTTAGTGTCACATACACAGTACCACCAAAAATGGTTTTCTTGACTTGTTTACTTACCAGATTTAAAGAACTCATTTTCTGAGGAATAGGATGTGTTTGAAATGCCTCTTTCCTAAAAGAAAAACAAGGCACTGAAATTAAATTGGACAGTGGACTGTATATTTTTTTAACTCCGCTCATTCAGTGATTATAGAAGTCGTACCACAGTGCTGACAGCGGCCTCTCTCTCCCTTTTCTCCAGGGCTTTCCTGGCTTTCTCCCGGCTGCGTATCTTCTCTGGCGTCAGGCCCAGCAGCCGGCTCATCTCCTCCCTGAAGAAGCTACGGTTGCCATAGTAAATAGGCCCGTTGTACGTCAGGATCTTCACTCCAGGAACCTCATAGCACTAAAAAGGGAAACAAGAGTGTCCCAACTTCATTCTGGGATAGACACAATATCCAAGTATTAAGCAGTAAGAGCATCCTCTCACCTTGTTGTGGTTCTCCAGAGGTCTGTATATTTCTGTGTTGCTCGCCCGGCCAAGCACTGAACAACCAGCCCTGTTGGAACAATATCTGCCATTAATTTTAATTTGACACATTATAACTTATGATCTACATAGATTGACGTGTACCACATGATTGTCTATTTCTCTGTGATGAATTTCAGTTCAGAGCTCAAATACAGATATTAAACTCCCAATGTTTCTGGAGCTTTATCATTCCTATAAGACATAGTTTTGCATAGATCTTGCTGCATATTAGTGTGATCTTCTCAGCTCATGTTTTAGTGTCTCAGATGTCGTTTCTTGCAATGACTAAATGGCGAGTAGTATTGTACCTTTGTGTGCGGCAGATCACGGTCATCATAGAGAAAACCACTCCAATAGCGAGGCCAAGGTCCACGTTGAGTACCACGACAGAGAGCCAAGTCACCACCCAAACCATCTACACCAGAATAGCGCATTGTCAAGTCAGGATGCAACAATCAACAATGGAGGCACTTCAGTAAAAAATAATGGTTTACTCCAGCTAGGAGCTCATGATCCTATGGATTATTCTTATTGGCTGGAGGAGTGTTTCCAGTTACCTTGCAACTGTGACGTAGCAGTTATTGTTTAAAGATGTATGCATCATGAACGTGTCAGCAGACCGTGTGTGATCTTCAGCTCACTCCAGCTAAATTAACAGTACACACTCTTGTATTTCTTACATTTCTGTTCTTATCTATTGCCTTACAAAGTCAATCTTGCTGACTCTCCACAGTTCAGGTAAGTCCTGGAACTGCAGGAACATCTGCCGGAGGCTGGTGACGTTGATGCATGCCAAGACTGCCTGAGGGAGAGAGATAAAGGAAGAGATGAGTGAGGTTCCTCCTCTCTTTTTCTCTCATTCTTTCATAGACGGAGACACACGTACAAAAACACACCTTTGGTAGGAAGTAGAACAGCGGTCCGATCAGCAGCAGGACAACCAGAACAACAAGACTTGTGAACAAGCCAGAGAGCTGCAGAAACACACACATGACACACATCCCTCACTAGAAATCCCTGTAGTGCTGAGCTCATTTGGAGCATTTTTTGCATTCACAATATGGAAGTTTAACACCCTGCATCATTTCAACTGCATTCAAGTAGATTAGATATTCTAAAACTCCCATCTATACCTGTTTGGCTACATATTAATGTGTGTTAATGTTTGTGAGTTTATAGATTGAAAACCAGCTTTTAATATATTTGTCTGGACCATGATTGAATCTACAGGCCTGTTAGGCTGCTGTGTTTAAAGCATCACTAAACACATTTCATTGTTTTCTCCCCTTGGTGTGATTCTTCTGTTACATTTGTATTATTCTAAAGGACCTAGCAGTGATTTGTGAGTGTGACACACGGATCTGATCATGTACACTACCTGTGTGTATCCTCCAGCACTCTCGAGGATATTAGTGGTGGCAAGAGTGGCCGAACTGGGGAAGCAGGTGAAAAAAGAAGACACTGTGTTGGAGATACCGTGAGCCAGGAGCTCCTGAAATCAATACAAAAAAAGTTAACAGATTGGTGAGCGTCCAGCACGTCAACAAGCAGCTGTGAAAGTCTCCCAGTTTACCTGGTTAGGATGTATGGAATATCCATGTTTGTCAGCGTAGATCATCGCCAATGAGACCGACACAGCGTAACCGACAAACGTTATGGCTATCGTGTCTCCAGCAATGTCAGGAAACGTGTGAAAGGCAGGCAACTGTGGCTTCGGGAACCTGAGGAAAGGAGAAGTAAAACAAAGTCAAATGACTAAAAGCGACTGAGCTCCATGCTTTGAGGTCTGATTGATTTCACATGTGAAATGTTACCCTGCTGGGATGTGGCCAACTATCTCAATGTTGTAAGTCGTGTCCAGCGAGGAGGCATAGGCCACGCCTGTAGCAATAATCACCTGGAGATAATGGAGAAACCCATGACTCACAGCCGGCTGATTACAATGGAAATAGCAAATACACCCTGCACATTTCACAGATGACCAACCGTGAGGATCTCCACAGGGATAGGTGTACGCAGGCGCTGTCGGTAGCGCATGTTGATCTCCTTAACCGGCACCAGAACAGCCAAACACACCAAGGAGATCAGCAGCTCAGCCACGTTGGTGTGAGGCAGGTTCTCCATCACTGACGCTAAAGTCTGAACACACCAGTTAGTGAGCCGTGAACAAATAACGTGTTGGATTAAAAACATCAAGATGTCACTGCAAGACGCTGCTTACCTTGAAGAGGGAGAAGGTCCTGGTGTGGCGAGGGAGCCGCAGCCCCAGCATGCTTTGCAGCTGCGAGACAGTGACATGCAAGGCAGCAGCACTGGTGAAAGCCTTGACAATTGGCTCTGACAGATAGGTGGAGAGGAAGCCCAGCTGAAGACCAAACATACAGAGCTGGGGAACAAGACATGAAAGCATAGAAATATGAGTCCGCCAGGCTTCACTAAAAGACAGACCTGCCATCTCAGGAGCATTATTATTTATTCATTATGTCTTACCATAATAATGCCTGAAAGGAGTGCTACAGCGGAGGCGACTGCAATCCGCTGGGCCTCAAAGTCGGCTGCTTCAGGCAAGCTTGAGTTCATCTCCAGGGGAGAGGGAACCAGCTGCTCCACCACGGAGCCGGTCATCAGACTCACCACAGCGAAGGTACCTGGGAACACCGTCATCTCAGTAACCGTAGAAAACATGAGATCATGTAAGGCTGTAGATTAACCTGCGTATAGACGTGGACAGAAGTCTTACCTGTGGAGACGTGGCGACCTGTGCCAAAAAACATATAGAGGACCACGGGGAAAAAGGAGGTGTAAAGGCCAAATATTGGTGCTACGGATGTGAGCAAAGCGAAGGCCATGCCTGTTTGGAGAAGGACATTCAAAGAGATTCTTTCAGTCAACACATTTATTCAGAATGTGAAATCTGTACTTATAGATAGATAGGTTTTTGTCATTGTATATAGCGAGATACAACGAAACTCCGTTTGGAAGTTTCACTCCAAAGCAGCAATAAAAGACTTTAAAATGCACATGTACACATGTCAATAAATAGGAAAGTAAAAAATAATAATAAATAATAAAATACATACAATAATTTATTAGTAAAAGTCCTAGAATAGGTTGGATAATTTGAGGTGTGCAAGGTAGATGTGTCAGCATGATTTTAGGACTTATTTTGCACCTGTCCCTGTGTGTGGTTGTGGCTGGCTTTGTTTTGAGCAGTGTGTCCACAGCTCTCAGGTAAAAAAAATATGTTTTTTAGTCTGTTATATGGCAGGAGCAAATAAAGTTAACAGAGTTTAAAAAAAATTATAGACTGTATTTAATATCTGGACTGTGAGAAAGTGACAGTATAACTTTATTGTTGTTGTTGTCATTCAATTGTAACAGCATCCTGCAATATTTGCTGAAATGTATCAATATTCATTCTTACAATTAAATTAATAAAATCGTATTATTATATCATTGTTATCATCAGCAAAAACAACCCTTATCCCCCCGTTGTGTGATTGGCTCCTTGGATAACGATGATCCACCACTCACCTTGCGGAATGTGAAGAATACCAACCGTCAGCCCCCCGATAGTGTCTCCTAAAATCCATTTCTTCAGTCTGTATCTCGGCAGCCAGTTGAAAATGGGCACTCGCTCCCTCAACAGGTGGAGGCAGGCTCGCCTCGAACACCTGCACCTGTCGACGAGCTTCTCCCGGAGCCGCAGACTCCCGCTCGGCTTGTCCTCGGAGCCGTAGGCCTGTTTGAAGCGGTCCTCGGTGTAAATGTTCCTGTACACGGCCACGGACGCGCTCATGTTGTCCCCGCGGAGATGAGCGCCGATAGGTCACCGGGCAAGCGTCGCTGCAGAGGCACTAACGTTATTGTCTGTTGTTGCAATATATTTATAGCAGACTCTGCCCTGACCTCAAGAGCCATCGCATTTTCCTGCCAGATTCTTCTCAGCCAATGGCATCGCTCAGAAGCTCGACCTTTTTTGTTACAGTGTTGAACTACTTCTTCACATCTTTGTCCTGCCTCAGACAACATAAAGGTGTGCTGGTCAACTTTCCCCCCCTACAAATATCCTCTGGGTCCTACTGCTGGGAGGATTTTTTTTTTTTACAACAGAAAGTAAGTCCTTTCTTTCAACCACAACCCCTCCCTCCCTCCAAACACACACACACACACACCATCCTTTACACTATCCACAGTGTATTCTCCCTCATGTCCTCCAGAGAGCTATGCGGGAGGTACAAGCTCAGAGGAGGCACTATTAAGTCATACAATGTATACCACTGTGAAACGCCTAAAGACATCAAAGTGGTCCTGTCGGTGGAGCCGAGGTGTAACCTCAAACCCCGTCTGCTAGCGGGGAGTTCATTTCCGAGAAGGATGGATGTCTGTAATGGGTGGGTGTTTAAACTGTGTAGCCATAAGGAAACAGGGTCTGGCACCCAGGAGACCCCTGTGAAACTCAATCACACATGGCAGCCTGGTTCACGGATCAAACCACACCTTGACTCCGATCGGAGATTGTGTGCGATGAGTGACATGTTGTTCTTTGTCAGACAGGAGCGAGTACGAGGGAGCTTCGGATGAATACAAGATAAAACAGATAAAGTGGGATATGTGTGTCTGCTGGTCGTCACGTATTGTTTGCAAAATGTAGCTTGGAAATCTAACATCATATGATCAAAATAGAACTTGCCTTTTTTAACTTTTGGGCGAGTGTGAAGCAAAAGGGAGAGGTTTGGTCTGGTCCATGTTCGGGTGCTGAATGAACCTCTCCCATCTCAGGAGGCTACGTGAGGAAGTGCAGGCACTGCCGCCGTTTTCTATTGTTGTATAGGTCAACACCCAAGGACTTGGGCCTGAACGGGCCTAGACCTCACCACACGTTCCAATGTAAGATGACAAAGTATGGAGCATTATTTCATCTGTGGTGCGAGATGAAAACGTCATCGATCATCCAGCATGGTGACATGAACACAAGCATATAGAAAAAGAATCCCTTTCAACCATCACTGTTTTCCCTTTTCTTTGCTCTGGATGTTTATGGGTCTCAACATAGAGCCTGTGTGTGTATGTGTGTGTGTGTGTATGTGTATGTGTGTGTGTAACCACCAGCCAATAACAACAATAGCAAGCATGGTGTGCAGCCTGTTCTAATTCCCGGGTCATCAATCACCGCCGCTGTCTGACACTGAGGCCCCCTTAACGTCTATTTGATGACCAACGGGTTACATCAGTGTGTGTTTTTATGTCCTTCAGTGTTTCACTCTTAGTCTCTCTCCTCTGCTGTCAGTTTGACTGAGCTTTTGTTTACTTTTTTGGTTTCATACAGGGCAGGTAGTTCACGTTCAGTTTGGGTTTTGATATTAATGCTGGAAATGTGGCTGATGAGCGTGAAAAGTATTTGCATCAAATGAGATGACAAGCTGAAAGGAGGCAAAACGCTGTGTAGAACTGCACAAGTTGGATGATATCTGTGAGGTCATCACAGCGAGAGACCTCTGACTCATTGTTAATGTAAAAAGAAAAAAATATCCCTTCCCTATTATTAGTTTTAATCTAATGGATATGATATTATTTTTATTTTCGCACCTCATCAGCCCAGAGGAAGCCATAATTAGCAGGGGGCTGTTTATAAACCCACATACAGCGACAATGCTGGAGTCAGGTCAAATGATTTAACCCCGATAAATGTCTCCATTTCTTTGTAATGATTGTTGATTCTAAATTTAAAAAAAGGAAAACAATGGCTAACGTTGAAGGAAATTTTGCCCATGCTGTTGTTATTCCATGCTAGAGAAAACATTGCTAAAGATGTAACTGGAGTCAAACAGGGTGTAGAGGAGAAGTCCAGCGATGCGTTCCCAAAAAGGTAAAGCTGGATGGACGCCCCCCCAAAGTGTGATGTGTCCCCGTCTCGCTAATGTCTTAAACCAAAATGAAATAAACACACATGCATGAGTTGTTTTTGTTCCAGTGTCATATTCCTAGAACGTCTGTGTCTCTGGTGGAGAGGAGATGCAGTGATATAAGGGACTTCCTTTAAATGCCAGGAATGTGGGCCATTGTGTTGATCAGCTCCAGAGGATTTATGAACCTACAGACGGCGTGGTGTGTCTGCGGGCTGTTTAAACAAGATATTAATCAGTGGTAAAAAGGAACAATGCGTTGAATGGAAAAAGGATATGGAGTGTTAACCCCAAACTAGACGAAACCCTTCTGCTCCATCATAACACAGACAGCTCTTTATGAATTCAAACAATGAAAATGGGAATACCTGAGTGGCCCACCGGAGCCAACGGCGGCCTGCACTGGTGCCGCTCTGACAACAACAAACAAGGCATCGACACCGTTGGCGGACACAAAACGTGTCAAGTGATACGACCGTTTTTGTCTGGTGAATGTCTGGCATATTTTAAACATGAGATCACTTCACGGTCTTAAACGGGGGGGAATTACAAGAATACAAATCATTTCCAGTTACTCCGTAGCACATCGTGTTTCCATCTTAGACATTGCTACCTCATGATACCACTCTGCTTGTTGCATTAGCAACATGGCATCATGACTTTTCGTAAATATACACGCCACTTCCTGTGGCGTTTTATCTGTACGCAATTCGAGCTATCCGCGTGTATGTGTACGTTCTGAGGAAAACGACCCATCACATCCACGTGTTTGTCAGCGCCCTCTAGCGAAGCGACCATCACATCCACGTGTTTGTCAGCACCCTCTAGCGAAACGACTCATCACATCCACGTGTTTGTCAACACCCTCTAGCGAAACGACCCATCACATCCACGTGTTTGTCAGCACCCTCTAGCGAAACGACCCATCACATCCACGTCTTTGTCAGCACCCTCTAGCGAAACGACCCATCACATCCGCGTGTCTGTCAGCGCCCTCTAGCGAAATTACCCATCACATCCACGTGTTTGTCAGCACCCTCTAGCGAAACGACCCATCACATCCGCGTGTATGTAAACGCCCTTTAGGGTTATGGTTAGGGTTTGGGTTCAGCGTTGAACGCGAAAAGGCGATTGTGCGTAGTGATAACACGCCATAATGGCATACGAGTTGGCGTGTCATACATACGCCACTTCAGATCAGTCTGGCATCCACCCTGTCTCCTGCATGCTGAGTGTGTGCCCTGATCATAGAGGGTCTTTTCTATTATTCTGGTCCAGGGAGAGGCTCCAGTCATTTTGTGGACTATAGTTCCTGCTATTGTTCATTATCTGCTTTATGGGATGCTTGTCCCGACCCCCCATGGCATGCCTCTTTGGAAATAACCTTTTCTATGAGGGCCGACCGCTGACGGCCAACCCCTCTCCTCGTGTCCTTGTCTCCTCACCACTCCCATCCCTTTCCGTCTGCTGCTCCTCTCTCCATCCATTAGTGCCTCTCCTCGTGCTGTCCAGGTATTTACATTGTTTGGCTTCATGAATCATGTCGTTCTGAAGAATTCTTCCTGTCGGCCCGTGAATTCGTTGCAATTTGTCACTCACACCATACAAAGTTTCTGCAGGGGTTAAGAGCCGAGCACAACCCCGGGGCCCTTTGATGTGTTGAAAAGTGTATATTTTATGGCAGCTTGTCGGTCTCTATTATTCAGGCGATACAATAATCAAACAAGTATTACATTGTTTAACAAATATCAAGTGCTCTTTTTTTTACTGTCCCTGTAATAAACCATGTCTTGATTTCCCGGGGCAACACTGACCTCTAATTACTTTTTACGAAAGAGTAGAGTTTCCCCTCCTTGTTCACATTCATAATTTGTATACATCTTGCTTGTGAAAGCATGCAGGTTCTTTCTTTGCATGAGTCCAGTATGTCTTGAAGTGAGTTGGTGATTTCCTGTTCACTCCTGATGAACACCTTCTGACCTCCGCCACACCTACACGAGTCATGTCTATTCATCACACATCTGGGTCATGCATCTCCTGGGCGGGCGAGGCGGCACACGCCTACATCCACTGGCTCCCCGGGGAACTGTGTCTGAGTGCGTGCTCACGAAGCATCCTCTGCGATTATGTTTTTGTGTTCTCATTAAGATAACAACGCGGATGGTGACTTAAGGACCTCGGTTGAGCACGTGATCATTCCCATCTGATTAAGTGGAGGCTGGATTGTAACCATTAACTTTTCATTGCTCTTCAGTGTTAGAAACTGACACTACCACAACAGACAATTAAAAAAAAGTAAAAGTCCTGCCTACGCAGCCCATCTATCATCTGAAGAGAACAAAAGGGGAGACCTGGATTCCCATCTGACCTTCCTTTCCTTGCCGATAGACAGTCACTGTCCTGTCTGGCCGCTGTCAGGATATGGTGCCACAAATGGGAAAAAAAATGTGTTTAGTCTCATCTGTGGTATTTCTGTCTGACAGTCAGACTTACAACCTCTACTCTCCTTGAAAAAGGTGGAGATGACGCATATGGTGCTTGTATTTGTATAAAATCCACCGTCGTGCAGTACGACAGCTTTGCTCCACAGGTTTTCATCACATCCAGAAAAACAATTAGATTTACCAAACCATGTAGGGGAGCTGCTTTGACCCACGCAGGGCCTGGGTTATGGGATGTGTCACTTCCCAGCCCATGCCAAAGCATTGTGCAGCTCAAGTACACAACGGCGACACAGCCTTGAACCACATTGTAAGAGCTGCTGCTGCATTGTCTTCTTTGCCGTAGCACTTCTGTCAACACCAGATTCACTCTTAGCTGCGGCGCACTAAAGCGTCCCATACAACGAAGAAACAACATTTCCCTGTGTTGTCATTTGAAGCTCTCGGGTAACAATTTACCGTAAATTCTTCATAACTGATGTATGTCCTCAAGGGAAGAATAATTAGTCCCTAATGTACTGTACACAGAAAATAGAAAATAGAAGAAAGACCTGCATCTGAAAGCAGGGTGTTGATATGTAAGTACGTTTCATGGTACTACACAAGACAAAGAATGCTACTGTAGCACAATTATTGAAACTACAACTATCTATTAACCACATACATACTGACATATGGTTATCAACATTCAAAACAAAATGTGCATGTGCTTTGCTAACCAAATTGACACCACAATGCACATGTGAAACCACCTGAAATCCCAGCGTGAACACTCAATGGGATTCCGGTTTGGTGTGCACAGCAATGGAGGCCGATTTTGGAGAAGGAGAGTCAGAGGAAGTAGTTGTGTCTGATACTGTTACGAGTATGTGAATATTGAGAACAAGCACATTTTTGTTTGTTTCCCCATTGCATTTGTGTTTATAGTCTGTATTCATAGCGTGCTACAAATAAAAATGCCTCTAGATAATAGTGTTTTATAGTTAGCACAACAATGCCTTCGCCCAATGTCAGCTGGGATCGGCTCCATCCCCCCCACGGTGATTCATAATGGATGGCTGGATACTTAGCACATATGTGTAGTTGACATGCGAAGAGTCATTTATTTTGGTGTTTTGTGTGTGATGCAAAAATACAATTTTGGAAGCGTTTACATAGTTTTAAATAAAGAGATATAAATATTATATATATCCATATTATACATAAATATACATATTCAGGGTGTGAAATCAGACACAGTGAGGGGGGTTGAAGGGAATGAGATTTCTTTTTTGTTGGTCCACTGAAGTGACTCCAGTATTTCATCTTGTGCGTGAGACTCTGATGGAGTGGGTCCTTGAGAATCACCAGTGCAGCCAGGTTCACCTCACAGAGTTCAGGGCAGGTATATTGTGCTCGTTGCCTAAAAAGGGCTGACTCAACAACTATTAGTAGTGTGAATTTTGTATATACCAACACAGTGATCTTCCAGGTCTGTGGCTGCAAGGCGGCTAACAGCTCAAGTAACATTTCAACACTACTGTGTCTTTGTCAGAGTCGAAAAAGGCAAAAGGCAAACACATATATACTCAATGTAGAACAGGTGTGCAATTCTCATTGGATAATCCAAAAGTGGGAGGTCTCACCCTCAGTTCCTCTCTCCAATAGATTTGAAATCCTGTTCGACCAATTATCCAATGACAACTTTACACCTGTTCTACAGGTTGATGATATATACATTTTCATGTTGTCTGTGTCCATTTTGATGAAAACACAGGAGTCATCCTTTTTTCTCCTTGGAAGTTTGCTGTCCTTAAAGGCGACCCCTGTTTCAACAAAGGAGCATATTGTCACAATCATTGTGTAGCTAATTGTAGCAAGCCCTTTTCATTTCCTTTATGGAAGATATTTTTTCTTAACTCAAGTTAAGTACTGAATAAAAGCATCTCACCAACAGTGACATGTACAAAAGAGAAATATGGAAATATGGAAGGAGAAATTCATGCACGTGTTTTATGGAATTTGCAAAACATTTCACTCGCCTGTCATTTAATGACCTGGTGAAGATTCAAGTACCAAGAAGAATCCTTTATTGCAAGGAAGAAGGTCTAGAAGAAACAAAACATGGTTTCCAAAAAAAGTATTTTAATCATCAGCATTATGAATGGACACAGTGCAGAACAGTACTGTGTTGGAGTCGTGATGACATTCATTTACAGTGTTACCCCATGACATCGCTCCATTCTGTAATATTCCAAGTCCAGATCTTCTCAACGTCACCCTGAGAGCTCCATAGAGTGTTCAAAGGGCAGCTGCATCACCGGACAGCCTCTTCAGCACGTACTGGGCTGAACGCATGCAGGGTGGAGGGCAGGGAGACGTGGACCCACGACTGTACTGGCAGTCACGTCCAGACCACCTTCCTGCCACGCTGTGCCAAAAGAGAAACAAGAACGAGGGGTTTTCTATTGCACATTGTGCTAAAATTAAGAACCGGTACCAAAAAAAAGCATTGGATAGATGTATTTGGGGATGTATTGTAAGGCAGTTCTGTTTTTTCTGAGTCACATGCAAAATAAATAAAATGTCAAGCTGCAGTAGCACAAAGAGTTTGCTGCAAAAATCTTGGGTGACAAGGAAGTGGAAAGATTGATTATTTGGCTGTCTATTGTGCACCTTTATAATAAAGCTGATCCCCATGTCTAAGGCCAGGTGACTGTGACATTCATGACAACGGATAATAATGGTCGTACCATCACTGATGACGGGGAACAACATCAGTAACAGTATCTGTGCCACTGAATCTGGTCCAACATTATTGCAAGGTACAATGCCTTGTACGCCATTGTGATCGGCTTCTTTAATTTATTATGCTTTGATTCTTCCTTTCCTCTCCTCTTACCTCTCCATCACCTTTCTCTTGCTCCCATCCATACGTATTCAGCATCAAAGGGCACCCATGGCACCGGCTGGGTGGCCGCTAGCTTCTCATTTCCTCTTGTGCTCTCCAGCCATTCAGCAGTGGCGTGCTCCGTCAGGGCTGAGCGGACCCCAGGGAGTCCACCAGAAGCCTGGGCTCAGCGCTCACCAGTGCTTCCTGCTCATTTAAGAGAGCCCTCAGAATGGAGCACCATTGTCCTGGCTGTTATCTGATGGCCCCACTCAACAGGCAGACAAAGCCAAGAGCCTGGGGCCTCCCCCGAACCCCCCCAACTTACTGGCTGTGTTGAGGCTCTCCTGGTTTTTTTTTCTTCCCTTTTTGTTATACATGTAAATAGCTCAGGAAAGGAGCGCTGCAAAAGGTACATACATGCATGAAAGCGCTACACACTGTCTATCTGGCAAACCAAATTCATAGCCAATAAGAAAGATTTCACACATAACTCATTGATGTGACAATTTTACTACAAACTGTAACTTTATCCACTTGCAAAATTATCTTATTAAATAATTCAATTAAATGTTATTTATAGTGTCATATCAAAACAAAAGTTATCTCAGCACACTTTGCACACAGAGCAGGACTAGAACACGCTTATGATTTTCAAAGTCCCAACATCACCAGCAGCAAGCGTTACAGCGCAACAGTGGCGAGAAAAACTGCCTTAACAGACTTGAGGCAGAAATCTGGAGCAGGCCAGGCTCTCCATCTGCATATGTTCCATGTGTTGGTAATATTAACAGTAATATTAGCAGTAGTAGTATTATATAGTCCTCCATGGTCAACAGTTAACAGTCATCATGTGTAATTCATGGCACAATTGTCAAAAATATTTTCTCTTCCAATGATCAACGTACATAATTTTTCAGGAATAAGGTCCGGGCCCTGAAAGGGGCGTGATTTAAGGGGAGAGAGCAGGCAGACCAGAGTAGGATGACCTGTGTTTCTGTAGGCAGGTAGAAGTCCCTCTGCTCTGGGTTGGCAGGACAGTCCAACATGACACAGCTGGCCAGAAGTTCCCAAAACAGAAAACAGAAACTTTGACTTTGTTGTGTAATCTTTTACATTTGGTTGAAAGCATACATTGTTAAGCTCTGTATCCAGATACATATAATTGACACAAGATCCATTTAGTTCCTAGCACCACTTTGAGGTTGTGTGAAATTTACCATGCGGCTGATGGACTGGAGGAGCTGGGAATCAAACCGCCGATCTTCTGATTGGAGGATGATTCACTCTAACACTGAGCCACAGATATGTATTTACACACAACAATCAACTCTCCATTTTTTTTTGTCAAGCAATCCATAAACATAATCTATGAGTTGACTGATTGCTCTGGTCATTTTGCTCAGAAAGGTTAAGTTGTCCTTTTCTCCCAAGCAAATTGCAGGGAGTTGGATGTGAACACTGCTGGGGGAAAGCATTGGTGTATCATCATGAATCTTACTGCCACAGGCCTGATAGTACAGGGGCAATAATGTTTTGCTGGAGCTTTATTACCCATGGGATTTCAGGAAAAAAACTGTAGAGCAGGTTTGTATCAGTTGCATCAAGAGCAATCTCTGCTGATGGGTCAATTTCATTTGTATAGACCAACATGCCAAATTCAACTGAAAGGGCTGCAGTAACATCCTAGCTTAAAGCAAGAAACTAAAGAAACAACTGCCTGAACTGCATCAACATCAGCTGCGTGGCCAGGTGGAACTTTCATCTGCATTTTATTGTCAATCAAATTGTTACTAAACTTCAGTTCCATGTGTCTTATGTATAAACCACACCATGGTATAAATCTAATGATAGCATTGCTTTCTTGATTTCCCATGTTTTGTTATATTTCTTTGAAGAAGAAACAAAAACAAAGTTGACTTGGTGAATTTTATCATGTATGTAATATGTATAAGAGGCACAGACTGGTCTGTGTAGACCTTTACTTGCTTTTTTTTTATACACATGTATTATTTAGACTTACAGATCAGTTGATGTGCAACTGGTCTACTTAACAACCAAAGCATGTCTACATTTTGCAACAATGCACAAGACCGAGGAACAGGAGAAATGCTGCTGCGTGCTGACAGTGTATAGATTCAATATGGGAGCAGTGTCCTCTTGTGGAAAGACACAGTAAGGCAAATGCAACACACATTTTCCTCTCAATCCTGAACCAGCTTTGGTCTCATTTTGGCAGGTTTCTTGTTTCTTTTCTTTTTTTTTTTTTTTGCTCACACACAGAGAGAAGCAAGGGGGTTTCCTATAGAGACGGCATTGTGTGTGCTGTATCAAAGGGAGATTTGTTGAAGGAGCTTTGGTGTGCTGTGATATCACCCACATCAGTCAGGGCTGCCCGTGCAGATACCTGCGACCAGGGGGGGGGGGGGGGGGGGGGGCTGGACTCACTGCCTGCTCCGATTTCAGACTCCAGACCTTACAAGAAAGGCTGTAGCAGTAGAGGTTGAAGGTATCAAAACTAGCCAGAGTCACGTTTCAGACGACTTAAAGCAAATAATACATCAATCCCCTCCTGACTTAAAATCCATATGTAAAATTGTAAACATTTACCTTCTGTAGAGATGTGATTCTGAGTTGTCCTGTAACAGAAAGTCTTTATTGTCTTTGAGGTTACTGGTGTTGCCTCATCAACAGCCCTCTCTAGTGGCGAGGCAATGAACTGCATGCTGCCTCACCATGTGTGGTAAAACAGAAAGTATAGTTCTAATTTGGTGAGAGGATTAATCAAATCAATTTGTTGATATAAATGTATTAAATTCATGTTCAAATTACTCATATGCAAAGTAGAGTAAATAATATACACTTTATTTTATGGAGAGGTGACATTGTGCAAATACAATTCGCCACAATGTCACTATTTATAGCACTAAACACACAGTAAATAGCATTGCTGTCGGTAACAGAGAGAAAATCCATGCAAAGTAATTCAATTATTTAAGCATTAACAGAACCACAATATTTGGGAGAGAAGAGTCCAGAATAAAAAAATCTGCAAGTTCATTTAATTCAAGTGCTGCTGTATTAAAAGGTGAATACTGTTACTGGCACTTTGGTTAAATTGATAATCAATTCACGAATATCTGGTCAAAAATAATGATAAAATTATGCATTTATACTGTGGAACTTCTTCCCTCCAAAGAAATTGATATTTGTTCAGTTTTAATGAGTGTTTTTCCAGAGAAATACCAGAAAAACTTCAAAATAAAAAAGCAAAATGAATTGAGAGAGGAGGGAATGCAATGTTTTTAAAGCATTTCTTTGGAGTGTAGTCCAAGCAACATAAGCAATGGCCTGTTTTTTTACCTGCGCAATGAAACAGCTCAGGACTTAGATATTAAAGTGATGATGTGCAAGTAAATACATCAGATGCGAAAAATTAAAGCTCGTATAACAACTGAGGAACACTAACTCAAACTGATTCATCCATCTAGATCTCCCCTACTTTCTCCTCTCTTCTTTTTTGAAGATCAAGCAATGGCAAAAAGTTGAATAATTCTGCCTCTTTGATCTACACACACAAGTGAGAGTTCATTTCCATTTTTGATTTTTTTCCCCCTCCTTTCTGTAAGAGTGCCAGCATCAAGATTTACCTTGGTGTGCAAATGTGCTGGAATAGGTTAAAAGGAAATCTCGCTGCTCTCTCAAAGCACAAGTGCAGATGTTATGAAGTTAATTAAAAATTTAGCAATTCGTTTCTCCCGTCCCAATTTAGGCAGCATCAAATAGAAGAAAACAGACGGAAAAATGACTTGTGAGAGAAGTCCGTGCAGTCTGTCTTTTCACATGTATGGCAACGTCAACAAGGAGGAACACTTCTGTAATGTAAAATTCAGCATGATACACCGATCCTTCACACCTTTTTGCAATTCTTCACACAGGATGCATCATGAATCACTATATTTAATCCTGTAAATGTGCATGTTACACACTTTTAAGAAACCAGTTAATCAAATGTTAAATTATTTAGGGTTCAGTATCTTGCCCAAGGACACTTATATCTATTTTTCCAAACCAGTAACAGTACATTGTTACTGAAGAGATCAGAGATGAGTCCAGTCAGTGATCATCGGGTTTCCCAAAGACATTTCACACAGCCTGCCTCCTTTGGAAGACGAGACAACAGCGATAAACACATTTTAAAGCCCCCCCACCCCCACCCCCAATCAGCCCAACAAGTAACCCGGTTTTATCACTGTTTACCAAAATTGCATCAGTATGTTGACATAAGCCCAGAATCTTCTCCCAACTCTTCAATCTCCTCCCAAATAATAGTGCTATCCACAGAAAGGATGTCAAGTCTCAAGGTGCTGCCCACCCCTCTCCACTCCCCCTGTGTGGATGATGCTCCAGGAGGAGAGAGGAGGGAGGCGGGTGGATGATGAGGGGGGGGGGGGGGGGGGGGGTTTCTGCGCAGGTGTTGCAGCTGCATTCGTACACAATTCCTTTCTGTGCGAGCAGAGCTCGGCGTTAGCCTCTCTGTGCTGCCTCCCCCCAGTGGGACCCCCTCCTCCACTGAGTGATATTACAAGCGGCAGCCGTGCGCCTCTGATCTACATGCGCCGGGCTCCCTCCTGGTCCTGGGTGAATAGCGCTTGACTTGTTCAATTTGTTTAGAAGCCGCGTTCGACGCTTTGAAGCCACACATTTTAGCATAAATCATAACCTGTCTCCTTGCTCACAACTGCTTTGAAATGCAACATCTGCTTTTGAATCCCCTGCTTTACAATTAGTTAGGCAACATCAATAGATTGACTCCCTATCATTTTTCTTGATAATGAACTGCTTTGTACACGTGCAAGGGCATTAGTGGTGGGCCCATTTGATTTTTTTTTTTTGCCAAGGCCAAGGTCCTGAGACTGATCCATCTGCGTCACACGCCAGGGCGCCGTGAACTTCCCCAAAGTGCTCGGCGTGGTTGCTGCCTGCAATCAGACGGCACGTGTTGAATTGGGTGAACCTCCACGGTAACCTACTTAGGAAGTGTCATGGTTGTGGGGCATGTTACCGGGGCCATGTTGTTTACTCTTTCATCACACTCTTCAGGTTCCCTGTTTGTTGGTTTGTTTTGCAAAGCACAGCCTTCTGTTGAGCTGTGGGAAAAGTGCGGAATCAAAGTCCCGGAGAGCAGCCCGACGTTGACACTGATAAGCTCGGCCTGTCACTATCCATTTGTCTGAATGACATTGACGCTCAGGTTGGATCTCTGGAGGAAGGAGACGGCACACGTGGAACTCAGGTGCATATGCTGCCGCTGCTGCGTGCCGGAGAGAGAAAAAGTCCACGCAACTTTTGCTAAATGAAGTTTGTACGGCTCTAAAGTATATAATACTCTGAATTGAAAGGAAATATTGGCAGGAGTCGGAGTTTGTTGCTCGACGTACTGTACCAAAGTTCAAACTCAAAAAAAAAAACCCTCATCCATCAGTTAGAAACCTCTCATCAGGTGCATTAAGAATTCTTTTTGCAGGTTGAAGGGGAAAATAACAATCCCAAAGATTTTATTTTCAAAGGCAAGCATTTGATCAGTAGTCATCAATTAAACTTACTGAGGTGCAAATTACACCACACGGATTAGATGAAAGAGCCTCCGTGTCATTTGGCTCCCCTCCTCCTCGGAGCTCGCCTGCTTGGCGGTACACACAAACAGCGGGCTGATCCCTGGCATGGCGGTGACAGGGTGACACTTCCCCTCACATTACACAGGCTGAGCTGACGGAGGGGCTTAACAGATAGTGGCATCACAAGCATACGTTTACAAATAAATCTACTGCTCTGGCTGTGCGGCACTCCTCTGCACATGTAGCCCTTGTGTCCCCGCTCCTGCTTTGCATTTCTGATTTCAGCTGGAGCCTTGCCATAAGATCCGGTTACCATACTGACGCGGGTCCCTCTTCCCAGATGGCATGTTTGGGGCTTCCTGGGTAATATTTATGAAATGGGATTTAAGACTTTGTGGGTTTGGCTTTTTTTCCCTAATGCTGCTGACGGCCTTCTGCACACACGACAGCGATACACGACACAGTCGGCCCTTTTCTCCTGTGGTGTTAAACAGGGTTAAACATGAGTCATAATACTCAACATTAGAGCGAATCCATTCTTTTGATAACTGTGTGATTTTATTCCTGTTTCCTTCCAGAGTCAGTCCCATCTGAGTACAGGAGTTTAGATCAGACGGCGGCATCGTCGTGACAGGTGCTCACATCTCCCACAGCCACTGAACAAAGCTATAAGATCAACTGGCAGAGGTCCCTGCATGCTACAATACCCGCATTGAATTGATGGCTGTAAACGATATTGTCAAGTATAACAGCTAATTATTTATCTCTGTTCATCTTTGCCTAAATGCGCTTGGAGATGCTTCATGATTGATAATCCCATTGTTTCCTCTTCTCCCTTTTGTCTCTGTGTTTTTTGCTTTTTTATTATTCATTTTTATGTGGCATTGTACAGACAGGCAATTGTAGGGAATTCATCTTTTTAGGGAATTTACACAGCAAACCCTATGAATAAACAATTCATTTCTTTCCTGGTAAATTAGTTATCATTAATTTTAAATGCTGTGTTGGGGATATGTATTAACATAAATGCATCATGCTCACAAAGGGTGTGACAGTGGATACTTAACGCACCAACAGGCATTTCAGAGAGGATGTCAGCCAGCTGACAGACACGCCGTCTTTCATGAAGCAGCCATCGACGTTATTGGTCGAGTTTAATGACAAATGTGAAGAATTAAACTCCATCTGTCAAGATACAAATACAGAGACCAGATAAAGAAAACAAGGTTAGACAAAGAGAAGCAAACAAACAAATACAAAAACAAGAAATAATGAGATTAAATAAGATTTATAAAAAAACACTCTTAAAATGAGGCTGGAGCGCAGCTGGTGAGGTTAGCTTAGCATAAACGCTGGAAATAGGGGGAAATGGCTTGCATGGTGTTAAAGTAATAAAATCCATTAACCATAATTTCTACAATTAAAAAAACAAAAAACAACCTCCTTCGCCCACTAACATCTGACAAGTCTTCAGTGGGAAAGGTTACATTTTACATTCATTCCTGGGACAAATGAAATGAAATGAATTCCTTTAAATGAAAGTTTAAAGGAATTTGGATAATTATCATAATAGCAAAACATATAAAACTCATTCATTCACAGAGTTAGATGTGAAAAGAAACAGCTGTTATATGTGCTCCTCAAAGTTACCAAACTCCATTGAGAGAAACAGTCATTTTAACTCGCTGATCATTTTTAAAATACCTCAATCAAACTTGACAAAAACAAAATGAAACAATCACCAACTCTGTTTGAGTTTAAAAGAGATACTTAATAAGTTCAATTAAAATGTTTCAATGTTGACTAACCCTGTTTTCAGGTGCAACCAGATAAAAAGCAGGGACATACTCATCTGCTGGGAAAGGAGTCTATCAGCTATTCTAGTTTTTTCCTGCATACCTATAAATGTGGGGGGAGGCCTTGTTAACACGTATATCTTGTTTGTTTAATTTAATGAGGTCACCATGAGGTTCACAGCCAACAAGCAGAAACGTAAGGATGCTCCCAGATAGAGATATCTTCTTTCTAAGCTGAGACAAGCGGCTGCTGCCTCCGGCTTCATATTGACCAGATAACAGCGAGGTATCAATCCCTTCATCTATCTCTCAGGCAAAAAAAGCTGGGCTTTTTCACAAGAATGCTGAATTACTCCTTTAACTGTCTGAAAATGATTGAATTGACTTCTCTGTGTGCCCTAAACCACACTTGAGGCTTTCCTAGTAGCAGTGTCACGTTTTATCTCCTGACTGACTACACGTCTTTTCATGCCACAAGTCTTTTTCAGATCAAACGCCATATTTTATAGGCCGAAACCTTCAAAGCATGTCACATCCTGTCGAGATGATGAAATGATTATGAAGCACTGTGAAAGTGACATTCGGCAGATGGACTGTATCCATCTTTATCACCGCGGAGTTCCTGTACGACTTTCCTTTGATAAAACATGAAACACCTTCTCTGCTCAGATTTTCAGCCTGTGACAAGTGTTTTAGTTTCAGCACTGATATATATATATATATATATATATATATATTTATATATATATTTATATATATATAGTGAGTTTATCGTGAGACTATTACACAAAAAGCCCGTTTTGCGAGCTCCTTTTGTTACACAACGTTGCTAGGCAACACAACCTTTTGTTGCAAGATAAAACTTTTTGACCGTCAAAATGGAGATTTTAGTAGATTACGCTTGACTAGTAGTGTAACGGGCATTTCGGTTCATTTTCTACAACATTGCCACAAAAAGGTGAGCGATTTCTTCAATCCATTTCTTTTATGTACTTCCTGAAACCCCCCTCCATTCATTCTCCCTCTCCCCCCTCCCTCCCAGTCTTTCGTCTCTGGGAGTATGGGTGCATGTCAAGTGATTGTTGAATTGAAATATTGATGTGGAGTATCAAAGCATGGCGTAGCACTCCTGTGTTTCCAGAACTAACCACGAAGCGCTTTGATCAGATACTCCTGTGATCTGACTTCTGAAGTTGTTAAGAGTGCTGGAAAACAAAATGCAAACAAACTTCAAGTGCTCTTGGTATTGATAAAAGTTTTCTTTGACAAGGGGAGATGTGTGCTGTCTGCCCAAGACTGGAGATTTTGGGGTTTTCGTACATGCTAATGGACAAGAGATGAGGGAATTATTGTAGTTTTTCTACCTCTGGCGTACCTCGCAATGTAAACAGAAGTACGGAGGGGAGGGAACCATTACAGAAGCATGCTGCCATATCAACTCCAGTTGTAATGCTACATTTTTGCTATTCTTTTTGCTGTTCTAACATATGTTAGAATTTACCTGTTTGTTTAGTCTGCAAATGAGAACAGCCTAAAAAAAAGAAAAACACTAATAAAAATGTAGTTAAATCCTTTCAAGCACATACAAAGCTGCTTGTGTGAAAATTAAATAATTCATTCATTATTTTGGACGTACAAAATAGAATATACTGTTTTAATTGAGGTGTTTCAATTGAGGAATTAATTCATCGCTGCATTCTCTTTGTGTGAGTACTAGCTTTATCAGTTTTTCCATCAACTTCTTAGAGACAAACATGTAGAAGGATATCAGGGGCAAAGGTCATTTTAGTGTAGAATTTTAAATGTCTAAATGGGAAGACAGTGGTCTTGAGTGGTGCATCTGCACACATGACATGGCAAAACTGATGAAATAATCATGACTGACCTGAAAATGTTCAACAGTGCATGCGATTTTTCAAATTCTCCAATCGACCACTGAGCAAAGCACATGAGAGTAAACCTTATCAATATACCTCTCTCTCTCTCTTCAGTTTATCTCCCACTCAGCACCTCCCTCTCAAACAACACACACACACACACACATACACACACACACTCCTAACTCAATAAGAAACAGGAAAAGGACTCCTGAATGAGGTATCAGATTGTTGCACTGTAAAGTCCAGCTGTTGGTGTTGCGCCTCGTCCCAATGAAACCGAGTGTCATGGTAATTACACCCCATCTTGTCCCGTCTTAGGTTTGAATGGTTAAAGAGTGAAGCACTGCAGTCAGCAGCAGGATTTTACATGCTGTCTGTCTCATCCATTAGACCACATTTGTCACATGAGGGCCATTGAGTCGGCACGGTGCTGTAAAATTGGCTTTTTGACATGGCCACCAGTACAAAAGCTGCTCCCCTGCCACGGCCACCCCTCTTTTTTTTGAGTGCAGATGGTCAAGACAGCTGGGACAATTTAGTGATCTGAGACTTTTAAACTGCCCCCCAGGCATGATAAAACAGCCGGAGTAGCCACTTGCATATTCTACGCTCTCGGCTTAAGAGGTAAGATTATGTCCGCAACAAAAACAGCACCATTTGTTTTTAACAGTGTGCAAAAAAAAAAGGACTTAAACCTCTTCCACCATCGAGAGGCTTCAGAACATTAAACTATCAGAAAAAAACAAACAAAAGAAACCCATGTTGAGTTTTGAGATGTGTTCTGTTTTTCTCAGATGTGTTTCCTGTTTGGAAATGGGTGCACGAGAGCTTCTGCAACGCCTTGCTGGAATACAGCCTGCGTGGGTTTTGAAGTTTGAATTCGCTGGTAGCCACCCAGTCGGAGGCAGCCTGCAACGTATGACGGAGCGGACCTGATTACCAGCAATCTCACCAGCTGTTTAATGAACACAGGGACCTCTTTCTCTGGAATGAGTTTTCCCTTGAAAACTGTGGAAGCCGTATCCAGGTCTATTTAAATGAGGTAACATGGGGAAGGTAAGCACCACCACATGAGCATTGTTTTCACAGTTCAAAGTGAGGAGAGAGTACTTTGCACTTCAAAGCCACTCATCTGGGAGGCAGTACAGTGGGGGTGGGGTGGTGTGTGGGGGATGAGGGGACAGGAAATAAGAATCAGGGTAATTAACAACTTCTGCTCCGTAATAAACCCGAGACATAACAGTATACCTCTGCCTCCCAAATACAACTCCTGTTTTCATGTCCTGCATGCTCTTTTCCTTTACTACCGTTTGCTTTCATCCTAAATGTTCACTTTAATTAGGAATTAGACTATTTTGCTCAATTCTACTGGAGTTACATCACATGTATTAATATTTGCAGCGGGAGTTTGTATCATGTATTAAAATCTATGCATTTTCTTTCTTTCTTATTTATTTATTTTATCAACTGCAGTATGGAATTGCATACGTTTATCCTTTCTGAAATGTATTTTTGGTTCATTTATATTTTGAGTCATTAGGAAACATTTTGAGCTCATTAAAATGCATCATCTTCCTCCTTGTTGATTTTGCTCAATCTAATAAGCTACTCATTCGAGTCTAACATCATGCAATTATTTTAGAGATGAATATTATCCCCATCATGTTTCAATTCCAACACACAGGTCTTCAGATTTTGCTCAGTTTAGTCTTTTGTCTAAAATAACACACAATCTGTGTGATGTATTCGCACGCTGCAGCTGAAGTCTGCACGTCATTGTGAGTCTGGAGACATCTTTTGTTTCAAGCCGAGGTGTCTCTCTGTCAAGGACATAATGTAAGCCGCTCTGCTTTCACACCAATTACTTCAAATAGGCCCGGACCAAATGGTACAGTTTAGTGATTATCTTCACTGCCTTTAATACATGTTTTTGTGAAAAGCTGTAAAGTCTAACAATTACAACAAAGTGGAATACAAGAACATTTGCATTTCTGTTCAAATTTAATTGAGTAAATAAATGTATTTCTCTTTTTTAGCTTGATGTGTGTTTATTTAAGGATCATAGTCTGTGAAACAGGGAGCGCCAGATAAGTGAGGATCCAGGCATTTGCATGAGAAACGGGTTCCCAGCCTGGATTCAAACTCTTAACATTGTAATGGTGAACAGATTTACAGAATGAGATTAAGCCTCAATCTGCATTTAATGGAGCAGATCTGAAGCGGCCTCTACTTGAACCCTGATATGTGAGAATGTCACACAGGGCAGCCTATTTGACATGTCACCCACTGGTGAGAACTCGGAGGCTTTGATTGAGTTTTATCAATTAGCTTTGTGAGGGAAAATACTGTTACTGAGTGTGTGACCCTCACGCCTGCCAGGCCAGCCTGCTGCCGCGTAAAGAAACCAAACGATTTTGTTGTGTGTCATCCGGAGAAAAACGAATAATCACTGAATTAAATAATAATGTGTTTATTAATCGCTGTTTATTAACTCCAGCAAGTGATGTTGTTTAATTAACTAACTGTTTAAATTTCTCTTACATGGAGTTAAGTGTTCATCCTTTGTTAAATTGAGTGATGCAAAATGTATGTTATGCTTTCCTGTAAGTAGGGATAGGCCTACATTTTTTAAATACATCTCTTATTTGTTTTCAATAGATCATATACAGTAGTTTGCCCACTTTTTCCATTCAAAACTGCATCGTTGATTGTTGCCAAAAATATAAAAACCCATGCATGTATCTACTATCTTTACTTGAATTCCCACAGTGGAGTTGAGGCAGTATGCAAATACTCCCCGAGTAGGAACTATGTTGACTAAGCTGGCTATATTAATTTTAGATCTTTTAGACAGAGTAAGCATTTTGTTCTGGTGCAAAATGTGGTCCTTAATGTGGCAACTGAAAAGTTGCTGCAACGCAATTGTTAACACTGAAATCTCTTCTTTTAAAAAAAAAAGTTAAATCATGCAGTTCTGATGGTTTATTTGAACATTTAAAAATGATTAAATAACAGAAGTCCAGAGAAGGTGAAATAGCTAATACAGGAAACCTCTCATCATGCCTTCTTTTCTTCAGAACAATTGGAGGAGGAGTCAGCTCGTGGGTCAGCATTTGGTTGAAATTGAGTGAAATTATGAGAAGCCCACCCCTTCACCTAACAACCCCCCTCCTTCCTCCTTCACATCTCCCCTCTATTGACTCGCTCTCCTGCATCACCGGAGACCCCGTTGAGAGGATCTTTTCTCTCTATAAAGAGAAGATGCGGCTCAAGCTCTGAGCTGATCGCAAGGATTTACTGCGCGTCTCTCTGCCTCCAACTTCCTCGGCCGCTCCGACGCCACCTTTTACCGGAGCGCACGAGCCTTACGTACCTAGTGGACGGAGGGACGTTTGAATAACGCGGGATTTCTCCCAGGCTGCTCTGCCAAAAGTGTCTGAGTCATCCGAGACGCGAATGTGAGCATCTTTTTGGGGTGTTTTTTTTTCTTCTTCTCCCTCCGCGCTCCGAGCTGTAGTTTAGACGAGCAGTTTGTGTTGCAGGTGCGTGGAGAAGCAGCGCGAGGACAGATGGCTGCGCTCGCGATACAGAGGACTGATAACTTTTTGCACACCTTCTTACAGGTTCGTTGTATAATCCGCTCTTTGTGTCGCATTGCATGCTGTGTGTTACAAACCACTTCATATAAGGAATATGCTTCACCTGCTTGATCTGTGTGAAGATAATCAAACCCGTTATAATATATATATATCATCATTTTATTGTTTATTGGATTTTTTTTTATTGATTGTTCGTTTGATCTCCTTGGGTATTAGTAGATTTAGATATTTGTTAAAATTAAAAATGACTTAAAAACTTTTAATCATCTTGATAGTGGCTTATGGTTTGTTTTGTCCCTTCACAGGACCGGACGCCCAGCTCCTCTCCAGAGGGAGCACCCAACGCCCTCTCCTTCCTGGCCACCACCTGTAGCCAGGCCTGGCAAGTGGGAGGCACCATGGGCTCGGAAGGCTCCCAGTTCCCCTACGAAAGCACTGTCAGCTCCACATCGGGAATGTTTCAGCTCTGGAGCAACGAGATGGCGCCCAGCACAGCGCTCAGCACGCACCAGATGACCTTCACGGTGCCTAAGGTGCAGTTCCCGGGACACATGCAGCCCGGGCTGGGTCACCATCATCATCACCCCCATCATCACCACCACCACGAGCTGCCTCTCACCCCTCCGGCTGAACCTCCATCTTCCTACTCCTTCGAACTCTCCCCCGTCAAAGTGCTGTCCTCGCAGCCGCAGGCCCCCGGCCCCTATTACCCCCAGCACAACGGTGTGGCACAAAACTTCCCCAGCTTCATCCAGAACTCCTCTGCCAGGCATCACCTTTCTGGAGGCCACATGGATGAAGGGCAGCAATGGTGGAGCCTACCCCAGACCAACGCCACCTCCTCCAACCACCCCTTCTCCTTAGGCAGACAGCTGGTTTTGGGCCACCAGCCCCAGATAGCTGCTCTTCTCCAAGGCACCTCCAAGGGCCTGCTGAGCTCCACCCGCCGCTGCCGCCGCTGCAAGTGCCCCAACTGCCAGGCGAATGGCGGAGGGCTAGAGTTTGGAAAGAAGAGGCTACACATCTGCCACATCCCGGAGTGTGGCAAAGTGTACAAGAAGACGTCTCACCTCAAGGCACATCTGCGCTGGCATGCCGGGGAGAGGCCCTTCATCTGTAACTGGCTCTTCTGCGGTAAAAGCTTCACCCGCTCTGACGAGCTACAGCGGCACCTCCGCACACACACCGGAGAGAAGAGATTCGGGTGCCAACAGTGCGGCAAGAGGTTCATGAGGAGTGACCACCTCTCCAAACATGTCAAGACCCACCAGACCAGAAAGAGCCGGTCTGGGCAGCCTTCGCAGGGCATGGACCCTCTGCTCACCAACATCAAGAGAGAGTAATCTCTGTGGTCCAGCATTGAAACATGATGATCGAGAGTGAACAGACTGTGTGACTTACACTTATTGCCATAGGTTTGCACTATAGAGAGTGAGCATCAAGCTCTTCTTCTCTTGTCAATGCCCTACTTTTGACTTCAAGTAGAACCATAAAAATATATTTAGAGACCGATTCCATCAAAGTAATCGTGTGCTGTTTGAGGCGAGACACCTTCAAAGAATTCCTGAACCATTTTTTCAGTGATATTGTGAGTTTTTGCTGAATCCCCTGAAACAAAACAGATTATTTTTATGCCTTTAACAATTTAATATTTGTTTAAATTTCAATTGATGTGAAAAATGTTTAAATGTCCGCATTCATTTGTAAATATTCTGTGAAGGATGTGGCAGACATGAGCGAAATCCTGCAGTGTTTATTATCATGTTCAGAGTAAATGTATGCCTTAGTACAGCTCAAGGTTGCTGTATAAAAATGATAATTTCTGCTCTTGAAAATCAGTTAGAAATGGGGAAGATGTTTCTGTTGCTAATGATAATTAGATTTGTATTCCAAAAACACGCTTATTTGTCGGCTTCAAGGTAGGGATCTTTTTTTTTTTTTTAAATGTGAGTCTTTGATCTACAGATTTATCTCGTCTGCTCTTAGGCAGCAACGAGAAGCACCGTTGCTCCAGATCAGCAAACATTTTAAATGTTTAAAGTCGTTGTATATTATGTAAAAATATCATGAACAATTTTATCAGGGTTATGGCCGCATGTACATTTTAATAAACACTGTCCTTGCTGAAAAAACGGTTTCTAATTATGTTATTTCCTTATATCTTGGCGACTGATTGTGAAGTAAATATCTATGACAATGGTGTTAACCCTCTTAGCTCATTCAGAAAATGTGTGAATTTCCAAAGCCTTAAGATCTAACATTTTATTTAAATGATAATTCAATTGCATTCAGAATACAAATGCAGCTCATTGTGTTGTCGGTGTGAAGGAAGAAGCTCCTAAAGAAGCCCTAACATGGTGGGCTTTTTGAAGATTTTCACACCTCAGAGTAAATACCCAATCCATTGATGTGTGTTTGTCTCGCCTGCTGCAATCAAGTTCACAGTCATGTGGCTTTAATGAGTGTTTTCTTTCTCTCAATGGAGAAGATTGAGTCAACAGATGCAACAGAGGGCACTGGAGAGGAATTCCCCGTGAATGGGACCCCTGTTGCTGAGACCCCCTCAGTGGTGACAGGAACTCCCTTTGATTTTGCACCCTTGTGAAAGTTAATACCCCCCCAACCACCCCCACGTCCCCAGCCTCCATATATTACAGCCGTGTTACGATCGACTCTGCTTTACTGCCCAGAATGGGGCTTTATTCAGGGGCCAGCCAACCAGATGTCTGCTCATCCAGGGGTTTCTTCTCTTTGTTTTTAATCCTGTTTGAACTTTCTGCGAGGGGGATGCCACAGCAAGCGAAATGCTTCGCCCTTTGTCTTCGTCAGAGGCTCCCGAAAGTGGGATCTGAAGACCTCCATGGTGTCTATAGCTAAAAATAAGTACTTAAGTTAGTTAAATGAATTAGAAAGGAGCACAATACATATGCGTATGATTTATAGTGTTGGAAAGAGATAAGTCTCTGTAGACGATTAAAGTAGCCTATACAGTTATTTTAATCAAGGGAGATTATGTCAAGCAGTGGTTTGGGGGTCCTGGGGCCCATAAGGGTCCTTGAGGGGGTTTCAGGGAGTCCCCCCAGAATGGAAGAATAATTTATTTTCACTATAATTCCACCCATAAGCAACAAAATGAATGTATGATAATTTTGGTCATGGCTTTTGGACTTTTCTTCCTTGTATTTTTCTGAAATAAAAGTTAGATTGGGACCGTGGCACAGAATCCCATCAAATGGAGATCCGTAGTCTAAATATCTTGTCGGACCTTTACGTGGAATGAGTTGGGAACCACTATAGAGAAACACACACACCTGAACTTTCAAAAAGACACTTTTTATTTGATATGATACAACAGTTTCTACTCAGTCAAACATGGCATTAACCAACCCTCTCCTGGTTTTACGTCCCTGCGTTTGGTTCTCTGTAGTGGTTTTAGTTTGTAATGAAGAAAAACAGCATGAATTCCCCACGAAAACGACACCGTTCACATTAACTGCAGGTGGATTCTGTGAGATGGTTTCACTCACCTTTCCAATTTATTTTGAGTAATTTATTATTGCCTTTTGGACGGATTATTGAGCAGCTGTTGCTTCATTGTGAACACTGAAATATGAGGCCTATTGATCTTTGGTGCAGCTGTATGAACCAACTAAACTGGAAGTGAAAGCCTTGTGGGGACCTCTACTGGCCAAAGAGAAGAACTGACCTAATATTGACAGGATAGCCTCCTTCATCTCCTCTTTTTGTTGTTGCCATTAAGGCATTTCAACCCCGATAGTAACACAGATATCTACGATTGTTTTTGCGAGACTTGTGGCAAAGTGAAATAAGAGCATGAAACGTTTGAGTGATGAGCTGCTGTTTTTTGGCACTGTTGTCTGAGGAACAGGGAGCATGCAGATTCGTCAGCATCACTCCGTATATCCAGCAATATATTATCCTTCATTTTTAACCAACTGGAATGGCAACACTTGGCATACCTGGGTCATTCTTCATCTTACAAGTGGAAAATTGCCTTTGTGGTACGCAATGTACAGTGTTTAGTACATGAGGGCAAAAAGCTAACAGCGATTATAGAAATGGTGCACATCCTTGACATGACAACAGTGGACTAATAAAACCATTCATATTAGTTTAAACCAATGCACTTTAAAGGATGTGTGCCCCCCCTCCCACAAAAAAAAAAAAAAAATACAGGCACTCTATTTCAGCCTGGAAAGAAAGATCTGTGTAAAGTTGCATTGTGTCAGTCAGTCACCAAGGAGATGTTGCATGCAAGACTTCTGGTCGGCGCAGCAGTCCCTTTGTACTGTATCTCGCAACTACTCAGCCCAAAGAGTATAAAAGTAGTCCGAAGTGACGTCATACACGCGAAGGTCCTCCAGGGGGCTCCCTCACACCTTTTTTGTCCAGATCAAACAAGAGCCGGTCAAACAGAATACCAGAGCACATGGGGGGCTCTCAACACTGTGGCAAGAAAGAAAGTTCTTCACTTTCAGTTGAAATTCAAGTGTGTGAAGTCCTTGTGGTGTGTTCACATCAAGTGTTCGGCCGTTCCCTGTTCTTGTCGACACAAACAGCGAACTCAGTTGTCAGCAGGGGAATGACAAAATGTACGAGTCTTCACAATGGGGCATCAGAAGAAAAAAACGTCATCAAGGAAATTTACCAGAGGATACTCCTTTGCACATTCATGCACTCAAACACATCCGCACATCGCTGCATTAACAGACATTCAGGCACAGACGTAACTCCAGTGATGGCCCCAATCAGGAATGGATATTTCTTCTTCACACAAATTCCCCTTGCCCTTCGAAAGAGAGAAGAGTATGGTGTACAAACTCTCAAAAAGAAAAGGTAAAAAGCGAGTGTTTTCACTCTGAACCCAGGAACATCCCACTGGGTGCTGTTCATGTACACTCGAGGTGTCCAAGGCTCGGCCCCTGCCACTGAATGGCTCTAAAAATGTATGTTCCTTCAAGTTCCTTAATTATCCTCCAGAAATCATGACTGACCCAGGAAAGGGTCCCACCTGGTATAAACAGACAGCAGACAAGTCTTCTTCACCTCCACAGCTGTGGCATTAGCGCCTGAGCATCAGCATTCATAGGTCATCCTCGTCCAGCTGAGCCAGATTGCTGGGGCGTCGTCCGGCTGAGGGGCCCGACAGTGAAGCCTGGCTCCCAGCATCGGGAACTTGACCCCTTCGGCAGCCCTCTCCTGCTCTCTGCTGGGGATAGAGGGAACATTCATCACAGATATAAAGGAGTTCCATGTGCTGCACTCACATATCTACTAATAAAACCTCAGTTTCACCATCATACCAAAGACAAACCGTATTCATAAATCCAGGAATTCATTCATCATTTGCAGCCAAAGCCTAAAAATATATTGGAACACAACATTCCATCTATCCATCTCTGGCTTTGATAGGCATCTCGCTCTGATTTCCTTGTCTGGCTCAGCCTGCTTCCTGTTTATTATGTACCGAGCATATCCAGCCTTAGTAAAGGAGAGAGAGAGAGAGAGAGAGAGAGAGAGAGAGAGAGCTGGCCTGTCAACACTGCCTCGCTGAGGATAACAGCCCAGTGATGACAGAGGGAGACGTCGCTAATGGTGGTGTAAAATCCAACAACAAGATGCTCTCATTGTTGACTGGCCAGATGGTTAAAACATCAAAGTAAGGGCAGACAGGCCTGAAATAGTAAATCTTACATCGTGTGTAAAACACTTAGATGTGGAGATTTTCCCTTCTTTGTGTTCAACTAGAGGAAACAAGTGAAGACTAATGAAAAAGAGATTTTTATTGATTCCTTTTTCATCCAGTAGGGGGGGAAATAGCTCTTCTTATGACTTGATAAATTCACTGTTTGTGTGTTGAAATGAATGGTTACCATTGACTAAAGTTTCATCTCATCTTTATTAAACCTTATTGGGCACATTGCAGCTATTGTTAGACATTGGGTAATGACCCATTATTTCCCCAGGCTTTAGCTTCCTGTGGCCTGTGTCATTGTGATTTTCTGCTATACTCAAGAGTACCATGTTCATCAATGTGCAAATTAATTATATTTTAAAGGAAACATTAAGAAGCCGATACAGACAGCCTATGTCTCCAAAGGCATGCATACTACACATTACCTGTGCACTTTGTGTGGTGGGTGTGTACAGCCCATTTGACACAGTTTGACAGTTTGGCTGATCAGCGAAGCCCAGTTGGATGTGTGACGGAGAGACAGTGTGGGAGTCGGCGAGGCATGGCTGGACCACGGCGGGCTGCAAAACGCAAACAACAAGTAGGTCACCGAGCATGCACACAATGCCATTTGTTGTTTTTATTACCCCATGTGTGCGACCGACCGGTACCCGCAGCCAAAAAAAGCTTAAGAGATAAGCTGGCCTGGCAGTGTCTTTGGCGTCTCATAAATAGAAATACTGTGTTTGAGTGTTATTGCATAACAGTGTAGGGCAGAGAAAGAGACAGCTAAAGACACCTACGTCGCGCAGTGAGTACGTCTCGTTGGCTCCTTGGCCCTGGCCTTGGCTTGGCAGGTACAGCGTGGGCAGGGAGGTATTGTGGGAGTGAAGGGAGGGCAGCTTATGACGGTCAATAGAGGCAGAGGAGTGGGGCCGCAGGGCACCGGCGGTACACAGAGGGGGCCTCATGCTGCGGCCCAGGCTATTAGACTTGCTCTCTCGTCGCTGGTACTCAATAGGTGACTGTAAGGCTGAAAGACAAAAGAACAGACACAGTTTATGAAGCTGTGTACCTGATTCTAAATGTTTACAGAACTTCCTTCAACTACCCTATTAACATTTTGAATGTAGATATAAGTAGATAAAGACTTTTAGATGTATTCATTTAGAGTATTTTTTAAGAATAACTTCTCCTCTGAAGGCATATTTTATATTATTACAACTGTTTTTATATATTTTTGTTCTATTATCACTTATGGAGCTATAATTATTTAACACTCGTATCTGCCTTATAATGTTTTATAAATATTTTATTGAAAGTCTGTATAGTGCTTATTGCAATATGGCAATATGCTATATAGGGGGTAAAAGAAAAGAATTATAGATGTGTCTGTGCTGCACAAAGAATTCAGTAAATGATGAAAAGGTTTAAGAGTATGGATGTAAAATGCATAGTAACATTTTGATATTCCTTTGTCAAAATGTAGGGTTTTTATTGAATATTAGATCCGAGATAAAATTGTTACCAAAACTATATGATTCTGATGTAGTATGATGATTTTTTATTCCTAACTTTTCTTTTTTTTTGGCAGGATTGGGCTTCCGAAGGCCAAGATAACATGGTAAAAAAAAAAAAACATCTCAACTAACAGTGATTTAACTGAGCTGATGACAAAGTTTATAAATAGAAAATATGCCAAGATGAAACATGATTTATGGACCAGGGAGGCGCTGGAGTCTGTGGAGTTCAGCTGGGACTAACCATTGAGGAAGTTGCGCTGGCTTTCCAAGATCTGAACCACATCGTTGACCCAGGCCCTGCAGATCTCAGGGGAGGAGGCCTGCAACTGGAAGCGCACCACACTTCCATCGGGGTTGCGTGATGTCAGAGTAAAGCGGGCGTCATCACCTTCCACACTGGGCTCCACCCCCAGGCAGCTCACCTAGAAACATCACGTCTGATTAGCATTTGCAGGAGTCCATCCTGCCGAAACTGCTTGCTAAATACTTCACCAACAGAGGCCCGCCTCTAAAAGTCCCTTCTCTGTGTGATGTGTTGATCTAGGCATGAATCTGTTATGTAACTCATAACCTGGGAGGAAAAGCTGCTCGCTAAAACATCCTGTTTAGCTGATCTGAGTTCACTGAGGCTCACCACCTTGATGCTGTTCTTGAAGATGTATCCAGGAAGGGAGAAACCTTTCTTCCTGTCGATTGGCTCGCTGAAGATGACCAGCTGCTCAAACAGGAAGATCCGTCTCTCCTTGGCCCGGGACAAGAAACCAGTGTCCTGCTCGGTCACGGTGAAGGTGTCCTGCTGGAGCAGTTTGCCCTGGGCTGTGATCTTCCCCTGTTTAAAAAACCCAGGAAGTGGTTACGGTTCCATTTTCTTGGGCTGAATAGTTGAGAGTTGTTTTGAAGGATGGTCTTAATTCCTGAGACGTACCTCGAAGCCTTGCAGTCTGCCCACATTCATCATGTCATTGCAGCGTTTTGGCACAAAGCACATCACTTCGACTGCTTTCTGTTTAAAACAACAAAGTGAGTTTGTTAGCAACAATACTTTGTTTTGCACGCACAAAAAAACTCCCTTTTTAAACCTGTGATTCTGAACCGGGAGACCCACCTCCAACTCCTCTGTGTCCATCCCAGCTTTGGTGTAATACTTCAGGAAGTCCTGCTCAAATAAACACAGCATGGTCACCAGAGCATTCCAGGTTTTAATGAGAGTAAGAGTAAGGTGAGGACATCTGGAGGAGTATTTATGGGTGTTGGAGCCACATTTTTATTTGAATGCCAGGGGGCAAAGCTTTATATTTAGTTTATACCAAGGATGTCATTTTAGGATTATCTTCTCATGCTTTTACATATTACTGCTGAAATCCTGTGGTAAGAATCTCATTATGTAATTTGCTTCTTCTTCTTTAGCTGGAGAGTAGCCTGAATAGATAATGCACCCGGTTTCTGCACAGAGGAGTGTTCGTCTGTGTGTGTGTGTACGTGTGTGTGTGTGTGTGTGTGTGTGTGTGTGTGTGTGTGTGTGTGTGTGTGTGTGTGTGTGTGTGTGTGTACGTGTGTGTGTGTGTGTGTGTACGTGTGTGTGTGTGTTTCTGTGTGTGTGTGTGTGTGTGTGTGTGTGTACGTGTGTGTGTGTGTGTGTGTGTGTGTGTGTGTGTGTTTCTGTGTGTGTGTGTGTGTGTGTACGTGTGTGTGTGTGTGTGTGTACGTGCATGCTTGTATGTTTACAAAGCCGTGACTGAACCTGCTGTGTGTCAGACAGCTGCAAAGTGAACACCAGGATGTGTGTGTGTGTGTGTGTGTGTTTGTGTGTGTAGGTGATGTTGTGTGATCAACAGCATAGCAGTGGCCTGCTTTTCACCTTGAGCAGCAGCTGGTACTTCATGATCCTCTGGACGGGTTTGATGAGCAGGTCGTTGAGCTGCAGCCTGTGGCCCAGCTGCTGCCGCAGCTCCTGACGGGGGGAGACGGACACAACAGCAACACCTCACCGGTCAACATGACAGCCGCCACGCAAAACACGGCGGTTAATGGCCACCGACATAGCCGGCACGATCCCTCTAAGACAATATCTCACAGGGATAATACTGTTTGTCTATGAGTCATGTGTTTACTGTCAATGAAAAGGAACTGATTATAATCTGAATAATAAATGTCAGCATGTATAATGTATCGTACTGTAGCAGATAGAATAACATTAAAATAAATAAACTTGAATAAACATTTAAGTCTATGAGGTAAAAATTCTAGACAAGGCATTTGAAAGGCATTTGTTTTACTATTTTCTGACATTTAACAAACAAACTAAATATTGATCCATTGATGGAGGTACTCACCTCAAAGTAAGTCTCTATGTACTCGGAGACGATGTGTTCCGACTTGGGCTTGTTCTGACAGTACACAACGTACATATGCAGACGCCGCTCCTGCATCACAAGCCAAACAAACGTCCCATTACAAAAAAACAAATTAGTCACAAAGCGGAAAATGTATCTTTAATTGTATAACAGATACATGAAAATGTCCCTGAAAGTGAGGGAAAACGTCAGTGGCAGTGTCTTTAAGCAGAGCCCTAATGATTTGTCTCACAGTGCTGGGACCTTTGAAGCCAACCCCGTCTGGTTAGCGCTTACTCTTCTGTGACTAATTGGCACGGGAGTGCAGATGTGGCAGTCTTAAGAGTCTTAACAGAGTAACATGTAGATGAGCATCAGGTTATGCATAATTCACCTAGGTTACCCTCAGTGTAACCGGAGCCTTTCAGAGACTGACGCCATGAGGCTGTACCTAGCAACGGGCTGCATGGCTCTGTAACCTAGAGACCGGCGAGCTGCTCCACCTGAATATGGACATTGTGTAACTCTGTTCGAAGACGGCTGCGTTTGAAACATGAGCGCGTCCGTCGACCAGCATTAGGTATCGTGGCGTGGCTGCGTGTTTTCAGGTGTTTATATGTTGCGTGAGCGAGCACACGTGTTGCATATTGGTGACATAGTTCTTGTTAAAAGCAGATTCTGCTTTTCATTAGGCCATGTTCCCAGTCTGCTTGTTTTCACAGTTTGACACCATGCTTAGATTTAGTTACAAGTTCCTTTATTCCCCCACAGGCTTTTTAAGTTAATTATCCAGCGGGCTGAGCCTTATTGGATTGTTTAAAGAGCTGCAGACAGAGAAAGAGGGAGAGTGAATACAGCAAAAGAGAGACACAGACAATTAACTTAATCATCTTCAGACAAGAAGCAACGACAAGCGGGTCAAATTACCCAGCATGTGTGCCCAGTCTGCATGTGCCACCACTTAACCAATATGCATGAATCTAATTTAGCTCTCTAAGCCCCGTGACCCCCATACCAGCTCAGGTACATTCAGTCTCAAGAACAATACACTAAACAGTGAATCTTTCTTTGCATGCATCGCTTTGCTTCGTTCTTCAGCCAGGATTTGTAGAGAAGAAGTAGGTCGGCGTCATTGGGGGGGAGAAAAAAAAAGCCTTCATATCAAAGAGCCTGAGCTGAGGGGTTTGTTATTCCTTGTCCTATTCATGTTGTCTTTTCTGCCTGTTTTTTCCCTGGTGTTTCCTGACCAGTCCAGCCCAGACTGGAAATCTGCCAGTATGTCGTCCGTGTGTATGTGAGTGTTTGCCGTGTGCACTATTGTAAAAACACAGCCTGGGCTGAGACGTATCAGTAACAGGGAAGTGGAAGGAGAGACACTGGCATTTAGCTGAGAGAGAGAGAGAGGGGGGGGGGGGCATAGGATAAACAGGAGCTCTGCGTGTTTTCTTAACTCTATTTACTCTCACCCCAAACAGCACAAGGAAGCAGACCCAGACACTTCTACTGACGTGGGTGTGTGTGTGTGTGTGTGTGTGTGTGTAGTGGTAGTCATACTCACGTGTTTAATGAAGAGCTGAGCCAGCCTCTCTGGCTCTGCTATACACTTCTCCAGCTCTCCCAGGAAGTAGCTACAGAGAAAACACACACACACACGCGCACACACACACACACACACACGCACACACACGCACACACACGCACACACATGCATCCCCAAAACGGAAGGTCAGGTTTGTCTCCTAACCTATTGTTCCTTTGTGCTCCACTCAGCCTCTAACACAATACTCTGCAAATCACCGTTTGTCTCATTCACTCTGGAGCAAACACGATTTTTCCACATCAAATGCAGGCTGTTTGAAAATCAGGGACTCACTCTTTATGCCAGTCAAATATTTGGTGAATGTTTCCGAAAACAATCTTGTCTTTTCCCTTCATGTCCTCCGGTATACCTTTGGAGTGCATTGTGGCCATGTAGCCCTGCGAAGAAATTACAGAGCTGCTCACACCCACAGAAACAAGCAATAACAGTGAGTCTGAATAACACCAGCACGTTTCACAACAACCACACACCAGATATTAGTGCGTTTTTACTAACTTCTCTGAACCCAAATGTGTCCAAGTATTTAAGGAACCCAGGGAATCAATCACTGTGCAACATAATATTCTTCAAACACATAATCTGTGATGGAGGAAGACACAAGTGTGGAGGAATGGTGATAAGGTTTAAGCTCCGTCTCTGACAGACTGGGTTTCCTCTCCCCCCCCCTTTCTGTCAGGACAGATAGCGTGTTCTTAGCTGTCTGAGGTTTACCTCCACTATGAGCCCCAGGTCCACCACATAGTGCTTCTCCGTCTCAATAAGCTCCATCAGCACATACCTGGAAAGATACGAATGTGACAGGATTTAGTGTTTAGAGTTATTTTACACATGCAAAAACCCTTTTTTACAAGTCCCAGTTCCCTAATAATTTGCCAGGGATGTGATAAAAGACAGTTATTTTGTAGGACGTATCCTGGAAATGTGATTTGGTTCTGGTTACAGGGGACATGGAGACACTGTTACACTTTCAATTACATCCAATTAATTAGTGTAACAGTGTCTTTTAGTCCACACAGCAGGATCGGCTGAACAAGCAACTACGCTTGTTCAAGTTCACACTCACCCAGGGAAATAAGAGTTTCAAGAAATGATCTCAACTCAATGTCCACTGGCTTTACCAGGGCTTTCAACTGAATCGCAGTCTTCATCAGGTAACAAGATTGCTCCATTGCTATGGAGGTAGCTCAGTTTTCATCAGATGACCCGAGTACAGAACTTCAGTCACGTTATTGCAGCTGATGAAGGCCGTGAGATTTGGTTGAAAGCTTCAGGGAGAGCTAAAGCAGTAAGTTAACCCTGAGTTAAGACGTTATTTTGTCAAATAACATCTTAACTCGTAAGATGAGCATGACTCGTAAGATGAGCATGACTCGACAAATGTGGAGAATAACGATTCCAACAATTCATATTCTCAGGTTAAATGTGCCTTTCAGGTAAATTCCTCTAGAAATCAGCAACTGGTTATAACCGTGTCACAGCACAGGGCTGCCTTATATAAAATATAAGTTTGGTTCTTTACAATGATCATACACATACATGCTTTTCTCTAAGGCACTCCTCCTCTCCTCCTCAGTGTCAGCCGCAGCCGACCATTGGCTGGAGGTGTCGTCCATCAAGACAGAGCCGCTGTCATCTGGAACAACGCTGGTGGACTGAGTGTCCTGAGGAGGCAGACACACACAGAGAAACGACTTATCAAAGGTCCAGTGGCAGTAATGGGGATCATGCCAGGAATAAAGTAAGCAAAGGGAAATAAAGAGCAGGAGAGAGAGACGATAATGATGCAGGTTGCCACGGTGACCAGAAAGAGCAGAGATCGGAGGATGAGATGATCTGATTGGGATTGTCACCGTTAATGATCCGTGCTGGGCACATCAGCCACAGATAGGTGGAGGGGAAGAGATTAAAAAGATAAAGAGTTGGACCAGCGAGAGGCTCCGTAGCTGTCAGAGAAGACAAATAAAGCTGCTTCTTGATAAGAGTTTTGGCTTCAGAGGAAGAGCGGCTCGCTCGCTGGCGTTTACATTTCTGATTTATGTTTGAATAAATAAATGATATTCTCTTGGCTTGCCACCTGAGGATTCAACCTCGTATGTAAATACATCACACAGTATCATTCTATTTCCATTTCTGCACCTACTGCAGCCAAAAGAAAGGCACGCAGAGGATAAACCCAAGGTCACTCTGATCTGATCGATTGTGTTCATGCTTTACACACATGACCTCATTTTCATGCTTTTTCCTGGAATTGATATGATTTCCTGTTTGGGTCCTGGTGCAAATATAGAGTCATTGTGCACACTGTAACAAAGCCTGCACAGACTAAAATCCTCACTAACTCAATGAACACAAGAGACCCTCATGTTTGTGTAACCTATTTCTCTTGAACAATATGCACACTTATCCCCTTTATATGGGATGACTCAAACTCATCGCTCTGTACAATTGCATCTACAATTCCCTCTATTTTTAGCCACGCTCCTCAGCTGTTTCTTTTTAGGCTATTCACTCTCTCCTGACTGTGTAAACTTATAGAAACAGCCATTTGTCTTCACCAAAATCCCTGCATGTCATTGTCCCAGTCAAGCAGAACCTCTCCGCCTTAAGCACATACACAAAGCTGCGCACACACCTCAAACATAGAGCTAATCCACTGGAAGGCGGCTACCCTGTGGAGAAATAAATAGGCTGCATAGATCGGATAGATAGACACATAAGCAAATGGAAAAAGCGACGGAACTTTCTCCTTTTCCCCTCTGGCCTAGTTCAATTTGTTCACCTGCCATCTCCATAATAAACTAGTTGGCATCTACAAGTCGTGAGCTTTGGGTGCTGTCACAGTGACGTGAGAGACGGAGAGAAAAAGAATGAAAGAGACAAAGCGTAGCTAAGTAAAGAGGCAGGGGTGTAGGGAGAGACAGAGAGGCTCCATAAAGACCCTCACTCCCCCAACTCGTCTTGCCCCGCATGGAGTGCTCCAGCCAGGCTGACAGGTCTCCCTGGCTCCCTGATCACTTCCAGATGTGCTCACAGGAAAAATTCTCCCCCCGTCTCCCTCTGTTGCTAGTTTTGTTTTTCTACTCAGAAGCCCATGAAAAAAAGTGAGAACAGTTCGAGTCTGACTCAAGAACAGTGACAAATCATTGTGTGTGTGTATAAATAAGTGTCAAGTAAGAAATACAAATCACATGTATAGGGCTGTGTAATAGTAGGATGCATTTGCTGTTTTGTTTGTTGTCTTAGAGCAAAATATTCAAGTCATACAAATATATTCTCTGCTTTATGGACTTACACACTGTTGAAACCAATAAAATGCTGCAAATCAGCAGTATTATGTGATATTTAAGGGATTGTCCTATAAAGAAATGTTCTTCATGGCTTTTATATGATGTTTTTCATCATATAGGAATATTTGCTGATGCTTGAAGCTGATGTGTTTTTACATTTCCAGCAGTGGCATGAGCAGTTCCTGTGAGAAACACAGTTACATGGTCTTCAGTGCTGAAAACTGCAATTTGTTTGCACTGTTGCAAGTCACAAGGGATTGGGTTTTGAAGGGATCTCACAATAACATGATTAATATTTGTGGGCCGAGCTGACAGACTCTCCTCGGGACCTTGTGATCTGCAGCTCTGGCTTTCTGTTTTTGACACCACATGTTGTTTGACTGCTGACATACAATCACAAGAGTTTCCCATTGACCAACAAAACATTTAATGTGTGCGTGTGTGCGTGTGTGTGTGTGTGTGTGTGTGTGTGTGTGTGTGTGTGTGTGTGTGTGTGTGTGTGTGTGTGTGTGTGTGTGTGTGTGTGTGTGTGTGTGTGCGGCAGTAAATACACCAAAGCACTGACCTCATCCCCCTGACGTTATGGCATTAATGGCTTTTGATGTGTAGTTGAGACTACCATTTCAACGCTCTAGTGTCAGTTCACCAATAAGAGATCCTCCACAATGCTTTCATGCTCAGATATCATTATTGTTTCACTGTGTACCGATAGTGCTGAGGCGCTGCTGATTCATGCAATACTACTCCAACGCTCCAGTGAATCCCAGTTTCTGTCGTAACAAAAAGGGACCCTCTGAACACTCGACTTCATTGCCACGAGCGACTGACTCCAACCGAGTGTTTGATGGAGAAATTAAAGCGTCTGTGCACACACAGCGTTTCTTTGTCTGCTCACAGAAGTGGAGTCAACTTTCATCACATCTGCCGTATTGTGCTCTATCCTATTTTTTCTTCAGGCGTGTCCTTTTGTAACATGTTGAATGTGAACCGTGCATCACATAGGTCACTGTCAAAGCTCTGCCCTCCGGTGCATCCACCTCCTCTGAGAAATCCTCGTGTTCGTGTCGTGTCTCTTACTTGTGTGCTTTATGTCCACATGCAGCTCTGAATCCGTGGTCGTGCATGTGGTTAGCAGTGCTCCTGTGAGCATCTGTGTGTGTTCTGTGCCTGATACTTGAACACCGCCAGCAGCAGCAGAGTTAGTCATTTCCAGATCTGGCTAGAAGGCCATGGAGACAAAGAGCACTGATGTCACCTCCCCGCCAGGCTGGGTCCTCCATGAGAATATTGAATATTACTGCCGCTGTCTACAATAAACTCTCCGCTAAAATGGACTATAAATGGGTTTACTCTTCAATATTTCCACTCAACAACTTGTATTAAAGCCAGCATCAGCTCTGCTTGTTGTTATTTCTACGTGAGAAGAAAATTACATGTGCCGACAGATACAACAGGTAGGATGGTGTCAGACCTGGGTGTTCGGCAGTGACGTGCAGCCAATCAGCGAGTCGGTTATGTAGGTGGGGGACTGTAGTGTAGCTGGGGACAGGTCCTCGGGGCTTGCCAGACCATCTTTCCACTCCTGGAACACATACACACAGAGTGTCAGAATAACAACAACATCAACATGATGCTAAATGTCTGGAGCATGCCGGTGCTGGTGCATCCGGGCGCCCCGGCAGCTGCACATGAATCACAGAACATGGCGGCGTGAGTTCCTGCGGGGACGAGCCAGCAGCGCTGCTGTTTATGTAACAGCATCGCAACCCGCCATGATACGGAGTCCTCCATGGATCAACTCTACCTCAAAACCTGTGTCTCCACTAATATGCTGGAGCTACCTAGTGTAAATACTTCAGAGCCAGTTCATACAGAATGTCTGATGAGACAGTGTGGGAATGAGTTTACTTATGAGGTGGTGCGTCTAAAAGCCGTCATGCAAGACCTTGTTTGATTACAGGTAATACATGTGACCAAGAAAAATAAAATAAAAAAAGAAGCATCCTAGCATGTTACAACTCTTCTCACCAGTTCTCTGTGGGTGACGGGCAGGATGGTGAGAGTCTCATCAGGCCTCGGGGGGGTGCCCAGCTCCTGGCTGTTGCTGTGGCTTTGGGTCGGAAGAGGTGGAGGCTTTCCCTCAAGTTTGCGGACCTGACGCTCCCCTTTGGCTGTGGCCCCGACACTGAGTTTGCGGACAGGATTGGTGAGCCACTTCTTCAGGGTGCTGACGGAGCGTCTGGAGCCCGGTGAGCTGGGGGCCGAGCTGCCAGATGCCTGCGGGGGCAGTGACGCCACGGAGGTGGAGATGCTGCCTTCGCTGCCTGCTGCCGAGTATGAGTCTGCAGATGGGGAGAAAAGAGAGAGAGACAGAGAGCAGAAGGCTATTGGTAAAACAGTGAGTGTCTGAGGGAGCAATAAGGTGGAGGTTGAAGAACTGATAAATGAGGGTTTAATGGGTCATAAGGCCAGAGTACACCCTGAATCTCTGCGTTCTGACCTCCACAGTCAATGAATCAATGAATCTAAAGATAAAAACAACAGTACAACAAGGGAACAGAGCTCTTGAATGACTATTAAATGAGGGCAGCTGGACTGGTGAGGGGTGATGGAGGACTGGAAGCAGAAGACGCATCAGTAAAGGGGCAACGTGAAACAAACAAACACTGTTTTGCAGTTGTTTTGCAGCGGACCATGTTTTTTTATGTGGGAGCTGTGCATCCAACAACATGACCAGCGCACACTTTGATGCAAGGCAGAAGGCAGAGGTCAAAATTGTGGATGTGAAAATTACTACGGAGGGGTTGCAGGTCGCCTGCTGCACAGTGATGTCAGGAGGACATGGGAAGTGAGCTGGGGGAGCAGGCTAGGACCGGACATCCACTTTAAGCCTTTGTAGAAGGGAAGATCCTTGCTTGGAAACTGTTTGTTTTTTCTGTCTTGTCCCCCATTCCCATCCTGCCTCATACAGCCGACTTCCCCAGTCCTGAGATAGCTCTTCCTCTGAGCTGCGCGTCTGGAGTGTTTTATCTGTTGTGTGCAAATGCAGTTCAGTCATGCCTCCCCATTCATCTTCTTGCCCTCGAGCCGACCTCTGACCCTAGACCACCACTTTCCTACAGATGGAGAAAACACTCTCTCCTGCTAAGAGTCGCTGCCATGGCGTATTATTATATATAATATAGCTAATTGTCAGCTGAATGTGACAAGGCCGATAACGAAACAACCTTTAGTTTCCAAGAAAATCCACTTGTATTGAATTTGTTATGCATAAAGGGACAACACTGACCTAATTTCACTGTTGCTTATGTGAGCCACAGAGGAAAGATCTTATCACAGATCCCAGTAATAAGACCCAGACTGCAGGAACCACGTTAACACAATCTTGCCCATTTTGTCAGTTACGCCTTCAATGGCAGAACCAGAATAAATTCACAATCCTCCTCAGTTTTCATAAGAGATTGAGCTTTTCCGCACTTCATTCATTATTAATTTTACTCAGAAATGCAACAGTAGCCACTGCACCAGTCCATATCCCCTCTTCTTTAGTGCATAAACTTAAAGTGCTTGGGAGACATCTTACCTCAGAGCAAAACAACTCATGCATATGAAATAACATCGCTGCCAGTCCACACATATTTAGGAAAAAAACATTGTTTATGGCTCCAACCACGTATTTCCACATAGACAGTATCTCTTTTGCGATCTTCCTCTGGCTTGACTCTCCATACATTTTACAGGCATCATGCATGTGTGTGTGTGTGTGTGTGTGTGTGTGTGTGTGTGTGTGTGTGTGTGTGTGTGTGTGTGTGTGTGTGTGTGTGAGTGTGTGTGTGTGTGTGATGATCCCAGGGTGGCGTATTCCCCCATCCACATGAAAGGCTGGAGCGTGTAAAAGGAGATCTGAGCGTGGCTGGATGGGGGTTGAACAGAGTGAAGAGCCAGGGAGCAGAGAGGGGTACAAAGAAGGGAGATGGCTAAACCCTGCGGGGAATTGACAGAAACTTTGAACAAACACTGGATAGGGGCCATAGACTGTAAGGCAACATAATAAAGTGCAGCAGCCTGGAGGTCAAGTCTCTGCTCGTGGAGTGTCTTAGCTGTAAAAGACAATAGGATATCAAAATCAGATGAAAGCTATTGTATTCATGGCTGGAATTGTAAAAGCCTGAAGCAAAGCATACACCAAGGGTGCCCAGCTGGAGAGAAGAGAAAGGATGTGAAAATGATGCTGAACACACATGATAACCCCGACCCCGGCTTCTCTGACCTCTAACGAGGCCCAGGCCTCGAGGTTTGTATTTCCCAGTGTTCCTCGCTCAGGTTCAGTCAGGCCAGGGTTTAGGGGTCACAGTGCAGAGACACAGCAACAGTAACACAGTTTCTAACCAGCTCCAGACATCTGCTGAGATAGCTTATCACAACAACCCAAAAAATATGGGGGGAAGAGAGGCCGACACCCTCTGCCTGGAAGCATTTAAAGTCAGCGCAGACAGCGGTGCGGCTTCGTGATTTGAGACCCGACGTCAGAATGACACAGTGGCTCTGTCCAATGTACAGATTTACAACCTGCAGAGTTTACGGCTTTTATAACGGAGATCGTTACATCTGCATCTGTCACCATGGTAACTCTGTTCTCCCCACTGATCGTTTTTCATTCGGGTTGGTTTCCCCGTTGACCCCGGAAAGCTTAATCTCTGTACTGTTATGAAACCTTAGGCCACCACAGGGACATCATTAACAGCTTTTCATTTTCTCAGTAACAGCAAGGAAACCGTGAAACACAAAGAGAGACGACAAGCTTCCCCCTCAGAGCAGCATGCCTCCGCTTTCCCGACACAGAAAAGGAGTTGATACCATTATACACCTACACAGACGGAATTGGGAGAAAGAAATGCCATCCTTCCCACTCTCCCTCCGTCTTGCTGCATGCCGTTAGTTCTCAGTGACATTCATCTCCATAATGGCGATGCTAAGAAAAGATGGCCCAGGCTGATTTTGTTAATGCGACTTGACTATTGTTCCTGTGCTATATTTAACAATCGAAGGCAAAGGGCAGCCGGGCTGCTTTAAGCTGGCCTGATCTGATCAGTTAATGCTGGGCTTTCACCAGTCGCCCACTCACTGTCTGAACGGCTGAGCGGAGGCCAGGTGGGAGGCTCGCCCAAAGAGTTGTTGTAACTTTAGAGCCAAGTGGGTTTCTGCTGCAGAGCAGCTCCAGAACTTCTGTTCACTCACAAAAGTGAAGTTTGACAGTACTCATCGTATTTAGGCACATCCAACTGAATCAAGCTTTGGAATCCTTGTCTGGCGCAATAACTTAAGAGCCGAAATGAAGGATTATTTCATTATCGATTACTCGGATGATGGTTGTCTTAATTAACTGATTCATTGTTTGGTATTCTTAGAGGCCGGAATGATTTCTTCAGATGTCTTGTTTTGTCGGAACCAGTCTAAAGCCCATCCATCCATCGTCTACCGATTATCCTGTATTCAGGGTCGTGGGGGGGCTGGAGCCGATCCCAGCTGTCATTGGGCGAAGGCAGGGTACACCCTGGACAGGACGCCAGTCTATCACAGGGCTGACATGTAATAAAACAACCATTCATGCTCACATTCACACCTACAGGCAATTTAGAGTCACCAATCAACCTATCCCCATCCTGCATGTCTTTGGACTGTGGGAGGAAGCCGGAGAACCCAGAGAGAACCCACGCTCTCACGGGGAGAACATGCAAACTCCACACATAGGGGACCCAAACCCAAACCCGGGACCTGCTGTGAGGCAACCGCGCTACCCACTACACCACCGTGCCCCAGTCTAAAGCCCCAAATATTTAATTTACTGACAAGGGAAATGGATGCAATGTTCCCTGAAAGGTCGTGTAAGGTTTGATTGAACATGATTGAATAAAAAATACATTTCCTGGCAATTTCTGTTTAAAAACAGACAACTTAAGGGCACATCACACAGGCAAAGCAACCTCACGTTTGCAGGCGGATGATGTGGATGGATGTGCTTTAAGTGTCGGTCCCCCCTCAAGAAGTTTGTTCCAACTTCCCATTATTGATCAGTTGATAAGTGGGTTCTGCTGAGCCAACAAATCAGGCTAAAAGCGTCAGCTGTAATGGAGCAAACCTGTTCACAGCCGCTCCACTCTAGAGCTCTCCGTCAACTCTACAGGCTCGTGGGACCATATGAGCAATACAGGCTTCACTGGACTCCACCAACACACACAAAGACAGACAGTTGTCCACACAGTTGCACATGCACATTTTCTCCATGGTCGCTGTCCAGATGTCTGTACACTTATCTGTCTGTCATAGTAAACAACACACAGCGGATCGGAGGCAGGTGCCCTGCTGGTCAAACACGTCAAACGCCCAGCTGAGTGTAAGAGACTCTTAGAGATGCCAATCAATGTAAGCACCTCACAGATCACAGCCCTGGGGTTCTGAAAGTGCAGCAGTCGACACACAGGGCACCTGAGTCATCGCTATCGGCTCTCAACAGCACGCTGTGCTTATCATCTTGATTCTCTATCTCTCGTTGGTTGCCTTGCCCACCTCGTGCACTCCAGCCCGGGCTCTACTTGTATATTACATTTCACCTACTCAGAGGAAATGGACACTCTTCCCATCAGCTATACCTGGGCTGCACCCAGGCACTCAGATGCTCAGACTGATAGACCAGTGAGACAATGGAGGCACTTAGCAACAGAAGCAAATGATCGGAAACCCTTTAACTGTCCTCTGATGAACTTTTGCAGAAACGTATTCCATTATTTTTTTGGAACTTTTGCAACTCCGGACGTTTTGCCTCCCGTCTCTGTCTCTTTATTCTCATTATTGGCCCCCAGGCTGTTCCGTGTGTCTTTTTGTTTGTGCTTCTTCCGATTCATAAATCCTGGCTGTTGTCTCTTTATCCTGTCCTCCCTCTTCATCTTAACTCTTTCCCTTTCGCAGCATGCATTTTGTTGACGCCGCCACCTCTTCTGCACCGTCACCCCCTCTTCCCTTTCTGCACTGCAGTGTTTTTTAGAGTTTGGCAGGTCCTGTCCCTGGATCAGGTCACACAGTTTCCCCCCCCTCTGATGCAATGCCCCGCTCTGTCCCAAAGCTGCTGAGAGCAGCACAAGCTTAACATGCAAAACCAGCTGGCAAGACGGGGACACAGGAGCAAGGGAACAAGTAGAGAAAATCTCTTATCTTCTCTCGTGGCGACTGTGACAGAACAGCTTAAGAAACTGAACCTTCAACCTCGGAAATAATCAAGTTGATGAATCTTTCCATTGAACATGAACGTGAATTTTAAAAGCATAAAGAGGGAGAGGCTGAGAGGAACAGCAGGGATTTTTCACGATTTAGGCAAGCAAATGATGGTTAAGCACACACGCCAGATATAAACTAAAAACTTGAGTGAGAGTGGAGAAGTGGAGTAGAGGAGGAGACGCTGAAGAAGACACATGTTGCCTTTTTAAATATACTTGAGCTTATAACCGATCTAGAAACAAGTTTGCAGAAGCACATCATCATTGTGCGTGTCGTGTATTTGCATGCAATAGCGTTTGGGGAGACACATTGCAGTCAGACAGACAAGTGAACAGATTTTTTTTTTGTCCTCCTACTGACCTACTTTCTGCAGGCACACATGCATACACACTGTTGTGATTCAAGTCACAGTCGAGGACAACAAGCAAGCCATCAGGGTCGATCTCCTGCATCAGGTATTTTTCATCAGCGTAAAGCATCAAAGCAATAGAATGAATAGATGCTGCTGCCATTAATCCTTTTGTCTTTGGGACAATGAAAGTGATTCAAACACTTCTCCTGATGAGAGCTTATGGGGAAAAAAGTGATAGATCCGCCACTAGTGCGACTGTCAAATGATGTTGACTGTTGGGTCAAGTGGCTTGGATTGCTGCACAGCTGCTCAACAAAGGTTTCAATCAATCCTCCTGCACCTCCTCCGTCTCAATCTTACTTTTACACAGAAAGATGCATAAGTAAGCAGTGGCGATCTCACCGCAGACACTATTTTTTTTCCTCAGCTGCTGGTGCAGCAGGCTCGTGGCAGTGTGAAACTGGAACCATGGTTGTGGTTACTGGGTCCAGACATTCCTTCAGAACCATTTGACATGTTCCTGGAACTATCTGCCCTTATTTCTCTTAATATAAGCTCTGGGGAACCGAATGTTGCAATATTCAGGGGATTGGTTCCAGTTTGGTCCAGTCACAATCGGCAGGAGAATACAGAGACACTAATCATGATTCATTTATTTCATTATTGAAACTAACAGAAATGGTCTAAACTCAGCAACTGATTTGTCTAAATGCACGCAACACGACGACGGGAAAAGCAAAGAGTACAATGGAAAATTGTTGCATACAATACTGTGTAGAAGAGAGAAACAGATTCTTCGTATTGATCCTATTGACTCTAGAATCGATCTTCCAAATGATACATAGGTATCTGTAATAGATATATTATTCTTCAACCAAGTTATCGGCTGTAAAAGCACGGAATAACTGCCGGGAGTGGTGCCCATCAGCGTGAGGCTAACATGCACTTAAAGCAGGCATAGTCCATGTAAACGAAGCACAGAGAAGCTCGGATTTCAACCCACACAGAATAACAACTTCATTACCTGCTCATGTAGCCATCACTCAGCTATATCGTGACATAGCATTGTTTACTACTATATGAATGCTCAGAATGTTGCTGCGCTCATATTTTATAGATACAGGCCGAGTGTGAATTGGGCCTGGATGTTTTTTTATCTGAATAAAGTGGGAAAATTGCAAAAAGCATCCTATAGATCATCACTATGATCATCTGGGTGCAACAACTCTCCAGAAAGAAGAAAGAGAGAGGGAGGGGCTCACACTTCTGTTTAGGGGTTAACAAGGGTGCCATTAAGCCTGATTCGGCTGAGATCACAAGACAAATTAAAAGCAGTTGTGATCCCGGGGCGGCTGTGGCAGTGCCGGTCGAGAGGTGGCGAGGAAAGCTGTCCCACTGTGTTGATCTGCGGATATAAACATGTGCTGGTACAGTTATTCTCAGTCAGACTTGATGGGCTTTCCAGGCACACATTCTCATTCCTTTCCATGGCTCTACACCTCTCCCCATCGCCATAGCAACGAAACCCAGAAGGGAGATGGAGTGGGGGACAGCCGCACAAAGATTGGCCATCATGAATTCAACCTACACACGTGGGCACACACACGTACACATGCCTGTCTGCGGCAAGCACACACACACACACACACACACACACACACACGTGTAATTGGCAATTGATTTGCATCAATATTTATACACTAACACCATTATGTGTAAAACAAAGCTGTGGGCACAAAGGATGCCTTTGAAAAGCTCATTCCAAATTCAAGAAAAACCATCTGCATCTGTCGGCTTTTGTCTATTTCAGATCAAATCCTGCATTTGGAGCAAGAGCTCTCCATATGGCCATTAAGAGGGTGTCTTATGAATACGTAAAATCCATTTCTAGCTTTATAGGAAGAACTAGGGCTCAGCTCTAGCTGTACATTAGTGGTCTATTCCATGCAGTGAACAGTGACCACTTCATGGCTGATAGAAATGGTACAAATATCAAATGTCAATTAGCCTCATTGCTCACTTAACTGCTTTCTTAGCCAACTGTAAACCGTAAGTAGTTTTCAGCAGGTGGCATTTGAATGTTACCACGGAAACAATTCTGACATAGCCAGGGGGTAATATCTTATTATAGCTATGGTCATCTTAGTTCTGCTGCAACAATAGGTTACACAGATGCATAAAAATAGATCATGAATGTAATGCTGGGGGGGGGGGCAGTGAAGATGCTGACAGGAAATATAAGGAGAGAGGAGGTTCAACACAGACATCCAGTGTCACAGCAGTTATTTACAGGCTTTTGTCTTAAGCTCTCGGCCATCAACTCTGCGTTTAAACCTCAAGTATTAGGTGCAATTCTGACTGATCTCTGAGCTAAGAGCTGCGTGTCTGGTTACAATCAATACCTCCTGACAACTGACAATCCCTCTCATCTGCTGACAAAGGACGGGTCAATTTTGTTGTGGAGCAGGCAGAAGCAAGGGGAGAATTTCTCAGAACTTCCCATTAAAAGACACTTTTTACTTTATACATCCTTCCATAAGACACAGGTTTCTGCTGGACTTAACAGAACCAAGAAGATAGGTCGGCTAAATTTTTGTCTTGATTTACACAGAATTTATTTTGTGATTAAGTAATACTTGAGATACTAAATAATTTCACGCTTTTAAGCAACCGATGAACTTGTAAATACCCTCTGATCACAGAGCAGCACAACAGCAACGCCCTATATACTGAAGATCTGTCTCTAGAGATGCAGTTAGCGGTTGCAACCTTAACCTCTTTGGTTAAGAACAAGGTAACCTTCCCCAGACACAACAGGCTGCTCTTCTCAGGGTCAGTGAATGTAGAATCAGCCTCATCAGCTTCTCTGTATTGCAGTCAAAGCTCAAGCACATTGATTCGACACAACTCCACTTTCAATATTATCACTTTCCACTGTTTGCTTTGCCTCGTGCACAGCTTTGGAAAGTTTCTCAGCGAGGCCTCTATCGAGTGTTCTCTGGGGAGAACTGTGGAGGAGAAGAGCCAGAATCAGAGAGCGTCTCTACGCCGACGGCCCGAGGGGTCACTGAGACGATCAATGAAGTCGACCTGTCACTACGCCTTACAGTAAGCATGTTACAATCTCGCCGGATGAAAAGATGTTCTGAGCAGAAATTGAAGTGAAAGTGAAGTTGTTGCACTGTCTTCAGTCTCACTTCATACAGTTAGAGTTGACAGAAAATCACAGGGGGGTTTAAGAACAAATGTCAGACAGCCTAAAGACTGCAGCCATAAAAAAAAAAAAAAAGCCATATGGGTTGAAAGTGGGGGTAGAATCGCACGGGGGGTGCGGCTCCTCTCCCCCTCTGCGCTGTAGGAGAATTCTTTCTAAACAAGGTATGGAATGCACTCCTGTGTTTCATAATTTGTTCCCTCATTCTTCTCCTCTGCACGTTTACAAACAGAGCCCCAAAGAAGAGGGGGGGGGGAAGAGAGGGAAAGAAAGGGGGACAGAGAGGAGAGGGGCATGGGAGCCCTGATCATATGTCAAGCCAAGGCCATTTAGTGGAGCAGAAAGGAAAGAAGAATGAATTGTAAAGAAAGGGAGATGGTGAAATGAAAAGAGTAGGGGGGGGAGACACAATTAATAACTGTCTGACTGGCTGCATGCCGACCAGTCTGAGACAGAGAACTGAAGGAAAGAGGAGGAGAATAAGAGAAATGAGACTGCCCCAGGAATGATCTCAGTGCTCCACTTGGTGTTCACATTCCAAGCCAGCAAATCATGCAACATTCAGCCTAAAATCCTGACCGTGTCATTTCCTCATCCAGCTGGGAGACTGGGAGCACTGGTTTGCTATACAAGTCTCCTCATCATCTCTCACTCCATTTCTGTGTGTGTGTGTGTGTGTGTGTGTGTGTGTGTGTGTGTGTGTGTTTTCCTCTGTTGCGTGTGCGAGAGAGAAACAATATGGAGGAGATCAGTTGCACATCAGAGAGGAGACAGGGGGGTTTGGTGGGAGGGCAAGAGGAGATGACGAGGTGGAGGGTGGGCTGGTGTGCAAGTTTAAAAATATCTCAGACTACCAAACGCACCGCTGGCCCACAGCAGTCCAGCAGCATACCTTCAATTTCAGCTATTTTTGTTGCTTTTTCCATAATGTCTGAAGTCTGCCTTATAAGCTGATGACACAGACAGTTTCTGCAGCTGAGACATAAAAAGACGAGCCTCTTCTGTCCGGGCAAAATTTCCCTCGCGTTTGCCAACTGGGCTGCTTTCTGTCAAAAGCACATTCGACTTGTTATCAAGATTATTCATGGGTCTCGGGGGTCTCGGGGAAACCTAGGGATCAAATTCCTGCATCCTGAGACACTGAACTCTACCACCTCCAGGGGCTGTAACACATCATGCATTCTGATGGGTCTGAGAAGGAGGGCGATGGGACAAAAATACTTTCACTACATCAAGTATTTTATTCTAAATTGCCTGGATACTGCTGCAAATTACCTGTGTGTTGGAGACGTGCCACGTACCAGCCTGCTTTAAGACCTCCACCGACATCCTTGTCCTCAAGAAGTGAGGATCAGACTTTAACGATGACAGACCCATCACCCTGACCCTTTGTAGTATGAAGTCTTTTAGTCCTGTCCCACATCAGAGCCCTGACTGACCCACTCCTGGACCTGGTGCAGACCAAACAACTTAGAGCTCAACTCTCTAAAGACATTGGAGATGGATTTTTGAAGTAATGCAGCCCCACCCACCCCTATCCCCCTGTGTGACACCCAGTCAACACTGTGGAGTCAAGGATGAAGGCAAAGTGCAGCATATCTCAGCTCTGCTGAGAAGATGATTGGCTGCAATCTGCCATCTCTCCAGGACATGTACGCCTCCAGGACACTGAGGCAGGCAGGAAAGATTACGGCTGACCCCTCTCACCATAGACACAAACTGTTGAAGTCACATCCCTCTGAAGTTCCTTGATACAAATCCATTGGGACCAAAACCTCCGGCCACAAATCAACAGTTTCTTCCCGACTGCAGTCGGGCTCATCAAGGCTCAGGACGCCCACTGAGTCTCTTACATCCTCTGGATAATTTAAACATCCTCGCACAATTGTACATAGACACTAATTGGACAATTAGTGTCTATGTACAATTGTGCGAGGACATGTAACATATCACAGGTCTAAAGTATTGGATAGATGTTTGCTACTGACTTGGATATACAATGTTTGTGTAGTAATACTTATTCAGCATGTTTCTAATAATGCAGAAAGAATTGACTTTATACTTGTGTATGTTTGTGTGTCTATGCAGTGGACACACACATGCACATGCAATTTCCCTTTCTACGCTTTTCCATGTCTTTCTCTGTTCTCCCTGTCTGTCGTTCAACCACGTAAATATACAGCATGTGTATGTGTCATTGCTGGGGGGTCCTTGCATGCATGGGTCAACATTAGCCCCCAACATTCACATAAACACACTCACAGATGTGCGTGGAACACATCAATGTACATACAAAGCAGCACAAAGCCTTTCCATCTTTACAGGAACACAAAGGAAGAGAAAGATAACATGACATGAGATAGTTGGGGAGGGAAAAATTGATATTTTGGGTCTGGAAAAGTTGTTTTTGTTGCTATGTCACTGTTAGAGCTGCAGCCAAGTCATTGTTAATCTAAACTCCCAAACAAAGTCAAAGCTGCTTACTGGGGTCCTTAGTAGGTCAGGGACATGTTGAGAAAAACACACAATCAAATAACTGGAGATATCTCTATTTGTGTTTATGAGAAAGGAGAGACAGAGAATAATATTGGTAATCATTCAGTCTTCTTGTAAAGCTAAAACGTAAACTGATTATTATTCCCCAAAACAGGAAATATATTTGGCAAATACTTGTATATAAAAATACAACATGTGTCCATCCTTATGTTTCACAATGTCTATTGTAACACATAAGTCTTGGAAATGTATGCCAAACCGATCTTGAATGCATTTCAGAAGTGCATTGTCTAATTAAAATTGTATAGTTTTCTTATAAGCTGCTTACAAATAAATATATTATCATTTCTATACACACATTCACGTTATATGCTTTTTTGGACAACATTCAGAAATAAATACTGTGCTTTTTCTAAGTATGCTGAACAGCAAATCTGCCTTGTTTAAGTGTAATATTATCTACCTATCTCTGTGTCAGATTTATCTCGGGGTGCTCCCAAATACCATAAGGCATGTGGGAGGCTGCTCCAGTTAAGATGTGATGTAGAAATGACTGTGTCCGCCTAGACTGCAGTGGTGCCATATATCATGCTTAACATTACCATTTATGTATAAGGAAAACATAGTCAGCACCACTGGGAATCTGTACACGCTTTCATGTGAATCCTTTCCTTTGGTGAATACGCAGGTTGCATTTCCTCCTTCTGGACTACAAGCAATTTAGGACAATATCAAACAATGGCACACCATCTATTTTTAAATGGTTGGTCAACAGTATTTGCTGGGAAGCAGCCCTCAGTAATGGTCCTCTGGCATCCAATCTGCTAATGTGCCGTGCGGAGCAGCGCTAACATCAGAGCTGAAATGATATTCTCTCTTTCATATTACCCATCTCCCCACCTGTCCATCTCCCTGGCCTTCTCCATCATGTTGAGTACTGCTCAGATCAATAATCCCACCCCTTCCTTCCCCCTGCACTCATGTTTTTATGTTGTCATATTTCCACGGACTATTTTTCATGCCTTCTAGCACTTGTCAGGGCTGTAATAAACCTGTAACACACACACAACAAACACACACTCTGCAAACACATCATCATGCTTAGCTAAGGACTGTATCCTTTTCTTTTTCATTGCATATTGATTAAGAAGTGAAAAATGTGTGGCAGTTTTTCTGACGCACTGCAGTCGCTCGTCTGCATACAAGTGAATGGGCTAAAAGCAGGACCGATGCTCATTCTGGGGCGGGTCATTAAATCGGAGTGACAGCAGCTGAAATTACTTCAAGTTTAGTCATTCATGGGCTGATTGCCTCATGTGAGCGCGCTGATCTGAGTGTGCGTGTGAATGGAGGCGTATGCCAGATACACATATGGTGTGGCATCATGGACTGCTGCACTGTGTGTCATGATCCAGCGTATACAAGTGAAGTGTTATTATGCCTAAGTAGGGAATGAATCACGCAGTTACACTATCATTTCCTCTTGTGTCAGTGGAGTGGCTTTTTTTAGAAGCAATGAATGGTGTCGCGCGGCGTACACGGTTTTGTCCGATCTACCATAAAGCCTTTGTTTGTTGTTGATGATAGTCGTATAAAACTCTTGCAGCTCTCACCAAGCCTTTATGTAGGGTTTTGACCCTGAATATCTACTGTGTTTTATTGAGAAAAACAAAACAGGGAAAAAACTCCCTTTCAGTCAAAGAGACATTATTTGATACTGTGACATGCTTGACCTGCGAGAACATTTTCTTGGTACTGCCAGAAGGCCTAAGGACTTTGGCTATTGGGTCAGACCTGCATAGTTCAGTGTTTTTCCTTTAAAAACCACAACAGAGACAACAGGGTCCCAGGTGTCAGTTTAGTTCATGCTCTTTCTAAACCCACATTAAACAAGTTTGAAAAGTCAAATGTATCAGATAAAAAGAGAAGAGATCAGATAATAAAGAAGAGGAAGTGCAATTAAAAATAAAAGTCCACCGCAGCCGATCCCCCTTTCCCCCTGACATCGCTTTAATTATAGAAACTGCTCTACATCAATGGAGAGGACTGTATGTGAGCAAGCCAATATAGAAATATACTTCACATGCTCGATGAAGAGGTTTCTAGCACAAAGCTTCACATTAATAGTTAAGGTACTCAAAGAAACCGCTGCAGTTTTATAATGTGGTTTCTCCATAGAAGGCAGAGCTCCCATCTTTCTCCTGCTCAGATTGTAAAATGAGATCAAGAGCTTTTTTCTGCCTTCTAAATGTAAACCATAAAACCCCCCTCATCTCGTCATGTCATGGACCCGAAACAACATCCTGATATGTTAAATCCAAAAAGACTATTGCGTCGTTGGAATAATCTAATTTTGTGTTTACTGAGATTTCTTTTAATAGCCTGAGAATGCTTCATATTTCCAATCCCCCTCATGTTTATACATCATGATCTAAGTGTGTGTGTATTTGCTGTGATAACATGGTGGAGGTGCAGTGGGGAGCTGCGGGCTATGGAAAGGGAGAATATCCATTACATAAGAGATTAAACTGAAGGAATCTGAGGTATGTATCCAACACCGCTGGCCAATAATATCAAAGCCCCCCCCCTCACCCCCCACTCCCCCCATGTGCAGAGCCTCAGCGGGGAGGTCCACTGTTTATCCCTTTGATGTGGGCTGGAAAAAAAAGTAACAAACTACAGCGTGGCAGCAGAAACTCATATCGTGCTATTAGTCACTGTTTTAATGTTCCTTCCAAGCCATTGTAACAACAGGTGTGTGTGTGTGTGTGTGTGTGTGTGTGTGTGTGTGTGTGTGTGTGTGTGTGTGTGTGTGTGTGTGTGTGTGTGTGCGCGTGTGTGTGTGTGTGTGTGTGTGTGTGTGTGTGTGTGTGTGTGTGTGTGTTTGCCCAAGACACAAATATTTGCAACAGCCATGTTGTAATCACACATCACACTCCTGGCTGTTTTTACTCAACCGCACTATTCTAATAGGCCGCTGCTGTTGCTGCTGCACTTCATTACAGCAAATGACAGAAAGAGAGAGAGAGAAAGAGAGAGAGGGAAAGAGTCAGCTCAGCTCTCACTGTTTGAGGGGAGGTGTTTCAGCTCGGCCCCCCCGTGTGTTTCATCCATCCACGTGCTGCACATACCCGACTGACACACACTCATGACGAGGACAGTGACTTTCCAAATCCTACACTCCAACACAGTCCCTCTCTCTCTCTGTCTATCTCTGTCTCTCTCTCTCTGTCTCTCTCTCTTCTATTTTTAAATGGAAGAATGTGCACGTCTTCTTTCCTCTTCCTCGCTGTGCGTTCATCTGTACGAAGGACTTTTTTTTCCCCCTCGCCTCATCCGATCTCGCCTGCTCCAGCTAAAGCAACATCTGTTGCTTTACCTGGAGGCGCGGAGAGCGGGCGAGAGGATCGAAGCTTACATTTAAACCATTAGCATACGCTCGAAGGAATGGAGGGGGAGATAAAGGAGAGGCGGGTGAAAGTGGAAGGTGAGGAATTATTGCTTCAGTTCGGTGGGATCGACAAAAACACACACGGTGAACTCTCACAAAACACATTTCTAAAGTACAACATCAACTGCAAAGAAACTTTAGCTGACAAACAATTAAAATCAACATTTTGTTCTGTGTGTGTGTGTTCGGGTTCATGTGACACTGACCTCTGACTCGGGCATAGCAGCAGCCACACTTGGCCAGGACTTTACGGAACAAGTGTTGGCAGCCACAGCCTCGGTGGTGGCGATGGTGATGGTGGCCCCCTTTCATGCTGTTGAACCATGAGCAGAGGTGGGCATGGCCCGGCACTCTCTGAGAGAGTCTCTTAAGTCTCCCTCTCTCACCCCTCACACAAGTAAAGGTTTACTCCTCAAAGTGTAAATCCCAAAGAAGGTGTCAGTTGTTCTTCCTCCTCACTTGACTGCAGACAGACTTCCAGTCCACATCCACACCGAGGAAGTAGTGAGAGTCCACAAAAGCAGCAGAAATCCAGCCTCACAGGGTTTTTGAGATGGTGATAAATAGCCGAGGAAACATTCCAGCGAGCTTATTGCTGTATCGAATGTGCTTCCCTTCCCTCAGTCTCTCTTTCTTCCCCCCTCTGTTTTCTTTTTGGTGCTGAGCTCTCGCCTCTGTGAACTGCCTGGTCAAATGACAGACGAGGAGACTGCCTCGCAGAGGGAGAGAGAGAGAGAGATAGCGAGGCAGAAAGAGAGAGAGAGAGAGTAAGGGGAGGGGTGAGAAGGGTGGAGTCTGCAGCTCTAGTTGCTGGCTATTCCAGGATAAGGTTCCCACTCCCCTTATTTTCACTCTTCCTGTCTCCTGTTTCCCTTCTCAGCTGTTTTCCCTTCTGTTTCCCAGCTCATCTCATACGAGTCCAGACGAAATGACACGCTCTAGTTGAAATCCGCCTCTCCTGGAAATAGTAACACCACGGTCCGTAATGGTACATAATGCTATTTACAGAAGGGAGGCCATGTTGGGTTGAAGGTGTCATGTATTTCCCAAAAAAGGCGTCTGTGAGAGTATAAATGTGTCATCCCAGAGGGCTTTCCTGACTGCTCCCATATTGACTTCTGGGGTCATTTATGATCATGGGGCCAGCATAGCGAGCGTTGTTTTTTTTCTCTACTTTTTGTTTCCATGGAGCGAGCAGGCGGTCTCAGATTTCACAATGCTAGCATGTTGGCATTCTTAGAGTGTGTGTTTCTGTGTCACAAGTCATTGAGCCTCATGATTAATTACAGTGGGGCAGCCTGACCAAAGAAACCTATAGAATAAAGACATCCCAGGTTTAATGGAGAGATGAAACTGCTCCTATAAATGAGTGGTCAATGAGTGGGGATAAAATATTAAATCAGGGTATGCAATTTAAATCACAATAACAATATATATTATTATTATATAGTCAATTTTATGGAAGTTTATTCAAATAACATCTATAGCTAAAATAACAAGGCAATATCTGTTTTGGGCTAATCAAGAAACATATCTCAGATGAAGGTACGTCATCATCATTGATACAAGAATTCTGTAAACACATACTGCAGTGGTTTTTCACCTGGGGGGCGCGGGGAGCTATGACAGGGTTGTAAAAGTATATTATGACTCTCCATAAATTATTGCACATATTTGCATATTTATGCACATGTTCATGGTCTCTAAATGACAAGGAATTATAATCAGAACTAGAATGTTTCTTTAATACATTTTTCATATTTTCTGAATATTTCTTCTTGATTTGTTGAATTTTGATTCATCAACCACATGATTCGACACCATTTGATGGGAAAAAAATCTCTTTAATTCTACATAGAACAGAATTCCGAAAAATGTCAATGGAAAACACGGAATTTGGGGAAAAATAAAACGGAATCTGGATAATGAAAATATGGGGGGGTGATTTTTTTTTTTTATCGACAAAGGGGGGGCCCAGCAGAAAAGGTTGGGGACCACTGGTTTAGGAAGCGCTTGATTTGATATGCAGCAGGTTTTTCCATGAGTCAAGCACGCATTTCAAAATGTAAACAACGGCCGTCAACTATGTTCATTTAAATGTGGGAAGCCAAAATCATGATTGCGATCAATATTCGATAAATTAGGCATCCCTAGTTTTACCTCCCTCTCTCTCTCTCTCTCTCTCTCTCTCTCACACACACACACACACACACACAATCTACCTTCTTCAAAAAGCTTTTCATCATCATGGTCATGATTATGCTGAACCTGGAAGCTGCTGAGGATGTACTTAACATAGCGAAACACCATTTCGATGTGTGCTTTACATCATTAATCTCAATCAACACTATGACTATTCAGCCGTCCTATTCATGGTGGTGTAGTGGGTAACACTGTCGCCTCACAGTGAGAGGGTTTCGGGTTTGGGTTGGGGTTCCTTCTGTGTGGAGTTTGCATGTTCTCCCCGTGGGTTCTCACTGGGTTCTCCAGGATGGGGATAGGTTAATTGATGACTCTAAATGTCCCGTAGGTGTGAATGGTTGTCTGTCTCTACATGTTGGCCCTGTGATAGACTGGCGTCCTGTCTAGGGTGAACCCTGCCTTCGCCCAATGACGGATCGGCTCCAGCCCCCCCACGACTTATCAGCCTTCCTTATAGATTCAATCAGTCATGTCAGTATAGTAGGTTTATCCAGGGAAAGAACTCAAGATATAACCAACAGAGGCAAGAACATGGAAGGAAGGTTGCTGCTAATGCAGTCATGAAATGCGGCGTATTCTGAGACCCCACCAATTATTTTCTGACCAACAAACGTAATTTCTTCAGCCTGACACACGTGCGATCTCATCTCTCTTTTGCAGAATTCCTCAGGCCATGCTCACACAAGCCACAACCACATGGTTACTGCAACAATGACAAGCTGCCACTCAGGTATCTCTTCGGTGGCATCGACGGAAACAAGAAGAGGCTGAGCATCGGCTGGCACTGAAGCACCTTGCACCATACGCACATTCCTGAAGCGCACCTGTCAAACGCTTCAACGGGTGGCAGGGCTGTCTCGGCATCTCTCTGCAGTGACAGGCTGGTGGCAGATGGCTGTCAGGATGTTTCTGTCATCTCCAGCGGACAGTGAGGGTAAACAGAGGAGCCTGGCTGCCTCATCCATTAGCCACACAAGTAGAGAACACGTACAGTATGAAGTATAAAGCAACTACACCATGCAAAAGAAGAAAGTCGATCGCAAGCGAGAGAAATCCCAAAATGATAGAATTATTATTTATTCTCAGACAACGCACTGGGTTTAACATGCAACACTGCACAGTTACAGAGATCACAATCCTTCCCTCTCCTGCTCCCAGCCTTGCTCCATCTCGGCTTTTCTTTGCTTATAATGAACGCTTTAAGCGACTGTGATTGAAGGGGCAATTCCCCCGAGGAATATTGAATGACGCTGCTGAATGTCTCCACTTGTCTGATGCCGATATGTCTGCCAAACTCTGTCTAAGCAAAGGGAAGCGAATCAAAGGGGGGGGAATTGAGAAACAATGCGTTTGACAGCAGAACAGAGGATTTAAAAGAAACAAGGTAAAACGAAGAAGACACCAAGAGAGCAATCCGAGGGCAAAGCATTACAAATTGAGCAAACGCTGCCTGCGCTTTTCTACATGAAGGTGGCGGAGGAATAATAAAGAACACACTGCTCCTCAGATGCATAAACAATTCACGAAGTGAATGTCTTTTTAATGTGGTCTTAAATTCAAGGATGCCAGAGTGTGTTTCTACAAGACACCCAGTAGAGGGCATTTGTACTTGTTGCATAAGGTTGGTTCATTCACTTGTCAGTGCTACTTCTAAAAACACCACCAACATGAAGATGTTGTTGTGTATTCTGCTTTCATTAATCCGTGCTTTTCTGAAATAACATTACAAATATTTAGAATCTTTTTTCTAGGCCTGATGTTCAACACCTACAGTATCATGTTCTCAGGGTGGGAATGAAACATTTGAATAAGTGAACACCGAAATACGCCAGGGAGACACGTACGAAGCCTTGAATGTTAACAAAAATATGGAAAAAATGTTCCTCCCCTGGCTTGAAGAGGGGAGCGGGGGATGTGAGGCGAGGCGTGCATTAACACCCATTCATCTCTCTCCTTTTATCTCTATCCTTTGGTCCCTCGCCCCTTCCTTCCCTCTCTCCATCTCCCACACGAGACCCTGAAGATGATTCATCCGCACACGTATGGTTATGTAGATGTGGAGAGAGAGAACCTGGAATGCTAAAGTGATATCCAAACATGTGCATTCACACCGGACTGGATTTAAGGCTTGTCTAAAAGATAAGAACGCCAGTACATGTGTTTCTGTCTGAGCCAAAACAGGGAGAATGTATTGTCTTTCCAGACCATCGCCTGTGTGGGAGACGATCAGTACCACATTTAGGAGGCGTGTTCAAAAAAAGAGCAATCTCTAATATGATTTATGAATGTAAATGAACACAGTGAATTTCCTAATCTTACTTCTGTATATGACATTTCTGGAATAAATATACAATACAATACACCCTGTTGGATCAAACAAATCCCTAATATATAGTATTCATGCACACACACACACACACACACACACACACGAAGCTGCAGAAGGAGCAGGCGAATACAGTAAATTGATATTACATAAGCCTGCATACTAATAGCTACAGCAAGTCTGTTCAGCAGATATGCAGTTGCTTATTCGCAGTGTGTTCCCCAGCCTCTCACTGACATTAGCTTCTCCTCACCCCATCAGCCAGTTGAAGTCCTGCCAAAATATGCTCACTTATGCTTTCCTTCCTCCCTCTGCCTCACTTTTTCTCCATTCTTTCCTCTCTTTTTCTTCCTCCCGTCATCTCTCAGCTGAGCGCCAATTAAGGCAAACTGGCATTCTGGACAAACCGATGTGAGGGTGGGGGGGGGGGTTCCACTTTTTTGGCTGCGGTCCCATCCTGGTGTAGACACAGAGCAACTCTTCTGTTCTGTGCAGCCAGAATGCAGAGAGCTGGAGTTTTTGTCCGAACGCTGTTGGAATACACCAGGTCGACAGACAGGTGGATCTGTGTTTGTGTGTGCGCTTTACCCTTAGTACCACCCGGTACCTCCCACTGTTACCCCTCACCATGCAGTGCAGCAGGAGCACCACACAGAAGGGGAGTTTTGTTTCCCTAAACAGCCACGATACTCACAGACACGCACTTTGTACATTCACACAAACACATACTCCTTACCCATCTTTCCTCATCCAGCTCATCTTTTTCCAGCAAACCACAGTGAATGTGAGCAGTCCTCCTCTACCTGACCCACAGCCTCTCTGTCGTTATCTCGCTGAACCTTGCTCTAGAAGCAGCAACGTTAGCACTGAGACTCCGGGACCGCTGCTGATTTTGTTTGAGGCTTAGGCCTGAGCTAAAACGCCACCCAATGGAGAAAGTGTTAATTATACAAAAGCAAACCCAGGGACCACACATGGAGGGACACTGCTGATTTATCTTTGATACATAATTCCTGAGACGAGAGGATTTAGAGATAGATTTAGAGATAGTGTTTCTTCATTGAAATACAGTTTGAATCATGCTCTAAATCCACATATAAACTGAAAATTGCAAATCAGCATTCCTGATTTTTGTTTTGCGAGTGCATGGTGCATGTTTGGCAGCAATTCAATGTGTGTGAATACGTGTGTGCAAATATGTGCTCCTGTAAGAATGTGTTTATGCCTCCCTCCTTCTAGGTCAGTCTGTGGTTTAAATGCCAGCTGTGCTGCAGAGCAGCGACCTGTGAGGTGTCCTGTCTGACCTACGCCTTCCAGCCAGATGTGCCCGATCCACTCTGCTGGAATACAACATGAACTTCAATTCAACTCCAGGAACTACACACAATAAATTATTTCAATCTATTTATTTTGGTAAAAACGGACACACAGGTTTTGCTCATGATAGACCTGTGGTCCTCAATCCTTTAAAGCAGAGCAGAGTATTAGTACTCATATCTGCAGTTCCCCTTAGCTGTTTCAGCTCATTGGGGAGTTTAGGTTTACAAAACCTCCCACCAGTCAGTTAGAACTGAAGGAGCCTCTCGGAGGAGAGGCGAAACATCTTCAAAAAACCTAAAGCAAGTCCAGTTGCCCACGATAAAGCTTTCAAAGATTACCATGACCTGGATGACTAAGAATCTGCACAGACATACTTGGTACCAAACCGCAGACAGACACAGTTCAAGACTAGCAACTAAAGAGACAGATATTTCCCTCAGAAGCTGGTAGGGTCGTGGAACAGAGCTTAAACAGAGTGACTATTAATATATATTATAGTTTTATATATTATTATAATAAAAGATATTCAATTTGCCAGTTGTTACAAACACGACTCAAAATGAATATAATGCTGCTCTTTAACTGCCGGATGTGTAAATGAGGTGACGATATGGGTTGGATGTGTCGGAGTTCACAGCTCGTTCCCCATGCCAGGTGGCTAAAAACTTAAGTTATAGTCTAAATTATAACTTGGCAAATGTAATCCATGTCGTAAGAAGTCCACAGTCCACAAGGTTAATGTTCAATAATTCACAAGACTTCTCAGAAAGGGTCACATCTTTAAGTCTAAATGTGCAGATAACAGAATCAGGACTGTTCATTGTTTACAACATCAAGGGTACATTGCAAAACATAGACGGAAAATCAAACTATCCTCACACAGGAACACAAATAATCCTTGGAAGAGCTTGTATGACAACATGGTCATATATAACATGACTTTTACACATATAGGAAACATTACTGGCAGCACTATTATATTTTCTGATTCACAATGAAGCCATCTGACACAGTACATCCTTTCTCAACACAATATGATGCAGCTTCAGGTTGACCTCTGCCCGTTTAAGGCACACAGGTCCCAGGTATCCTCTGGGATCAGTACTCATCCTTGGATGGCACACTCCCAGCCTCTCACAAACCCAATATGGAAAAGGACGCACACTTTACACACAGTTAACCTCACATCTACTCATGAGAATGGGGAATTTAATTTGCACCACAGTGAGGTGCAGTGGAGCCAAACTGATGCAGGCCTTCCAAAATTAACCTTGTTTTCATAGCTACTTCTAATCAGGAGACCGGTTCACTTTTTAGAGACTTTAGACACGTAGACTCTCCAAATTCTTGTTGTGATCTCTCGTGTTTTAAATCCATTCAATATTTCCGGATTTTATTTGTAGAAACAAGTGAATACTGTAATAAAAACACTATTCTTGAGCATTGACTGTGAAGACGATGTATACAGAGAGTGAAGTGTTCCTACATGTGTTCCCATATGTTCATAATTTCTGTATGTCTAAAAGAATATCATGTTTCCTATAAATAACAATTCATTGGCATAACTTTTCCTACACTAATAATAAGCATGTGTTGATTGAGACCTGTATTGTGTGCGTGTGTGTGTGTGTGTATACATGTGAGCAGTGTATGCATGCAGTTATGGGTCAATTACTACACTGTTATTCTTACTGGTTCACTGCAGTTTCCTGTTGTGGCTTCATGCATTTTACCTTGAAAAGACAAACATCGTAAAAAAAAAAAGTTTGGACTCACACGGCCATCCATCACTGATCAGTGTTGCGAAACAACAGACACCGTAGACACATACTGTCTGGGGAGGGTGAGAGAATGATTACGGCTGCCGGGAGTCTGGACAGCCAAGAGACACATTTAAGAGAAATTTGATCAGCAGCTCCGTGTACTTAGAGGGGGAAGCCAGGTTTAAAACACCACACCGAAATAAATTGCAGTAAGCGAATAAAAATATACACACAAGGAGATTGGAGAATAAAAGGGTGATAAGAGAAAAACAAGGAGAAGATGATCAGAGGAAAATTGAGAGCCAAACTGCTGTAAGATCCACTACCAAGAGGAGGAAAGATGTCAAATAAGCTGGAATTGAGAAATGGATCTGGATCCAGTGAGGTTGGCACTGTCCTGTGACTCCTGGGAAGCCATAGCAGGCATGTTGTGTCTAACATATAACAGATGGACCTTATAGCCCCGTGAACCATGTCTTTAAAGCAAGGGCCTCTCCTCTGCTCCCTTCTCTTCCACTGACACAGCAAGGGTTGGAAACAACAGTGTGACCTCTGCCAGTCAGACCATAGCTAAATGTAATCACATGTCTTGCTCTTTTAATAGTGACAGTCAGGAAAGGGGGAGCAAGATGATGACGCAGCAAAGGCCTGTGGGTCAGATTCCATAGCCCCTGCCACTGCCAGCCCCTCCACCAGGTGAGCTAGTGGACCATCTCACATGTTCTTCATGTTTATTATGATGATTAAATGATGTAAGAGGCAAGAAGCTAATAAAACCTCTAGAAAATTCACTTTAACCTTTTGGAATTGGGTGTATGTGTTCTAGGTATAGTTCTTGGGTATACTTTTTTTTTTTTGGGGGGGGGGGGGGGGGGGGGGGGGGTTGACTACACGGAGAGCTACTTAAGTTAAGTCCTGCTCTATGCTATGACATGGTCTGTATCTTGTTGTTGTGGTTCAGATGTTTTCCCCCTTGTGTTTCATTGATTTTCCATCCAATTTCCCGTCCGGAGGAAATTGGGCTATGCAAAAACAATTGAGCAAAGGAGCTTGTCTGGGACTGGAATAAACAATCTCCCTTTCGGTCATAATCCTTCCCCGTGGCCCTGAATAATGTATTTCTTTCTCTTTTTTTTGGCTTTTTTGAGCACTGAGCGGTGCAGTAAAATAGTATTTGGCATAACCTCAGCAGCACACCCCATCTGTGCAACACCATTACAGATAACCATCTCTGACAGCTTCCTCTGGCCTCACTCACACCCCTTCTGTACACCATGTACTCTTCTGCACAACAGTTAGTGGTCCGGCCACATGGTACTCACCACCGAGCCCCGCATATATACACACACTCCCTCTAACCCAAACCCAGATCCAGCTACAAAGATCCTTTTGTTCCATTCCACTCAAGGAAAATGGCAAAGCACGCAACCCTTTCACAGCGAAATCCAAATAAGTGCAACCAACAGTGTTGGGGCAGAATGGGGAAAGGGAGTTCAGCTGAACATGTTTTCTTGCCCCATCTGGAAAGTGTTGCATGCACACACACACACACACACACACACACACACACACACACAAAGAAAGAACTCTATCTCTCAAATGGTATGGCACATTACAGGAAAGCGATTTACTGCCATTGGTGCTAACAGAGGATACAGAGGGTGGGGTTTAATAAGAGTAAACGACCAACGCTCAGGTGACTCCAATCTGATAGTTTCCCTGAAGTTATTGCTGCCTGATGGCCAACGTCTGATATGACTGATGGGATAAAGGCTGTTTTTACCCTGAATCTGGCTAACATACAAGACCAGGTTGAACTGAAACAGCAGTTCACATGGCCTATACACACTTACAGATTCAATGTCTTTATTCATGTCATGAACCTAGAATAAAGAAGTCATAAATGTCAACGCCGGCTGCAGCAAGGAGTTTTCATGAAAGTGGCCGAGCGTGCTGTGCCAGATGTCAGTGCACAGAAATCTGAGACGTCTCACTCAAAGAATCAAAGCGGAGTCTGGAGGTTTGTGTTTCGGTGAGTCTCTAAGCTGACTGGTTTAGTGAGGGCCAGTATTTGGACTAGCATTGTGGGGCTGAGGTCACAAAATGTCCTGTCACGCTCAGTGCAGCCCTTTCAGGTCTTACCTGTTCTTTCTCTCTGCCCCGAGTTGTCTGCAGCAGGGGCCGGCTGCTCCCACTCCAGCCCCTCTGGCTCCCACCGGCCCTGCACAGGCCCCTTCTCCTCCTCGCTCGATGGGAGGTCCGCCTCACCCCCCTCTGGGAGCTACACACAGAGATGCCTTTGTCAGCTGTGGAGCAATGCTCTCAAGGAGGAAGTGATGGTAAGATTATTTGGAGTGCTTATGGTCACAAAACCACAACACATTATACCAGTGGCTGTGTTTTTCCACTATAGCCTGCATCCTTTTCATCCTTTTCTCCATTACACACCGAGCAAGAATGCTAGAGAAATCACTGAGGTCCAACTTCTGCCACAGAGCTTGGATAAGAGCCGCTTCTCAGACAGCACTTTCAATCTATTTAAAAACTCAGCAGCACCAGGGCAGAGGTTAATAGTGGCAGTTATCAGTCCTCTGTAGGGATGGAGGGAGATTATAATCACTGTTATGTTTTTTTACCACTCTGCCAGGGAGGAAATGATTGATCAAGATAAACCATTTTCAAAGAGAAAGCAGAGGTTCAAAGAGATAATCTTTTGGTACACTCCATATATATATATATATATATATATATATATATACACACACATACGTGCGCGCGCATTAGTGTTGTAATCTGCATTTAAAGAGGACGATAAATGTAATTTTGTTTATGTTTTTGAAAGAAAAAAGAAATGGCTGCCCCAGTTCCCTCCATGCAACCAGGAAAACATTACTTCAGGAAACGACATCACCCGTAACACAGACCTTTTTCTGTTTTAATGGCAGATAAAAGGGAGCCAGAAAGTAAATTAACTTGCTGGGTGGCAGTAGAGCGCTAGACCTGCATGAGTTTGTTTGGTCAGATGGTTTAATCACCCCTACTCAGCTTCCTGTTCCTCTGAATTATCCAAGATTCCTCCCAAGCAATGAACAGAGACAACAATCCTTCCATCCTTCTCTCTCTCTCTCTCTCTCTCTCTCTCTCTCTCTCTCTCTGCTTGTCTGGCTCAACCATTTATGTCTATGGCCAAATTATAGAGATGACACAAAATAAACATGTCAGACTATGGGCCAGAGCTAAACTGGACATCATGCGCCACAAGCCCTTAAAAATGCCTCCATATGCGGCTTCTTTTTGGCTTCGTGGCATTACGCTTCCGTATAAACAGCCAGTAAATACACAAACAGATCCACAACTCACCCAGTGTTGATTGGGCATTGCCACGGAAGTAAGCACGTCAGCCATGGCTCCCAACATCTGGTCAGTGCGTCCCTGATTCTTCTGTAGAGCCTTCATTCTCCCCAAACTGCAAACAAAAACTGTCCACAAATGTTTCTCCTCCGCTGTCTCTGAGTCCTCTATCTCTCTTGTCCCCCTGTATTTTGCTCCTTCGGCGCTTGCCTCACGGCACACTCTGCCACCGTTCTGAGCCACCACAGCCCGCCTTGTTCTAGCTAGACACACAATAAACCTTAAGCACATGAATAATTGATCCTGGAAGAGTGGGGCAGGATTTCTGTCTGGACAAGCGCCTCAGAGCTCTTCACTCCTCGATTCACAGACACAGGCGGAAGAAAAAAAAATCACAGGTGAATATATCCACCTTGTGCTCTCAATGTAAGCTCCTCTGGAAACTCAGATCGGAGACTTTCTTGGGCCTTCTTGAGCAACCTGTCCTCTTCTTTGTCATCCCTCTAAATGAGGAATCTAGACAGCGTGGTAGTGTTTCCCTGTGAGGTTGTCCTCTCCTGTTCTCCTGTCTGAATGCTGAAACAGCGAGCCATGACTTCAAGAGGAGCACTTTACCCTCCCTGAAATCCTCCTTTCTTGTTCTTCATTGGCTATAGAGTATCACCACCCCCCTTCCCAAAAACCTCTCCTTCCATCATTCTCTCTGCTTTCATTCCCCCCCTCCTTTTCTTCACTACCTGGATTTTTCCAAGGTCATCTCAAACTATCTGAAATCCTTTTCTATATCTCTTACTTCTGGTCTTTCTTTGAGCTGTCCTGGCACCCTACACTCTCTGCAACTTTGCCCAAGTCTCGGGCTGCGACACATGGATTATGTGAACTCTTGAACAGCGGGGCAGCCCCAAATAAGGTATGAAAACACAGCCCATGAAGCACAACTATTTAAGAGACTGTCACCGATTGTGCGCACACACACACATACACACACACACACACACACACACACACACACACACACACACACCTTATACCACTTCTTTAACTGCTCAATTACTGATTAGTCAAACCAATATTGTTTGTTTGTGGCTACTTGAAATGAGATTATTTGCCATTCAAAGTTGAAGGCTTGCAACATTGTTTACTGACACAGATCCTTCAGACCACATACAGAACCTGCATCATGCATGATCAAACAGAATTCATCTGTATTAGTATCAGTACAGGTCAAGTTACAATAACTCACCCTATTGATCATGCTATCCTAATGTCAATGTCTGTGACAATTAGACCCTCATTTATTTAAACGTTTTCCTCCACTATAGAAACATGCTAATCGTACCTCCTGCACTGATAGTTTCACGTTTTGACAGCAATTGTTGGATAAATGAAAAAATATGAGACAAACTGGAATATGTCATTTGGCAATTTGTATTATTAATATGCTCACTGTGACTGAAATAAGGTCTGTGGTTTAACACATGCATGCTTAAGAAATGTATACATTTTCTTCTACTCAATACAATATGCCACTTTGAATTTTGAAGGTTTTATATGTCTTAACTCACATATTGTCCATGGGGTAAATTTGACTAAAAGCATGAAACATATATTTCTTACTTCATATTTAATTTATTTTTTTTCAAAATACATTTTCCAACTTTAATGGGGACAACTGCATAAACATAAAAGTCCTGTACGTATGAATATCCCAGACATGAAAGTGTACACACTTGTTTTAAGCTGTTTTGACTGATATTGAAATGACTATCGCATTACAATTTATATCTTTAGGGCACTAACCTGACATTACCATACCTGTAGTAGAACCTCTGATATATGGGAAATATGGATCCTGCGGACACTGTTAGTTTACATAATATAGGAGGTGGGAAAACACATAAAAATTGTACTGCAGCCTTCGAAACCATTTCTCTTGCATGCTCTCTTTATGCTCTCGCTTCATTGAAAACCTTTTAACTAAAGGTTTTCTATTCCAATGACAATCACAGCTCTTTGAGTGAAGAAGAATGTGTATAATGTTGATGAGGACCCCGATTAACCTCCTCTGATGAGAATGAGGCTCTTTGGGTTGACCCTCCAGTTCGCCTCTATTCTCTCTCTGCCTCCAAATGTGAACCCATCACCTTCCAGTAATGGAAATGAATAATGCTCCCTCTCCCCACATGAACTGTATTGAGACATGTTGGAAAGACTTGCACGTGACCGACTTGCTAGTAAACAATGGGTTGCTCATTTTGGCAGGAGTATCTAAGCTGACATCCGAAGCAACAGCGAGTCTTTGGAATGCCGGCGCTGGAAAGGCGATATTTACAGCCACCGCGTCTCTGAAGACATTCCATGTTGTGTCATGTCACACACTGTGACGAACAACAAATGGGATGTATGGGGAAACTCTTTACAATCCAGGCCCCTTCGTGAATGTGGATGAGTGTCTGGTTGCATTTCATGTGCAATGTCCCTTCAGACAATATATCCCAAACAAACTGGACAAATATGGTATCAAAATAGAGGCAGCAGGCCATGCACAGACCAGTTATATCTGGAATATGCAGGTGTGCACTTGGAGACCTGATGGGGAAGCACCTGAAGAGAATCAAGGCATGAGGGTGGTACTGAACATGTTTAAAGGGCTGACATAGAAACAGACAACCATTCAGGCTCACAGAAGGCTGACCCAGGTCCCAGTCCACAATGACACGTCATTTTTTTCCTTCCACGACGTACACCATGTGTGAACTGAGTGTACAGGCCTCTTCTTCTCAGTAGGCCTTTTCACACAGATAACAATACATCCGTAAAGACGACCCCCCATTACAGCAGCTTTGCTTTGTCACTCTTTGTCTGGACCATAGAGGGCCAGCCATATCAGTGGCTCTGTGGCTTAGTAACTAAGTAACTGGCTGATCAAGTTTTACCATTGGTCGGTCGAGTGGTGTAGGCCCACTACATCACCAAGGGGCGTTGCTCATGAAGTAGAGATGACGGTCTGACCATAAATTCGGTTCTTTGAACACAGTTAATTCATTGAGTCGGTGTAATTGGGTGTCGGCAGTAAATTAGTCGGTTCTTTGTCAAATTACAATCTTCCTTTCGTTGTCTCTCCCAGCAGCTGCAAATGAATAACCTGGGCTATCAACGGTAAGAGAGCAGCTGCCGGTAGCTAGCCAGTGAAGCACAACAGAGAGACTTACAGAGGAGAGTGACTTCAGTCTCTGCTCAGGTAGACATTACTCCACTATATCTTTACATTGCAAAGAGTTCTCTGCAATATTAATGCTACGGCTCCCAGATATAGAACCATTAAACAGGTAGGCATATCATTTTGCCATGTTCCCTGTTTAGTTAGAATGCTAAGATTTGCTAATTAGCATTAATGAAACAAAGTACACCTGAGGCTGATGTGAGTTTCATTAGCTTTGCACATATAACATAAGTTTTATAATTTCAGGCTGACGATGAAGTGAGGTCACCAAACTTCATGTGTTGCAAGAGGGTACAACTAAAAGTCAGTGAGATTCATCCTCCAGGGACCATGAATGCCTGAACAAAATGTCACTCCAATCTTCCAATAGTTGCAGTTTCATGCTTCTTATTGACATAAACAGCTGTATCTTCAATCTCCCCAGGGGAAAAAAAATGCTTAATCATGCTCATCACTCATTTGTCTATCTTAAAATATAAAACATTTCTTAAGTCTCTTACACTATGAGTGTGTGATATGCAAAAAAAATCCTTAAGATTTCATTCTAATCTATGAAAGTTTGGACAGACCCGGCACCTGCTTCTATTAAAAGGATTTATGTCCATATTAAACCTGGAGATGCAAACAAAGCCTTGCAAAACAGGTGTGTTTGAAGCAAATCACTAGACAGAATGTGTCTTTTAACCACATGGAAACTATGATCCATGCTTGTGTGCCTATAAATTCATTAAATCCTTGTATAACCATCTGAGTCAGCTGAGTATTTCCAGACTGCAGACCGTTCAAAATGTTGCAGTAGGAATTTTTTCGACAACCTATGTCTCAGAGATTTTGACTTCCACTGAGCCCTGAGATCCTAACACTGTCCTGTTTTGGTCATATGCAGTCTAGACCAAGGGTGATTGAACCGTCTCTATGAGATCTGGTGTCTTCATTTGATTCCTGCTTTAATTGTTCTGGATCTTTTCCATCATTGTATTTTGTAATTTTCTCATTATTTGTTGGTCATTTTTTGAGGGTACACTCCACAAAGCTAGCCCCTCAAGTCACATAAAGACATCTCTTCCTAATACTTTGGATGAAAAGCATCTATGCACTTCCCTCCACTGAACACTCCCAGCTGCTTTGAGCTTTCAGTAAAACTGAGGCAAGCCCAACACACACAGAAGATATAACTTCGACAGGAAGAGGAGGAGCCGTCAATTAACAAGCATGCAAGCAATCAGAAAACAACAAACATTTTAAATATGTTGAAGTTTGTTTGCAGATTTAAAAAACAGCAAATATAGCAAAGATAACAAGTATTAAACAGGGCAGGAAGAGGCAGAAAATCCAATAGGCATATTTGAAGCCTAAAAAAAAAAATAATAATAATAATAACAATAAAATAAAAAATAAAATAAATAAATAAAAAATAGACACGTTTTATGTGTAAATAACCCAATAATAATATCCAGATCACATTTTATCACCTTTTTGCAGGTAAATAGTTTCATGATATTTAAAATTACAGATCAAGTGGATTTTTTTTAAAAAACTCTACCAAACGGAAAAATTCTGGATTCATACTTTGAACTCTTACTGCAGCTCGCTCATCTTTACATTGATAACATTATATATGCAGTGTTTCGTTGTGTTGTTATAAGTGCGCTCCAATATTTTTTATCAAATATTAAGAAGGACATTTCAAATGTTTAACTTCATACCAAACAGGAGTGTTGTTTTGTAATTGCTTCAGGTGTTGATTGAAGATCGACAACTCCTCCTAGGTTATTTGTCTGTTTGCTTGACAGAAAGCTCAGAGGAACTGGGATTGGTGAATGCAGGGGTGGGAAGTGTGAACATGCTTTTCATCCAACATGATTAGCAAAAAGAGATATATTTACATGACTACAGGCCAGATTTGATCTCTATTATTTCAAAAGGACAAGTTCAGCTCTCTGTCTCCTTCTGCTTCCTTTCATTCATCTGATGCATGCAGACTTTTAGACCCTTTTAAAAAGTAGCCTATAGCATATGGGGGGTTCTGTCTTTTAACCACATAGCTGGAAATAATGCAGCAGATGCTCTCTGCAAAGTGCCGGTCCTGGAGAGGCTGCCAACAGGCTAATATTAGCTGAGCACAGGGTTGTCTTTAGAATCAGTTACTAAGCTGGCTAAACTTAGTTAATTGCTTCCCAAGCCTCGTTCCAAGTTCTTTTGCTCTACCACTGACCTCTGCTGGGTACTTGGGTGTCTGGGGAGAAGTTGGACTGCCTTCTGCAGTGATGAGTGAATGTCTCTGCAAGGAATTTGCAGAATATGAGCAAAATAACTCTGACCCTAAAAGGAAAGTGTAAGTATACCAGGAGGTGGGAATCGGAACAAAATGTTCTCTGCCTCATACATCAGATTAGTACTCATTTGTAAAAATCTGTTGAATTTTTTTTTTTTTTTTTCTTTCGAGATAAACACACTTCACACACCGCGCAGCTGCTGCTGTTAAAGTGTGCTGTGCTGCCCTCGTCTGGTAAAGCTAAAAGTTAGATCACTCCGGTATACAACAGGAGGGAAACACACACACACCACTACCCCACCCTGTTGTGCCAAACAGACTTCCCTTTCCTCTGCATTTATCAACTTAATTTCTCTTTTGGCCTTTCACAAGCTATAAATCCTCCCCACCCCCCCAAGCATGCCCTTTCTTCCTCTTCCTGTGTTTCATGTCAGTAAGAAGTCAGGACCCACCTCACGTTCTTGTGTCTTGGGTCAGGTTAGTGGGATGCTATAGGTCTTAGTGAGATTATGATGTTGGAGGTGTGTCCGCTTCAGGTGGCTGGTATCAACGTGTCTCTGTTGGTTAACTCCTCAGAGGATCAACGATTATGAATCTCACGATCAAAATGCTTTTGAATGAGTGTCACAGTGGCTTTTCTCAGTCAAGATGGGGCCTTATGGTGAAGAAGGACATCTGATAACGCCATGAATACTGCTGACACAAAGCATTTGATATCTTTTTATGTTCATGTTCCACTCAAAGTGTAAAGCGGAGCAAAGATGTGCCTCATTCTACTTAGTCTAGTGATACAAACCACAGCTTCACCTATGTGAGGATGAATGTATGACCATTTTAAACATAAGCTCTCTAAAAAGGGCCAAACACTGTATTACCCAGTTTGATCAGAAGAGGACAGTGTATCCCTCTAACAGAGAGGAGCTGTTGCCGTAGGCAGGCTACATTCACATGCATAAAGTCACAGGATGGCCCTATTCCAATTCACTATCAGGGTTAATCTATTTACATGCACCGTTTTAATACCAGATGATTGAGTGCTATGCTATAAATAAACCTGGTGACACGATATTCACGTCCACATATGGGGTTCAAAACAAGAGGCTCATGGTCATAGTTCAAGCAGACGTCTTGAACCATTGTGAAACTAGTAAAAATGAATTCAAGCATCTTGACGTGATTTCTTATAATTGGAATATAAGATTACTTGACATTTCTGCTGACACAAAGTTACCTGAGTAACCAGGTTAAGAAGACAATTGAATTAACAATAGGGGGGGATGTGGGTACTGAAACAGTGAAAACAACATAAGCCTGCTGTGTTTTCTTCGACGCCGTAAGCATGCATATTTTGCAAATCTGTCACTTCCAACTTTGACAGCATCTCTGTGGGTGGGTGTGCATAGCATCCTCTATTTGAACATTTGTATGCACGCATCACAGAATGCCCATGAGTTTCATGCATGTCTGTGTGTGTCATTCCTGTCATGGGAATAATTACTAGCAAAGCCCCCTGGCTTTGAGTAACAGCAGGGTTAGTTTGTTGTCCCAGCAAATGGATTTCCATGGGAAAACAGACAAGACGCTGTCACACAGACACACTGAAATTATTCAGGCAGGGGGTCCTCGGCAGAACAGCAGATTTAGGAGCCACAGCCTCCGTGATTCAGTCACTTATTCAAACAGTTAAGAGAGGTTTTCTCTGACACAACAGACGGGCAGCCGAGAGCTGTGGATGGACAGATTCAGAGAGAGCCGTGGAGACGAGAGAGAGAAGAGAAAGAGAGCAGACTAACTCAACAGACTGTAAGGGGAGTGAGGTTGGCTGCTGTCTGTTTCTTTCTATTAATCCTTAAATCTTCTATAATCAGGATGAGAGGGCGAGAGCATGTTGCCTGATTTAGGACAGCAAAGTCTATGTTGGGAGCTGGACGGATTGCCAGCTGATGAGGCATCCTAACTGGCCAGTAAGAGAGATGGACGGAGGGGGGTGGCAGTCAGCTGGAAGCAGTTTGTGAAATGTAAACTTCATCAGTTTCTACCAAGAGTCAACAGGAAGAAGAGGAGCCCAATATGTGAGGATGGTTTAACCACTAAGATCAAGATCAAAAGAGAAGAGCATTAACCTGTGGCTGGACTGTTTTATGGTGAGACTTTGCTCTTTTTATTCTGTCAACGTTTTTCTCTTTGCATCTTCTTTTCATCTTCATTTAATCTATTTAGGCTTGAGAGGAAGAGGCTTCATCAGATCACAAGGTGTTGCTGAGAAGGAAGTTTTGACCACAAAGGCAGAGTAAAATAGTAATTGTCATTCCTCTGCATGACACAGTGCTAAAACAGGAACATATGTTTGTGAGATTAAAGGAGTTGAGCAGTTCTATGTGGCATTTAATTAGAGCTTAGCCAAAAGATGCTATTGCTCTATCCGGCAGGTGCAAAGCTGCTTCTGTGCAATATGTGTGTGAATATGTGTGTATTTTGAATATGGCATGATGTTTGCAGGGCCAAGGAATGGGACTTGATGACTGAAACCCTCAATCCTCACTTTCTCACACTCAAAACATAAAGAATGACTAAGTCTGTTGAATCCGGAGCCTTAGCCTTGAGAAACGGCGTCACCACTGATTTCAAAATATGCTTTTATATTGTATTTATTTATACTAGAAACCCACTGGATACTTCCAACACACTTGAAGTGCAGAGCAGTGTGACATGGTTACTAGCTGTCACTAGCCTGGCCTCCCACTGCTTCCGGCACCATATGGCCTTTCTCAACCCAGTGCACTCCTCCTACTATGCCTTCATTCACAATTCACACACTGAGCTTCTGCAGATGTACAATGTTTCTTGGCCATTTACTGTATACATGTTATTTATGCGTAGATATATATGCATGTCTTGCACATTTTTACACACTTCTGGGTGTTGACTAGCTTAACGTAGATGACTGAGTCACAGCTACTCGCTCTCTACCTCTGTTCTATAATGGGCTGAGCTAGTGAACAAGAATTGGCCAAAAGCATGTTGCAGAGTCAGCTTAGCCATCTTGTAAATCACTGACTTACGGATCAGCCGCTCTAACAGGAGGGCAGAGGTGAGGTGGAGCTCCTCATCCTCTTTAGGCACTGCGCTTTACACACGAGGTCCTTATAGGTCGTCAGATCTATTAAGCAACTTCAAAAGCTGCCAGTGTTATGTTTTACAGTCTTGCGGTCATACTTGAACGAGTATAAGAGGCTTATTGTGAGCGGAAATCATACACGATCCTAACCTGGGCGACAAACAAAGTGCAGGTGTAATTACATGCCTTTTTGCACACACAATTTTCCAATCACCAATATATTTCACATTGAAAAATTAACTGCAACATGACACACGTCAGTTGAAATTCTCACCGTTTGTTAGACGTCTATATCAGTCCCATGTGGCCACTGAGCACAGCAGCTGTTTGTGTCCACAATAACAACAATTAACGGGTTTTTTTTGTTCAAGATGTGGGTAGTGAGCAACAGACCTGCCATCCGGGTGTGATCCCAGGCAGAAGGGGGTCCAATGGCCACTGCAAATTATGACCCCCACCTGGGCACGGGCCCATCTGAGGACACTGAGATCCTCCTGGATGATTCGGACTCGGGGAGTGTGCTTTCTGATGACTCGGTGCTCCCCGACTATGAAAGAGATGAACAGTATACGGAGCCAGCTAAAACGCTGTATGAGGCCTGCGCTAGGAATGAGGCCACGTCCCTGCGCAGGATCCTGGAGAGGGGAGTCACTAAAGACGAAGCCATGGACCTGGACATCAACGGCAGAGTGAGATAGATTTCAAGTTCCTTTTATTATTACACAAGAAGTGACTTTGACAGAAACCGATATATATATATATATATATATACTAAAAGGTTTAATAGTTTTGTGAATGTGATTTCTATCTTGTTCCCCCTCAGACTGGACTGATGCTGGCTGTGGGCAAAGGGTTCATAGACATTGTCACCATGCTGCATGTGTGTCCATTAATAGACATCAACCACCAAGACAATGATGGCAACACTGCCCTCATGATTGCTGCCCAGGCAGGTATGTCTGGTGACATATATAGCACATAACCTCAACATCTACTCTCAAATCAAGCTATCATATTGACATCATGTTATTGTTTGTCAATCCAGGTTTGGTCAATATTCTTAACTATATCCTTAACTACTACTCTGGAGTGGACACTGAAGTCAGGGATCCTCGAGGCTTCACCGCACTAATCAAGGCAGGCCTGCAGGGCCGGGAAGACTGTGTGTCCGCCCTGCTAATGCATGGTACGTTTATGGTACAAGACCCTGCTATTAACTTTGTACACATGGACAATAGATTTATACAGAGGCAGTCAGCCCAAATGTTATACAAATATGATTTACAGGGTAAACCTGGACATATGATCTGTGATCTAATCTGGTCTTTCTCTGGGCTGCAGGGATTAGTCCTATATAGACTGTACAGGGACACAGAGCACTATAAAAACGTTCTATTGTGATCAATTTGAGTAGCAAACTTATATGTATGCGGTATATATGTTTTTCTTGGATTTGTTTTAAAAGCCTTGATGAGTCTTTAAGTGTGTTGTCATAGTCTTCAAACAGACACAACTTCCTCCAATAACGAGTTAAACTGAATTATTACACCCACAGAACTCAACAGGCGTAAGTACTTTATTTTCACAAACTGCAATCTATATCCTATTTCACTTTGCTGTTGAAATGGTCTGATTTACTTCTGAAGTGTTGCACTATACATCTACTCAATTAATTGTGCTGCAAACATGACCAGACAGTAGGGTATTTTTACTGAATGAGAAATTGATTTCCTCACCTCAGCATCCAATGGTTATTTACTTGTTTTTACTGTATTCTGCTGTTTTCTCCCCTTCTCATGTGCAGGTGCTGATATGAATGCAATGGACCTGGTCCACGGGAGAGGTCTAAAGGATTGGGTCCTTAGGACAGGAGGGTTTGAGACTCTCAACAGACTGCGCCGCCTGCAGGTTCGTTCTGTCGCTGAGCAGTTCTGTGAAAGCTACATTCCTGAGTGGCCCGACCTGAAGCAACTGGTGGCAAATGCCACCGCCACCAAAACAGCCAGTCAGAAGCTGAGGCAGTGCCTAAAAGACTCTTTCAGTTTCCCTCAAGACCCGCAAGACGATGGGGTAATGGACCATATGGTGCGGATGACCACAAGTCTCCACAGCCCCCTGATAGCCACTGGTTGCCGACCGCTCTGTCCCACCAGCCCACCAGAGATCGGCAGGCAACGCTTTGCCGTCACCGAACTTCTTGAAAAGCACAGCAGCAAGGAGCTGGAGGAGAGCACGGTGTCCCACAGTAAAGGCTCAATCACCATCTCGGCGTCCCCGTCTGTTGTGTCAACCGCCTCTGTGTCGCTGACCTCCTGCTGCCAGGATGCAGAGTGCAGTGAAAAAATGGTATCAGCTGGCATGAGGAGCCTCATTCCCCGCAGCATTGCACACAGGAACAGCATCTTCCCCTCGGGCTGTATTCCCAGGATTGAAGTAACCAGATCTGGGGAGCCCACTCCAAAGAAAGAGAAGAAGAAGAAAATGCAAAAGGGCTACCTGGAGCCTCCTGTGTGGAAGTACAAGGAGGCCAGGGAGGAGAAGAAGAAGGAAAAGGAAAAAGAGGAGATGAAACGGAAGGCGTCCAAAAGTTCATCAAAAGCCAAAAATGAGGCATAATCTGTCCTCCTCAGAAAATGTCACTGTGATAAAGTCATGTATGAGGAATGGGCGTATGTAATTACAATGAACTGTTTTAACAGAAAACTAAGGAATCACAAAACAAGTTTATAAGTGAGCAATCAACAATCAAGACATTGATGAATTTGAACTTTGGAAAACGGAAAATGTTATTTGGCTTTGGAGATAAACGATGACATGTTTCAGTCTGACTCATTAAGTTAGTTTAACTGACCACAAACACATGCAATTACTTCTGACCTTCTTCATTACTTTTTTGAATCTGTGTGCTGTGAATGATTTTGTGATCATGGTATTTAACTGCAAAACAACCAAAGCAATAGTAAGTACTCTGCACTGGGATTGAGCTGTTGACCCAAAGTGCATCTGATTGTGTGCATCGAAGTGTCTGATTGAGATCAAAACTGCTGAAACCGCAGACAAATTCTCACATTTACTTACTTTTGTGTTTCCTGTAATCCCTCGATACACAACGACCAGGGCAAGTTCAAGTTAAACTCCATTGTACAGCATTTTATAAATGAAATCAGTCATTTTGAGTATTATTTTGAGTTTTATCAAATACTATCATTTTCAAAGGTTATTCGATCTCCACTACATACACCATGTAGCCTTTATTTTGTGTTTTTGATAGAATTTTAATACGCCAAACAGTTTTGCTGTGGCATGTGAATGATGTTCGCAAAGATGCAGAAAAGGAGCTTTGATGGGCTTTTAACTGGACACCAGAATCGCTGCTTGCAATATGTTTTAGACGTCAGTAGCAGACCTTACATGTGCAAACTATTTGTACATAATGTTACTCAGGAAATCTTTTGTTACATGAAAAGCATGTGTCAAAGCAAGACTATAATAACTCATAACTCATAAAGCTAAAACAGCAACACCTATTCTTATTAAAGCAAAATATATCTAAATGTGTTATTTAAAAAATAATGTATTTAGATACTGTTCTTCCAAAAAGTTGAAGCATCATTTCTGGGGTTATTTATTTTCAAGCGGGAGCAAGAGATGCCAAAAGCTCAGGTCTTCTACATCTTGATAAAAGTGTGAGAATGAACACATGTTTGTATGCAAGCTTGGAATAAATGTTCTGACCTTTGTCTTTCTTCACAGCACTTGACCTTTGATTCGGTGATCTGAAAGAACCACAATACTGTATATCAGTGTGGTAAGAGGACATGATGCACATGTGTTTATTCACAGAAACACAAATAGACTTTAAAGTTACACACAACTCTCTAAAACATTTTCCTACATCATGACGATGATGATAATTATATATTTCCACGTTAACATTTTCCCAACAGGCATTCACGTAAGGGATGAGCCTCCTGACACGTAACCACGGTAAATCTCTCACAAAGTTACTTTGAGCCCACTAAGGAAGCCTATAATGCTCTCTGAAATGGGATGGGATGGCTTTTGAACCCTGGCCTGTAATCTTTTAATCCAATGTGTGGTATCATTACACAACAATTAGCTTTTATCCATGGTAACATAAAATCATGTAATGCTACTTTCATGTGTTCAAAAATATTTCGTGGAACTTTCTTTTTTATGAAAAGTTTCATGTTAAGCTTTAAGGTTAAACAAAAGTTCAACAAACATTGTTACATTATATTTTCAGTATTCTGGCTCACTTCCTCTTCACAGGGGGAACTGTTACTTGAGATCAGCTATAACATAAATACCTCTAAGGACTCAATGAAGGAATGCACTACTGTAGACCTTAGCATGTCTATGGAGACTTGGAGCACATATCCTCTTACGATTGCAACACATATCTGGACAACATTGTGCAGATGTTGTTCTCTGAAAATAAGGCATCACACTATGTAGCACCAACATGTGCTGTGTGTCTCAAAGCCAAAACAATGACTATTCACTTTAACAAACTGGGAGAAAAACAAGTCTTCGCTTTATCAAGAATTTGCTTGTGAAAAAGTATGAAAACTAATATTGCGTTCCCTCTCCTAGTAGATTATGCAACAAATAGAGGCTTTTTAGTCAACCTTAAGGGAATAAGACCGTGTGGCTCTTTGAATCGCAAAGATTAGAAACGAAGAAAAATATGCACTGATCATGACGGCTGATGTGAGATCTTCCAGCTGTTTTCTTCAGCCCTAAACCAAAAACAGAGATTACAGAGCCTGAGAACAAGGGGGGGATTTATATCACAGACATGAAGACATCTCTCTGCTGGATGAAGTGTTTTCACAGTCGAGTTTGTCCCGCATCCAAGAGACAAATGAGAGACACTCTGACTGCAGTGACACAAAGAAACTTCAACACTATTGTCTTATCTTCAATTTGAAGGTATCTGCTTAAAGGCGGAGTGGAAACTCAATCTGGTTCACGTAGACGTGGATTGAAGTAAGAGAAAGGTTGGGTTATTTTTTTTATATCAACACGACAATGTGGAAACATGGGTACATGTTTGTAGTGATGAACATGCAGAGAATTAGCATCTGCAGCACCATTCATCTGGTTGCCTGGATGACGGCTCTGGGCTTGTGCCCTTTTCTCTATCCAGAAACCATCAATTAAAGGAGGTGCTTTGGACCACAGCAGACAGCTGTTTTCAGTGGAAATGGCTCCAAAAACCCACCCGACTATAGCAGATGAGCGTGGGGGAGCATTTAGCAGCTAAAGAGCCATGTCAGGAGTTGGCCGAGAACCACAGATGGATCTAAAAGAGGCCGACTCTCGGGCTGCCATTCATTAGGTGGAGAGAAATATGACTCCACATGAATGTTGGATGCATAATCAACTTAAAAGTATCTGATGTGCCAATACTTCTCATATATTTTGGATCAGACACATTATTCTTCCTTAAAGTTCATCACTGCTATAACAGGCTACATGAGAAAGCTTCCTGTGGATTTAATGGCTTTATTCTTCAAACTGGAAGGCACAAAGTGAGGGTGAGACAGCAGTTTCTTTCTTTTTTAAACACAGACGTGTTATTATATGGTGGGGTCCTTTTGAAGCACATTCCTGCCCGTGCAGTGAGACAGCAGTCCACAGGGGAAGGAGGAGAATGAGGTTCAGCGAGCAACAGGAAAACCGCTATGCGACCACATTCCAGGCAGAGCGGACCCGGTGCGGGACAATAAGGGGTGGGACGAAGCTGTGTACTTTTCTTTTTCTTTTTTTAAATCTGCAATCTCGTCTTTCTATCAAGACTGTAGACGACAATTAAAGACAAGCGTCCATACTTAAGAAGTCCTCCGCTTGTGAGCCTCTCCAGCGCGGAAGGAGAGTCTGGTCTGTGGTCCGCTTCCGACCCGACGACGAGGTTTGAGGGTTTATCAGCGCAGATTCGGACCCAGATGAGATAGCCGCCTTCAGCCCGCTCTACTGTTTTCAGTTTTCACTCCTTCCAACACGCGTCACTTGTTGTGAAACGAGTTTTCATTTTTGTTTTTTGGAGCAAAGAGGGAGGAAAAACTGCGGACGAACTTTTTTTTTTCTTCCTCTCAGAAACGGCGGTTGGTCGTCACCGAAGCAGGAAAGGATGTGAACATCTGCATCGACGAAAAGTGAAAGACTTTTTACTCTAGTCTTGAAATGGAGCCAGTGGTGTTTTAAACTCATCTTCTTCCACTTTTTTGTCGACTTTACTTTTCGGCCGCGGGAGGGAGGGACACTTCAAGCTAACTGCGATATGGGAGACGTGAGGCGTTTGTGTCTGTCACGTTAAAAGACAAGCAGGTAAGCTAAGATGCCAATATAGCCAACACTAGCGCTCAGTCACCTTTTGACTCCGCCATACATCACTCCACGTGTTTCCAGATGTGGACCAGCAGCAAGTGTCAGAGTGGCCTACCTGTCCCAAACATACATTATCAGCAGTCAGGGATGTTCTTGAAGCCATCTCCTTTGTCGTCATCAATACCATAAGGGTAGGTTAGCATAATACATGTCATTTACCGACAACTCATTGCCTATCCACTACGATTTTTGAGGTACTTTTTTAATTAACTTTTGATTCTTCTAACTTCTGCTCCACTACATTTCATATTAATAATATAAATTAGTATTATTACATCTCAAAGGCAAATGTTGAAGTAGTTAGCTTAGGGTTTACTCCACTACATTTATCTTACAGCTAGCTAAAGTCGCATGGACGATTAGACCGATAAAGCAATACAGCCGATAAATGTTCCGATATTGCCTTATTGCAGATGTTGTGTCACAGCCAACATGTTTAGAGTACTTTAAATACAGAAAAGGCCTTTATGTTTGAGGGAGAAACGGTGTTGCCCTAGTCCACTAAAAAGTACTGACAAGTATATTTATTACCTGTAAAATGTCATACATGTCAGATATCTTTCATAAGTCGAGCTCAAATGAAAAATGCAATTTTTTAACCCAGTCACATTATGCACCTTTTTAACAATTCATGCCAAAACATTTTTATTTCTTTGTATTTTTATATCAAAATCCAATACCTTTTTTTTTTATCAACCAATAATCCCATGACATCCATCCATCAATGAATCTACTTCTGCACAGAGCGAGAGAAGGGTGAGCTAATCTTTTGAACCATCAAATCAAATTCCTCCCAACGTCATGTACCGCCTGCCTATCCTGTTTCACTCGGAATCTGTCAGTATACGGAAGCTAGGAACTCCTGAAATGCCATTTCAGCTTGAATTTAAACTTATGTTACAATTTTTATTTAAAAGAAAAGAGAATAGGATAATTGTTGTTATGGTATCGGTTATAAATACAAATTACTTTTACAGTTTAAAACTTATTACAAACTGATAAATGTGAATTGTTATAGATTAATCAACCAAACAGGATCTACATTTGTTAAAAACAGCTCCCCCTTGACCAGTTGCGTAATTAAACTGTCGCTTAAGTATGCATGAATTATAATAATAATGAATTATAATATAAGCATATAATATAAGCATGTGTTTTTTACTCTACTTGTGCATTGTTTTATGTCTACCTTTTGCTTGAGTAAAGGATCTGAATACTTTCTACACCATGAATCAAAGCTGCATTTCAACTCCCTGCATACTGTGTTGCTCGAACCTCTACTTCACACACACACACACACACACACACACACACACACACACACACACACACACACACACACACACACACAGGAGACGTTTCTGTGTAGAAGTCATGAAAGAAGTCATTTGCAGCCTTTGCAGGTGGGTGGGTGTGTGTGAGAATGTGTCACTCATTCTCATAACCATGCCTACTTATATTTGGATTTCATTTCTTCTGCCTTGGAAATTTGTGTGCACAGCAGGTCTTGAGGAATATATGTCCTTTTCTTCCTCAGAGATGCGTTCATTCTAGGTATGCATGTGAGAGCATGCCGACAGCAACTGAGCCATAAAGCCCGCCAAGCCTAGCTTTGTCTGTGAAATGAAGATACAATCAGTCTGTCGCTGTAACTAGCAGACAGTCGCAAGAGTTGTTTACCACTTAAAACACAGAGAGCACGAGCATTTTAAATGCATGGCTGTGTCTTTAAAAAGAACTGAATTTCATGTTTTCTTGTCACACAAACCACATCTTAGACGCTTTTACAGTCACAATGCTTAACGTTACTTTTGAGAGTTATAGGGCTTCTTTTTTTTGGTAAGATGAGGCCCAGTGGAGGGGCCTGTTGGATGCTGCTGTGCTATGCCATGCCCCCACCATCCACCCCTAAAACCACACAGTCATCCAGATGGAATGAGAGATCTGCCTCCCCGAGTTAAAGCTGTGTAGATGAGAGGAAGAGATGACAATGGATCTTTTCCCCTTGGGTCACGAGGGTGTAGCATTGGACAGAATGGAGACAAACAAGAGAGAGCTCGGAGAGGAAGTGTGCAGGAGTCTAAAGTCAGGCTGCCTACGATGGAGGACGTGATTACGGCTTTCTCTTATGTCAGGATGATAAAAATGATTGCTAGCGAAATATGACACAGCCATGCTACTCCTCTGGGTATACAATCATTCTGTGGGTAGAGTTGTGTTTAGGCTAGTCCTCCGCTGGACCCAAAGATTAACCACCACTGACATGTAGGCTGCTTGATACAGGAAGTGCTTTTTTTTTTTTGTAAAATATGGCTTGTGGTTCAAGCAAGTCAGTGCAGAGTGCAGAGAGTTCTCATCTGTTGATCTAAAGCCTCACAGCTTACCCACGTAGGAGGGAAGTCTAAAAGAGTTTGTCAGGCATTTCTATCAGATTTCCCATATCTAAGATGTTTTACATGTGATTTTATGCCTTGATTGCAAACTCCATTCAGAACATGTTCTCACACTTACACAAATGAATCACTGGTTCCTCTTCACAGCTGCAGAAGGTAATACATTGGCTTCCTGTAGTTTGTACTTAAATATATCTGGCTATGCATCAAAACTAAAGGAGGATATCCGTAGTATTGTACTGACGTGCATGTTCCACCGTCACACGTGTGCAGTTCTGGAGTTATTAACAGTGGTGGTGTGATTTTATTCTACTCAGAACTCAGTAATTGCTTTATTTATTAGATGTGTAAATTAAATAGTAGCTGATACATTCACTTTAAATTACAAGTCAACCAAAGTGGCATTTATAACAGTATTGTTATGTCATACTGCTGAAGCCAGAGTGATTTTTATTCAATTGAGTTTACCAGAGAAATGCAGTTTTATTGGCATTACTTTTAACTGGTCCAATGAATGACACAACCCTGCAGCATATAGTTTCAGAACAGTCCCTGCTTCTAAGTGCCATTTAGTCATTTAGTGATATATTACTTATCTTAAGCTAGTGTTAGGCATCTTATCATTCATGATGTAAATGTCTGCATTCAGGGTTGGAAAAATGTATTACAGGTAATCAATGTAACCTGTGGTTTGATTTGGAATATGGGTTGCACAAGTTGTCTTAGAAGATGTGCATCTGATGCATTTATATTAAGGCAATTCAATCAATCAAACTGTATTTATATAGGGCCTTTCATACATATATGGTGCTTAACATAAATTAAATATAACGGCAATACACAATGGAATATGATACAAATAAACATAACATGCATAATACATAGGTAGCCTACATAGCATACAGATAAGTACGTACGCACATACATCACTCACAACCCAGGAGCTGGACCATTGAGGGATTTAACACCAATAAAAGGACAAAACTGACAGGCAACCATCAACCAATGAAGAGACTTTAAGACAGAAGCGATGCATGCTCTTCTTTGGTCTTGGTCAGTACACATGCTGCTGCATTCTGGATGATCTGTGTCTTATTTATAGTTTTTCGAGGTAGACCCGAGAAGAGAGCATTGCATTAATCTAAGCTGCTTGCATGCATACGTCTCTCAGTACCTGGGAGAGAAACGGTTGGACTTGCAATATTTCTAAGGTGAAGAAAAGCATTTGTGTGATTCATATTAACTTAGTGATGCAAAACTAGACCCCTAAAGCCTGCGAGCCAAGTGTTATCCTGCATTGTTCTTTGATGATACAGAGACTCAAAAGTGGCAGCATCTGGTAGCCATTAGCAACCATCTTGTATCCTTTTTGGACTTCATTGCCCACATCAGAGGCTACAGGACAGATCTCAGTTGTTGGATCTCTTGAACGGATCCATGTTTCCCTCTGTTGTACCTTTTCCTTGGGTCTTAGTCCCTCCTACAGGGGATGCATGGAGAGATGCAAGGAGAGAGGAAACACCACAGAGGCATCTGAGAGTCGAATCTAACAGCCGTAGAAACTTTTGATGGAGTTTGTGTCTGTACACATTAACACTGTACAAATATTCATGAAAGCAAAATTGTCACTATCAGAGCAGTTGGGCTTTCGCTCTGAAGTTACCTGTTTAACAAACATCTGGACATGAATAACAACCTGCATGTTTATTTGCATTAACTGTCTGTATTGCTGATTGTGAATTAAATATTAAATACTTATTAGTATAAATGTTTAAGACATCTCTGACTTTAATTATAAAAGTTAATGGGGGGAAATGGCAGATCAGCAAAGTCCAGAACAACTTCCGGTTCAAGTGAGGAAATATGACATAATAGACTTGGGATGATTTAAAGAAGCCTGAGTCTGAGTAAATGGTGCTAAACCCTTACTCTCAAACCCTCTCAAACAACAAAAGACCTGCTTTTTGAAAATGATGATGAATGACCTTGATGGTGTTGTATACTTTTTTTAGACAGAAAAGTTAAAACCATGGTGGACAAGTCGTGTATGACAGCCCTCCTGCTTGCGTGACCCTCAGCGCTGCAGCCCTAAACAATGAGCAGACCTGAGTCCCGCCAGCTAGCCGGGTGGGGCCACTCAATGGCAGGAAGCATAGCCATCAATATTTACACTGCAAGCAGGGTAGTGGAGGAGTCGACAGGCCTGGAGCCTGGGCAGCACAGCGTCACACACAGTCTCAGCACACACACACACAAACACACTAAAGTGCTGTTACAGCCTCCTTCCCCTTAGCCCCCTTTTCCCACCCAATGCAATTACAGCACAGGCAGACAGGCTGGGCCCTCAGACTGTTGTTTTTGACCTCATAGCTTCCTCTGCCAAAGAGTCTGGGCTTTAACCACAACTTATCATAGACGCTATTAAGTTACAGTCTGTAAATTCCAATTGCATAGCAGTTAAAATGCCAGGGCCTTATTTTCCCAAAGTTGCTCAAATTAAATCTGATTTGTCATTATGACAGCTCCCCGTGGAGAGACAACACTAATTATCATCATTTGTGTATATTATCTGCTATAATTTGTTTTGTTCCTGTTTCACAGTGATGGGAACCTCTGCTCTGCTCACAGTGCTGCTAGGTGGGGTCTTTCTGTGGATCTCTGCAAGCCATGCAGGTGAGTTGATGGTCAAATGTCGGAAAATGTTCGTTGTTGTGAAGTGCATTCACTTTGTTCGCTTCAATTAAAGCTCCATTGACGGAAATGTTTTATCCTGAAAATGAATCATGTGACACTATTATGAAGAGGTGACTAGCATAACAAAATACACTGATGTTTAAATTCTTTGTGTAAGCTGGAGAACCAAAATATAGACTTTGGTCTCACGGTTCCCAGCAAACCTTCAGTGTAAATCAATGGGTAGAGCAAACAAGCCCTGACAGGCCGAGTGCACAATACCTTCCTTGTATGAAATGTAGAGTCAAACATAAATAAATGGTCTGGTGAAGACATTCAAATATCAACTTGGTGGACCAAACCACAGTTAAAGGGCTCAGCCATATTACTTTTGTCTTTCTGCCTCCTAGTGGTCAGAACATGTGTGATGCAGGTTTAACCATCTTTATCAAACAGTATATTTAAACATTGGTTATGGAGGAGTTCTTGCTCTTCCAGTCCTTTTTGTACATTACATTTCCTTTCTGAATTTTATATATGGGAATGCATTTGCTGCCAGTCTACAGACTTTTAACTTGTACTGTGTGCATGAAAGGGGTATGAAAAGAACTCCAATCACCGTGAACCTCACACCTCTTCCTACAGCGTTCAGACTTTTTTACTATCTATTTTTCTATCGTATCCATAAAAATATACCTCTCCTGATTTACCACACAGTCTTTGTCATCTATGTGATGTCTTTGGCTGCCAGGAAATGTCTTTGTTACCACTAGGGTTTCCCATTGAGGAAGCCATGGTCTCTTTACTAGTGTAATATATCATAGTGATTTGTGTGGCGTGTTTGGCCTTGCTTTTCGTTAACATTTTCCTGATCAATCATAAGTGGTGGTTTCTAAATGTAATATTGACCACCAACACTGTCTGTGTACTTCCTTGTGCGTCAGATCCCGAAGACAATGGGAAGCTGCTGTGTACATGCGAGAATATCAAAGGCACGTGTGTGAATGGAACTTGCAGAGGAGACATCTGCTTCTATACGTGGGTGCGCGGCAAAGAGAACAGGGGCTGTTTCTCCAATGCTAACTACAAGGAGCAATGCTTCACCTCCTTCGATGGCTTCTTTGTCCACTGCTGCCGAGACGATCAGTGCAACGCCTTCACCACACCACCTCCAAACATTAGTCAGTACCCAATGCCTTTTCATTCCCACATCCATGAAGCTGATCACTGTTCAGTGTCATTAAGTCCTCTGCAGTCACACAGTTCAGAGCGCATGCTGTATTGCTTTGCACTGATGGGAATCAAAGCTTCCCTCAGATAGTAAGTGCTTCCCCCTTGTGGCCAGTAGAGTAAATTGAAACTGTGTGGCTTTTTTGGACTGATGGCACGAACTGTATTTACCTTTTAATCAAAAATCATTCCAAACCTCTCCTCCTCAATGAACTGAAATGTTCTGAAATGGTTCCACAAACTCAAGCATATTTATGTTTGTCTGTGTGCGTGTGCATGTATGGTTTGTGTATCCAGATGGAAAGACGTCAACAACCCCCACAGAGTTAAATCGTCCAGAGCTGTGGATCACCCTGTCTTTGCTGCTGTTAATCATGTTTGCCAGCATGTGTGGCCTGATATGTTTCCTCCGCTTCCGACATGCACATGGCCGACTGAGAAACGTTGAAGAACATGATGTCACCATGCTCAAGGTCCCTAAGGGAGACGACCCCACATACGGCGTAAGAGTCATTCCATGTTTGACACAATGCCATCAAAAGATGTTCGAGTTTTTGAGTTCTCACATTTGGATTATTTCAGGACATCTTTGATGAGTTTTGTACATCAGGGAGTGGGACGGGGCTGCCCTATCTGGTCCAACGGACTATGGCCAGACAGATCTCACTTGCCCAGTGTGTCGGTCAGTTTCCTTCTCCAACTTCCTATTCTTCTTAGTCCTGTTTTGTTCTTCTCAGTCATGTCATCGTGTCATTCTGTTTCCAGGTAAAGGCAGGTATGGGGAGGTGTGGAGGGGAACTTGGATGGGGGAGAGTGTGGCTGTCAAGATCTTTTCCTCTAGGGACGAGCAGTCCTGGTTCCGAGAGACGGAGATCTACAACACTGTACAGCTGCGTCACGACAACATACTGGGCAAGGCAGCAGATTAAAATCCTAAATAATATTTTTGTGACGTGTTTTCTGTGTAAAAGTCATTCTTTAAAAGCATCACCCAAAAAACAGGCGTTAAAACAGCGATCTCCTATTCTTGCATTAGGTTTCATAGCCTCTGACATGACATCCAAGAATTCCAGCACCCAGCTGTGGCTCGTCACCCACTTCCATGAGCTGGGTTCGCTCTATGACTTCCTGCAGTACAGCAGCTTGGAGCCTGAGAGCTGCTTGAGGATGTGCCTGTCTGTGGCCTGTGGTCTCGTCCACCTTCACACTGAGATCGTCAGCTCCCAGGAAAAGCCAGCTATCGCCCACCGAGACCTGAAAAGCCGAAACATCCTGGTAAAGCGGAACGGACAGTGCTGCATTGCTGACCTTGGTGAGGCTTGTGGAGAAGCAAGGACAGCAAAATCACAATTAATTTGCCACTCTTTGAGTTGTATCTGTTTCCAACTTCTGCTGAGAGTTATGAATAATTTGTTTTGTAATTCACCACAAACTAAGAGGTTGCATCTGTTCTCTGTTTCTACTCCCATCAGGTTTGTCTGTGATACACTCTCAGTCTCATGACTACCTTGATGTGGGCAACAACCCTCGTGTGGGGACCAAGCGCTACATGGCTCCTGAAGTGTTGGATGAGACTATTCGTATGGACGTCTTTGAATCCTACAAGCAAACTGATATCTGGGCCCTGGGCCTGGTCTTCTGGGAAATTACCCGCAGGACCATAGTCAATGGTGAGCAGACCACGGCATCTTCAAGTTCTGAAGCTTTTTTAATGAAGTAATTGCAGAGATATTTTACTAAAGGCATACAGTCCCCTAAAATGATCTTTGAAAAGGTGATGTATTACCTAACCTCTTAAGCACATCATGTAGGAAAATGTGTTTCCTCTGTCGTGTCTGTCTGGCTGTGTATACACAAGAGGCAGTCAGCCCCATGTCTCTCAGCACTCCAGTGTTTTCCTAGTCTGTGTCTGTCTCTACTATCCTCTCTCATGATTAGCACCGCAGTAATTATAAACAGTCTTATCTGGTGTCAGCACTCACTTGTACATAGTCCAGATGCCCGTGCACCCAATTTGTAGCTGCAGGCACACATCCAAGCTCAAACGACCACGCACATACACAGATACAAAAACACTGAGATAGACATTCGTAAATGTGTGTGTGTGTGTGTGTGTGTGTGTGTGTGTGTGTGTGTGTGTGTGTGTGTGTGTGTGTGTGTGAGAGAGAGGGAGACACACACACACAGTCAGCAGGCCTTGCGGATCTCCATCCCAGTGTAGTCGCCAGGGAATTGATATCTTTCCCTGCTCTCTTGTTTAGTCAAGCATACTTCACAAAACTCCCACTACAGACCATCACAATTTCCAAGTGTGCTATTTCAGGCCTTACGTGAAGAGAAATGGATGAGTTAAATTAGAAGTACAACTGTTCATCTATTCATGAGGTTGATAACAGGCTACAGTACTCTATAATATTTAACAGCCACCCACTGAATCTCATAAGTATGTTTCGATTGTTTGGTGGTTGCTCTTCTGCTTAAGTGTTGAAGAAAGGCACACTGAGTTTTATTTTTGTACTCTTTTGGATTGTTTTAGGGATCGTGGAAGAGTACCGGCCTCCCTTCTTTGACCTGGTGCCCTTGGATCCCAGCTTTGAGGAGATGAAGAAGGTGGTGTGTGTGGACCAGCAGAGGCCCAGTCTGCACAACAGGCTCCATTCCCATCCGGTAGGCCATCTAATGACACTCACATGCATGCACACACACACACACAGACATGTGTTCTCCAGGGCTGCTAAAATCTTGGTACACACTATCACTGCTTTTTAGAACAAACATATTTTCAACAGTTACAATAATGCTTCAAGTGTTCTACCGGGATGACAGGTGATTTGTTACATTTGTCTGTGTCCAGATCCTGATGGCCATCTCGAAGATCATGAAGGAGTGTTGGTACCAGAGCCCACCAGCCCGCCTCACTGCCCTGCGCGTGAGGAAGACCCTCTCCAAACTGGACCACGACAGTGATTTCAGCATTGAGAAACTCAAGCGGGACATCTAGACCAGAGCACTCGAATGAAACGGGGACAAAAAGTTTTAAAACGCCACGAGGGATTATGCACCACATTCCAAAAACACGAGGTGCATATCATTAGCATGTTTCGAGCTAATGACTCACACAGCCAATGAATTATATTAAAACAATATGACTTTGTGCAGTCGTGTCTAGACTGGCTCCCAAGGCTATTTTTTCTGTAGCCTAATGTTTATCTGCCAAATGTCTGGTGTCACAAACTATTAAGGCCAAGAAAATGATCAAAGAAAATGTCTTTTTTATGTTCAGCTAATAAAAGTTATTTCCAAAGCAGAATAATTAACACCACACAATTCACAGGCTCTTCTACACACAAGGTTTTATTCATAATTGTCTGAATCGGCCAGCGTTGCGACAGGAAGGAAATTCTAGCGTGGCGCGATTACTCATCGTCTTTTCAAGAAGAGGAAGACCATGTATTTCTGAACTTCTTCTGATATCCAGTAACATTGCACAAATGGATTTTCCAGAAATGACCGAAAACACGGAGGCCTTGGAGGTTGTTTTTTTCCCTACAGGAAATATTTAAGTTAAAACATGCTCATACCAAAGCACGTTCCCTGTTGTGTAAGCCTATTTAACTTATATAAAATGAGCATTTATTATCTGCACACAGGCACATTGAGCTATCTAGTTGTACATATTCTAACAGCATTGAAGCTGTTGTCTTGTATCTCCATTGGGTTTATTGTAAATAAATTTAGCAGGGGTATTATTTTCTATTATTCAACAATGAGACACATTTTATATACTTTTTTAACAGTGATTTTCTTATTGTTTTGTTTTCTATTTTTTTTTGAGTCAATAGTGCACTGTCACTATTACTATGGTCAGCAAAGGAACTCACAAACAGACATGTAATAGTGTATATGTTGAATAAAGGATTGTATTTTTCAACAATTTGGAGATATCTTGTACCACCGATGTTTGCAATTCCGTTATTGACCAGTAGAGGTCATCAGATAACAGACAAACATTGATCTACATTGCTTACAGTAGTGCCAACGTGTTGTCAACAGTTTTCATTTTCTTAAAATTATTAGACAAAAGTTGAGACCAATATCCCATCATAACACTGAAGTACAAGAGTAACCGATGTCAGGAGAAAGTAGAAGATTGATTATTTTTGCACTGCTCATAAAACATCATCATATTTGAACAACCTTAATAGCCCACGTGTCACTTACATGAAATGTCATTAAGATAACATTTTACACACATTTTCTGTCATTCACACAAGTCTCACATAACGAGATGATGAATTAGAATACATTCAAATCTGACTGAATTGGGACTTCGTGACTAAACATAATTCTTAGCAGTTATTGATGTGATATTCTGTATACATTGATCATATAATATAACCTATTTTGTTATTCCAAAGGAAGAAGGCCTTTCCAATGTGAGGAGTCTCATTTTAAACTAATTTATAGATCCTGTTTAGAAAGGGAAAGACTGACATTTAATCAAACTAAAAACCTTAAATAATTGTATGTACTCACAAATGAGGCCCAAATCTACCTACAACCATTTGGTAATAGCTTTAATCCGAGCAGCCATGGTGTAAGTTTCAGATTGAACACCGGACACTTAAATAACAACAGCACTTTTTTGCTTTACTAATGATCTGGTGGGAAAATGTGACCAAAGGGAAGCATAAAAGCAACACATTTAATTTGCAGAAGAATACAAAATAACCAACAACAATCCAAATGGCTAACATTGTTGCCCAGTGGTTAGTTAAAATAATTGTATCAGCTGCTTCATGTAATATCTGTTTTTTTCTATCTGATGTTCTGTGTGTGTGTGTGTGTGTGTGTGTGTGTGTGTGTGTGTGTGTGTGTGTGAGTGTGTGTGTGTGTGTGTGTGTGTGTGTGTGTGTGTGTGTGTGTGTGTTTGTGTGTGTGTGTGAGTGTGTGTGTGTGTGTGTGTGTTTTCTGTCTGCCTGGTTGTTGAACAAACTGCAGAGAGATAATACTCCCTCAAAGCCCCAGTCTGTCTGGTCAGTCAGATGAAGCGCTGGTTATTTTTAACACGGCAGGGGGTTGTTCAAGTATCAGAGGGGCCAAACTCCCTGTCTGCGGGTGCAGAAGCCCATCTCACTTCTGTGCATTCTGTTCGCAGTGGGATTCTTCCAACTGGCTCGGTAGGGACGGAGGGATTTGTTCGGCAGACAACGTAGAAATGTTGAGATAAATTGGACAGGGCTGATGGTGGACCGATATAAAGCCACAGAGGACACTATGCAGACACAATTAGGTTGGAGGATATCAGTGAGAGTGCGAGCGAGAGGACAGGTGATAAAAGCAGGCACAGATAAAATCTCAAATGTACCTTTACAGCCAGATTGACCTCTTCCTGAGCTACTCGAGCAGTAGGAGACTGGTGCTTTACGTGCAGCACTCTGGACAGATCTGGACCAAAACTCTGCCTCCACTCTCACTCCAAACTGTAAGCGGCACAGTGTAACGCTCTACGTTTCTCAACTCTCATATAGCAGCTGATATGTGATCAGAGATAAAACTGGAACGGTGAGGAATGAAATGTGGCAGGCCCTTTTTTATGCAAACCAAAATTGGTCTCACAGATTTTGATCAGGGGTCAGCTGATGGTATCGATTAGACAGCTGATGTGCCTCAAAGCTACAGAGTCAATAAGGGATTTGTTTGATAATTGATAAGTAATTTAATACGGATGGCTGTGTCATAGTCTGACTAACTGAATACTGCTGCCATGACAAACCCATACACCTGTTGTGCATGTAAGGCCTATCAGCTCTTCTCATATCAGTCAGAGTGACACTGGATTCTACTTTAATTTGCTTTTAGAGGACGAGGACTACGTCATGTCTTACTGTGAATGTCTACTTTAAATGGGGAAGTAGTCTAGTTTAAAATTAGAGTTATGAGTTTGGTGACTGACCAAGTGTAGACATTTATAAGGAACAGAATGTAGTCATCAGATCATTTTTAAAATGATCTTCATCCAAACCAATTTAGTATGGCAATTACATTTTCAGTAATAATGCCAGTGGAGGTTGGCCAGTTAAACTCAGTTTGTCTGTTGAATGTTGTTTTATTCAAATGGCTCAGTCACAAAAAGTCCTACCTTGAGTAATAACCTCAATCAAGAAGACATAAACACAGCATAAGCAAGTTAACCTCAGCAGATGAAATTGATTTAACCACTTCATGTTGTTGCTGCTTGTTTGCTGCCATGCAGACCAACCTGTATCATACAAATTCATCTGAGAATTTGTTATGATTTAATGATTATTGAATAAAATACTGACCAAATGTTTTCATAAGAATATCACATTATATCCAAACTAAGGAGTTTAATTTAAAAATCATTCATACTTCCTGTCAAAAACATAAACATAAAAAAAAGATTCTGTTCATTTTATGATTTAACATTTTCAGTATTAAAAAGGGGGGCTACACGGTGGTGGAGTGGGTAGCACTGTCGCCTCACAGCGAGAGGGTCCCAGGTTCTATTCCTGGGTCGGGTTCGGGTTCCTTCTGTGTGGAGTTTGCATGTTCTCCCCGTGTAACCCTGGGTTCTCCAGCTTCCTCCCACAGTCCAAAGACATGCAGGATGGGGATAGGTTCATTGATGACTCTAAATGTCCCGTAGGTAAGCGTGAGTGGTTGTCTGTCTTTACATGTCGGCCCTGTGATGGAGACCCTGAATCCTGAATACAGGATAAAGCTGTAGACAATGGATGAATGGAGTAAAAAAAAGGGTGAATTAGACCCAGCTTGTTCTCTGAATACAGCCTATTTTAAATACTGTATATGACCTAAAACGATGTTAATGTAATGATCCATAAATCATGGATCACACCTCCCATCGCAATCGACCAATTCTGATGCTAGAAGATGAAATTGTAAGTAAATAAAAATCAAGATAATGAAAAAATACATGCAATCATTAAAGACATTGAAATCAAACTGATAATGTAGATAGTCACTGTGAGATTTGAAGATAAGTCCACGTTTTCATTGATAACACAGCTGTGACCTCGGTGGCAGAAGGGTACATGCAGCAGGCGGCCCTCCCCTTTAAACACGCACACGCGCACACACACCCCTTTAAACGCGTCACTCGCCCGGCTGGCTGGCTGGCTAGTATTTGGCGGTGTGGTGTGTGTGCGTGCGGTCGGACTGTGGTTGTGTTTCAGGTCTGCTCGTGTTTATAACGACACTCTTCGGACACGTTTCATCGCGGAGAGATGGGAATGTTGAAGAAATGGCTGTAAGAGACGTCGCTCTAACGCTCCTGGCCCTGGTCGGCTTAGTGGCTGTCGGCAGCGGTAAGTTTCATCCGCGCACCTCTCCGGCTTTTGTCTCGGATCTGTTTTTCCTGGACCGGGCATCGCCTGTTGTCGCTCATCGTCATGGCGCTCCGTGTCGGGGATTTGGCTAACCGCATCTAGCTAGCGTCGACCTCCAAAAACACGGTTGCTGTTAAACCCCAAAGTCCACACCGGCTTTGTTATTTGTTTGTAGGTGATTTGTGATTTTAACCCACTCACGAAACTCGACGTGCGGGTTTCCGTTGAAGAGCAAGTAGCTAAAACCACAACAACAACAACATGGTGGTGCTGTTTGTTTCGAGGCGCCAGCTAACGTCGCCTAGCCAACTGGAGAATAGGACTGTTTTAAAGTTGAATATTGTCGATTATTAGGCTTGGTTTGCTGGTTGTGCGACTGAAATAAAACAGTGTCTTGTGACTTATCGGTACACCGTGGGGCGAGTGATAACCTCCAGTTGGCGCTGGCGGTTATCTGTCCATGTTATGCTAACGTATTTACAAAACAGAGCTCTTGTTGGATTGTGACCGCTTATCGCTGCTCGGGTACAACGTTGATATCAGGCTGGCTAAACGTGTGCGCTGAGGTCGGTTACAGTGTGCAGCCGAACGGAGGCCTAGCCTACTTTGTGCATGAAATGTGTTGTTTATTTTCTTTGAGGGTAAACACTGGCAGCCCCTCCATTGGTGTCCCGTTTGTAAGGAGTGAAAAGGCTGCTTAGTGGCCCCCCAGCCGAAAGTGAATGCTGGCATAGGGCGACTACAGCCGGGCATTCAGCCGTCCCAGACAGAAGTCAGAGTTGAAGTCTGGGTTCATTGTGATGGAAATGTGGCAAGTGGGGGTCTTTTGAGGCGCCGGTTATGGGGCTGCTTCAGTCTGAATCCACTCCCGTCTGCTGGGGTGGGTGGGGAGGAGCTGATACCCACCGCCTCAGACGGACATATGTTGGACTAAACCTGCCTCCTGCAGCTTGTTCACCCATGTTTTGACTTTACTCCAGAAAAAACAACACATCAGAATTTATGAAATGTTTCCATTTGAGACACGAGCATGTTGTTGTGAGTTATGCAAACCTCCCATTTATTTTTGCAATTTATCCTAACGTGTTGCAACTTGCCACTCAGCAGATAAAATAAGTAATAAAAAAATACCAAGGGACTGTTGAGTCATCATTCCAGGCGTATACATGTTCCTCCCCCGCTTAGTTTAGATAAGGTTGCAGCACAAGGTTGATCAGTTCATAAAAGGCATGCTAGAAAAAAATATCACACCGGAGTGGTCTGTCTTTGACTGGATTACTCTAATTTTGACAGTGATGTGTGATGGGACTGTGGGGGTGAGTGTGAGCATACAGGGGTTTGTCCAGCTGGCGGGGTCTGCCGAATAAGGGGCCCACAAGTCTGTCTGGGGACATGGTTTCACTCCATCTGATGGATTACACCATGCAGGGACTGAAACCAGACAAACCTGAAAGTAGCTGTGCTAGATTCCAGGCCTCTGGCGAGAGTAGACCGTTTCTGTGAGACTACGCTTTACTCACCAGCTTTAATGAATCCGTCACGTGTTGTTGACTTCACAAGGATTAAGAGTCAGTAGTGTTATGGGCATTACATGCCTGTGTGACGCAGTCTATCTCAGTGCATTGAACACAGTAGCAATGTGATATGGGCACTGTCAACCACAGTGCCGTGAGGTAGGGCGCGTCCTTCTCTTTCTCCTTTACTCCCGCCCTCCCCATTCTCTATCGCTGTCATATAAAAGGCCTGGTGCTTTATCAGGATTTAATCTGCACTTTGTTATCTGTGGTCCCACTTCTGTTTTCACTTACTCGCTGCCAACATAAGGTGCTGAATCAAGCTGCAATGTGGACTGTGTTCTCTCAGGATGGCCCGTGGTTAGATGCGCTTCTGCTATCTCTTGAACTCTGCACTCACTTTTGGTCACCCTTATCAGGACTACGTCATCCCCCCATAGTGCCATCGTGTAAAATCAAAGACGGGGCAGTTGGAAAAGCAGAAGTGCCTACTGCAAACTTGCATGTGCAGTGCTAAACTCCCCTGCAGGTGCTCTTCAGTGTCAAAACCGATGTGAATGAGTTCAGGTTGAGGAAGCAAGAGCTAGTCATATTGGAACATGTGTACACCTGCCCATCAGATCAGAGCCAAGGGAATGCACAGAGAAATGTTGGAACGTCTTAGGTTCAAAGGTGTGTGTGTGTATCTGTAAAGGGAATAGGTTGGAGTGTTGGGTGGTGCTAATATTTCCTGGCTTGAAAAGGAGAAAGTTGTTTCTAAATGTGTAGCAGTTGTTGAGGCCTGTTCTAGATAGACAGATGTTTGGACTGCTGGATCCCTGCAGCTAAATTTTATGATTAAATGAAGTTGGAAGTACTCTTTGTATAAAATGTCAGGTGCACGGACACCACCTCCTTTTTGTTTAAGAATCTGTGTTTACCATCAGTTTCTGTTTTGTGGCACTGAGCCAGTCGGGGTCGAGTCAGGTTTGAGGTGGTCTTCTCTCCATGATAACTACTGTCGTTAATGACCTCCGTTGTCCTAGAGGCACAGAGCCCTAATTGCTACAGCAGACAGCGTAGCCTCTGACTGACCCAGCTCTGCCATTACTGATGTTGGACCACAAGGGATTACTACCACCGTACAGCCAGCAATTTCACCTTCGGCTTGCCATTACCCATGCTGTTACTTTACGCAGGACACTTTGTCTTTGTTTTATAGGGGTTTTGTAGTGTGTATATATCAGTGGTGAAGTCACATCTGCTCTTTGTGCCATACCGTAAATGTTGTTGTTGTCACAGTATACCCAGACAGACCCGTAGCTATGTGAGTTCATGTCTATAGGGCTGAACCTGACACCAGTCCTCCATTACATGTCTCTTTGTAGAGATGTGTTTTTTTTTTTTTTTTGGCAGTTGTTGAAATGTAGATTAGACCTGCTCTGCCTCATACTTTTCTTCTTGAATCTGTGCAGTCTACAGAATGGTGAGAGCTAGAAAAGTGTAGTTTGTAATAAATGTTTTGTTTTGGGAATATAGTGTGAGATTACATTATCTAGCGCTTGAAGTACGTTTAAACTTTTTTTTTCTCTGGCCTCCATAATGTGTTTCACTCGGCAGTTAAGCGATAACCATTGCAATACACAGTATTGTCAGTATATAACGTTGCTCCTTTTTTTTTATTTAAATGTAATTTTATTATTTATTATTATTTCAATATCAACGGTGCTTAAAAAAAAAAGGTATAACCAGAACTTTATCTGAATATACGTTGTAATGTAAAATAACCGTACACAAGTCATTTTTTCATACATGCCACTGTTATCTACACTATACAGCTTTTATTTTAAAACATGCCTGATGTAATTTTTCCGTAAGTATACAAGCAAAGTTCCCAACTGTTTTTGTTGTTTAAACAAAAGCATACATACAAGAACATGCCCAGATAAAAAAATATCATTTGGTTTAAATCAGGAACTATGCGATCAAAGATTAGATAAAGAACATTTCATGTCAGCTTCTGGCTCTTCAGATTCTTTTGGTCGGTGCCAAAACATGGAGATATGATACCCCGCTGTAACTTTAGCCAGAGAAACTTTTCAACAGTTCTAGAAGGCCAGTAAAACACACCACTAATTGTTAAGTCTCTGGCCCGCTGATATGTTTTTTTAATATCAAATCACATGGCGGATGCATTGACTCGCAGTACAGCAACATACTGGGGCATTATAGTGGAGGAACATTGACCAGTTTGGGAATTTGAGCAGCAGCCTGAAATCCAAAGTGAGCCTGTGATGGAAGTTGTGTGCCTTTTTAAACGGGTCCATGGCAGCAGACAGGATGGGATGTAGCCATGAGGGTGGTGGTTGGTAGAGATAGTAGATGCAGCTCCAGCCCCAGAGACTTCACTTTAGAATCAGATCAGTAATCTGACCCCGAGATGCAGACAAAGGTAATGACTTTTCTCCTTCCCCTAGCATTGATTAGAACACTGTGTGTGTGTGTGTGTGTGTGTGTGTGTGTGTGTGTGTGTGTGTGTGTGTGTGTGTGTGTGTGTGTGTGTGTGTGTGTGTGTGTGTGTGTGTGTGTGTGTGTGTGTGTGTGTGTGTGTGTGTGTGTGTGTGTGTGTGTGTGTGTGTGTGTGTGTGCGCGCACACACACACACAGTCTGGTGGCGTCTGCTTGTCTTGATCAGCTCTTAGTCTGGTATCTGTATGGATCTAATTTCAGCCAGTGCATTTTGGTAATGGTGCTCTGCTCCACACACGCGTGCATCGACTGTCTCTGTCTGCGTCGCTTAGCTCCCAGAAACCCACTTTGTGTAACCCTGCTGCCCTGAGCCGAGCATGTGTATTTTCCACATACTTTATCATCTTGCCATCCTACAAAGTTCACTTCCTGTTTTCCGGCTGGGTTGCTCCACACGAGGAGGTGTGAGCAACACATTCACACAACACATGTTCATCGAGGTTCATGTGCGAAGGTGTTTTGAGAGGGACTAGGCTGTGGTTTTCAGTTGGGCCCAAGTTAAGGCGATGTTGGTTGTGGCAACAATGTTTTATTAATCCCTTCCTCACGTTGTCTGCCATTTCCTGTCTCAACATGAACGGAATGATAGGAACTTCACACCAGCAGCTCAAAGGAGTCTCTCTTTGCGCCGTGTTTCCCACTTTTTCTCCACTGTTCCCTTTTCCTGTTATTTACCCTCCCGCGAGTCAAAGTCTAGACTGGGTTTTAATGACAGTCGCAGCTGGTCACTTGGGCAGACCCCAACCGCAGCTGGGGGGGCCCTGTTGGCCCGGATCGTTACCCCCTCTGCTCCCTCCCCTTTTGTATTGTCCTGACCAGCTTGGGACCAGCCCCCATCCTGTCTGGCACGGAGCAAACCCCCAAACATCGTGGTTGTTACTGTTAACCCTGGTCTGTCCCCTGTGCGCCAGTCCGCCACCCATCCCCCCCTCGCTGCTCCACGCAGAAGTGCGCTCCCCCACTCCACTCTACTCTTTGTTCATGCAGGGCCAGTCCAATCCCTCCTCATGTCGTCTTAATCTCCACACAAAGGACCAGTGTAAAGACCACCAATTATGTGGATACAAGAGCAGAGTTCACTCAAAAACTGCATACACTCGGCCTCGACTAAAATCCATGTGTATCCAGGCTTGATATTATTTCTTCAAGTCTGGCTTTGTAACACTTCTACCCTGAATCCAGTGAGATATGCAGGGTGCTGTGCAAACATGGCATTTTGGTAAATGCTAGTAGGCCAGTTCTTTCTTAGACATTGTTTGAGTTAGTTATGTCCTATCCTGCATGACATTAATTTAGAATTTTTGAGATCTTGGTTTTACATTGTGCCACCTTTTGTGAAAACATGTATGGGCTGGGAGGTTATATGATAACATACTCTGTGGGGTCACCATGATGTGTCAGCCGGTATAGATTTTTGTCTATTGAGATTTCCCTTGAAAATGTGTGGTGAGTGAACAGGACTGTTTTGTGTCAGTATTGGATTTTTGCTTCAAAGTGATGATCTGGTTTTTTTTTAATCTATAAATGGTCAATACATAAAATGACATATTCAGTCATAGATGTTCTCCATATTGGCCACCCACAGTGTTAATGCTTTTGCGTGGAAGCAGACGACGGTTTAGTCACAAGGTAGCCTTTAACGAAAGGAAAGACTTACCACAAACCAAACTCTTGGTGAACCACAAACCATCCATGGCAGACTCAAGAAGGGAATGTGTGTGTTTTCAGCCATGTTTGGTTTCCTTCCTGAGCTTCTGTCTGCGAGTCTGTGTTCCATCTGTCTCACCACACGCAGAGTCTCCATGATGGATGCCTGCTCATTTCACATCATGGTGTTCTTATCACATCGCTGTTGTTAATGTTGCTACAGCGGTGCAGTGTGTGTGTGTGTGTGTGTGTGTGTGTGTGTGTGTGTGTGTGTGTGTGTGTGTGTGTGTGTGTGTGTGTGTGTGTGTGTGTGTGTGTGTGTGTGTGTGTGTGTGTGTGTGTGTGTGTGTGTGTGTGTGTGTGTGTGTGTGTGTGTGTGTGTGTGTGTGTGTTGTAAGGCGTACTTGTTTGATTCTAAGGATAAAAATGATGGGCATTGAATGTAATAGTGTGGATGATTTAAGTGAGCCGTGGAGAACTGTTTTGTCATTAAGATGTGTTGTTTATTTCTTAAATGTTCCTCTTACTTTAAGAATGGTTTGATCCAAAAAAGCCCCTGTCTGGGCTCAAGCTGATTTCCTTTCTCTCAGAAGCAGTAAACATCAGGCATACAAAAGTGTGTGGTCCATTGGAAAAAGGGATTGAAGTTGTCTGATATGATATCAAGGATCATCCCACTCTCTAACCTTTTAGCTGTTGTCTGTTTTATTTGGCTCAACTATTTGCTCCAATAATGCTGCAGATTAGCATTATGGGGCACACAGCTTGTTTTTCTCTCTTTATCAGGCCCAGCCTGCTTCACCTCTGTGTAATCTGCAGGAAATTCCATCTGCATGCGAACTGTGGTGAATTTGGACTCACTCCGCCAAAAGTTCCTGCCACTTTCCCACTCACCCCTTGGAGAGCAAGACACACACACACACACACACACACACACGCGCAAACACTAACAGATGAGAAATATTACTGAAAAACATGTTCCACATTTCCAGTTACCACTCAGTGGACAAGCACAGACACATCAGCACACGGCACATGTGAAAAATGCTCCCACGCAGAATGCAATCCCAGACTTCAGTCAAATGGAAACTAGTGTGATGACATCGGGTTTGTGGTTTTGGGCACTTGGATGTTACATCCTGATGACGCAGTCACTGTATCACTCATTTAGAGTATTATTTTTTTTTTAAGAAGACCTGAATAAAAGCCTTTTCGTGTGAAGACTCAGTAGGTTCAAGAATGCGCTAAAATCTGCTGACACCTTTTGACAGAGACCCAAGTTGGTACAAACAGGGGAGATGAGTGAGCTCATCTAGTCAAAGAAACCTTTCAGTAAGAAACAGAGGATTAGTGGCAGTTCGCCACTCTTTTAAAATGTTTTTCCCTCTGGTCCAGATATTGTCAGTGGCCCAACTGCTGCTGAACGTCTTCTTTTTGAGGGAGAATAAGGATTTAAATTCCTCTCTCCTTTGTGTCTCCTCCTGTGGGTCTTGTCTTCACCAACTCAACAGTGCTAAGTCTTGAGTGGCCTAGCCTTTTGTTTTCTGATCAAGAATCGGCTCTGGATCTGTCACGCCTCACTCATGGCCCTGTTGTCAAACAGTTTGTCATTTACCACCGAGAGGTTTTTTTTCCTCTATGTGTAAGCCAGTCCCACAATCCCCTAGCCTTCGCTGGTCCTGCTTTGTACTCTTTTTGGTCGTAGAAAACCTTGGAAGAAGCCTTTTGTGCTGACCTTAATCTAAATGAGAAGCATGTGTGCTATGACTCAAAATCACATTTCACTCCAAATCTAATCAGTTTGCAGTTTCTTGCTCACTGGATTTCCCAACAAACTCTGGATCTGTTTTAGATGTAGCAGATTAGTGTGGACTTTCTGGCAATGACCTCATTTTCTTGTGTAGATGGACCACCATAGTTTTATAGTGGCAGCAGCAGGAGTTCCATTGTGTCAGTTTTAATAGGTTCCTGCACAGGAGTGTGCTGTGTTCAATAAAACTCCTGTCTCATAAGCTTAAACAGTGGCAGCTCTCAGTGTCAGTGTGAGAGAGACAGGAGAGGAATGGAGCAGAATGCTGCATTGGGGATTTGGCAGGAACCCTCTTCCCTTGTTGGGTTTCATCTTTGTCTGTCCCACTGGGCAGGTCTGTCTCCACCCTGCGTGTTTGGGTTCATCTGCAGTGAAGGGTCTGATTTCAGGGCCGCCAGGGCCGTCTGGCTGCTGCAGCTCAACTCCAAGCTCTGTGTCTGCATGTCACAAAATGCCTACAACTGAATGGGACACTCCACACTTTCAATCCTCTGGTGAAACTGTGGGGTAAGCTTGCCCCCTGCTGGACATAGGCTGGAAGTTAAATGGATGTGTGTGTTTTTTTTTATCTCATGCCTCTATCTGATAAATCGATATTTACTTAACTCTCTCTGTCCTTTCCTGCAGCTTTACGTTGTAACTGCACAAACTGTGAGAAGACCGGCTATGAGTGTGAAACGGATGGCGCCTGCATGGCCTCCACATTCTACATCCAGGGGAAGGAGCAACATGTACGCATCTGTATCAACCGGGACAACCTGGTCCCCCCTGGACAACCTTTCTACTGTCGGAGTGCTGAAGGCCTGCTCAACACACATTGCTGCTATGCAGACTACTGCAACAGTATTGAAGTCCCTGGTGAGGCTCCGGCATCGAGAGTTCCTTCTGTTCAACAGTGGCTCTATTTCATTTTAAAGTAACCAATTTTGTTTCTCCCTCTCTGTGATTTGCTTTCACAGTCCCAACAAAAGAGGGGTGGTCAGCCTCAGGGAGCTCCTGGGGGCCGGTAGAGCTGGTGGCAGTCATCGCAGGACCGGTGTTTCTTCTCTGTGTGCTGCTGATGGTTGGTGTGTTCCTGTTCCAGTATCACCAAAGGGCCTACAGCCACAGGCAGAGGCTGGAGGTAGAGGACCCATCCTGTGACCATCTGTACTTGGCCAAGGACAAGACCCTGCAGGACCTCATCTATGACATGTCCACCTCCGGATCAGGCTCTGGTGAGAATACTTTCTTACATGCCTGTGTGTCATTTGTACTAGTTAGAACATGTCTCATTTTAGAAATATCCACATTACTGATAGAGTTTGCAGAGGCTACCTCCATTGAACCATGCATACAAAACAAGTCTACAGCGAATCTTGGCTAATGTTTTGTTTGTCTTTCTACTGCCCTCTGCAGGTTTGCCCCTGTTTGTACAGCGGACAGTGGCTAGGACCATTGTGCTGCAGGAGATAATAGGAAAGGGTCGTTTTGGTGAGGTGTGGAGAGGGAAGTGGAGGGGAGGAGATGTGGCGGTGAAGATCTTCTCATCCAGAGAGGAGCGCTCCTGGTTCAGAGAGGCTGAGATCTACCAGACAATCATGCTGCGCCATGAAAACATCCTGGGATTCATTGCTGCAGACAATAAAGGTGAGGAAGTTTGTGTGCTGTATGGAGACGTGGACTATTCCTCGACCACCCACATTACAAGAAAATATATTTTTCAAAGCAAAATAAAAAGGAGGTACAGATAGTTAAAGGGATCCATATTTAATTAGTTGATGTTTAGTAATTCTATTTCGTCCTGCCCTGTTTCATTTAAGCAAATTATCCATTACCTGAGTTAAATATAATCCTCATATTAATGTTCCCTGCCTGTTTTGTTCTCTTTCAGACAATGGTACATGGACTCAGCTGTGGCTGGTGTCAGACTATCATGAGCATGGCTCTCTTTTTGACTACCTAAACCGCTACTCTGTCACCATTGAAGGCATGATCAAACTGGCACTGTCTGCTGCCAGTGGCCTGGCACACCTACACATGGAGATCCTTGGCACTCAAGGTAAGATGGACTTTCACATTGAAGTGCAGCACCGAATAAATGAATGAATGAACAAATTAGAGAGGTGCACTCAGTTGGTATCACTGTGTGTTATCACTAGCACCCCCTACTGATAGTTAAGAGGAGTGACGAGTCAGCAGGCAGTCAATGGCACGATAAAACAGACAGGCAACAAAAGGTGCCTTAAGAAATGATACGTTGCTATGAGACGTCCAGTCATAACTGGCACACAAAATATAATGCAGTTTGCTGCAGCAAAATGTGTTTAGACATGGACGGAGACGGAGCTACTCACTCACGGACACACTGGTTTGAGTTGAGATGATAATAAAAGCAGGGAAATGAAAGACCACACAGTAATTATTTCATTTAAGCAAGCATGTGCTATTTCTGCTGAGCTCTTGATGCAGATGTAATGATGTGTTCTCTGTCGTCCTGCAGGTAAGCCTGGCATTGCTCACCGTGACCTCAAGTCTAAAAATATCCTGGTTAAGAAGAACGGCATGTGTGCCATAGCTGACCTCGGCCTGGCAGTCCGCCATGAGTCCATCACAGACACAATCGATATAGCACCGAACCAGCGCGTGGGCACTAAGAGGTAAATGTTTCCACACTCATTCACTCAAAAGCACACAAATGGAGATTTACATTAGGGGTCTTTGAAGGGGGAGTCTGGCTACATTCTGTATGTTCTTATTGTCTACAAATCCTATGAAAAGATAAAAACAGCAGTGAATAAATAACAAGTACACAGCCTATTCATGGGTCAAAACTATTAAAAACGCATTAATGAGCCCTATTCTATTGCTGTAAATCCTTAGTAGCTGCTTCTTAATTTAATAGGAAACGGTCCTGTTTAAGGGAATTATTTAACCTTACCAAATAAAATTATACATTTGTCATACTTTTTTTTTTTTTTTTAATCAATACCCAATGAGTTTCGGGCTAAATACCACAAACAGAGTAGAAATGTCGGAAAGTATCGAGACATTTATCTTTTTATAACAATAATAAAGAATGTCACCAGCATGTCTTTTTTTGGGGGGGGGATTAATCACGATAAAATTTCAGAAAAGCCCAGCTGATGAAGTGACAATTAAAAAATATTTTCCGTCATGTAATACGATCCCAAAATATTTCAATTTTGATTCCTTGAATGTTGAATTTTACTAATAAGATTACTGAAGAGTCTGTGACGGAGGTTTCACTCTATTGATCACTCATTGCTGTTGTTTGTGTCCACCTTCAGGTATATGGCTCCAGAAGTCCTGGATGAAACCATCAACATGAAACACTTTGATTCCTTCAAATGTGCTGATATTTACGCACTGGGCCTGGTGTACTGGGAGATTGCACGTCGCTGCAATGCAGGAGGTAAGACCACAGCGAGTGATTTATACAAATGAATCAATCTAATGAACGTGGAGCATGAAACAAGGGACTGAGAAAGTTTCCTCATTGTGGACTACAGGTATCCACGAGGAGTACCAGCTGCCCTACTACGACCTCGTACCCTCTGACCCCTCCATAGAGGAGATGAGGAAGGTGGTGTGTGACCAGAAACTGAGGCCAAATGTGCCCAACTGGTGGCAGAGCTACGAGGTATTTCACACTCTATATACACTTTACACCAACAGCTGAGGGTTTTCTAAAAATACATTCAGTGGCTTTATAGACAGACTGTTGGGCAGTGCAGGGTGTGACTGAGTGCATGAATATGGACTGCTAATTTGTAAATCACTGTTGTGGGGCAGAAATACATTACGGTTATTATTTAAATCCATTGTTATAATTTTCAGAGTTCATGGTGGTAAGTTACCCTATATAATTTTTTCTTATATCCTTTCATAATAGTGCTCAGCAGTGAAAACTAATACTATCCCAGGCCTAATTTTGCTGATGGCAAAAAAAAAAAAAAAATGTTAGTGCTCAAACTAATGAATTATAAATGGATCCTGTGTTCCCTTCCCTGCAGTCCCTGCGTGTGATGGGGAAGATCATGAGGGAGTGCTGGTACGCTAATGGAGCAGCCAGACTGACGGCGCTGCGCATCAAGAAGACCCTGTCTCAGCTCAGCGTGGAGGAGGACGTCAAGATGTGAGCAGCCAGGCAGCGGAAAAGGCGCACTGGAGACGCACAACCAGACCACACTCCCCCCAGGAAACGAACACTAAAGACAGACTGCAAATGAAAACCCTGCCAGTTTTAAAGCCACACTCCAAGTTGTGACAAGGCCTACCTCACCTTTTTAGCCAAAACTACTGAGAGTTACCCGTCCCCTCTTGACTCTTCTCTCCCCCTGCCTCCCCTTTTTGTTCCTCGTGTCCCCTCCCTGTCCCCTTCGACCCACCCTTCTCCACGGGCCACAACACTACAGCACCACCACCACTGTTAATATCATCACATTCAACCTTTTTTTTTTTTTTACATTTCCCATGGCAGGAATTATTACTATTGTACAGTGACAGGATTTTTTTTTACCTCTGAAATACGTCCCGTGACGGACTAACCTTGTCCAGAAGAGTCGAGTGTTTTAAGTTTAAGAATAATAACACTTCATATTCTGTTGGCCATGCAACATCACTATGTGTGTGTGTGTGTGCGAGCGTGTGTGTGTGAGAGGGGGAAAGAGGCTGAAGCACTGTTTCTAGTTGTGTGTACAAGGTGTCTGGACTACGAGTGTTTCTAAGACACCCCAATGTCCTCTGTAGCTCATTAGACAAATCCAGTAATGGGACATTTGGTAATTAAGCATGAACAGCTAGTTTTTGCTTTTTGTTTGTTTGTTTAATCCCTCACTTGAATATCCCTCGAAAAGAAACAAGTTGCACTCAACTGTAGCTTTCTCATCTCGTGTGACCCCTGCAGGCATCACATGGCAGATGTGGTCCAGTCCCTGGTGTTAGTTTGAAATATGGCAGGAATAATGTTTGGGATGGTTTTACTTTTTATTTATTTGTCGATAGTTTTGACTTCATATTGATGAACACTGTGAGATGATGTGTGACAAGCCAGAGTCTAACATAATATGAAAATGTAACGTTGTAGTTCAGTCCACGTCTTCATCATCTTTCAGCCGTTACATCAAGGGGGTTGTTGCATTCGTTTTAATAAGATACTGAGCGCAAATATGGATGTAGCCATAACCCCCCCCGACGGTGACAGGAGATGACATCGTGCACACTGAGCAAATAAGAGGCGTATGAAATGGCAATGAAAAATACTGTTTTTTTTTTATTCTTTTTTTTGTGTTTTGTGTAAAGACATCACGATGGGTGTTTTATTTTGATGTTGACATTAGACACTACTGATGATGGGTACATATGATTTGTATATAAAACATGCCTGTTTTTTTGTTTTTGTTTTCCTTTTTCTGCCACAAGCACCAGTGTGACATCGGAACAGTGATTTTGCTTGGCTGGTACTTTCAGACGTCTGTCGTTTTGATCCGTCTGCATGGTTTCGAGCTGTGCCAGGAAAAGGACATGACAATGTCGTCTGATGGAATTTGTTTTGTTGCTCTTCTCATGGCAGTTTGGTGGTACTACTGATCCCAGATAATGTTTTGCTGCATCCATGTTTTATGTATAATTGTTGGAATTGCTTGTTGAGTTCTTTGCAGAACACAGTAATGCAGATCTGTTTCTACATTATGTCCTCCGGGGTGACATCTCTTTCTCATTGACACTGGAATATTTAGGAGCGCCATGTAACCTTGAATTCGGCTACTGCCAGTGGCTATTTATTCAGAAGTAATGACGGCTGCGGACAGTTCAGACACAGGGAACATACAGTTAGTTGTGAAAAGTAGTTGAGATGATTTACCTTCAAAGACTGACATGCTGTAACGTGAAACTGCATGTTTTCATTCTACTTTGTTGTCTGCAGGCTTCGATTGCGTCTGCAGACAGAACTATGAAAGTATTACACTGACGTTTGTCACCGTTGGGCGCTGCACTGTTATGTCCACATGGACTTTAGTTAATGTTAGTTATGTCATCACTTGTTCCAGAATCCATGTATCATGTTAGAATCCCAATTTTGCATGCTCTCTCAAACACTGGGTCCCCTGCACTGAGCTAGATGAATGTAAGACTGGTCTTTTCCTTCTCCCTACCTGTCGGGTTCCTTCTTCCTTTGTGTTCAGGTCATTGGCTGTGTACCCCAGAAATGTCGCTGCTACTGTTAGCATGGGTGGAAGTTCAGCAGGCAGAGTGGAGGAGGAGCACTGGGAGAGAAAATATGGGACACTGATGTCAGTTGAACCAAAATTGTCAAAACACTCCTGTCCATGTTTGCTTTGTTGCCATGGGTATATGACCATCAGACATCATGTTCATAAGTAATACTTTAAGATTCAAAAATCATATTGTGCAAATCTTTTCAGACTTAGTTGAAAAGTGTATATAGATGATATACAATAAATTCCTCTTTTTATTATCTGTGACCTCAACTGTGGTACTCATTCAAGTAATGCCATGTTTTTTTCATTGTTGCTGCTGCTCCAGAAAATTAACATCCACCCAGGGATAAAAGAAAATAATAATATTTAGGATAAAAGGATAGGCTCACATATTTTCAATTGTGTCTTAAATGTTAAATATGCCAACTTTATGTGGATGACCAGTCAGTGCTGATGGAAAATCTAATCCATTGAAATAATATATTTCCAAATCTTGACATTTTAGTGCAAAGTAATTGAATTGTACTCATGTGTTATAAATATTCATAGTGGCTGCCCCCTGCTGGTTGAAACCACTTTATGAGCTCACCTCGTCTCATCCTCCTCGGTAACATCAGGATATGATGGGGGGGACCTGCCTCCACTCTCTGGCTGGTTCCGAAACCAAGGGTATGTAGTAGTGATGGCGCTCTCTGTTCAACAAAGGGTTGAAAGCAATGGAAATATATCGGCCTTCAACCCTTTGTTGAACAGAGAGCGCCATCTATTGGGCTCAGAAAATAAAGAAAATGCTTCACGAAGCTTCATTTGGACATCACTAGTATGTAGGTAAGTATTTCATTTATTTGATAGATATGTCATATGACAGTGTAGCTATGATGCTGATTAATTTATGATATTGATTCATTCATGTTATACAATGCAAGTATGCTCCCAGCTAGATTCCTGGCTTTTTGCCTTCAATGTTGACACCTGCTGATATTAGCTTAAAGCATTCTGAAACCGGTGTGCTCACCTTTATTTTGAAAGAACGTTAGGAGTTATTTCCCTCAGCTTCCCTTTTTCCTGTTTCCTTTCTTTTTTCGTGACCCCGAGTTCCCTCTCCTCGGGAAAGACGTGACTATCGTGGTGCAAATTAGCACCGCAGCATTAGCGTCCGGTCACTCTACTCGCAATTAGCTAGCTAATAGCTGCGTTACTGCTTTTGGGAATCCTCGTGCAGCGGTGGACTAAACCATTTTGCACCTTCTGTAAGGGGTGACAGTGATGTGATTCGCCACTATTCTTTTAAAATACAAAGTTAAGTCCAGTCACTCAAAAGTTTAATTCAGCCAATTTGACGAAACAAAAAAAAAGCTTTTCATCCCAGGCTTTTCGAGCCCCCAAATCAGTATTTCCCCTTGACAACAGGTGTTTCTTTCTGTAATCAGTCCTCCCGTGACCGTTGATATTTCCTATTTTTCGGCTGCATCTCATGGATGGCAACATTCACCCAACCACACAGCCATCAGCTATCACATGACCACTGTTCCATTATCAGGTCACGTGATGCCAACGGGGCCATCTCCATGACGACATTCCAAACTCCATCCACTGATAAAGATGAGATGTGACAGAAAGCCCCGCAAGAAATCAAATAAGTGGACCTTGAAAGTTTTCTTAAATTTTTTTTTATTTCAAGATTGAACCTCCAAGCTCAGTATCAATGCTGCTTGAAGTTTGAGTTCTAAAAACAGAAAAATGAGCACATATTTAAAATGCATTTTATTTTCCTTTACAAGAAACGAAAGCAGACAAAATAAGATGAAGGGGAAAGGGAGTGGGAAAGCTGTATATAAAGAGATGCAACCTCTGGCTTCCTGAAAAAAATATGTACAATTCAAAATAATATCCATACAAAACATGCCACATACAATAAAAATGATCATTATATTTATTCATATTCCCTAAAAGTATCTCTGCTGTACAGATGCAACATCTTTTTAAAAAGTAGGTGAGGTTAAAAAAAACCTTCAATTTGAGCAAACTTTATTAAATTATAAGATATGCAGAGAACTTAAATTAAGATTCAGAGAAGTTAAAAATTATTCAGGCTAAAATCCAGTGAGCGGCATAATGTCTCGTCATGGTCTTCCCTTGAAATAGAAACATACCAAAAAATATATATATCACTGCTTCAGATACTTGATCAATATCTACCACTTTAGAGAAGTTCTCTGTTATACTATGAGAGTGCAATTCATTACCAGGTTAAGTATGGGATTAACTTTGAATATTACATCATAACATACATTAGGCCAAGTAACCATTTCACAAGGTTTACCAACACATTCACTTCTATAGGGAAGATATTAAAAAGCAAAACACTAACAATATTCTAGGGAATTCAAGATTTTCCATTCAAGAGTATATTAATCCAATTGTGACCGATTAAGGGACAGGTTTTGGTAATCAACAAGCAGTAGCATAAATAAAAAGAAAAATAAACACGAACAATATTACATAAATACAAATGCTATGCACCATTGTACTGCTTTTACGCAAGAAGTGATTTTCATGTCTAATTAACGACCCTCCACATGAATCCAAACAGTTTTGTAATCACACCGGCTTCTCGTCGCGACTGATTGGAGAAGACCAGACATTTTTCTCAAACCTATTTTTAACAAACTTGTCTCTGAGAGCTTATAGCAAAAAACACTAATAGAAAAAACAGGTAAATGCAAAACACTCTGGTTCATATACATAAAGATATTAGTTTGCCATTTTACATATATTTATATTTATATACAGCTTTATCTTTGTTAAAATGATATCCAGTGGTTGATTTTTTTTTCAATTTTATTTCTCTACACTTTTGACTTTATTGATTACAAAGGGGCTGGATAAAGAGTTGCTGTCCCCTAATGCATATACTATATATACAGTTTGTACAACTTTGCATTTTTAAATCATGTGAGGTCTTAGGTTAGGGGAAGGAGGAAACAAAGTAGTATGGGAAGGTGGAGTTTTAGTAAAGCTCCCTTTTAAAGACTTTTTTCATTCATCTTACATAGAAATGAAAACAAATGCCCTTTTTTCCAATAAGTCTTTCCCTGCCATCAGTTCAGCCTTGAGAGGACAGTACCAGCACTAGAAAAGCACACTACAAGGGAAGTAGAAACACTGCAGGCTGTACTCAGGCAGAGGAAGACTTACTACAGTAAAGTTTAACAACAGTCCACTAAATAATACAGAGAGGAAGAGGCATGATTAAAAGTTTTAAGGTTGAGTTATGACAAGTTTGCGTTATGGGGGAATAAAAAGCATTTCATGGGACAGTAGTCATACATCCACCGGCTGGTTTTTCAACAAGTGGAACTTCAATGTATGAAGCAACAAGCGAATGTGTACTTTCTTAATTCTGGACGTTGTAGCCTTCTTCAAAGACCGTGTCCTGTGATCCTAGAGCCATTCACTCACACCATTGCTGTCTTCAAGCAACTCAAAAGGTTGATGTTATTGTGCTTTCACACAGCTGATAAACATGGTTTTTGAGACACATAAATAAAAAGAACAACAAAAAAAGAAAAAGCTACATCAATATCCAGGAGGATTTGGTGGCATACAGGACACCCGCTAAGCTTCTGATTGTGATTTTAATGCTATATCTTATCAAAACTGTCATATATTTCCTCTGTATAAACAATTCATGAATAATAATTATGTTGGCTCATTATTGTAAATCATCATCAGCATAGAGTAGATAGAGCAAACCTGCTGCTTAAGATTCCCTGCTTGTCCGAGAAGGCTAAGCCCATAAAAACATTCCCCCCCTCCCCCTCCCCCACCCCCGTTCCACAGTAGCAGTTAACAGTTTTTATACAAAGCAGTGGCTTCCCGCTAAATCAATGAGGTAGACTGGGTCCAACTAACCCACCATGGGACTCCACACAGTCAGAACATCTGGTGCCTCTGGAGCCACAGATCAATAGCATCTCAAATTTTATATTAACTTACATCTTTTTTTTTTTTTTTTTTTTTTTTTCCATCGATCATATGCAGTTCTTACACAGAGCCACATCAAGATTGTCTAGCTAGCCAATATCCGTGTTGTCTTCATTGATGACTTGATGGGAAAGTGCCTTTTCTGGGAGGTGAGAGGAGGTGTGGTCAGGTAGGACAGGAATAGGTCCGACTTAAAACATAAAAATGCATCATTAGTTCATTCTTAGTATTTTAAAATGGCTTTTTGTCGAAGCTCCGTGTGAGCTATGCACTACGAGTATTGTTAACAGAGGGTCAGAATCATTTGGTAGATGTTGAAGATTGTTTTCCAGCCACTGTAAGATTATTGAGAACAGTCGAGGGGGGAAAAGGGTCTTGGCTGAGGAAAAGGTGATTCACTAGTCCAAACATGAAAGGTAATGCCACCATCAGGCTGCTGCTGCTGTTGATGGAGGTGGTCGGTTGCTTTTATTGATTAATGCTCTTCAAACCTTTGGCTACAGGTGTCAACGCTTTAGTCTTTCAATGACGGAGGCCAGCCTTCCTCCACATCTTTCAGAACAGCTTATGCACTGGCTTTGTAGGATTCGAAGGCTTTGGCGCAGGAGTGTTCTGGCACCAGTGAGAGGGGAATTCTCCATTTTTCTTTCTTCTGGTTAGTTCATCCATTTTCGGCAATTCCAGGCTCCACAATGGCAAGGGATCTTGTGCTGATCATCCTCAAAATCAAACTGGTAGTCGTAGGTCAGCTGGAAGTAAGAAAAAGGCGGTTAACGGCTGCTGAGATTTAAAAGTTAACATACAAAAAGGTAGCAAAAAGAGAGGGATGTGTAAGCGTGAGTAGTAAGTTAGTTTTCTAATGCACCGCACCTCTTCTCCCTTTGGGATCCTGCGGCTGGAAATGATGATAATCTTGTCTTCTTTGTCAAATGTTACAACTTCTGCAACACAGTTTGGGGCGCAGGAATGGTTGACGTAGCTGGAAAGGAGAAAAAAAATCAGTTAAAAAAAACAACCTATAATATTAGATTAAGGGGTTTACAATGAGGCTATCAATCACTTACCGAGCTGGGCCTCCTGTCAGAGTGGCATCAATCACCTGCTCATTGTTGATGCGGAACATGTAGATCCCACGGTTCTAAGTGAGAAGAAGAAAAAAAATGTTGATACAAAATTTTTCAATTCATAATTTATACTTTTACGGACCCAATTATGTTGTTGGTTCTTTAGTGTTATCCAGCTACAGAATAAGTTTGTGAAGCCCTGCAAATACATATATTATTAGATTCCTCCCTCTTTTGTCCATTCCTTAACCCAGGGGAATGCTTATTGTTTACTTTGCCAGTGTTAAATATGGTTATAAAGTTTCATGAGGCTGTAATAATTAAATGTCACAACAGCTCATTTTATTCAGTGAATAAAAAATGTTTTTCTCACCATTATAGAGATTAACAGCATCACACATGAATTAATTTGGGCTCATTGTATCCACAAGAGTCTCAGTCTCTTCCAAACAGACCCACTTTATGCAGTTACAAGAAACAGAACAGAACTACTCAAACACACCATTTTTCAAAGGGAGGAAATAATAAATGTATACTGCTTGCCAAAAACTGCATGAAAACGGGTTCTGTTGGTACTCCCCCTTAACAGATATCCCCACTTTCCATTTCATAGACATGTCCACTTAATGCTAAAAGTACAAAAGAACCCATTTATAGTCACTTATCTTGAGTACCCACAAGTATTCCCCTTATGGTTATCCCATACAGCTCGTCTATAAAAGTGGGCTGTAAATGTGAGACTTGTGGGTACACATACAACCCATTTTCATTCACACCTAGAGGTGAGAGGTCAAGACACCCCTTCGAAATCTGCCATGCCAGTTTTCACTCACCAAAATGTAGTCAATGGATTACTTTGGTTTTCAAAAAATTGACATACCTGCTCCTCATAGATCTTCTCGCGCCTATTGGCCACTTCATTGCGTATGACAGTGCCAATGTACTCAATGACCATGGTGTGCTTCTCCAGATCCTTAGCAGCGTACAGACCCAGGCCCTGAATGCGGGATCGTGCCAGATACACGTTATTCTTCCATTCAGTCTTCAGGCGCCGATACTGGGATGACTTGGAGTGGACGAACTGCTTGCTGTATGGCGTGTTGAGCTCGCCAGTGAAGGTACTCTGGTAGGCCTTTGACACGCTGGTGCTATTTAGAGTATGAGGCCTTGAGACAAACAGAAAAAAGAAAATGTGGGTGGGTATGTCTAAAACAATTGTACAACAAATATTAGTGTAAAAAACTGTACATCAAAATGAAAATTAGCAAATAAGCAAAATAGCAATAGCACATTTCTTATCTGCATAATTGAAAACTATAATGACTGAAATAAGATAATTAATACAAAATATTATTATTATGCTTTATTGCTATGCCTCACTGAAAATATTGTGTGAATTATTGTACAAAAGTATTTCAATTTAAATCAACAAGCCGGATGGTCACACAGGTTTGAGTCAGCTTGATAATGTGCCTTTACTGCAAATTTGTGTGGAATATTGCTTAAAAAAAATTGTTGCTTTACCTCTTGCACTGTGTGGGGACTTTGGGCTCAGAGCGAGCAGAGCCAGTGGGATTGATCATGAGAGGGAGCTCCATCAGAGGGTGACGGCCATATCGGAACAGGTAGTTCTGGCAGTTCTCGACTCCAGGCAACTAAAACACAACACAAATCATATCGATCATGCGCTTTGATTTCCAGTAGGACCATTGTACCCCACGGCTCTCAACTACTGGCCTTAATTTGGGGTCTGGTCAAGCTTTCTGTATCGTGTCTGCATATGAATCCATTTTTGGTGAGTGTTTTACAATTACAGTAGGGATAGACGGACTGATCCAGTGTCACTATGATTAAAAACACTGGTGAAAGAAGTAGCCTGTCTGCACTTTCATAGTCGGTGTCATTGCAGACTATGCTGGTGCGAACTGATCAATTAATAAAAATGAATTCTGAGCACCTATTCATTAATTTGCACATTTGTTATTAAGGAGGATATTTCCACCCCCAGTATGTGTGAATATTGGCTTGCAAGGGGCTTTAATTACAACAGGGAGACAACCATCAAAGTTACTTTTTTGCTGCATATTCTTACCGACTCTGTGATGCGCATTACAGCGTGAACTGTGAGGCCATACATCTCCTCTCCCTTGACATGTTCAGTGAACAGCTTCAACATGGACGAGTCATCTCTGAGTTTAGCCACCTGCTGCACCACCTGTTCCCAGATCCCTAAAGACAAAGGTGGTGAGATACACAGGAAAGTTTATTTCAAGCGGAAAAGCACAACACAACGATACCATGTAACAGAGTGGGAGCAGAGAATGAGTTCTTACCCTCTGGAGTAGTGTCACGGTACTGCAAATCCTCCATGCCATGCTCCAGAACACGCACCTCGAACAGGGGACGACCATCGTCCTCGTTGATGCGGCAGCGGTAGCGACATCGCTTGTTGGGCACACGTGTGCTCCAGTAGATGCGTGTGGCTTCATAGCCAACCGGGAAGATGGCAGTGGGTGAGTGGAAATTCGCCATCTGGGATGGTAGCAACTGGCCAACAGCATGGAAGATGAGCCCACCAACACGGAACAAGTGGACACGGTCACCTCGCTGCAAGATGCTGGCAATCTGCTTCACCTCGTCACGCTCGATGTAGACGCGCCGCAAAACGGCAAACATGCTGAGTTCGTCTTCACTGGGGCCCTTGAGCTTATGCTGGGTGCACAACATTGTCTTGTCCTTGAAGAACATGCAGCGTGCCCGGATGGCGCAGGCAAAGTGGTAGACATTTGGGCAGCGCATTCTGTTGCAGCTGTTTGTGGCACCCGTTTTCTGGCAGTATGCGCAAAGAGTTCTCAATCCACGACGCAGGGCTACCTCCACGTTGATAAGGGCACCCCCCTGCGTCTCGTACACCTCTGTGGACCACAGGGCACAGTTGAGGTGCACCCACAAGTCCACATCAATGTTCAGCAACCGGGCAGGCCCATCTGTGGCTCCATCACCTTCCTCATGGCAGAAACAGCACTTACGTTTATCCCGAGGCAGCCTCTCTGGTCGCAGAGTAATGCGCAGGCGCTCCATTAGCTCAGACACCTCGCGGCTGCTCTCTTTCTTAGACCCACCCTTACGTATTGTTATGACGATCTGAAGACGCTTCCAGCGAATCCCCTTCCATTTCTTAACTTTGGGATGTATGATTTCCTCATCGGGGGAGAGAGGCCTGCGCTGCTTGACAGCCTTTGGGGAAGAAGACTCCATGTTGTTGGGAGAATCATTAGGAGGTAGAGCTTGATCAACGGCCAGGTCTTCCTCCTTGATAGTAGGACTCAGAAGATCTTTAGCAGGAACATTAGGACCTTGATCTGCAGAGGGAGGTGCTGGATCAGTTCCCAACTCTGGAGCGACAACCTCAGACTCTGTGACATCAGTTGGTTGAGCAGCATCAATAGGAGGGCCATCATCCTGTACACACTCAGTCTTGATCTGGACAATGGTGGGACTGGAGGGAGGCTGGGATGGGGAAGCTGATTTTATGGAAGGTTCAGCTTCACTACTTGGAACAGGGATAGATGGGGGAGGATGTGGAGGAGATGGTGATGGGGGTGGAGATTCTTCCACTGGTATAGCAGGCAGGTGGCGCACATCCAAGTCGTTTACTTTGGTTGTGTAACAGTGCTGGGCCGGTGTGTCATCTTTTTCTGGGAATTCCTGAGAGAATAATTCACACATGAGATCTAAAGCTTTCAAGAAATACATAAGATGCAACATATGATAAAAAAAAAAGTTCAGTGCTCAAGACAGACCTGTTTAATAAGTGCCAGAATGTCCACTTGTTTCTTCAACGTACAGCCTGGTAGAGACACGTCAAATTGCCTTAGCCACTCATCTTGACTGGGTGAAGCTCTGTCCTTTGTACACGGATCTCCTGAAAACATGATGACCTCAATATCAGTCTTTATTCATGGATTGATCAACTCTCCTCAAATCACATGCTCAAGCTAGACAAAAGAATGACATCAAAATGCAAAAAAAAAAAAAAAGACCCACACAATGACTACCTAACAGGACAATCCAAATCAACAATATTATAAATGCATACCCGATGGGTCAGGTCCTTTCCCAGGTCCATCCACGACAGGCATATCAGGGTTTTGGGGAGGGAAAGTCACCTCGTATGAACCTGGCATCCTAATATTAAGCAGCTGGGCCATGGCCATCATTACATGGTTCAGTTTCTGGGGGAAAAAAGTCAGTCAAAGTTTGTGTTAGCTAGGCATGAAAACAAAGAGGTTAAACAAGTGCAATTATATCATGGCTTAGTACCTTGGCTGCAGCAGAGGACAATGTGAAGGTAACAGACACTTCATTGTTTTTGGCCTTGTCCCAGTGGTTGGACGTGGAAACATCCTTGCTATTGGCTGCTTCAAATGGTTTGTTTTCTGGGAATGCTACAAAATAAAATGCGTACATCATTTTTGGGGCAGTTTACAATTTAGCAGGCATGAATAATCATAAATTGATTTAATGGGTATATGAAAATGGACTTGAACAATAAAACATAATGCAACACATTGGATGGATTTCACCTAAACTAGCATGTTAAATATACTGGATAAATATATATATGAAACATTGAATTACAAAATGTTGTATAATACCTGGGATTGCAGTGCGAGGTATAAGGGGGATGATGGGAGATATTGCTCTCTCTGTCTCTTCCTCTTTAGGCTCCCGTAGATGAGGGAAACGTGACGTTTCATCTCCTACGTTACTTTCAGGGGATGATGCCGGAATAATGCTTTCTGGGGCATCCTCGTCATCACTCTCCATCCTGTAAGAAAGACAAAACACACATGTATAGGCAGTTAGCAACAAATAAATCCATTTACTCTGGTTGACACAGAACTCAAAGAGAATCGTCCTATTGTACCTGATGTCCTCATTCTGGTTATGTGGTGGAGTGGGGAGAGCTGCTAGAATGTCTACACTCTTCACTTCATCTTTAACAGAATCTGCAAGGTAAATAACAGCATATTTAGTACCCAATTTCTGTACAACTGCAGATAAATTTCAACATTCATCAAAACCAATTTCATGTCAAATCCTTCATCGTTTACCCATCGGTTCTTCTGCTGGCTCTGTGTCTTTCTGACCCTCAGACAGCTCCTCCCCAGGCGTCACTCCATTCAGCAGCTTGTGCTGTACTGAAGGTGGAGGAGTAGGTGGCAGGGAAGATGGGGGTGTTGGTGGGTTGCTGAGGTTGCTCTGTAAAGTGCACAAAACATTATGCTCATAAAACATCTGTATTTGAAGAAATCGTTCTTGGTGCCGTTTCAATCAACAATGACATGTTGTCACAGCCTGCAACAGCTTACCTTTGTGAGTAACTGAGAATAGTAGTCTGGGATATTGTCTAGCACTGCGTTTCCAAAGGATCCTTTGAGCTGGGCTTTGCCATTGGCTGGGCTGCTTCCAAAAGGGGCAAACAGATCCAGACTGGCAGTGATCGAAGGCTCCATCAGGGGCAGCAGAGAGAGACCCTGGAGGGTAAATGTCCATTAGTCCCAATGATGAAGAGCCCCTCTTAAACATAAAAAATCATGTAAGAAAATAATTTATATATAACTTTACCTGTTTGAGTTGCTTTATCAGGGCTTCAGCACTTTTTCCAACGTCTTCCTTCTTATTCTTTTTCCGTGCGTTAGGACCTCGATCTCCAGTTGCCTTATTAGTGCGCTTTGGCTTTTGTGCAGGAGCCCTTTTTGTTATAGACTGCAAATCCTGTGAGGGTAATGAAGAGGATTAGGAGTTTTTTCAACCACTGATAACAATATGAGGGCAAAAAGAATGAATGCACTAAAGAAGAAACATACCTCCATATTTCGTGGAGTCCCTTGAAGTTTCTGTTCCAGCATTGCCAGTTTGCTGTTGATGTGGCCATTGATCTCATTGTGGATGCCTTCAGAAGGCCTTTGAGCACCAAGCTGGAGGTTCTTGGTTCTCAGAAGTTTCTGTAGTAGTTGCTGTCCAGTTTCAGATCGAGGGCCTTGAGTCCCAGAGTCTCCAGCCATGTTTCCAGCATTAATAAAGCTAGTGTTGTTCCCGGAAGTAACTGCCTCACCTGTTACTTCTCGCTTTATAGCCCCAGGATGAGCCTCTGACACACCATCACACTGAAACTCTCTTGGTTCCTGTTTGATATTCTGTAAGGTCATCTTGCACAGCTCCCCTGCTCTAGGGACATGTTGTGGATGAGGACTCTCGGTCACCTGCTGCGACTGTTGTTGAACAATCATGCCTTTCGGTGGACCATTGGGGATAACTGAAGCTGAGTGAGACGTTTCATTGCCTGATGTCTGAACTTCAACTTTGAGTCCTGGACAATCAAGTGGACTCTTGGCTCCAGGTGACCTGAGTGGAGATGCCTTGACATGGCTGTATGGACTCCCCCTTCCAGCCCTACTGTCAGCTACAGGTGAGGAAACATGCGATGAATGAGGTGAGGCTGGGTGGGCTGGGCTCATGCCAAACGGTCCTCTTGGAGAATATGCATGGGATGGAGAACCCTGCATGCGGCCTGCTGCAGCTGCCATTACTGCTTGTTGGTTCTGGTTGGGAGTGGGTGGACGCATCCCCATGGTTTGATTAAATGCGTGCCCAGGAGAGTTGGCTATTGGCTGACGTGGAGATGTTGGCCTTACCATACGGCCCTGATCCAATGGGGAAGGTGGCATTGGTACCTGGCCTCTGATAATATGTTGCTGCATCATCTCTTGTGGCTGCGCAGGGACCATCATCCCCTGCTGCATCTGGTGAGCAACACCAGGTTGTTGACCTAACATGCCTGCTTGTTGCTGAGTGCCCACTACTCCTGATTTTCCCATGGTTCCATATGGCATCTGCTGTACAACCTGTGGCATCTGTCCTGGTGGCAAATGAGGCCTCAACTGACTTTGCTGGCCTTGACCCATTGACATCCGTAGCATCTGTCCCTGTTGGAGCTGCCTCTGGGCAATCATGGCCTGGATGTGCTGTATCTGCTGGTTCGGGGGAAGATTGCGGAGCTGAGGATTCTGAGCAATAATAGCCTGGATGTTGATAGGTGTGCGGATCTGTCCAGGTGGAACCACAGGCCTCTGTGCCATCATTCCTTGCTGCTGGGCTCTCATCATGCCCATCATGGCCTGTTGTTTTTGCTGCTGGGCCATGAGGGCTTGTTGTTGTGGACTGGGTCCCATTCCAACAGGCTGTGGCTGCCCAGGATGGTTTTGGCCTATGATCTGCTGCTGGATGTTGGGATCTTGTGACTGCTGCATGGTATTTTGAATTGTTTGCTGCTGCTGCTGCTGCTGCTGCTGTTGACCTAAGAAATCAATTGGTTTCCCTTCCTCTTTAACAGTCATCAAAATGGGCTTGTCAACACTGAGGGAACTTTGCCTCTGGAGAGTGAGCGGCAGTTGTTTCTGATGTTGCTGAAGCACACCAGTTTGTTGATTTCCAACCATCCCGGTTTGTTGTTCAGGTACAGACTGAGGATTTGATTGTTGCTGCTGGGCCAAATAAATCTGATTTTGATGCTGTTGCTGTTGTAATTGCTGTCGTCCTAAGTCAGTTTGATGATCATTTGCAGAGCCTAGTTGGGACATCTGATTTGGAGTAGAGGGTCCACCCTGCTGTGGCGGCGTTCTTGAATCAGGGCTGAGGATCCCACCCTCTTTGGGCCCTGAGTTTGGGTTGTCTGCAGTTCCCTGTGGCTGGGGCGTGATACTTCCTGCTGAAGGTGAGGAGCCCATCTGTGGGGTAGAGGGTTGGGAGAGCACTCCTTGCTCTTGGCCGGATTGACTGATCAACTGTGTTTGTTGTCTTTGCTGTGCCATCTGCTGCTGTTGAAGGTGGGCCAAATTCTTTGCAACATTTTGCTGCTGCTGTTGCTGAGATGCAAGCATGCGTTGGGCTAAAATGTTCTGTTGTTGCGGAGTTAATTGGGCCTGGGGACCCCTGAGGCCGGGATGACCTGGAGATCCAACCATTCCCTGCTGACCCATCATCAGCTGAGGCCTTTGTTGCTGTGATGGTATGACTGGCGGGTTTCCCATAATCCCTGGTTGAACTGCCATCATGGCTTGAGCGTGGTTAACAGGCTGGCCTCCTGCAAGGTTCTGTGGCAGTGAAGCCACAGACTGGCCTCCAACCATTCCTTGTGGAACCTGCACCATGCTTTGTTGATTGGCCTGGTTGGCTAGCATTCCCTGTTGTGGGTTTGCTTGTTGTTGGGCCATAAGCGGGTTCCCCATCATAGCGGATGGTGGCTGAGCGATTAACCCAGGCTGTTGATTTGGGTGTGGCATTGGTTGCTGGCCCATCATCACCTGCTGTTGCTGTTGCTGTTGTTGTTGTTGCTGGAGCTTTGCCATCTGCATCCTATGTTGAAGCTGTCTTTCTTGGAGAAGCCTGGGGTCTGCACCTTGCATTCCAGGCCTCTGTGGGAAGAATCCTGGTGGGGCCCCTGGTACTCCTGGGGCCCCAACAGGAGGAACTGGGGCCCTGATACCACCGGCTCCGAGAGCTGCAGGAAGCTGGGGTTGGGCTCCACCAATAAAGGGCTGCCCTTGGGGCATCCGAACAGGCATTCCACCTTGGGGCATCACCACAGGGTGCTGGCCCATTACTGGTGTTCCCTGTTGACCCATCATCATCTGGCCAGGCATCTTCGGAAACATGTGAGGGGGAGGGCCTTGTGCAGAATGACTTGGGGTAAGAATACCTGAGCTTTGCTGATGTTGCTGCTGTTTGCTTCTGTACTCTGCAATAAGATTGGTGTGCTCCTTCTGCTGCTTCCGTACCTAGAGCAGAGTAAGTATGAACAGATATGAATTTGTAAATCCACATGCCAAGTGCCATTACTGCTGACACATTTGTAAAAATTCAAACTGCAGTTGTCTACACACCTGGTCAAGCTGTTTCTGAATTTTGCTCTGCTCTTCTGTAACCAACTTTAATTTCTCTGCATCTGCCTCAGCAAACTCCCTGCCAGCTTTCTTAGCAGTGCGTTGCTTTGCACACAGTGCCTTGCGTGATTTGCGGTGAACTCCAATCTGTTCCTCCAAAAATTTCAACTGCATTTGGAGTAACTGCTGGGTGTGAAGAAGCCATTCTTCATATTGGTGCTGTTCTGCATCATCTGTAACAGAAGATTATACATTAAGAAAACCATAAAAAGGATATGGGTATAGCAATATAACATTTCCTAAAGACTAAATACATGTTTAGCAGGCGGTATTGGTAGAACATACTTATGATTCCTTGCACAAACTGGGGAGGGTTAGGTCTCGACTGGGTAGGATCACTTGTTTCTCCCTCCTAAACACAAAGAAATTTAAATAAATCAGTTACATAAGACTTCAATTTTCAAGTAAATCAATCACGTCTGACAAGCATGACAGCATACCTTTGGAGGTCCAGGGGCAAGTTGACCTGGATCTGTGCCTGGGGCAGAGGCCAACCTCTGAGCAAGCAGAGAAACTTGTTGCCTGAAAAGAAAGAAGAAGAAGAAGAAAAAAAAACATTACTATTACCGCAGTATACTGAACAATGGTCTATAAGGGCAAAACATATTACAGTCATTTGGAGTTACAACCTGTTAAAAGGTTTTGATTCATTGGAAAACAGATTTGTTTGATTTGTATAAATCACAACCACTGATATAGTCCGGCAAAGGTCAGGAATGTTCAGCATTTTTTAATTCCGGTAATATCCATTTAGAATGTTTCTATCTATATTAAAACATTTTCACAAAACCTAACTGTCCAAATGTATTAAAGTTTTACACAAAAACATTTTTATAAAGAAATACCTGTTAATGCCAGGAGGAACAACCATTGGATCCTGTGCCAACACTCTCTTGATACCCTTAAGTGCCACCATCTTTGCCTTGGCAATGGGATCCATAATGTCATCCGTAGGAAATTTTTCTAAATCTGCTGAAGAATAAGACAACGTCTGTTGATATAGTGTGAAAAGAACATAATTATGTAGAAGTGATGACAGTGACAAGCCACAGAACGTACCTTTATCTGGGAAGAAGTTGTTGGCCAGAGGTGGTTTAATCACTGGCTGTGGCTGCGTTTGATGACCGACACCTGTATGGATTCCTGGCTGCCCCATCCTCACCATGGCTTGCTGCTGGACTATGTTTGTGTGAGATGGAGGTACCATTCCAGTTCCCATAAGCCTCTGTTGCTGCTGTTGCAACATGTGCGGAGCACGGGGTATCCCTTGCTGAGTCATCATTCCTTGGGGTGGTGGACGATGGTGGTGTGGCAGCATTATCTGGCCAGGTGCCTGTGGGTTTGGCTGTTGATTTGAGAGACCAGGAAAATGAGGCGGCATACCTCCCTGATGGAGGGAACTGAGCTGCTGCTGCTGCAGTTGCTGCTTCTGTAGTTCCTTCTTCTCATGCTCCAGTAGATCCTGTATTAGAAGGGGCAGTTCTCCATCTAAAGAGCTCTCTACCTTTGCCAAATCTACAGCAGGGGAGTGCTGTTCCCCTACATCAGGCAGCCCCAGTGGATCATCGCTGATGTCTGCATGTGAAGTAACTGGAGGAAAAGGCAATGCATTAGCTTGGCCTTGCAGAGGGTACGGAAGTCCCCCTAATCGAACAGAACTAAGGGAAGCCGACTGGTTTTCTGGTTGTGCAGACTTGGCCGATGGTCCGGTCCCACCAAGAAGCATTGAGACAGCCTCTCCTATTTCATCTTTCACCACAGTCTGTCCTGGATGCAGATGAGGGGTCAGACCTCTGTCTTCTATTTTGACCTTTGAGATATCAACCGGTTCCACAGAGTGTTGTAATTGGGAAGCAGACCCCCTTGCAGTGGTGGGAGCTGACTTCTGCCCGGTCTCCACCTTTTCTTCCACTTTAACAAGAACCAATCCAGAGGACGATAAAGGCGCTTCACTTTCTGCTTCCACCAAACGCAGCTGGTCTGAGAAGACATCCTTAGGATCTCCTTGGTCCAGTTCAGGGTCAGTGTAAGCCAGCAGGTCAAACTCGTCGCTATTAAGCAAGTCGTCTAGATGTGGATCATTGGTTTCAAGGTTGTCAAGGTTGCCCAAATCATCGTCTCCTTTGTCAGGGTCCAGGTCTAGAGCCAAATCATCCTCATCCTCCACACCTCCAACGCTTGGGGCATCCCCAAGTCCCTCAAGGTCAGGCTCTGGCAGCTCCTCACTATTTTCTGCTGTGGCAGAATGGGGCTGTGTGACGAGGCTTGGTTGTCGAAGCTGATGCTGCACAGAGCTAGGAATGTTTGGAGAGGAAGTAACTGCCTGGGGCTGCAAATGGGGCTGTTGTGATACTGGCCCCATAGACTGCTGAGGCAGTAAAACTGAAAGTCCCCCCTGCTGTAACCCCAGCTGTGAGTTGCTGCCCCCCTCTGTTTGAATGCCACCAGTTTGAACTACAGAATGTTGCTGAACATAAGGTGCTGCCATCTCTTGCTGTGGGACAAAGAGACGTGGTCTGGACTGGGGTACACGTGGCATAAACTGAGGTCGTAGGGGTAGCCTCTGGGAGTTGTGTCTCAATTCAATGAATTGTGGTGGGGGTCCTTGACCCATTGGCTGGATGGTCTCTCCTCCATGTCCTGGCATTATGTTGTGAGGGTTACCCATGCCTTCCATACCCTGGATGTTGACAGCAGGGTTGAGATTGTGCCTTATGCCCATAGCCTCCATGCCAGGCTGGGGGAACCGCCTTGGACCTGGAGCCTGGCCCTGCCACTGAGGAGGGAATGGTGGTCGAGCATACATGCCCTGAGGTCTGGTGGGTCCTGGTGACCTGAAGGACAGAAACAAAGAAAACAAAACCTATATTTCCATTGCATAAACTGTATATAGTCCTACACAATTTTAAAGAAGTGAGGGGTGGGACTAATTGAGGGTGCTAATTATATCTTTGACCAATTTATTCTCTTGGGCTCATTACATTCCCAAATCAGTTCCAGCAATATTACATTTAGGGACGTTGTTGATCCCAATTTTGAATAGTTGTTTTCAAATATGCTTAAATTGTAACAAACAAAAATGACCAGATATCTGTTTGACCATTATTCAAACAGTGGGAAAAATATTTTGATACTTTTCAACTTCAATAACATTGTTACCTTAGTGCACTAGGATCCATGATGGCAGGGGTTCCTGAAGGTGGTGGCCGAATGAGCTTGTCCTCCATGCCTCCAACAACCATGGGCATCTTCCCTGCCACAGAAGCCTGAGGTCCAGCAGTAGCAGCAGTAACACGATCCTAAAGGAAGCAATAACAGCAAAATAGGCAAATGTAACATTTCTTTTATATGCAATACATTTTGCATGTATACAGGACTTCTATACAAAGCACTTTACAATTTGCCACGCGCTGACGGGAGCAAGCTACTGTGCAAGGCACTCGTTAGATCATCTGGTGCAATTCTGGGTTCACTAGCCAAGGACAATTCATCAGAAGTAGCTAGAGATTAAACCACCAACACTTTGATTACAACCCACTCACTTAGACATTTAACTTGCACCAGTCAACAGAGGGCAAAGTACAGCCTCGGCTATAATACAGTGCACTTCATATATGTGCTTCGTTTCTTTCATGGACTCCTTAGTAGAGCAGGCATTTACTGGGATTGTACACAGGCCACAAGACATTATCGTAATTACTACATCACACGGCTGTAAGGATGTTACAGGTCAATGGCATATTGCTCAAGGTGTGTACCTGTGGATAAGGTGGTGGTGCTCTGTGGGTCTTGTCTTGTTGAAAGGCTCCCATCTCTCCTCCAGACCAGCCAGGGGATGCACTGCCAGCAGCAGCCGCAGCAGCAGCGGCAGCAGCAGCCTCTTTCTCTTGCCTGATGGAATTTCTCTGCATTTGTTGTCTGATTAAGAATTCCCTTAGTCTCAGTCGCTAAAAAAACATGAGAAACATTAATTAGCAAAACACCAAGGAGTTGCATAGCATGATTATTCACTGGCTTTTTCTTTGATACCTGTCGATGCTTCTCCAACTCAGACGGACTAAGGCCAACTAATGCCGAGTCCTGCACTGCTGAAATATCAGGCATTTCTTGAGTGCCTGGCAAAGGTGGCTGATGAGGTGGGTCTGGAGGGTGAACAGCTGGTACTTCTGGAGGTCCAGAAGGAGGTGGCACTCTGGAACTGAAGCCGTCTGCCCCCATCGTCTGCTGAGTTTGTGGCTGTTGTTGCTGAAGCTGACCCTGTAACATCTGATTCTGTTGTTGGGTTACTTGGAAGCCTCCCGTGCTGGGGCTGTGGCTGAAAGTAGGCTGTGCTGATGGTTTACCAGAGAGAGGATCACCCATGGAACTGTTAGTGGGATGGGGTGGAGGTGGCTGGTTAGGATGAGGTGAGCTTTTGTAACTTACGGTTCCCTCTGGGGCAACAGATGGGGGGCGAGGTGGTTTATGGATAGTAGCAAAAGGGTCTCTAGATTGTGGCCTCGAGGGTGGCTGAGAACAAGGGTCTGGGGATTGGAAACGAGGTGTAGCAGGAGAATGGACAGAGTAAGCATCATTGGAGAGGCCACCAGGAGTGTGGGGAGACTGAGAGCTGCTCTGGGACTGGGGGCTGGAGGGCACTCTGGGGCAAAGTTCCTGTTGAGCTACAGGGTGTCTCTGTGGTCCAAGAGAACAATTGTCTGCTGACTGCGGTCTGGGAGTCAGTGGTGGCTGAGGATGGGGGTCAGAGAAAGGGTGGGAGGGAGACTGTCTGTAGCCCTCGGTGGGGTAGCTAGGGGAAGCTCCAGGATGAGGGGCCCCACCCTCCCCTTGATGCATTCGTGGTGTCATAGGTGCCTTGAATAAATTATCCCCAGACTCAAGCATCCCAGCAGGAGAGCCTGTGGATAGATCAGGTCTTCCAACTGCAGAGGAGCGTGGAGAAGGTGCACTCAGATCAGCCTTGTACTGCCCTGTGCTTGCAGGTGAGGAAGCCACTGCAGAAGGTGATGAGGATGAACCATATTCTGGCCGTCCCATTGCTTGCTGGGTTCTGAAAGGGTCTCCATAGTGGGTATTGTGGGTTGGCGAGAAGATGGGCGACTCCCCTAGCCCCACGCCTCTTGCATGAGGACTTTCTGGAGGTCCTAGGGACTCCTGGGAGCCTTGCTGTGATTGTGGTAGATGACTCTGTTGTTGCTGCAGCTGTGATCTGAAGTAGGGGTCAACCTGCTGAGCCCGTCTGGGGGTTCCAGGAGTTCCTGGTTGCATGTCAAAGGGGCCAAGACTGGCTGGCCGTCCCTGAGGATGACCCTGTGGGCCGGAAGCGAAATAACCTGAGGAAGAGGCCTGTAACGGGCTGGCCCCAGCATGGGAAAAGGGTGTGGTTGGGTGAGAGTGAGAATGGGGTGACTGAGGAGGAAGCTTAGCCAAGGGATCTGTCCGGATTTCAGCTGACCCTGGGGTTTTAACAGGTCCATCTGAGAAAAAGACAGAGGATGATCCTGAATCTGGAGGGAAGGGAAATGGGCTTTCTGCAGAGCTGGGCTGGGAGCAGATTGACATGGAGCCTGATGGTGGTGGGATCTGGAGGTGTAAACTAGGCCGCTCCATCTTCACACGCACTCCCTCCGTCTTGACGGGCCTGCACACCTGACTCTCAGCCTGCTGTTGGACAAGAGGAGAGTACAGAGGCATGAACAATCTGCACCACAACACTAATTGGTACAAAATATTTCATTCAATGTGACAATGCAAAAGGATGCCGCAGCTTTAATCACCTTCTGTGCCTTGTTGATCCTCTGAGCTGCTCGGTTGTCTTTGGCCTTTTGCTACAAAAATAATAATAAAGAATTTAGAGTTAGTTTTACTGCATAACAAAAATATTTCTTTATAATTCATAAAGAAATATAATAAAATAGAGAACCTACCAGATATGGAACCTTGTCAGCAGCTGACACCTTCCTCCAGACCTTCATGATTTGCTTACAGCGACTTGCCCAGTCTGTGGCAGAAGAAATATGTAACAGCTGCTCAATATCATACAAAGATTAGGAAGCATTAGGTCTGTTTGGTCTCATACAAGATTGTACATATTCGTACAGAATGTCTTTAACACTCACCTGGGTAGTCCTGTCTGAGAGTGGGGAAGTTGGTATTGGCATAAAGCACAGGGGAAATAGTGGAGAGTTCTCCCAGCTCCTCATCTTTCTCCCAGCGCTGGAGACTGCGTTGGTTGTAGGACAGCCCATCACCCTCTGCCTCAGTGGGGGTCGGTGGGGAGGAGGGGGTTGCTGGGGTAGAGGGAGTGGCCCAGGGGCTCTCCTCACCCCCATCTGGACTGAACAGTCCTCCTCGGTCCCTGTACATGATTACATGAGATGTTATAGTCTCATATGAGATTAAGTGATTTACATTAGGGAAAAAACAGAAAGTTGTTTTACGAGGCAATTCAGTATTGGCCCTACCGCATATCAAAGAATGGTGACTGAGAGAGACCAGGAAAGGCATCCATCATTCCAGCTGAGGGCAGGGACCCTGCAAGAGATTTTTGAATCCAAACTTTACTTCAACCTTACTTGCATACTTAGTACTTTTAAAGTCCTCAATGATACAACAAATATGATTTTGAACTTCAAAAAGGTTTTAATCATGCGTTTGTCTGCAAACTACCCCTTGTACACACCTGAGAGGAGAGCTCTCTGTGGCAGAGTGCTACGATTGAGTTCTCCCTTGCTGCCCTCCAAGATGGGCTTCATGCCCCCCAAAGAGGAGCCATCTGACGAGCCAAGAACTTTCCTGAAGAACTGCTCAGAGTCCTGACTTTCCACCCCTTGTGGAAGACCTATCACGTAAGGAAAACTGCATGTAAGGTATAACGCTAACATCAGGGTTTAAATATTTTTCTGAGTTAATGTTAGCTGTATAGACAAAGTATCATCTCAGGGCACTACCTTCACTTTTTTCTCCATCAGAGTCATGGGGATCAGTTGAAGCCTGGTCCTTCAGCGAGGAGGATGGTGCAGAAACTCCTAAAAAAATAGTTGTGTTTTAAACAAACCTGCAATTACCTCAACACCATAACAATAACCCATCAGCAAAATGTCCAAACACACTTACCTGCACCTTCTCCCTGAGCCTGGGGGGCCTCACCACCCTCTTGCTTGAGAGGGAAATTATCTCTCACCACACGATCCTCAGCTAGTGAGAGAAGCACAAAAGTTCACAAAAAGGAACAAACCTCTTCCACAGCCAGCATCACAAATACTTTGTAAAGTATTCATGTGTCATAGGTCAAGTTAGTGCTCTTACTCTCTGGGGCTGAAGTTTTGACCTCTGGCGGTGCTGGTAATGAAGGTCGGACAAGGCATGCACCTGGCCTCTGCCCTGGTGGTATCAGCACAGCTTTCTTACTCAAGTCTATGAGTGTCTTCCCAAAGAAAGCCTCCTGCAGTGAATTACAAACATTTCGGATATGAACATTGTGTCCCCTGATACCATACATAACACACTAGTTTGAACTATGAGACAGAGAGACATGAACCTGGAGATAAGCTGGAAACATGTCCTCAAGTTTGCTCTTCTTCCGTCCCCGACGTTTCTTGGCCTGTTCCTCGCCTTCAGCTGGTTTAGGATCCATTATGTTATCTGTGTCAGGGTGAGGTCCTACACATATATAACCATGCAATTCAGTTTCCCAAATGTACAGTTTTTACAAAAAAAATCAAGGCAGTCAAGCTGCGCCTTCTAATGAATAATGATTGAACCATGATGAGGGCACTCAGACCAAATACAGTCATGCATTAAAGAAATGCAAGGGGTTTGCATGCTGCTTCAGTGCCTCGGTCGATGACATGGCGTTGTGGTGAAGGTTATTCCCAAAACAAAATGTTTTGCCCTTTAAATTAGCCCCCCCCTGTCAATGGAGTGCCTTTTTGTCAGAATTGCCTTTGTGTGCTTAACGTCATTCTGAAAACTTTTAGTAATTTCATCAGAACTTTTTAATATTGAATGAAATAGATAGATGTAGTTTATTTATCCCAAATGGGGAAATTAATTATGTAAATATTATTTATATATAAAAATGAAATTCTGTTGTGTAACATTGTTACTAACCTTCGTCAATTGTTCTTTCTATTGGCTGTCCATCTAATGTAGTCTCTCCAGCCAATTGGGCAAAAAATTCTTTCTTCATCCGTGTGTGACACTTCCTTTGTCGCACCATGAAGCCTCCAATTCCTAGTACAATTTATAAATAAATATTTGTTAATATTTTGTGGATGCTCCGACATCTTTGTGGAAGTTATAAGTTGTTCTGTGAAATTGTGGTTAACTTACCAGGCCTGTAAGGTTTCCGCTTTCTTTTTTTGCCATCCTCCGTCTCCTCTGCTCCTCCTTTGAGACCCTCGCAGTCAGCCATGCCTTCATTGCCTCCATCTGCACCACATTCTCTGTCAGGGCTCCCAGGGTTCTCCATCTTGGAATCACATTCCATGGGCTCCCCACAGCCTAGATATACAAAATCACCTTGAAATCTTATTTATTTTGAAAACCAAATAAAAAGGAGCAACACACCCCCGAACATTGTTAAAACTGAAATGGGGTGAGAAAAAGATGTGCAAACCTTTTCCATCCTCCCCTTCTTCAACCTCCCTCAGATCGATTCCATCAGGACCTCCATCACAACATAGAGTGCCGAGACGGGAGCGACGCTGCCGTCTCTTGTGCAGGGGTGACATGGAGATGCTGCGAAGCAGGGACATACCCGACTCTGTCAGCCACACACCCTCCAACCGGTAGAACTGGGGTTCTGCAAAGTAACATTTGCAAACATGAGTGACTTGCCATAAATAAAGAGGACAACGCGTAATGTGCTTGTGACAACATGAACAAGAATAATACACACTTACCTGGCTCTTTGATCTTTATAGAAGCCATAATGGCTGACTCTACTACTGTGAACAAAGGCAAAATAAAATAGAGAAAGCAAAAGAAAATCATGTCATCAGTAAATCCAAGAATATCCTGTGTAAAGTTTGTAATACTGTACTCCTTGTGTCTTCAGTTTTCAAATATTGTGGCTGTGGGACTTACCCACGGGTTTTGGAACATATGCGGAGCAGGATGTGCATGCGAAGCCCTCATCAGAAGCTTGTTCCACCTCATCCTCTGTGTACAGACTCTCACAGACGGCATGGACCCATCTGCACAGCCACACAGAAATACATTCATACACATCACACCACAAATTCAAAGATGATATGGAATAATTAATGATATGAAAAATACATAAATAATCCATTCCCTGCTTGTCTTCATTAGCTGCTCTCTCATGAATTCCTCGGTTTCCATGTCTGGTGTGTGTGTGTGTGTGTGTGTGTGTGTGTGTGTGTGTGTGTGTGTGTGTGTCACCCACCGATCACAGTACTGACACTGCAGCAGCAGCTCCTCCTCCATGAAGTTCTCTCTGCACACTGGACAAGTGACTAGGCTTGCACAGGGCCCACAGTGGGTGTAGTTGTTCTGCCACTCACAGTGGAAACCCGGGGAGTTGGAACCACACTGCACACAGCACACACACCTGCACAGAAGTAACAAAGCACTTTGTAACAAATAAACAGCTACTGAAATGAAAGATTAAACAATACAGCCAATTTGAGTTGTGCAACGTTTTTTCTTTGCTATGGATGCGAGAGGCAGAGGGACTCCGACTTGCTAATGCAGGGCTGAGTGTTTACATAATATGCAAATTTACATGTATTCATTTCCATTTGACCCCATTCAAAGCTACCAGGCTGAATGAAGCATTGTGCTCGAGTTTAAAAAATGTTTTTTTTTTTTTTTTTTTTTTACCATTTGCACTTCCAACCACCCTTGGGAACATTGTGCAGGGGCGGGTCCAAGCAGTAGGTGTGATAGCTGACATCACAGTCATCACACAGCAGCAGACGGGAGGGATCCGAAGCCTTTCCACACATTTCGCACACAATACATTCCAAACAGCGCCAGCCCTTACGGAGCATCGTCTTGGTGATCTGTAGAAGATATCAGGTTAAACCTATCTGGATTTTCAAAAACAATGGTAATACAAAACAAAAAAATGATCAACGGATAAAGTGTGCTTACTTTGCTGTTCACACAGTAAGGATGGTAACACTGGGCACACTGAGCACAAGCCAACAACTGCCCCTCTGAACCCTTTCCAAAACTGCCACACACAACACACATATCCTAAAACAGAGGAGGAAAAAGTTAGTTTCAGTTGAAAAGTGGCAACTGGTTTTGTCACAGGGTAACTAAAAAATGACATACTACAAAAACAGCTGTACCTGGAGTAGAACAAATTTATCAGTGTTTGAGAAAAGAACCACTGTGTTCTGCATGGTGTCATCTTCCTCCTCCTCTTCCTCCTTATTTTGTCCAGTGTCTGTGGTCATGCTTAGCTGTGAACGAGGGGATAAAACAGTTGCAAACATAGCGCCAAATATTGTCATGAAATGACACATTTTGAAAAAAGTGATTATGACCACTTTCTAAAATATAAAAGCTCACCAAGAAAGCATCGATGCAGGAGGCCATGGCTTTGAGGCGTGACCTCCCACCACGCCCTCTCCCTCCACCACCCCCTCGAGGTCTACGTTTCCCAGGAAAACTATTGCTTCGCCCCTGCAAGCAGAGGAAAAAATATTTCAGTGTTAGGTCATGTTGCAACAATAATCTTAAAAACTATTAAAGCAAAATGTCATTTGTTCAAGCAAAAATTTCTCAATAAACCGACCAACTTGTACATGTTGCCCTCACCTGTTTAATACGTGAGCGGCCTGGGGATCCTCTGCGTTTTGCCTTCTCTCGGTCGCTTCTGAAGGGTTCAAAGGGAAGCGAGTCATCAGTCTCAGTGAGCAAGTTGTCTCCGTGTGAGCGGTCAGCAGGTACAAGGCCAAACTCCATGGAAAGCTGAGGATCAGGTTCTCCTGGAGAGCCCAGAAAGCCACTGCTGCTTTCATCGCCATGGCTCATATAGGACATATCGTCCAACAGCAATTCCCGGTTAACCTCTTGCTCCTGCAGTTCCTGCTTTATGTCCATATTAAGTTTTATTTGCTCATCATACTCTTCATCCTCATCATCATCATCCTCCTCCTCAGAGTGAGGTAGTAACCTTCCCTCAATTTCCATAGAAGACAGGACCTCTTGTGTGTCTCCCGACAAAGAAAGAGGAGAAGGTGAGTGGGGGTCCTGGCATGGACTTCTTTCCTGACGATTTTCCATGGGCATATTCTCCGTTTTGACCACAGATGCCGCAGAAGCTGGTAACTTTGGTGGATCCTCACTGGATGATTCTGTGATGGACGTGCCGTCTGAGCCATTGTTTAACTCTGGACACCCTTCTTGTTCCACTGAGGGAGTGGCCTCCTGCTTCTCCTCCTCCTTCACCACTTCCATATTTTCAGCACCCTGCTGTGACACCGGTGTTACTACTTTAGGGTTGTCCGACTGTGTGTCTGCTGTGGGGTCCTGGGAAGGGGTGGCTTGAGTCACCTGGCTGAGTGCCTCTTCTGCTCTCTCTTCATCAGCAGGTAGACAAGAGGCCCTCTGTTCTTTTGTTGCACAGCCTACATTTCAAGATTAAGGAATGCATGGCTATTAGTATAAACATTTATAAATCTCTCATTAGTTACAGCACACCATCATAAAAATAAAGTACTGCTTTGTGTTAATTTCCAAATATGTCTAGTGTGTTCCGAGTTTACCTTTAGACTCAAGTAAAGCAGCAGTCGCCTCAGCAGTCACTCCTTCTGTTGCTTCCTGCAGATGGTCCTCAACAATTTTTTCCCCATCTGTTGTCTCAACAACTGCAGATTCCACCCCTAAAACCAAAGTTACATTACATGTATTATTAGACCGAACTTATAGTAAGTATGTTGAAAAATGCAGCTACAACCAGAAAACTGTGAGAATCATGCAAGTCAACTTCAAGTGCTACATATAGAAACAATGAAAAGGAAGTTTTTTTTGTTTTTTTTTTCGTTTTGAATTGGACAAGACACAGTTGGCATAAAAAAGTCAGCTAGTATAAAATACATGACGGACATGCCTCATAAAGTCTGTTTTATGTTCTGTCCGACTCTGACTTACCCAAGTCCATGGGGGTCTCTCTGTCAGTCGTAGCTTCAGCCTGATCCATCTTAGATGAGCCTTTCTGTCCTGGTGTTACCTCTGCTAATTCTGTGTGCTCTTCTGTCACCATGTCTGCATCCGTTTGGATTGTCATCTCCACCAAATCCACTTGTCCTTCAGTCTCCTCAGATACCTCTCTGGTTTGTATCTCTGCAGTGTATATTTGAGTGACAGGCTGCTGCTGATCTTCTTTGCAAAGCTGGCAAATGCATTTGGCTTCTGAAATCTCCCCCGGTAAAGCACACTCACTGTGCACCCACCTAAGATTATAAAGAGATAATCATGGAATATTTTAGGACAATATGAGTGACAAGCCCACACATGAAAGCTACCACAAATTAACTTTTTCTCCTCTGCATCAAACTTACCTGTGGCACGTGCTGCAGCACTGCAGAGTGACAGATGGGTTGGCAGCTTTGCTGCACACACCACACATAGAGCTGCGATGCCGCTGGCAGCCCTCACACACAGCGTAGTTGTCAAACCACTGGGCCGAACCTGGTAGCACCAGTCCACGGACACCACACTCTGTACATACACGGCACCTCTGAGGAGATACAAATTATGGGAGTAAAATGTAAACTGAACGATCAAAGAAGCCCATGAAACAAGCTCCCATTCACATCCCTTCATAACCTGGTAAATAAAAACTATTTTTTTGAAGGGCATCTCTTTATGCCAAGGTAAAGACAAATGTGACTAACTCTGCATTTCCATGGGTCAGAGGGGAGAGAATCCATGGCTGGCTGGAGACAGAAGGTGTGGTAGCCCTTATCACAGGCATCGCACACCAACATTTTGGAGTCTTCACCTGGTTGTCTAAGAAAATAAACAAAAAAGACACTGCTCTTAAAAATGAGAACTTATGCTCAAATAAAACACTTAAAAAAAAATAAAAAAATAAAAACATTACAAATATTAAGTTAAATTTTGAGGCACTGGATCATATTCGCTAGTACAGGGTGCAGTTCGACTCACCTGCAAGTCTGACACACTTTACACTCTGGGCACTGCCATCCTGCCCGCTGGATGGGCGTAGCACCAATCTCCAGACAGGCCGCATGATAATGTTGGCCACAACCCGTACAGAACAGTAGGTCTGTAAGCTCCCCCGCTGAGTCACACACTGCACACCAAGACTCCTCACCTGCTGTAAAAACAAATAAATTTAAAAAAGACAAAAATAAATATGAATGTGAAACAGGAGTTGGACTTGTTTTATGATATTGACAACCTGTCATCAGCTTGTAATTTGTGAGTAGCACAAGCCCTACTGTGAGCATGCCTTAAATCACAACATTACAATTTTAGAAAAATGTTTGGTCCTCTTACCCAACTCCTCTGCTTTGTCTATGTGCTCTGGACAGAGGAGGACCAACTGCTTCATGGACTGGAAGGATCCACTGGCTGCCGAGCAGGGGAAGTGGTAGAACCGTGAGCAGCCCTCAGCATGGCATCGAATGGTTGCGCCCAGCCTTTTGCAGTATTCGCACAGCTGGAACAATCCAATGGTTGCAAGTAAGATTTTGTGAAGGAAGTCTGCTAATCCATTTATTCCCACCTGATACCATCTCATCCAGCTCTATGGACAACTGACTTACCTGCTGTGTCCCTGAGATAACGGCCTTATCCACATTCTCCAGCTCATCGTTCTCCATCCGCTTCACTCCCTCCGACCACACCGCACACCAATGATGAACCGAACAACCCCCTGTTCATAATAAGGTATAATATCAGTCAAATTTGTTTACAAAAAACGCATTGCTAGTAGATGGAACCTAATCCATAATTATAGCAATTATTTACTGTATAAAAATTAAATATAATAGCATTTTATTTTGAGTGGTCACCTGTGTCGTCAAAGAGTGATGCCAGACACGGGGAGTCGGAAAATCCAATGGAAGACAGGTCATCATTTCCGGGCTGCGACAATGGGAAAGCTGATGGCTTGAGGGTCGACCGCTCCGAAAATGGCCCAAAGTGTCTCAGTTCCCGCTGTCCATGTAGGCTCCGCTCCACACAGTTACAAAGCGCACAGGCTCGAACGCTCTCTCTGTACAGTCACAAACAAAATTGTTCAAAACACAAATAGAGATTCCGTTTTTGGTGTTGTCAACGATGAGTTTCTTGGGATAAAGACACATTTTTTGATCAGAATGAATAACTTACACAGGTGTACTGGATGAGGCTGTAGTAGCACCAGACACGTCCTCAGCAGCAAGAAGGGCTTCGGACTCCTCCTCACAGGAGACAAGCTGCTTTGAAGGGGCATTGTCATCGGCTAGAGAATGGGGGGGAAAAGAAGACAATCTCACCTTCAATAATGGGAATAAATTGTTTTCACTAAACCTATATAGCCTCCTGCTATTATCACTTCTAATAAATTATCTTTGGAAAATCATTCTCAACCATGAGCATTTCTCTTACAGATCAAAAGGCACAGTATATTATTATTCATCTTGCTGCAGAATAGCGTACAATCATAACTGGTGGCAACGGGACAATGCCGAAAATTAAAATTAAAAAAACAGCAAATTACCTGTTGGTTCAGAGTCATTTTCTTCGCAGTTTGATTTCTGCTCGTCCATCCCCTGTACTGATTTTGACCTCCTTGACAGAGATCTGCAATTTAAAAATGTAAGTAGAATCGATGTGTAAATGTTAGCCAGAAGTAGAACAATAATGAAACCATCCACCGTCCACAAACAAGCAGTGGGCATCATATCTGAACTGGCTATGCCATTAACATCAGCTCTGTTATCACTTTACTATAAATGGGGAGAATCAAAACAGATCTGACTATATAAAAAAAAAAATACAAAATGCAAGAGATGTAGGTTTCCTCCCATAAAAGAACAGCAGCCCAGGTCACCACTTAGCAAAGAATAAAATGTCATGTTAATTTTCCAACATATGTTTGTCATCATAAAACAAGGAATGCAACACACGAGCTTCCTTATTCCTACACCCAAAAGCACTTCTCACATAAAGACTTGAAACCAACAACGCAACCAATTAAACATGGCTGTTATGTCCTCTCTTGAGATGATTTCCTTGTGTTAATCTGACTAACGTTAGCAGTACTGCAATCGAGCTTACTCGCAAACTCATGAAAATAGCGCGAGGGCTAAAGGAGATAGATTAACCGGAAACCGCTTTAACAATTCATGTTATCATTTAACGTTACCCAGCAATGCATAATCCAACTCGGTGAAACAGCGGCGCGAAAAAGCGCAAAATGATCAAACTAAAATGGTGTTTCCCCAAATAAAACAACCATAAATCGGGATACACAAAGAAAACACAACTTCCGTATGTGGAACTTCCTGTTGCAGCGGAGCTCCTGTCGTGCAGAACCTTTGTCGCAAGCATCATAGTTCCGCTGTGGGATTCACGGCATTGACGAAAAATGAGGTTATTATAAAACAAACAATGCAGGATTGAACGGGCTCGGCGTTTATTTCATCCAAACGACTTCAATAATAGGAAGTCATATCATGTTTTTTATATCGTGTAAAAGCGATTAACAAACGCGACACGCATGTGATGTTTTTACTTGTGGTGTATCACAGCCTCACCGATATTTGTTTATGTCACCATGAATCCCCAAATGTTAGAAAACAATACACAAGCGACAAAAGCAGCAGTGATGCGATGCTGTAACGGTATGCCCTGATTTAATGGGGCTCAAAAGACAATACATGCGACAGTGGCTTTGACTGTAGATGTAGCGCAGAGTATCGCAGTGTTTCGTCATTTACAAAACAAAAAACGGTGCCATCATACTGATCATCCTGTGAGCTAACGTTATCACACACATGTTTCGAAATGTGTCCTATTCATTCGTATAGAGGCACATGAAAGCAGACCGCAGTACGAGGACGGATGCGCTTTTGTTTGTAACGCATAGGAGCAGAATTAATCACAAATTAGGACCAGAGAGTGTAGTAAAGTATAAAAGCAAACCAATTACAATGTTTACGCATCTCGGTCGAAATTACACAGGAGTGTGTGGATGCCTGTCCAGTTAACGTGAGCACTTCAACGTTACAACCAAAATAAAATGCCACATGCCTGCACTATTAACCCAACTACACAATACGTGGCGTTACATCAAAACGCTGTTTAGAAAATGGCACCAGAAGCTTTTAGCGGCAGAATAAAGCTGAGCTGACGGGCAAAATAAATGTCTTTATTAAGCGTTAACTTCAATCTTCGTAACAAGCGTGTTCGGTGGCAGCAACACTGGAAATGCAATCTCTTCTCAACAACAAATCCAAGTCCTAAAAAAACCTAACTGTTGTTATATCACAGTTAATGGTGATACTAAATAGGCTTTATCTCTTCAATGAAGTTGGCGATGTTCAGGGCAAAAAGTAATGATATGATGGCTAGCGTTTAGTTAACGTCTTAACATCCTGTTAGCTAAGTTAACGTTAAAAAGTGTTAACGTTACAAATTAACTTTCCCCGTGAACCCAATTGTTTTTATCTTGTAACGTTAGTCAACAGCAGAAGCGGTGTGTTGCAGTGCCACATTAAAAGCTATTGAGATTTTATAGTTGAATAATTGCAAAGCTAAGCACTATTCCTCAATGTAAACACCGACTTCGAAGGGTTGGTTCTGTCCAGCAAATAGTCTTGTCCGTGTCGCTTGAGACAGGCTGAAACGGAAAAGCTAACAACTACCAATGGTGACGTAGCAACAAAGTGTCCCGAAGAGGCAAAACTAGGAGAAATAAACACCACCTCATGCATAAGCACATATACTTCTCAAATGTCAACCAACTACTCTATGGCTCATACCGTGGGCACAGCCAACACATAATATATGTCAGCCTAAAGTTAGCACCCAGGTAACATAGCTAATTCGCCAGCAAGTAGACACCCCCATCTGGTCGAAGCTAACAGCTAGCTAAATGTTACCGATAGCAGAGATAACATTACCCGGTCTAAGGTCAGGGTTGATGTGTCTTTAGTTTTGTCTGTTGAAAGAAGTTGAAAGAGGCCATAATAAAAACAGCTCACCTCAAAAAAACAATATCGTCTCCTCATACATCAGCAAAATCCCAACAGCCACACAGCTTCCCAAAATGCTGATGGTCGCTTCATTTTATGTACCGGACTAACGCTGCGGCTAGCCGGCTGGAGGGAGAGTGGGGGAAGTGCACCTCGGCGGAAGGCAGACTGTGCGGTGATGCTAGCTAGCTTATTAACTAGACGGGTAATGCTATAGTTAGCTAGCTAAGCAGCAACCTGAGCTTTGTGTCGAGTGGTCGTGTACTACTGGGGAGCTATTGAGCACTGGGACAAGCCGCCTACCAGTCCCGGAAAAAAGCTCCCCGGTTTAATGCCGTGAACATGAAACAACCCAGCTATCTGGCTCCTCGCTTGTGTGGCTTTAGCTTCAAGGCTAACAGGAGCCAGCTTCGGCTCTGTTCTGGAATCTCACTGGCGAGGTCGTTAAAATCTACTGCAAGTTTGCACTAAACAGTGAATCCAAGAGTGAAAGCCCCAAAACTTTGAAACCACAGTAAATATATTTTTTTCTTTTAGTTTCTGTCGATGGAAACGTTCATACACCTAAATGTGCAGCTCAACTTTGCATTGGTACCCTGGCATCACTAGCATCGCTTCACTTCGCTCAACTGCGTTGCGCCTTCTTAACACGGCTGTTCCGCCAAGTGGATAGCTGCTGCTAGCAAGTGCTGGCTAATAACAACTACGTCAAAAAAGTATTCGTGCAAAAGAACGAGCATAAATGCATTTTTATCACCAGGCACCAGTCAATCGTGTTACAACTTTAGTGTTTCAATGAACAACGTTGTGTCGGGGCGATCATTTAGCGCGCAGCGGTCGATTTTGATGTGGAGAGCGCGGAGCACTGAAATATGGTGGATATTAGATATTAGGTCATTAGATTTTCGGATCCAGGGAAGCCATTTTTCATTAGATTGTCGTGATTGTGAAACCAAAGCTAGTTTGTCATGCTTACGGGTGCGTGCCTTTGTTGTGCTGGTCGGGGCGATTTAATTCAGTTCTGTTAGGCCCATATTTGTCATCGTAAATCAATTTTGTAATTGAAATAAACGTTTGTGCACATACTCGGGGGTTATACTGACTTATTCGGCCTCTATTACTGTACTCGCACTTCTACTTTATTACTTTGCATCGCGCGTTTGGTTGGAGTGATTGGGAAGAATAGGCTCATCGATCAACGTGCTTCAAACGGACATGATCTGACATAAACCTCCACCATGTTTTCAGCAGGTTCACTGATTATGACCTAAGTAAACACCTGTTAGTTATGCTGAACCCTGATCATTTGCCGCCAGATTGTTTTATCATTACCCAGGCATTTGTAATTACCATCCACATTAGTGCCATTTTAAGTTTCGTATCACGTGTGGATAATGATGAATAGAAATCAAAATAATTGTATGGCCTTAATAGACCACAATATAATACTATATTGTGCACGCTCAACAGTTTTACAGCCCGACACAATATACCTTTACGTTTTTGTGATCTATACTTATTTGTTCGAATCATACCTGCTCAAATCTGATTGTCAACGAAATTAGAAGCAATAATAATGTATATGCACACAGTGGATGCATGCACACCCAATAGGGGTGGGAATGAGAGAGGCCTTCTTTATCATTAGGCTTCCTTATCAGAAAGGATATGTTGTTTAAAATTCTTAAATGTTAGTTTTTATTTACTGGTACTATGTTAAGCTTCCAACACTTTGCATACTATAGCATATCGTTTAATTGTCATGAAAATAAGTTCCCAAAGTCAATGCTTCCTTTTTATCTTTCCTTTTTTCAGAAAGCACTGCCCAAAATAAATGTGAGTGATCACACACACAAATGTCTGACAATATATTGTGTGCTATATGTACTCAGTGAACAAGCACCTGCTGCAGAGTAAAGCATATGTGCAGAGGTATGTGGAGGCTTCATGGCTCAGATGAGACAAAAATGTTACAAGAATTCTTTGGATGGATGCAGTTGGCTTTCTAACATTCCTTGCAACATAACATAACAAACGCTTAAGAAACATGTTCATACACCCAATAATCTAGTTTAACGCCTCAAATAGTAGGTATTAAAGTGGTTTTGTATTAACTTATAGTTTTTGATAATTGTTCATTGGATTAGACAATAAATAACTGGTCTCTGAGGTGTTGAAGTGACTTACATTTCCATTCAATGTCTAGGTTTAAATCACATATGGAGTCATAAGCTCTTTTGTCCATACAGAGAACACTTGACCCAGTTTGTTCATCCTCTAACGTTTGGTTGACGATGTTCTGTGGCACTCAATTATTTTCACATTCTTTACAAACCCATGCCAAATCTCCACATGTATCTCTTCCCTTTCATGTTTTTTTTCCAAACATTTGTCATCCTTATTTAAACCTGCTGACTCTGGTCTGTATTTTGCAAACATAAGCAAATGTCGATCAGGAAATGTGTGCTTTTCTGTGCCTGGATGTGGTATGCCTTTTTTATTTTAAAAATAGGTTATTACTGGTCCTACTGACAAGATTAGTTAACTCCCCATTCAGCTTTAGCAAGATTGGATTAGATTTTGGGGGGGCTGAGACCGGTTGGAAGACAGTGACTGATTGGCCAATGGATGTAAACAGAGGGTGGTATTAGGACACTGAGTGTCTCCTATTGGTCAGTCCGCTGAACGAGTGCTTTCCCATCTGCCTTCTGTATCTCAGGGATAATCCCCTGGAATACCTCCACAGATGTTTACAACAGAACATAAACCTGAAGAAGAGAATACAATTTGGGTCATCAATATTATTTATTTTTACAGTTACAGTAACCATAAGAAACAAAGGCTACTTCTATAGGATGTTGTCTGTGGTTTGCTTTCCTAATATCCTATTCCTTTTGAGTTGTGGAGTACAGTCACATACTTGTCATATTGTCAATAAACTGCTACGTTTTACAAGGTTTGTTGAATTACAGTTTATTATCTAGATGTCATCTGTACAAGGGCATTTAAGACGTTATATGAAATCAAATTCACGTTTCATTATCAATTCCTCCACAAGGGGGTGTATAACCTTGTACTTCATGTCCTGAATGTGGCCCGGCTTATTATAAACATTTGAAAAGATACAAAAAATTAACTTAATGCTACGAGTAACTGGAAAACTACTTGTAATGTCAAATTGTATAGTGCAGACTGGAATACATAAATGAGATGCAACAAAACTGAAAGTTGTGTAATCAATAAACTGTACTACGACACCAACAGATAATAGTACTTTTGCCCCAAATTGGTCAGTGGACAGTAATAAAGCTGTCCCCTTTAAGATTGCAAGAGACCCAATAACTCCCTTGAAGTAGCTACGTGATAAAGTCTGTGATAAAGACAAGGTGGTGGCACAGTGTGGGGAATATTAAGTACGTCTGGGCTTTTCATTAACCCGTCAGCCAGCTGGACTCGATTTCCACAGAGTTCCTGAACAGTGTAAGGTACATAATGCTCAACTACGACCCCAGAAGTGATCATTCTGCATGTGTATCGGGTTCGTCACACTCACTTTTGCTAAACAAGTAAAAGACAAAATCGCCTCATCAGACAAAATGTACACCAGAGCTGAAGAAAAGCTAAGCTTAAAAAAAAAGATATTTTAATTTGTTTTACAACATGTGAGGACATACAATACACGTAGTGACATTATTATGGTAAAATGAAACATTTATATATTATGATTCAGAAAGTACAAAAATAAAGATTCTATTGTTGTGGGAAAATTCATTCCTATCCCATTAGAATAGTATATATTTTTACATATATAGCTGAAATAATTAAAAGAAATAACATTTTGAAATTACACTTTTTTTTTTACATTAACCTGCTCAGACAATTTGTCTCATCAAACTTCATCTCTTACAAAATATCATGTAAGTATTAGCATGTATATCATTATGATAGATTATAAGCAAACAAAAGAAAGAAAGAAAAATAAAGCCATTCCAGTGCGTTTAAATTATTGAGGAAAAGAACAGGAAGTGTTAGTTTAAATGTATCTAAGCAGTAACATTTAACAGTGTGACACGCGTATAGTTTAAGGCTTTTAAGGATGAAATGAGTTGGAGTCTAAAAAGATACATCCAAAATAGTGCAGCAGTCTGGCATACCAGTGAACATCTGACGTTTGCTTCTCCTTCATTTCCATCCTCAGATGTTCACTCAGCTCCTTTTGGCTATTCAGAGTGCCGTTATTCACATATACACCTGCTTCGTCCTCCGCGGCCAAAGTACTACAATGAAATGGAGTCTTTATGCAAGCTGTTTCACTGTCTGTGGTCTGCTGTTGCTTTCCTGTCTCTCCCCAAAGGAGCTGATTGAATGAGGAGAGGAGTCGCACAGGTCCAAATGCCCAGTGGGCAAGTCTGTGGTCCTCCACCAGAGCATAGCTGGATGCCAGCACCCCATCGACAAACAGAGACCCAGCTTCTGTCAGGGGCGCATACACTCCCACGCTTTCCTCTGCCGAAACCGAGATGATTCGAGATGGGCGTACTCGACCCTCTGCTGTATGGATGAGAACGCAGGCTCCTGTTTGGGCTCGACTAGCAAATTGAGCCTGATACTCGCTGCTGTGGAGTCCACAGTGGGGCGCTAAAAAGACCAAGTGATGGGGAGTAAGGGCCAATCGATGGCCATCTTCTGTCTCCAGAGACAGGAAAGTAGACCGTCTTTCTTGGTCCCGGTGCAGAAACAAGAGGACTTGGCTGAACACGACTTGGCCTGTCCCAGACAGGGCCATGACTTTGTCGCCTACAGCCAGGGACGACAGGCTCTTCTGCACCCCTCCAGCAACAGTCACCCGGGCCCAGCCGGGGAAACAGCCACCTTTTTCCACTGCAACAGAGTGATCTGCAGGAAGATCAGCATAATAAAAAAAAACACAAGATGACTAAACAGACTGCGTTCCTTTTAGCGTCCTGACACACAATACCGCAAAGTGTGTAATCTGACACATCTTAACTGCATGACACTTACCAGCTTTTACTGAGCAGTGGATGTGATATTTGGACTCATAGTGGACCCAGTCGAAGCCAGCCTCCACAGCCAGCTGGGCTAGCAGACCATACTTCTCCGTTTCTCTGTCGTCAGTGGTTATATCCACGGCCCTGCCTTCATAGTGCAGAGAGCCAGGAGGGTGGTGGCCGTCCTCGTCCCAGGCCTCTGTCACACGTAAGTGGACCCCGGGCCACAGGTTCATCACCGCGATAGCCAACCTGTTCAAACAGTCCTTACAGCGCTAGAAACAGAATAACACAGAGGAAACATGCTCAGTTTGAAACAGTATGAACTAGTTAATCAGCCAATATCAGTTCATCGCTTACATGTCGGTATCGACACACATGTTGGTCGATAAGTAACAAGAAATTGCTATACGGACTGACAAGGATGTGTTTGAGGTCATTTAGGAACAGTGTCTCCATTACATAGTTTGTCTTCCGGAGAGCATGGACTATTATTGTCCAGCTGTATAATTTCCCACATATTTTATCCTTATTAAACATGTTTATGTTATGCATTCAATTATTTCATCCTTTTCCCAGTAGCAAAACATGTACAAAACATTCAGGTATCCATTTAATTTAATAGCAAATATTTATACTTAGTTCTTAAATATTGAACTATGTATGTCTATGTATTTTCTTGCTTAAACTTATTGAAAGCTACAACAAAATATTAATATTTAATAATACTAAATGACTAATAGAACACCAGTATGCAAAGAAATAAAATGTGTAGACTGTATCAATATCAATGTGTCATTTTGAAAGTTTCTCTTCATGTTTGTTCTGTAATACCCCTTCTAGTTGATTATTTTGCCTTTTTTAAGGGTACAATGCATGTTGGGGAAGAAGAGAATAAAAATATAAAAATGATTTTCAGTGAATTACATCCATCCATAAATGATCTGTAATCTCTTATCCCATTCAGGGTCGCGGGGGGCTGGAGCCGATCCCAGGGTGCACCCTGGACAGGTTTCCAGTCGATCACAGGGCTGACATGCAGCCCCACAGCGACAGACAACCAAGCATGTTCACATTCACACCTACGGGCAATTTACAGTCACCAATTAACCTAACCTGCATGTCTTCAGACTGTGGGAGGAAGCCAGAGAACCAGGAGAGAACCCACATGTCTGACTGAAGTAGAAGTAGCACTTGCAATCATTTATTAACAGAGTAGATGGCACAGTCTATGTGTACTCAAGGTATGTACAGTATGTAAGCCTACTGTGCACTTCAGTGCACAGAATAATTTCAGTGCAAAGAGAAGAAAAATGATGAGGAATTTGAGCTCCTTCTCTTGGAACCCAGGTTATGACTGTTTGTCTGCTGGTATCATCACACAATCCCTCCTCTACTCCGCTAAAGGCCATCTCAACCTTGCTCCAACAATCAGAAGACGAGAACAAAGCTACTGTAGCCAGTTTTGCGCATTCCTTGGCCTTTTGGACAGGGTGACAGAATAATCAAGGCCATTCTCTGCCTTTTTTTCCAGATTGTTCCAGGCATGAGTTTTCCTCTGTTTCACCCGAGACATTTGATCAGAAATGTGCACAGTGACTCTTAACACCCCCGTTACGGACTGTGTCAGCACTGAAAAATTAGGACGTCAGCAGCCGAGGTGATGCATTCATTATCATCCCCTTGATGCTTATTTCTTCTGTGACTTGTGATGTGGCAGGTCTTGTGGCCTATAATTGATTCCATAAAGGTTATCATGCAACTGAGTAATAAAAATGGGTAGGAAAAGAAAAGGGGGGGTGGTGGGAGTGGGAGAGACGGAAGGAGAAAAAGTTGGGTGAGAAGAAAGCAGTGTAGCTGAGGGCCGAGGTTGGGAGTAAAGAGAGAGGGCAGAGGGCAAGAATTCATGGGCATAGACTTGGGAATGTGACAGCGAGAGTGAGAAAGCGAGAGTGACAGAAAACAAACTGGGTAGATTTTTTTTCTCTCGCAATGCCATTGAGGAGAGGCGTTTCATTGTCAGAACTACAATAGTCGCTTTACCGACGGTGCCATTACTTCAGCAGGCGGGAATTTAGTATAGGCGACCCCTCTGAGTCTCCAAATGACGCACAATGAGCGTCTTTCACGTCTGGGCAAAAAGAGGGGCACATGCACGTGCACACGCTCAAACTGGGCATCGGTGGGGCAATCACACGCAGCCGCAGATTTCCATCACATACAATCACTCGGGGAGGGGAAGGAACACAGATTTGTATCCTAACAATCACAGAAAGCCGCAGCATCCAAAAGCCGGGCAACAAGAAACCCCGCAGTGTGGCGTTCAAAGTGTCCAGATGGTAAATCGTCTTTGCCACTTTTTTTTTTTAGGCATGAGATTTGAACGTGGCTACCTGTCCCCAACACACATGAAATAATGGACATTTAAGTGCCACTGAGAACCTGTCATAGGACAAGTTTGATTTCCAGTAACAAAGACTTTGGTTAAAGATTAAAAGGAAGTGTTCCTGAAGGGGAAGGCAGTCTCTTAAGGGGTAGTGTTGAATTACATCCTGATCTCCTTATCTGAAGAAAGGGGAGGGGAAGTTAAAACTTACACACTCTGTGTTGAATATTTGTTTGTGCGTTAGGAGCCCCGGCAAGGGCAGGCACTGCAAACAATGAATGAGGTTACGTGATTTGATTTGAAGGTGCCATGCCGGGTTGCATGGCATGAGCTGATGCCTGGCCCTGTAGTTAATCAATCACCTAGCCGAGGGATTGGCTTGCAAGGGTTTAAGCATCCTTCAGACAAGCTGCCGGTTACTCTCTGCCCATTTCATTGTACTTACCGTTCAACCGACCACCAGGTATCACTGGGGTTAATGGAAACAAGTCATCCAGTGTACAATCTAATTCAACTACATCCTTAAAATCTACAATGATTGAACAGGACTAACCGCAGCACCCCCGTCTCACCTTGGTCATGAAGCGGTCCGCGTTGGTGTTCTCCTCATCCTTGAAGACTATGTCTGGGTTGTAGTTGCACACGAGCTCATTAAAGCGCTCAGAGTTGCGTGCGATCTTGCCCTCTGCCCTCCCGCTGGCACCGAGGTTGTTTTCTGAGAAGTTGGGGAAAAACTGCTTGTAGTGCATGGCAGTGAGTTTCCTGGGCCTGGGGCGGACGCCGTAACCAGGGCCCGGTCCACATCCCTGGACCAGCCATACGCAGGTCCACGCAGCGAGCAGGCCGAGCTGTGCCAGGCGGGCCCACCAGGACTGCTTCATTGGGGAGGGTGGAGGCTCCCAGGAGTCAGTGGCTCCAGGTGTGTGATAGCATGTGAATGAGGGTCAAATCTCGGTCCATTCCAAGTCATATGGTATTAGAGCTGGTGATGATTAAAAAAACGATTTACTCATTGGGACATGTAGGAACATTTAACTGTATACACTGATAAAAATAAAAAAAGAGTTGTTCTGGATGACCAAAAGTTAGGCTTTTTATCTGATTGGCTGAAAGTTTCTGAACTTTGCCACCAGCTATTAATAGCAAGAAGACACACTAGCTCTTTAAGGGTTCTGTCCAAATATTTCTGTCCAACCTTCTGCTGCTTTTAAGCCTCCTGTGTGCTCAAAGTCATCTCCACGCGGGTACCCGTCTCGAAGCAGGTGTTTCTCGTCGCTTTCTCGTCGCTTATCGCTTCTCTCTTGACGCGGTTCCTCAGACGAGGCACGCAAACTGACGCACGCCAAACGCACCGCGGCTCCCCGCGATTCCTACGGCGCTCTCATCCTCTTTGTCCATCCAGAAAAAAATGTCTCCCCGAGAGTCTTTTTTTCTTTCTCCTTCTCTCCTTCGTCTCCCGTCTCCCGGTGCGTGTCAGAGCTCCTGGCCACCTTGCACCAGCCATTGGGTCTTATTAGCGTCCGGACAAGATTGCCCTCCCTTCCTCTGCGCGCTCCCACCGCGACAGCACACGCCTCCAATTCAAACTTACAAAGGACATATGATTAGCCTATACTCCTGTTAACACAATGACCCCCCCCCCCACCTCCTATTAACCATTAGAGTTAGGGAAACATTTCCACACCAAACTACACAGTTTAATTACTTAACAAACAAATCACCTTAAATTCTCTTTGACATATTTTTATTTAGAGCACATGCACTTATTTACACATTTAAAAAAAACAATCAAACTGAATGGTATAACTTTGAACCAACACGCCCTTGCTTCTGTCAGCTCATCCCCACCCATCAAGAGGAGATGGATGAACTGGGATGACCCTGTGCTGAAGTTATTAATAGGCACGGTTGAAGGTGAGGGTCTATGATGGAGCACAAGTGTCCAGCCTTGACACCCCAGACTGAGACTTACAGTGCTGCCTTCCTGTGTTTGGGGAGCCGGTCGACCTCTGCTGGAAACACCCGCTGGCCACATCAACATCTTATTTTTTTTTTTTATCAGCCACAGAACAATAGCTGGGAGTTATAAAAATGTGTCAGATAATTCCAAAGAGAGAGAGCTGTAAAGAAACGCATCGTGTCTCGGGGGGGCCTGACGTGTGTAATCGCACACGGAAACATGAATTAATGATGGGTAAAAAGGTCAAGGTGTGTCACGGTCCTATCTTCAGCTTCCTGGAACACTTGAGGACTCAGTGCATCACCAGTTTTTTTTTTTTTTTGCAGTGACTTTGTTTCAAAGAATCTTTAGCCCACGCACAACAGAGCTTCTGGATGTTTATATGAATGGTCTTGTGTTGATGACAAAAAGATTATATCGATACTAAGCCTAAAGATCTAAAAAGCACCTGTGACTTACAGTGCCTGATCTAAAACAGCACTTGAAAAATTGCCTTTGCGTGATGAAGCGTAGGTCACTGAGCTCCACTGTGACCATGGAAAGGCATCCTTAGGGACGCTTCCAGAAGATCCCAGGATGTTGTAGGGAGGGGTGGCAAAGCGAAGCTGCATCTTCCTGTCCTTATGATAAACAAGGCTCAACTCTGGCCCGAGCCACAAAGATGGGAGATATCAGCCTTCACGTCCTTCATAACAAATGCAGGGAAGGACTCGATCACAAAAGGCAAACGAACACTTTCACATCTACAATCACCCACACCGATGTTTCTCTTCAAAGCCGTACGAGAGACGAGATTTCCATCGGACATGAAAGGAAAAGGAAGGAAGCAAACGTCTGCGGGTTGGAGATGGAAATAAAGTCATTCTTATTCGTTTTTATTTTGGTGCCCCCATCCGCCTGCTTCCCGCTGCCTCCTTCTGGCTCTCAGCATTTCACTCCCCCATTTCAGGATGGGAGTACATGGCCGAGTGAATGGTTGGGCTTCCTGCAAAAGCCACAGTCGGAGAAAACGAGATCTTTCCTGCTTGGGTTAGCCTACCCCGCTTTGTTCCTTCCATACATACGCCTGTGCATGCACCTGGGCCTGCAGTCAAATACAGCATGCACCTGCAGGCTGGGTTTTTTCTGGAGATGACAGTAACTGACAGCAGCGTTACAGGATCTGCTACATTATGCTCCGAGGATGAAATCAGGATCACAAATCACGTATTTAAGGATTCAGTCTTTTAAAAACAGGCGTAGGTTTTCAAGCAGTGCTGGCTTTGACATCTCAAGTGTTTGTTTTGTTTCTTAGAGCTGAATAGACACTATCCAATGAATAGACAGGATCCACTTCCTCAGATGGAGGCCGTTAGAAGGATTTGGAGTGGGGGGGGGAAAGGAAAGTCAAGGAACTGACACCTAACCACCCCCACCCCAAGCACACACACACACGTCCTTTCTCTTTGCCCACAACTACACCGCCCCTTCCACTGTCTCTCTCCATGTTATCAGTGCAGGAAGAGGCAGGGTGGTGCATGCTGATGTGACTGCACACACTGGATGATTCTTGGCGTATGTATCGTAACATGGTCTTTGGTGGTTACTCACCACGCTTCACCTTTTAACAACACACCATGTGTCATATGATGGTGTGAGACACATTGATGTAGAATGTGTACACCAAGTCCAGGTTCATTGCTCAGCCTTGATTTGGCCTTTTAAAAAGAGCACCAGTGAGCCGAGGTTGAGGCGATGCTGCAACAAAGTGGACAATAGACTGCGAAGGGTGGAACTTCCTGGCCCCAGACTAGCAGGTCAAAGGTCAGGAATGATGCTATATCTTGTTTTGTGAAAACGACTCATAAAAAGATAATTTGCATTTATAGGTCACATACTGTATGCCTAAAGAGTTTCCTTTTGAACGGAATATTGTGATACTGCGTTTCTCGCTAAAAAAATCCACATCTCGCCGTTCACCCAAAGCCGCCCAATGATACAAAGGCCTGCGGTGGGCAACTGTGTGAAGCAAGTGTGCCGTGAGCGTGCATGCAGGATGGCAGGCAACTATGGCAAACGGACAGTGTGACCCATTATCAGTTGATTAGAGGTCTCGCCTTTTCCTGTCAGTGGTTTGGTATTTGCAGGGGCACAAATGAGGGAATAACAGCCCCTAATGCGCTTTGGCACAAACTTCAAACGTCCGACTGTCAGGAAAGCTAATCTGTGTCTTTTTCCCCCCTTCATTCTTATGTTTTGACAATAAAGATAGTTTATCTCATCCCATTACATGCTGCCCGTCTCCCGCCTTGTCGCTGATATGCTCGACAGCCTGTCCAATAGAGTGTATTACCCAGTGGGACTGCTGGGGCACTTTGATTGCACTGCTATCGACCTTTATATGTTGCTGCACGGAGAGGTGCTATGCTAGTGTTTCCCAAACTACTTCCACGGTTAAGGGACATGTGGGGTTATTAAATACTCTCTCTCTGTACAAAGCATCTTAATAAAGAAAATAATACAATTCTGATAAGCTCCCCCCAAAAAACCTGTACGCTATTTTGTGTAACATTGTGAGGCGTCCAGACAGACTTTCAGTAGCTGTGGCATTATTTCATTAAATACAAGGAGAATTTCAGTTCTGAGACTTGGGACAGCCATAGTCTGGGTTTGTTCCAACATGAATCACATTGAAAAAAAACCTCCGCTTCCTTTCAAGGCCCACTGATCATGTACTAATCCCTCTCTGTCTCTCTCAGACACCTTATGTCTGCCTTATATGTCACTTCCTCAGAGGGTAACCAGTCTCCAGATGTTCCAGTAATGTTACAGCGACATTTGACTTCATTTCCTTTTAGCAAAGGAAATGCAGTGCAAAACAAAACCCAATCCAAATAAGCTTAATTAAAACATCCAACAAAACAAAACAAGAAATGCAAACAAAAATCAAGAGGGAGAAATTAATCAGAGACGGGGTTTTCTCGAACCGACTTTAGAAAAATTAGATAAGGAAATGAACAATAGGCAAGGAAAAGGGATGGAAGAAAGGGAGGTGGGTGGTGAGGACGTGAAGGAGTGAATGTGAGTGGATGCCGCTTCAGCTACTGATTTGCAGGGTTTTTATCTGGCAGTTACATCAGAGCGGGGAAAGCGTGGGCTACGGCTGTAGTGGCGTCGCGGCTGGACAACGCCGACAGACAGGCCAAAATACCTCTTTCTTCTGCTGCTGATTAAAGAAGTGCAACAAAAAGGGTGGAGGGATGTAGAGGACAGATGCCCTCATCAGTCACACCCGCCCACCACAGGCCACATCAGATCAGTCACAATGTAGTTACATTTCACAAAATGTAACAAACAGTAAAAGTCATCGTGATGCGTTTCTAAAAAGGACACAAATTCATTTAAAAACATGACGCTTTTATTGCTTTCTGCTCATTAAACATTGATGGTTTAAAATTCGGTTCCCAAAATCTGAAACGTCAGAGCATTTCAAAAGTAAACAATAAACACTTTTTTTTATCTTTGAGAACAGCTCTAAAGATTATTTTGTCTCAAACGTATCACATTCAACATTTCTAACAACTGTTAAAAAAGAGTCAGCATGTGAAGTATTCAATTCTCAAAATGCCCATAAATAATGTTAAGAATAGAACATTACAAACTTTTTGTTCCCAAAAACCAACAGAATATTCCCAGGAAAAAGAGTGCTCCATATAAAAATAATACATGTAATAACTTAGCAGAGAGAGAGACTCGCACAACCCAGAGGTTGGTGTTGGGTTTGAGAGACACTGTCCCCTGCTGGTCAAACAACAGCTTATAACCTGCTGATACAGCATGGTAAACTGTGACACATGGTCACCAACACATTGAAGATAATGAGATCGAGCGGATTAACATAATACAATTTAGGTTATCAAAATATAAAAACTGACACCAGATGAGATTGCATGGCTTGATGGTCACATTTGCTTTTTTAAAATAATGATCTAAAACTATTCTAAGTTTCCTAAGTTTAACCTTCTGAAAATCAAAAGAAACCATACAGAAGGTTTAGAAGTTTTTTTTGGTTAAGTTAAAATGTGTGCGTTTACTTAGAAAATATTGCACTTCCCCTCACAAATTCTTAATAATTCACAGTTTGATTGGTCAAAAGGCAGAAGTTTCTCCTATTGAGCGTCAAAAGATTGCATAAGTCAAAGTGTAAAGCTTTCTTTTTAGTGTATACTTGAGAATTAATGAGTAATTCTCAGTCTCGGTAAGTTTACAGTCATCTACAAAAGTAAAAACCCTGCTTTTTCATAATCAATATGCTCTTAATTCTACTAGTAAACTGGGTTTGTAAAATACTTATTACCTCATTATTATCTCACTCGCATATTCCCTGTGTAACCTGCAGATCCATAGATAGACAGAGTACTCTGTGTCCTATTTGCTCCCGATAACAGCTTCCCCTCATTAACCAACATGACACCGGTGCAGACTGGACCACCAAAACACATGGAAGTAAGTTTCCCAACCTTAAAATAGTGGTTCACCCAAAGAGGGAAAGTGCAGGGAAGCCACTGAGAAAGAGCGAGCACTCAATCGACCTGGAACAGGAAGAGGAAATTATGTCACAGTTGCTATGTAATATTTCAAAATACCTCTGCTGACTTTCACATGTGTCAACGAAACAACGGCACCACTGGATCCTCTTTTCATGAGGCACCAGGTTTTAAGGGGTACCGTTATTATCCACTATGGCAGGACTGCCAATATGGCTTAAATCCGCATTCCCCTCGCTCCAGTCAGCACCATGACTCAACTAATACGCAGTCAAATAACTGCACAAAAGTGGACCCTGATATATTGGTCATTAAAACAAAGTTTCAAGGCTCCCACTGGACACGGTGCAGGCAGACTGGTCAGCTTCTCCTTAGCATGTGGGCGACCTGTCTCATGTACCAACTGGCCATGTGTCTGAATTGCAAATGTCTTTAATCCAACAGGTGCACATTTGAAGTGGCTCAGTTTCTAAAGGTTAGGAGAGGCAGTAGCAAGGAGGAAAAGTCACTGGATTTTAGACAGTCCACTGGCCAGGAGGAGTCTGAAGGGGACGGTGGAGCGTGACACGGTTAAAGGCAGTCGGTGGAGACCTACAAGAAAAGAAAAACAAAAAGAACATCACACACACACAGTCAAAAAGGTGGAGCACTTGCAATGCTAAGAAAAATAGAGATTTAGGTGAAATGAAAGTCTATTAATCACAGAACAAAAGTGAGCTGGGAGGCAATGGGAAAGTGCAGGAGAGCTGCCATGGTTCAGAGATGCTATCTGTACTGTGAGGAAGGGGACTGTGTGTGTGCGTTTGGCGTGTCCATGATCTGAGTGCTTGTTTGTGTTGGGTGGAGGGGTAGAGGGCGTGTGTGCCGCGAGGGGTCTAGGGCGGTGTGGCTGAAGGTCCCCAAGGGGACCCGACTCTCCTCTTGTCCCTTTACACTTTCCTGAAAGAATTGTATTCTTTCTATCTGAGGAAGAGAGACCTGCCCATAGGGAAATGGGGCCAAAGGTGGGAAAACGTATGACACAGCTACCCGCGTGCAATGAATTCAGCACAACACAATCCCCAAAGACAGAAAAAGTAAGCATACAAAAGTATTTCCAGCTTGCTTCATCAAATAAAAATGAAAGTAGACTGACCAAAGGCACGGATGAGCTCTCTCTGTACTGCCCAGGTGACTGTCTTGATGAGGGAGGCAGAGGTGAGACCAGCGAATAGCATGTTGTACAGAAAGACAATGTAGAAGTTCCCCAGCCAGTTGTACCGACCAAAGTCTCCCAGCAGATCGAAGCGTGTGATTCCTAACACAATGGAATAGAAGCAAAAGAAAATGCTTTACTTGTGAATTTACTGCTCAAGCCAGGTCACACCATGTGCTTTTCTGCCCCCTAGTGAGCATTACTAAAACTACAAGTGAAATCTTGATTCAGCAACTCTCACATATTGCGTTCCAACAACATACAAAATGTCACATTATGTAATATATATGCTTAGAGTGTCAATGTATATTAGTTTTGCAGCTAATACACAAGAAAGCAATGCAACTTCAAAAAGAAAGGGCAGATGTTTTGTCCACAGGTACAATACTTAGTTTAGCCTACTATTTTCATTTGCGCAATGCATTGTGGGACATTGCAATAGCAACACTCTAGAACATTAAGCATTTTTGGTATGCATCCTGATTTTTCTATACTTTTTAGTGTGCTACCCACTGTGAACACAACACATACTCAGAATCAGTATTCTGGGCTGCCGGCCCTGAAGTCTTTGATATGTGTTTGCATTTGTCATTCATGCTTCATCCTTACCGAGTGTGCGTGAAAACACTGGCAGTGCTGAGCTCAGGATAAGCAGTGAAACACAGTTCGCAATTATCTGAAAAGAACAGAAATGTACTTCTTTTAAATGTACTATAAGTAAACACAGAATACTCATTTTGACATAAGATACATGAAAAGGCTATATACCTGTGTGAGGTTGGTGTCCTGTGCACGAGGAAGGAGGCTAGTGAAGAGAGGAGAACTATAGAAACCCACCACTGACGACACCATCAGATAACTGAAATACATTTTAAGGACAACACTGGAAAGAAGAGGTATATACACTCACAGAGATAGTAAATAATATCCAGAAAGTCATTAATGATTTTTAAATGAATAGGTGTTACAGCATTAGTCAACATAACACACCGGTCAAATGTTAAGGACAGTCTGTAAGAGGCTGATTCAAATGGAAGGATACAGAATAAGGACTACTTGAACTGCAGCACCCAGTGAGCCAAACATGGAAAAGGAGGCCATACCAAGGTGAGGGTCCTAAAAAGACACAAAAAACCACAACAACCATCAGTGTACACAGACGACTGGCCGTTCCACACCGAGCATGAAATGTTCACAGGTTCAAATCCTCACCTCCATTCCTCTGGGCATAGCCGTCTCATCAAGGAGCAACTCCAACACATTGAAACAGACCATCAGTACACACATCACCTGAAGAGACATGGACGGTAATTACATGACAATTAAAACAATGATCTGTGTTTATAAGTGAGAGTTAAAACAGTAAAAGCAATCAATAAGTGTGTACCGTAAGTGCGAGGAGCCCAAGCATGGCCAGTGGATAGCCCAAGTTTCGCTGCCATGGGGATGCTTTTCTACGCATTTCTGTGAGGAAATCGGGAAAAATATATATCGGGGAAAAAAAATATAAGAGATGAGGCACAATAAATAAGTGTACATCAACAAATGACTATGACATGTAATCACTGTGAGAGAAACGCAGCAGAAACCAGCCTGTAAGTCAATCTTACCCAGGGCAATGCGCTTGCTCCGGACTGTTTGGTAGTCTTTTTTCATCGCCTCCATGTTCAGCCTGACCCAGCATGATGTTCTACTGCCACCTTCAGTCAGACAACAACGCGTCATAGAGACAAAAAGACAGCCAGTCAGCTTTAAATTGAATCTTCAGGAAATGGCAAAGGGAGTGGGTTCATAGTGACGGACTCACAGTTCAGTTTCCTGGAGAGCGTGTCTTCCTCAAATGTGGTGCAGCTTAAAGTATCTTCTACATCTTCCAACAGCTGAGGGGGTTAAAGAGACATCCATCAATTTGGAAACTATAGTTGACAGCCACAGGATGCAATGCAATGTGGGAAGTGTAGTCAGTGGGTCTGTGACTCACCCGTGGTTTGACTAATAGGCTGCCAGTTACACTGAACATTCGGGATAACCCAAAGGGAGTGCACACTGAGGAGGGAGACACGCAGATGGTGATATGCAAGTGTCATATATAGTCTTTAGCTGCACAAGTAACAGCGATCGATCGATATATACTTACACAAAAGCAGCAACACTCCAAACAGAGAGATGCCCGAGTACAGGTAGGGAAAGTAATACTCCCACAGGTCTGAAGCAAAAAGCAGCTGTATTAAAATTTAAAACCAATTGTTACAGTGGGATCTTCAGGTATAATCCATGCGACTCACCGTAAAGGCTCTTCCTAGCCATGTTGTCATGGAGGAGGGCTGATGCCACCCAAACAATGCCCAGAACAAGCAGAGCCAGCAGCAACAGCAGCACAACGGCTTCATACACTCGCCCCATAACCCCCTACACAAACAAAACATATCTGTGTGAATTTACTGTTAAATCTTTATTAAATGGCAATTGTCATGTAAAGCCAAAACTGGTACCTTTCTGGACCCTGCAAATCCCTCAGACTCCGTGAAGAAGTAGGCAAAGGGCATCAGGAAGACCAGGGACAAATTAGAGAAAAGGAAAACTAGGTTCCATAATCCTGACGAGAGGAATAGAGATGTTACAAATGTTAGTATTTAGTGCAAACAATCATTAGGGATAAAACCCCTGTGAAGCATTTTGGTTGTACTGTTATAGTCCTACCAGACAGTGTAGCATAACAAGACTGGCTACCGAGTTACATGCTAATAAACAAGAATGTGCAACGATTAAAAATGAATTTAAAACAGTTTGAAAGTTTGAGATAAACCAATTAGTTTACATCTCAGTTAATCAAATGAAAAGTTAAATGCTATTAGCCTGAAGATGAAGGGCTCAATTGAGGTAACAGCAGCCGTTGGTAAACTGTTGGAACATGGACTGCACTGCACACAGCCACTCTGTCCAAAACAATTATCCGTTTGGACACAGGCCTATGGTGTATTGATTTGGAGGTTATTACCAGTGAATGATCCAGTTCCAGACAGTAATGCCTTCTGCTATTTGACATGTTTTCACGATTATCAAATTGTTGGGTGTTGTCGAGTAATAAAAACATTAAGATGTACCGTGGATAAGAGATCCATTGAGCCACTGCATGTAGTAGCTCTGTGGGAAGGTAAGCAGCACCTCATTGGACAGAATGGAGATGGGGAGAAGGAGCACAGCACACACTGCGACAGACAGGGTGAAGGTACACAGCCACAGCCTGGGAGAAGGAGAGAGACAAGCCATTAGTGAGGTCATGTTGTGTTTGTGTTAAGCCTCAGCCTAACAGCAGAGCCTAGGTCTAGAGGCTAGTGTGTCTAAGGTAATACAATGCCAGCGTGTAGTGACAAAGGGCGAAGTGACTGACGTGCCCTCTTCCCCAACAACCACATAAAAACACACAGGCGTACACAAGACAGGGCAATAAATCTACAGCCAAATTGCCTCAGGTCATGGTGTGCTGCCAAAAGGTATCTGCTCAATCATTCACAAAGACACTAATCAAAGTGAGTGAGAACAGATTTCTGTGGATCAGTTAGTTATTAAAAAGGTTTTCACTTACGCAATTTTGTTGACGGTGGCGTCTTCAATGTCATCTGAAAGGATAAATACGTAGGATTTAATCCATTGCAACCGTGATTCAGACCATTTTTGTTTTTTTACATGTTTTAACAAGGGTAAGCTGCCACAGTCATTGTCAACATATTTGCCCTCACTTTGTTTTGAGGAAGCACTCAGTGCTCATGCAGGTTTTTCAGAGTACAATCACATGAAGTGTTGAAATAGTAATACAGCGTGTTGGTAAAAGCCATCTGGTGCAGTATGTGTGTGTGTATGTGTACTGTATATACATGGATATATATAGGGGAAAGGTGTCGGGTCCATATGAGGATGAAAAAAAAAGGTCTCACTGGCCTCAGAGTGGGGAGTGAGTGGGGGAGGCATGTAAGGAACATTCTGTTCAAGCAAGACCAACACTCTGAATAAACTCGGAACTGAATAACACACGAGTAGAAAACTGCAAAGAGCATTTAAAGTATGTAAGGGAGGGACCCATCTGCAACTAATCTGTAAATGTTAAAACACTGAAAACTTTAGAGAATCATGCAACATGCTACAACTACACTGTGTAAACCGCTTTACTTTGGTAAGTAATGTGGACTGCAGTACAACAATACTGTCATTTCTTCTGTCAGTTTCCTAATTATGCCTGAGGAGTAAAAACCAGTTCTTGGCTCCTTACGGTCGAAAACAACCTTGTAGAAGAGGTCTTGCACAATCAGCACTGAGCTACAAAGTACAACTGATCTGCCGTTATTGATGCATAGACAACATTTACAAGAGTGGGTTAATACAAAGCACGGTCTTACCCCTCAAATGAAAAAAAGAAAAAAAAGAACTGGCCAAGTCACAGCAGAGTAGAGGGGTTTGGACATCCCACATCTGCTTCCAATAATGGCAGGTTATTGGATGTATTATGTAACTGGCAGCTCAGTCACCATTCAGACCTTTTAACAACGTCTTAGTTTGTTTTAATAAGAACATATTGTACAGCATTTGCATGAGGCATGTTGCACTTAGGCAAATGCTTGTAAGTGATAAAGTTGTTAATTGTCAATATTGTGTTGACTTTTTACATTGTTCCAACTGTCAAAAATAAAAGCCAATAATGACAGTAATGACGGATTAAGCCAGTTTCACCATGTTGTTGGTTGTACAGTCAAAGTTTGTTGAAAAAATATCTGCTTTGAGTAGTTATACAACCCTGATTTTCTTGTAACAACACTCTTCGCCACTCCTTCACCATCCTGATCCACAGGGAACCCCCCCGCCAAAGAGGTGGGTACATGTTACACAACACACCGTCTGCACCTCTGGACTGCTTCAGCCAAGGCTCAGAGCCTTGGGTGGAAATTTGCAACCCTGGTAGGGTTTCAACTTGAGCTACTGAATATTTAAATGTAAACAAAGACAGAAAACAGCTATCATTCAAACCTAAAAATATCGACCCATAGTAAAATATATTTGTTATATTCTCTTTAAAAAGTACAATTTAATAACATGTTTACAAAAGTAAGTAAGGTTAAGGTTAATATGCGATATAAATTGTAATGCTCGTCTGATCTTCATCTAGCATTAAGGTACATCTTCAAGTAAGGCAAAATGAGACCCCGTTTCCTACTGCATCCAACTAATCCACACAAACTACAAATAAGAGACGCCACTTAAAATAGAAATGCAGTGTTTGATTAAGACATGTGCTTGCTTGAGTGTGTGGCCTGTGTACTCTGTGGAAAAACATTCCAAAACACCAGTGTCATCACCCGTATACTTGTCAACGCCATCAATTCCTTTTGAAGGAAATATTTCCCACAGAGCAGTCTTGGTGCAAAATCCAGGAGAAGAACGATTTCAAAACTCACCTGTGACATATTCAGCTGTCTTCTTGAAATGGGTAAGTATGAGGTAGGACACGATGTAAAGGCATGTAAACAGGAGTACACATATCTGCAGAAGAGACGGAAAGGAAAAAAGGAGTCATTTATTTTCACTTCTTTACACAGCTTATCACAAAAGGAAGTTCGGCCTTGTAAACAAACATGTTCTGTCCAGTAATACTGATGAGCTACAGATTTATTTAGGTTGGCTCATAGCTCTGATTCAGTTTATTCTGATGTGTCTTAAAAGTGGGGGTGGATATGCGGCACAGACAGCAAAAAACATCCTGAAAAGAGAGACAGCATAGAGAGAGAGAGGGGAGATATCATGTGTACAGTCACGGCTGCAAGAGATTTGTTCCTTATAGAATATTCTGTTTTGTGCAAATAAACAGCAAGAAATAATAATAAAACTAGCAAACAGCCAATTGGGCCATGCCGGTCAAAACGGACAGATGGAGTCTGAAGATTACCCCTTTATTCCAACAAAGAGTGAAATGGGTGACACAGTGATGACTAGGAGGGATTAAGGGTAGTAGAAAAAAAGGATTAATACCAGTAACAGATCACATTCTACTTGTAAAGATCATTGTCTGACATTACACCAAATCCACCACCAAATTTTGGCTAAACATATATTCATTCAGCAATAGATCTGTTGTCTGGCAACGCTCTCAACATTAAACCCATAAGACTGAAGTCAACCACTTGTAATATTACTAACACACAAAACATGACAACAGTTAATTGAATGAAACTTCAATGGAAAGCATCATATATCAGTGAAAAATCATCTTCACGTCTTCCAGAAATCTCTAGTTCGGCACTTAATGCAGCACATGGGAGTCTGCAAATGTCATTGTTGACACACATTTAAAAAAATATTCAAATACTTCTCACATGTGAGAACCTGTCAGGACAAACAGTAACATTGTCCCAGCAAACAAGTTGACAGACACATCCCAAACTCATCGGTGCACAACGCTAAACGCTGTCAAGAATGAGAATACAATTTAAACTGAGCGTTCTGCAACAGAATATTAGGGCTACAGATGAGAGCTTCCTAGGAAAGGTGGAAATTTAAACTAAGCCTGTGAAGTACTTTTCAATATTTTTTTTTAGCAAAACACAGACAAGAAGACTAAAAGTCTGCAGCCATACTTGCTGCCCCACAAGACTGTAGCACTCATTTCAAACTAGAAAACAAAGTTGTTCCATGAAAAACAACGTTGCTTTATATTCCATCATTGCTACTTGCAAAAAATGGGCCTCGTTGTCAAATCAAAGTGGTTTAATCTATCCAATCTATCCATCCATTTTTTAGGAATTTCTCTCAGCCTCAGTTAATGTTGGAATGATGGATGAATGAAATGATGGGTTCTTGCCAGATAACAAAGACATTCCACATGGCAGCTCAGAGAGAGCCCAGGAAGGTTAGCAGGATGTTTTCCCCTGAGGTAACAACAGCAGTAAACAAAGAGAGAGAAGCTCGACAGAAATGTGACAACATAGTCTACTTAACAAAACCTGTTCGATAACAAGTTCCTTGCAAGAAAGAAAGCATCAAGTTGCCATTTAAGTAATGTCACAATAGTACTGTACAACTCATCTTCTGTGAACAATAAAGGATGAGTAGAGGTTCATGTCGAAGCTATTTATAGTGGGACATGGTGCATTAACTTTCTATTATTCTAAATTCACAACAAGAGGGTATTTTAAAAATGGATCATTGGGACATATGGCAGGCTACAATAACAAATTAAGTTGGGGTATGTATGGGCATACACCCCTCCTCCTTTCTGGCGCTGGGAAATTCTAGACATTGACCCACTTTAGCATGTAAACAACAAAATATTGTTGCATATGGCTACAAAACTATTTTACCGGTATTCCAAACTAACAAAGTTTCATCATTTGGGAGAATACAGTGTTTTACCATGTAAATGGGAATGATTATTTGAAACACATTTAGCTGCAACTAGGCCTGTCACGATAACAAATTTTGCTGGGCGATTAATTGTCCCAGAAATGATTGCGATAAGCGATAATATTGCCGTTTTGAGACCATTTTCAACTGATATAATGTGAGTACACCCTTTCAAAGATCAAAATGTTTATTTTAAAGAGTATTTAACATGAGAAAACATTTAAAATATCCAAAATAAATAAATAAAACAACCAAAAACAATAAATAAAATGGACTCAATCTAGTTTAACAAAAATGCACTTGAATAAAAAACACACAACCGAAACAATAAATAAATCGGACGTTAACTAGCTGAGCATCGGCAGCAGCAAAATAAGCACTGGCGAGCACAGCAAGAGGATGGAGCTTGCTGACGAGCTGAAACGGCAGAAGACCCTGAAAGAAGTGTTTTTCAATCGGGAGAAGGCCTTACGCGAGAAAGTGGAGAAGCTCAAGAGGGCAAGTGACCCCCAGAACTTCCAGAAAGAGGAGAACCTCAACCAGCCTGGAGAACTTCATGAACCTCCAGGCTGAGATGGAGGTCACCCATGAGAAGGCTGTTCTTATCCGCCAGCTGCAGGGGAGATCCAGACCCTGACAGAAGGCCTCTCTGAGAAAGAGGAGGCCTTAAATGACATGAGTGAGAGCCTGAACTTACAGGGCTTAAGGGAGTTAGGACCTTATTTTTTGACTATTCGACTGCACCCAAGGCCTCCAAGCCCAATTAGCTCAGCTCAAAAAACGGTACCATTGCAAGACCCTGCAGCAGGAGCAGCAGAAGGAGGCTCTGGAAAAACAGTTGGAGCTGACAACTGCAGTCCTCAAAGACCTCGGAGGACCTGAAAGACAAACAGGTCTCATCCAACCAGGAGCTGGTGTCTAACCTCCACACTGGCATTGAAGACAATCAGGGCCTCCGAGCTGAGTTAACTCAGCTCAAAGAAGAGCTCCAGAAGAAGACCCTGGACCAGGAGCAGGAGAAGGAAGTCCTTGAAGAACAGGTCACTGCCAACCAGGAGTCACCAGCAGACAACACAGACAACAAGGTCGCGAGAGACAAGCTCCTCGGTAAGAAGTTAAAAAAAAAAAAAAAAACCTAATTTAGTTGCTATTGCTATTGTTGTTTTACGCATTTTTGTTTGCGGTTGCCACCCCTGGTGTAGCATCGGAGCCCCGCTAGTAGCAAACACACTAGTTGAGATTTGGAGTTTTAAAAAGATGGAACTGGTTTCAAAGCCAAACGCGTATTTAAAAAAAAACTAAAAACATGCATTTAGCTGCTATTTATTTGGGTTGTGTTTTCGTTTATGGTTGCCATGGTAACGGTTGCTATGGTTGCTATGGTTTTTCTTTTTAAATATATACGGCAGCTGTCACGTTTGGCTTTGAAACCAGTTCCGTCTTTTTAAAACTCCAAATCTCAACTAGCGTGTTTGCTACTAGCGGGGCTCCGATGCTACACGCTACACCAGGGGTCCGTCTCCCCACACAGAGACTGTGCGCTGACAGATAACTGACACAACACGTGATGAGGGCTAGAGGGTTATGCACCGGAGTGAAAACTCTCTGGTGGAGAGAAACAAGGAAAAATGTAAATTATCGCAGCTAGCAAAGTTACCAAGCTCATTAAAAGTTATCATGCAATTAATTGATTTATTGTTTATTGCGACAGTCCTAGCTGCAACACACAGACAGCAAAGGATGGCACACAAAAACTAATCGGCTCAGTGTGCATATTATGCAGTCTTATTTGTTTTGGATAAGAAAACAAAAGGAAAAAGAGGGAACAAACATGGATGAGTTTTGAGAAGGAAAAGGTGGAGGGAGAGAATAATACCCTTTTAGCCAATGTTTGTGGGGACACATGCTGATTGGCAATGTTGAGAGCCTGCAGCACATTGCCACCGAGACGAGAATTTGAGGGAATTCAGCATTCAGAGGATGCTATGGCTCGGAGTTCACTCAGAGCATTTTAACATTCACAGAGTAACCTAAACATCTTGTTGCCGATTCAAGCAAAAAACAATGAAGCTCAAATGTTTTCACATCTTGTCTAATCTTGTAGTTCTTGTTATAACTTAAAGGAACATGAGGTTGGCAGAGGCACGGCACATCCTTGCAAAATGTCAAGTGGACTCCCAAGTGTGTTATTTCAAGGGCACCCAGCCTCTTGTCCAGCTAAGCACGTTCAGGCAAAGCATGACGACCTTTGTTTAAGCAAGAGGGTAGATTAGGCAAGACCTATTCAAGTTTTATTCAACAGCCGCAAATAACTAAAAATGTTGCACAGGGAAAGCCATCCTAATCCAAAAGAAGGCACACACACACACACACACACACACACACACACACACACACACACACACACACACACACACACACACACACACACACACACACACACACACACACACACACACACACACACACACACACACACACACACACACACACACACACACACACACACTTTTAATGTATAAATAGGTTTTCAAATAAACAACACATTTAGCGAGCTAACATGCTTGATTTTAGCTTTTTATATATTTGCCCGCTCTATATTATTAGCCTTAAAAGTTAATACAGATAGTCAAATTTTGATGTGTACTGCACAAATTAGTTAAATTAAATAGGTAGCACCCTCCCTGTTTTTATAGTCGGTATTGAAAAAGACAACAATATGTTCATTGTCTCACTCTGAGATGTTATCACCTGTATCCATCTATTTACAGTGGTCTTTTAACATATTCAGCCTCTACCAATTGGATGCTTTGCTATGTAAAAGGCTGCAACTCTGTTTGCACTACCACCACCACATACTGTTCTATTGTAAACCAGCTAACCAATGAAAAGCTCAGCCTAAAGCCATTAACAAGAGATGCACACGCAGCTGACCAGGCTGACGGGAGAAGAGATAGTAAGCTGGAGGCCAGCCAGTGGCTTAAGAAGGAGGTGTAGACTAATAGCATTAGGTCTTTAGGTGAAAGCGACAAATGACAAAACAAGGGCATAAGAACCCACATGGTATCTAGTTACTAATAACTTGACCTAACTAATTTTTAAGTATACTAGACTACCACTTGAAAACAAAAATTGAGAAAAATCATTTCGGTGTTGTGCAGCCAAATCGGTTTCAAAAACACCATAAAGTGCCTCAGACTATTGCTTTGGGTATTTTTTTATATAACAAAGCAATTTCATAGCAGAAATGTTGAAATGCTGTAGCAGGAGAAGCACAGCTCAGTCCCACAAACAATCCAATATCACGTCCCTGAAGCTGGAACACAACACATGCTTTGTTATTGATGCTATTAGTTACACCTGTGGTTTTTGCCCCTATGATATGTTAATTGTTTGCTCTGAAAAGGTCTTTTATTCCACCCTAGTCTTTGATGCGGTGATGACGCAATCTCCCTAAGGATTCATCATTTATATTACATAATTCAACCATAAATGTAGCGCAATCTACAGCTGCACAGTTTCTGTTCATCCTCTCCTAAAGTACTAATACCAATGTAGCTTAATGCATTTTATCATCCAGTTTATTGTAGTTGTCCAAAAGCAGGTCAAATTGCTGTGTCTGATTTTAACAGCAGAAAAGATGTTGGAGATTGTCCCAAATGTGACACTATCAGCAATATCACCGACCTCAGAAAATGAAATGCCCATGAGAACTGACTGTACTTTGTTGGGGTTAAAGGTCAGTATCCATGTGTCTTGCTGTATCTGAACTGATCTCTGGCAAGTCTGAAGTTCAACAAGGTGCTGGTGTTGCACAAAACAGTCAGTCACTGGCAAAGAAAGGGTAAGAGGCATCATTAAATGTACAGTAATCTAAAACCGTGGCAAACAGATAAAGGGGGGTTGGAGAAGAGGTCCATGTCGTTAGAAACGAGAAAATGCTGAGTGAGCTCTCTGGTGTTCCTGTGCCACACCACGGACCTGAACGCTTCCTAACGACCAGCTGCATCCGCGCAGAAATTAACGCCAGAAGTTCGGCTAACTGCCAGAACACTCGCACACATCAACATTAAATGAACGTAAAACTTTTCGTTACATAAACCGTTGCTCAGTGTTGAAATATGACACTTTTGATAACTTGCGTTGGGAGCGTTGACAAACCGCTAACCGTTAAGGCACGCGAAACAAACAACCAAACGACGTGGCTTTTCTCGTCACGGTCGGGCGGCGTAATTAAAAGGCGACTCCTCATATGCATATTAACCGACAAGTTACAATAAGTGCAGCGTTACTTACTATGGTCTCCCGGACACGGTTGTGGAAAAGTTGCTCTCTAACCGACACGTCGTCCGTTTCCATTCTCCGACACCATACCAGTCGCCCGGCTTAAATGGGCTGGAAGGGGGATGGTTAAAAAGTTAAAACACGGGGCATCCTCTTTAGTAGTGCCGTACATATGTGGCTGTCTAGCCCCGGCTGCATTTAAACGGCTAAGCTAGCCCGCAGCTAGCTACACTCCGCTCTCTGATAACAGGCGAGGAGGGAGGGAGGGGCCGGCGATGGGCGGGGCCACACGGGGGATGGGGGGGGGGGGGGCTGGAGAGCTCTGCAGGTAATTATTATCTACTCATAATTACTTCGGCGTCATCATCACATTTCTGTTCCACATCCAGAAGTGTTTGTGCATTGTTAAAATACCAGAGATGCCGATTAAAGACAATCTGCACACAATTTGGGATATGCACATGCATTTCACTGTCATATGCTTTTTACTAGTAGCCTAATAGAGAATCAAAATTAACTCTTGGTGAAATGGTACAGGGCTTACAGATATATATAACCCCCCCCCCCCCCAAAAAAAAAACTTGTTCTTGTAATGCATCCTCCTTCAAAGAGTTTACAGGATGCCATGTATTCTGTAAAGCATTTAATGTCCCTTTTAGAACTTTTCCTGACCTTATCAGCTCAGTATCTTCACTGTCATGATTCAAAGTCCAGTTGTTGCAACATGCACCAACTTCATCTACGGAAAGGACAGGAAAAGTTTTTCATCGGGATAAGGATTTGAAATTATGTAAGTAATCTAGTTTGTATTACATTAAAAATAAGCTCCTAGATGTATTTTAAAAAGTAAAAACCTTGAACTGTCAGCCTGACATAGCATTTGGACTGTGGATTTGCCTATAGAGGAAGGCTGGGGCCTACCATCGCAATTAATGACTTTTTGTGGAATCTGTGATATGGTATCGGTCAAAAAGCACACAGACAGCTTCAGCCTGCTATGTTTTGGATCATGAATGGCTTCAAATGACAATGTCCATCACAAGCTAAGATAAATCCCTCTTACATAATATATTATTTAACCAAGTTGGTGGCTTGCAGAGATTAAAAATCCCTTTGCCGAGATACCAGCAACACACAGATCATGACGAAAATACACCGATCACTGACTTGTAATGAAACAGATAAAATACAGTGATGTTAGCACACAAGACCAAATATGTGACATAAGACTAAACTTTTCTGTTACTTCATTGCAGGTACTCATGAAGATTGACCCATATTCACATGTCGTGTCAGTATAAAAAGGATGGGGAAAAGTGTCATACTAGCCTATGCCCTGTGGGCAGTAGGTGGGCCTTTGGGCCTCCATCATATATATTTAGGAAGAGACAGTCACGCTCTGTTGTGGATGCTCACCCTGGGAGGATTTGGGTTTGGCTGGGTCAGAGAGGTCGTACGTATTCCTGCATATGTCGGCCAGGCTAATCAGGATGCAGCAAAAGAGAGAAGAACGCCTACCACCACGGTGCTTCCCCCTGTAAGCCCCTTCAGATTTGCTGGACAGGTGTGTGTTGGAATCTACTTTGGCACAGTGGCTCTGATTGGACTGAACTCCCTTAGTTTCTTCTACTTGATCGTCCTACCTTTATGTGTTGGTGCGGGGGTACATCTGGTGTCCTCTATTGGCCAGCAGACTTCTGATCTCCATAAAACATTGACAACCTGTCTCATAACTTCCCCAATATTCTATGGCAGCAGCTTATCGCCCCTCCCTATAAGCATCGCTGCCAGTGTCACTGCAGCACAGAACCGCAGAGTCAAACCTCCACGGACACCTGGGAGCACACAGGAACTAGGTGATCTCACAAATATGACAACATCTGATTTACTTCAAAGCGTTGATAACATACAAGCCTATTACGCATTCTTCTGTCTTTTATCCAGGTCCACGGCTTTACAGGCTCGGTCTAGCCTGGCTGGCCTTCTCTGCTCCACTGGGTTACTGTATTTTCCATAACACCACAGCCACACTGTACTACCTGTCTGACTGTGTTGCAGCACTGCTGGATATTTTCTGGTTCCTGCCTTGGCTCAAAAATGTGTTCGAGTACATTCTTTTAATGCCATATCGGCTCTTGTGCGTTTTTACTGGAGGGGGTTACTATGAAGACGCTTGGAAGAAAATGCTGGAAATACTGCTCAGAGAGTACACTGAGAGAGAAAAAGAGGCACTGCAGGTGAGCATGTTTATAACTCTGGAAAGTGACAAGTTAGTTTCACATGGAGGTATTTACTGTGCATCAGTCTGGACATTTTCAGAGTAAAATCATTTTTCTGGCATTGTCATGCTCTCCAAACTGTGCATCTTAATATATTTGCGTTGCAGGTGTTGTCATTGGAAGTAGAGGCCTCTCTTGAAGACATTACTCGCAGCTACAGGGGGCTGGCCAAGACATGGCATCCAGACCACAACCCCAGCAAGGATGCTGAGGCCATGTTCATGAAGATCCATGAGGCTTATGAGGTCCTTCTGCGACGGCACAAGCCTCGTCGATTCAGATAGTGGCCCTTCATTCCACACTGACTTGACTGAGTAGTAATGAGGGCACAGCGAGACTCTTGACATTGTTTTTCAGTCATTGTTTCCTATTGTTCATTGAACATAAACCGAGAGCCTGCAGAGACTCTCACAGCTTCCTGATTGGTTACTATGGCAGAGTTGGTCTCAAACAGCACTCTGCTGCCACCGTGTGGTGCTACAGATGTAATATCACCATAAACTATCTAATCACAATTTTTGGTTGTTTTGTTTTTGCTTACTTGCTTATTAAGCGCTGAATTAACACCAGTGAGTACATATTCTGTTATTTCAAAGCATGACTACTTAAATAAATATTAATTATTAATTTAATTATGTAATAATCATGTCCCGAAAGGTAGACGCCCAAAAGAGAGAGAGAGAGAGAGGAAATTGTAAAATAACCCGCCTGCCTCCCAGCAATTCCGGAAGAGGCCTTGATCATAAACAGTGTCTGAATTTTCAAATCATATTTTCCTGAATGTAGCAGGCTCTCTGGCCAGTTTGTAGCCAGTTCTTTTTTTCTCTAGAACAGATATAAACGCGCAGCAGCCACTAAACAGCCTTCTGTGGAGCCTTTTAGTCCTTACTGTGGCATACATCACATCACATTTTGCCACCTGTACCCGGAGCTGACATGCATCGATGCATTCGACAATCAGTGAATCAAGAGCTCTGTTGTACAATTATTCGGTCTGTATCCCAGCATGGGCCCGGAAGTTGTTTGGGATTCCCAGGTAAAAAAAATCCCGGAGATGCTGTCGTCGCCTGGGAAAACAAACAGCTATCCACGGAATTAAAAAGGGAAACACCGATCGGTCGCCAGGTAAGGAGGAGGATTGTGGACTTCGCCGAGGCGCTTGGTAAGACCATCCGTCGGTTTAATGTGGAAGCACGGCATGTTTTTGAGTAGTTGGTAGGGTGAATGCCATTTGCCGTGTGGTCGGGTGCCATAGCAACGGCTCATGAGAAACACTGTGTAGCCCTTAGCCAGTTTGACGTGCCCTATGTCGGATGGCCGTCGCGTTCGTATGCGGACAATTTGGACAGGGGGGGCAACTCCAGCAACAAATTGCCGTTGCGTCTCGCCACTGTCTCGCCCGTCCGCGAGCCGACCGGTGTCACAGCGGATCAAAAACCCGCCGAGCGGCTAGAACAAGTAGCCGCGCGCGCACGGAGACGCGTGATAGTTGATTTGAAAAATGTAACGCAATATGTTTTTTTAATGCACAGTCGCCCAGAAAGGTTCGCCAGGCAAAAGGGTCGGCGCTGGTGAGCGTCCCCTCTTTTTTTTTTTTTTTTTTTTTAATCGCCGTGCCCTGGTGTGACTGGCGCGTCTCCCGGCTGCATCATCAGCGCCTGTTGCTCCCCATGCGCGGCCAATGCCAGGGTATTAATTTTCCCTGCGCTTCGTTGTCTCCGCCCCCCACCCCTGCTCGCTCCCATAGTCTCCTCTGTCCATTGTTGTTGTCATCCATTTGAGCCAAAAAGGTAGAACACTGTACATCTGGGTGTTTTTTGTCTCTCTCTTTTTCCAACATGAAATTAAATAGAGCTTCACCTTAACTATGGTCACATACAATCCACATTTAACTCAGCACTGCCAGTGGTGGACATTGGTGTAGTCTCCATATCTCCTTAATGTGTACTATGGTGCTACATGTACATACAGTATAATGATATATGATAAGCCCATTGCAAGTAAACAGAGGAGAGTGACAAAATAAATAAAACCTCCATAATAAAATAATGTGATCTTTATATATTTTGTTGCGATTACATCACTAGTGTAAGGTGTTCCAGCTATTTTGTCTACCCCAGTTTTAACTCCTCCTCCGACACTCTTGGCCATTATCTTTCTATAAACGTGGAGCCTCTCATATTCATTCGCTGGCCACATTGCGGAAGAATCTACATGATACAGTAATTGCAGAGCAGAACCTTTACTAAATTGGTTCATAACAGTGAACTTATTATTACACACTTGGAACTGAAAGTGTAAAGCCATTTATTTTTGAGCTTTATTCTTGTAACATACAGCTGGTAAGTATATTTTAGATGATCAGCATCGAAAGGTATTATGTATCATTTTCATTTGACTAATATTTGGAAAATTGGATCTTCTCAAAAGGGATCATTATGACTAAAATTGGCAATCTGTTTTTAAATGTTATTACTGTAGGCATCTGGTGAGAGAATGAATGCTGATGACTGCAATGGACGCTCATATGCACAAGGTAGGTTCATGGAGAAATATACTTTACATTTAGTCTCCAGACTTAAATGTTTACTTTGATAACAGGGGCATATTTGTATTTCAGGTAATGGAGGAGAGTCATCGACGGAACAAGATTTTTATGGCGGGCTGCAGGGCCCTTCGGCAAAATCTCCAAACAGTCAGCAGTCCTCACCACACCGCTCTCTTAGTGGTCAGTCTTTATTCCTTTGGTCTCGTGGTAGCAAAGGAATAATGTATGAAAGTAAAAAAAATGTTCTCCTCACCCTCGCTCTACACAGCAAACTCCATCAAAGTGGAGCTGTGCAGCGACGATGAGTCGCCAGGTGCTCCGCGGCCAGAGAACAGAGAAGCTGTGAGGGACAAAGGCAGGAGGGATGACAGAGGGCACCCCGTGGAAGAAGGGAGCACCGAGTACGCTGCTGCTGGAAGAGACAGAGGGAGCATTCACAATGAGATGGCCAGCCCAAACGCTGCTTCGCCGGGACCAATCCGGCTGCCCAATGGGAAACTCCAGTGTGAGGTGTGCGGGATGATCTGCATCGGACCTAACGTGCTGATGGTGCACAAACGTAGCCACACAGGTGAGGGGGGACAAGCCAGCACAGCAGTGACGACTACATTTTATGGACAAAATATTACCCTGAATGTCATTAAATAAAAGGCAATACTGATGATTTACCTCTAAAATCCATCCACGTGTTCACAGGCGAGAGGCCGTTCCAGTGTAACCAGTGCGGAGCTTCCTTCACCCAGAAGGGGAACTTGTTGCGCCACATCAAGTTGCATTCGGGAGAGAAGCCTTTTAAATGTCCGGTTTGCAACTACGCGTGTCGCCGGAGAGATGCCCTGGCTGGACATCTACGCACACATGCAGGTAAATCAGTGAGCATGAAGTACAGTACACCAGTACCTAACATGATTTTTCCATAATTGTACTGTAGAAGAAAATGTGTTACCTTACAATTCTTATTTGTATCTCATAGTAATATTCCTTTCTCTCGGAACATCAAATTTCCTGCTGAGCTGTTTTCATTGTGCTTAACCCTTGCCGTCTTGATGAAAAGACTCTTGGATCTTTCCCTCTTCCTGAACTGTCTCCGTAACATCTTTGTCTCACATACATTGATCAAGGCCCGAAGAGTGACCCCTGTTGTGATATTGTCTAGCTGTCCCGAGAACAGTCACACCTTGTAGACATCCACAGATGTCGGCAAATCACTCATGACGCCTTCCCTTTTGTTCTCCAGAGAGTTCTGTATAAATCCACCTCGGCCAGGCCATTCGGGAGACTGGATCTTCATGGATTCACAGTGAATCCATGAAGATCCAGGCCATTCGGGAGACTGGATCTTCATGGATTCACTATGAATTTCTTTTCTCCACTGTCAGTGATTAAACCTCATTTGAACCAGCCACAGAATTGGACCTGAAGAGTTTTTCTTCCACAGTACCTAATCAGTTACTGAACCTAATGGATGCAATTGTTTCATAACAGCATTATTCCGTATTGTGATAAGGTATCATGTGTAAAACAACAGAAAGCACTAAAAGTGGGGATTCATTAGATCGGCCCCCTTCCGTGAAGCTCAGAGGAAATAGGCACACCAGAATGTACCGTAAAAAACACATGAGTGACATTTAACATTTTGTAAAAACAGGAAATCCTGTTCAATTTGTGAACACATATCCAAACAGGTGTTCTCACACACACACACACAGTCTTTGTACAGTAGATCTTGATGGATCTCGACGGGTCGCAGGGGTTCATTTTCGAAGAAAAGATACTTGCAAACTGTATTTCAGCGAAATTGACGTCACTCTCTCCGAAGCCTTATTACGAGGAAATGCTGCGGTGAAGGGTTCGGCCTTTTCTGTCGTCATTGGCGAGCAATATAGCAATTTTTCAGGAATTGCCAATCAATGGGGAAATCCGTTCTCTCGAACCTCGCCGATAACATTTTTTTTTGTAAAAAAAAATCCCCTCCCACAAACATATTTATTAACAACACCCCTACAGTAGTTTACACAATATTTCTCAGCAAATTACATTTGATCGACAGTACAGTGTCCAACGCCAAGGGAAATTTTCAATTCAATATTTTTTCTCTGAATTGCAGCTTCTTCTCCAACAGTGGGAAAACCTTTCAAGTGCAGCTACTGTAGTCGCAGCTACAAGCAACAAAACACACTGGAGGAACATCTGGAGCGCTGCCACAGTTACCTGAAGAGTCTGGACCACCAGACAGCAGTCATTGCACAGACAGCACAGGGTAACGCATCACACTAACAAGAAACTCACTCACTTTTATAGACAGTAAGCTTGTTGTTGCTGTAAGTTTCTAAGTTTGAGTAAGTTTGTAAATGCAAATAGATCAAATACAGCAAATTATATATATATATATATATATACTTAATGAGTGAATATGGGGCTTTGTGTTTGCAGGCGAAGAGTCAGTAAATATGGAGACAATTACGAAACCTGTGCTCCAGCCATCCAATGAAAAAATGCAGTTTGTGGATAGACTGGCTATTAGCATCACCAAACGCAAAAGGTCAATGCCACAGAAGTTTTTGGGTGAGTTATTTTCACACGACAATCCATGTTGTTCATATTTAATAAGATAATAGATAATCAATCACACATACCCATTTTTATTTAAATTATAGGATTTTAATGCTAAGCCTTTACCTTGATAAAGTACAGAAATTCTAAGAACCTGATCTTTGTCTAACATCATCAGCTCTCTTTCTGTGCAGTCGGTCAAATGTCAACTTGCCGTAACCAGTTTGGAGACACTTGGTCCGTATTCCTTGAAGAAAACAGAAGCGAACCCAGAAGCCTTTCCATCTTAATCGTTGTTTGTTACTTATATTCCCTTTCATAGCTGAAAAGCACATGCACCTTGAGCTACCTGAAGCACCTTACGAATTGTCCTCTGGCTCTGAGAAGGAGGGGGACCTCATGAGCTCTCAGCCTGCCGGGGACTCTGCTGGGTTGGCCAATTCACATCTCCGTGGCGGCAGGGGGAAAGGGGAGAACCACGAGCTGCCTACGCTATCTCAGCTCCATCCTGCCTTCCTGTCGGAGCTACGCACGGTTATGGGCTCCATCAACAGCAACGTGACTCCTCAGGGCCCCCGAGCCCATAGTGGAGGTGGGCTGGCGGCAGTGTCCTTGGGCCTGGCTGGGCGGGAGGCGGGCGAAGGCCGCGATGAACAGCGCTCAGCCCACAGCCACACCACCTCTCCCAATGGCTGCCCCGACTCTACAGACACAGAGAGCACAGCAGAAGAGCAGAGCACAAGGGCTACAGCCCCGACAATTACCTCCAACAGCCACCACCTCCACTACCAAACCCCAGCGCTGCCCCGCAGCCTACCGACTTCCAGCCCCAGGCAGGCCAAAGACTTGGACCCAGAGTGGGAGAGAGCATGTCCTGTGCCACCCACCATAGCAAAGAGAGGCCCTGTCTCACCCCTTTCTTCCAGGGAGACTGTGCAGGTGTTAGACAGGGATGGCCGGCCCGTGCCCTCCTTCCACTGCCAGCACTGTCGCATCCTTTTCCTGGACCACGTCACGTTCACCATCCACATGGGTTGTCACGGCTTCCGTCAACCCTTCGAGTGCAACATCTGCGGCCACCGCAGCCAGGACCGCTACGAGTTCTCGTCTCACATCAGCCGCGGGGAGCATCAGGTGGGCTGAGGAGACGGGGACGCTGGTCTAGACGGGGAGAGGTGACTGCTGCTCTCTAAAGTTGTAGGCTCGCGTTTGTTCTGCACCAGATCAGTTGCTTTAAATCCCCTAGTGTAGGTAAAAAGGAATCGTGGTTTCACCGTGAGAATATTTATTAAAACTAAAGCGAGTGAAACATTTTTCACCGCACCATTTTAAAAGTTTAGTGGAGGCCAATTACATTGTATGATTGATTGCACTCCCATATCAAATCACCTGGCGAAACTATTGGTTTTGCCTCAAAAGTGCCTTCTTCGTGGATTTCCTCTTGACTAAAGAAAAAAAACGGAGCGGAACTGGTGACTAGCCATCTTTTGTGATTAAGTTAGCACTTTGGAGAGGTTGTGCACAAGCAGGTAAGGAATTCTATTTGGTATGCTTAGTGTGCACTGAGCTTTGTTTTTGCGGTTGAGGAGGGTGTCATGGTGTCAGGTAAGCTTATTATGCACTGAGAGCTTTGTACCTCTGGGTTTGGGAGGAGCTTTTGTCGCAGACGAAGCACAGAAATGGATTGCCTTAACTCCTACAGTAAATACGATGCTGTAGGAATATATTGTTTACAGCAAGTGTGTGAAATCACCTCAGAAGAGAGAATATTTGCAGCTGCACAGTGAGACTATCAGGACAAAGCGAAAAACCACGAGGGAAATGAACTTTATAACATTCGGGGTCTTCGGGGCCTCAGATGTTTAATAGACTTTTGGATTTTAAAGTGAGCCTTAGAATACTGGTGCAGATCAGACCACGAGTCATGTAGTGTACAGTAAGAGCCTGAGGTGCTACGCCTATACAGGATTGCACTTTTTGGGGTCCCTGCTTATATATGAACATCTTTGCCGGAGCACTTGATGGCTTTACCATTTTTGTTTTCTGTGATTGTTCTACTGCACTGATGAATCGCATAATACTCAAAATAACTGACCATCTAATTTGCAACACCGGTGTATTTTTAAAACAAACGGAGCCAGCCATCTACAGAAAGCGCCGCACTGGTTCTGCTGTCTACACTCAAGTTTGCTGCAATGTGTGACTGAGAATTAAATATCAGTTCAACTGAAACAATTACGTTGGGGTTTTTTGGCACTCAGCAGTGGATGCTGAGATTTTGAACAATTTGCATAATATCAGTAAATTAACAAATTAACTACTTAAAAATCAATGAAGGAATCAATTCAAACCCGTTCAGTTGTCACTTGTGATTATCTATTTAGTGTTGTTTGTTTCAGCCTTGGTGTATTTAATCAGCTATATTCCAAATCTTATCCAGCATATTCCTCAAGTCCATGAAATGTTACCTCCTGCTTCTTTATAGCACCCAAATACCTTATTGCTACAGTATGGTGAGTTATCTGATAATGTTAATATTGGGAACACGAATGAGACCAAACTCAGTATTCTTACTTGTTATTGTGGGTTTGCTGCTTCATAGTTTAAATTAATTTTCCTTTGATCGCAAGCAGAAATATACTTGAAACTGTTTGAGAAAAAAAGTAATGGAAAAATGCACTTGGTTTGATAAGTAGAGAAATGTGTGTGAATGGAATATAGCATGTGTGCTTGTCATTTTCTGCTTTTTTCCCTGGATTGTGAATTATTTTTGAAACGTGAAGTAATTTCAAGAAGTGAAATGAGGCATGGGTTTTTGTCTCCTTGTGTGAACTTCTTAATGTTATATGATATTTTGTGAAAGATGTAACATGACAAAACACTTTACCTCAAAGTTAAAGATGTACAACTGCCTCATTATTTCAACAAGTCATGTTGCTTTCCAAGATGTTCTTGCAGTTACAAATGCGTGCCCCTCGATATTCTCAAAACTTTTTACTGTCAATAAAGTTGAGTTTATTGTAATAGTGATTTTCTCTACTTTAACTATGATGGCATTCACATATTTGTGCTTATTTTTTCATAATACATCAAGAGTTTCTCACTGTCTTCTATGTTAAAATACAAAAAACGAACTGACTGGATATTTAAAGGATATTTAAGTATTTATTTCACAAAGATAACAAATTTTAAATTCTACATCCTACAAGCTTTGCAGGGACTCACCAGACATTGCTTACTACTTACTACTACTATTACAAAAAAATAATAATATTTATTTATCCAACTGCATCATCAATCAATGTTAGGTTTTAGGATATAAATAATTGGTGCTTGTAATGTGTACGGTATATCTAGTTAATCAGAGAAAGGTATATGTTGTATATTACATTTTGATTTTCCTTCTTTTCCTCTCATTGTTTTTTAATGTTTACATCTTAAATCAATAATTACAAATCATTAAATTTGATTTGATTTTAGTTTCACAGAAAACACTGTTTGCACATATTGTATATGCGTAAAAGAAAACGTAAAAGAAAACATAAAGTGTCACTGAAATGTATCTAAGGTAGCGTTTAATATTTTTGTTAGATAGTATTTAAATGTTCAGCCTTCGCAGATTTGGGAAAGCACCGTTTCTTCCAGGATACACATCTGAAAATAAGTGTTAACAATAAATAAGGTTAAACATAGACTGCCTCTATATTCACGTGACATTTTGGCCTTTGTAACAGACTTATGTCTGCTTCAAGTCGGCTTTGACCTTTTTGTTCCCTCTGAAGTGGAAAATCTATTTCGGCTGCTCCTACATACTCATTCCATGTGTAACTCAAAAAGTACATAAGAAATGTCACCTCTACGGAAAACGACAACATTCAGAAAAACAAACAATCACAATGTGTAAAAGCCACTTCTACACACAGTGTTCTTACTGACAACACACACGTTACAAGGTGCAGCAGACCTGATGTACGCATCACCACCCTGATGGAGAAAGCCTGGTGTACTGAAGGAGGGTTCTAAGATGTGTTTCAATGTTCTAACCCTTGACTACGTGTGCAATTCAAACCACTTCTCCAACCGTCACTAGATTGAAATAGAAAAAAAAAAAAAAAAAAAACAGCTCACGAAAATACCACATTAACGTCCCCACCCAATTCACCACTTCACTTTGGGGTTACCATTTTCAGTCTGGCTGTCGCTGCCTTTAAAAAAGGGTTTACGTTTTCAGAAGATGAAAGAAGTATTAAATCATTAAAGCTAGTTTGAGCATTTGGCATGACAGAAGAAACATGCATATTTGTGGTATAGGGTATCCAGCTTTTACAATTCAAAGAAAATGTTCTGCTCGCAAAACCCTGTGAGTGAATATACAGAGATTAAGATGTGGATTTTATGTTACAAAGAATGGCCTACTCTCTTCAACTATCAGCAGGCGCTTTCCTCTGATTGATTCTCTAAATTGTTCTCTTTTGCATGTTTTACTTACAACTGACTGTTTGCTAAGCAGTTCTTTTTAAAGCATTTATATTCTGAATGTAGCCAGATGTTTCTGTTTATTTCTGCATCCTTTGAACTCATCATATGTGCAATGTGCTGAATATATATGGGTTTTTGGCTGCTTGTCGGATAAAACTTTAAAAAAAATATCCGAATATGTCAACCCAGGCTCTTGAAAATTATGAGCTTTTTTTCACTATTTTCTAACATTTTGAAGACTAATCAATCAATTGATTAAGCAAAGAAAAATATAGATGATTAATCAATTGTGAAAATAATTTTTGTTTGTTACCATAAATTACAGTCTCAGCGTAGTGTAATTAATTTCAAACGGGTGGCTGCTTAAGAGGTTACACAAGTAAAAACAATAAATAAAAGATGTGTTTTGGAAAGAAGTTGGTTATCGTACATTGTTTGATTTGTAATGAATGGGTTTACAGCAGAGATCTTCAACAGGGAGTGCACAGTTACGGCAGGGGGTCCCAGAAATAATTTGAGAAATGTATATCCAAAAATGTATGTCCAAAAATACACATTAACATGAATACAACTTATATAACAAAGAAAATATAAATATTGATTTATAAAATATGATCTTTAAATATATGAATCTGTCAACAATTACTATTTTTAAAGGCTCGTTCACTTAGATGCACTGTGACATCAGGTGTCCTTTCTGTTCCACAACCAACACACGACAGGATGAATTCCGTTGTACTCACATGCGGTTTGTTGTCCGTCTTCCTCGGAGGTCTGCGACTCAACGTCACCGGTCTCACCGATGTCGCCACACGGTGGCAGCATCCACCATCATGTCCCTTAGGACAAACTGTTGATTCTGAAGCTCAACTCAACTCAACTCAGCAGGCAAAGCTGATGCAGCAGAGAGCCATAGACGTGAACGTGAACAAACATGGTCAACAAATACTAGTTTAAGAACTTGTAATGTCTCCTCCTCCTTCTTCTTCTTCTTCTCCTCCTCCTGCTTCTTCTTCGTCTCCTCCAGCTCGTAGCTCCAGCTTCGTTTCTTCTTCTCTTATAATAATACAACACTGCGTTGCAGCCACCAACTGGTAAGCAGAGAGGCTGATGATATCCAAGAAGATATGTCTTTCGCTTATTTTTTCCTCCGGTTCTCTAACGTTAACCATGTTTTGGTCATTAATATCAGTATTATAGCGAACAGCCAACGTTAGAGTTAACGCTAGTACACCAGGCTGCTAGCTAACTTCAAACCAAGCATCATTCCTGACTAAAGGATAACTGTTCGCTAAAAAAAAAGATAGCAATGTATCTTCCGTTGTAGCATACTCGCAGCAGTTGAACAGGTGGGTTGTTATCGCGCTTTTCCAGAAGTTTGAATAAGCCGTCTTGAGGTTTGTAATTCTACACTCTTTCCACTAGATGGCTGACGTTCATAATGTCCCACTTGTTGATTTGCACTGGTCGGTGATGATGCTCCTGGGTCATAGTGATGGTGCTCCTGGGTCATAGTGATGAAGCTCCTGGGTCATAGTGATGATGATCCTGGGTCATCAGTGATGATGTACCTGGGTCATAGTGATGATGTACCTGGGTCATAGTGATGATGATCCTGGGTCATCAGTGATGGTTCTCCTGGGTCATAGTGATGATGCTCCTGGGTCATAGTGATGATGCTCCTCCTGGGTCATAGTGATGATGCTCCTCCTGGGTCATAGTGATGATGGTGCTCCTGGGTCATAGTGATGATGCTCCTGGGTCATAGTGATGGTGCTCCTGGGTCATAGTGATGGTGCTCCTGGGTCATAGTGATGATGCTCCTGGGTCATAGTGATGATGCTCCTGGGTCATAGTGATGGTGCTCCTGGGTCATAGTGATGGTGCTCCTGGGTCATAGTGATGATGCTCCTGGGTCATAGTGATGGTGCTCCTGGGTCATAGTGATGGTGCTCCTGGGTCATAGTGTGATGAAGGTCCTGGGTCATAGTGATGGTCCTGGGTCATAGTGATGGTGCTCCTGGGTCATAGTGATGATGCTCCTGGGTCATAGTGATGATGCTCCTGGGTCATAGTGATGGTGCTCCTGGGTCATAGTGATGGTGCTCCTGGGTCATAGTGATGGTGCTCCTGGGTCATAGTGATGATGCTCCTGGGTTATAGTGATGATGCTCCTGGGTCATAGTGATTATGCACCTGGGTCATAGTGATGATGGTCCTGGGTCATAGTGATGATGGTCCTGGGTCATAGTGATGATGGTCCTGGGTCATAGTGATGGTGCACCTGGGTCATAGTGATGATGCACCTGGGTCATAGTGATGGTGCTCCTGGGTCATAGTGATGATGCTCCTGGGTCATAGTGATGATGCTCATGGGTCATAGTGATGATGCTCCTGTGTCATAGTGATGATGCTCCTGTGTCATAGTGATGATGCTCCTGTGTCATAGTGATGAGCTCCTGGGTAATAGTGATGGTGCTCCTGGGTAATCAGTGAGGATGCACCTGGGTCATAGTGATGGTGCTCCTGGGTCGGTAATGATGCTCATGGGTCATCAGTGATGATGCACCTGGGTCATAGTGATGGTGCTCCTGGGTCATAGTGATGGTGCACCTGGGTCATAGTGATGATGCTCCTGGGTCATAGTGATGATGCACCTGGGTCATCAGTGATGATGCACCTGGGTCATAGTGATGATGCTCATGGGTCATAGTGATGATGCACCTGGGTCATCAGTGATGATGCACCTGGGTCATAGTGATGATGCTCCTGGGTCATAGTGATGATGCTCCTGGGTCATAGTGATGATGCACCTGGGTCATCAGTGATGATGCACCTGGGTCATAGTGATGATGCACCTGGGTCATAGTGATGGTGGTCCTGGGTCTTTGTGATTTGGAAAATGGACATTTAGGCCCATATGTAGATTGTGTTCAACAGTCATATTAATATCTTTTATAAAACTTAAAATGTACTCATTTTGAAATCATGGACTACAACGTTCTGTGATGAAAGCCATAATTAATCAACAGTTAGAATAAGACACAGTCAGAAGACACAGGTCGAATGTCCCCAGGGGGGTAACTATCTAATATCCTTATCATTTCTTCTCCAGGGTGTCAGGGGAGCATTTCAGATGCAATACAATGTTGAAGATGAAGACAAATAAGACAAGTCCACTATAAACAAGGAAGAGGGCTCTTAAAGAAATCCCAAGACCTGTGGTGCATTACACAGGTGAGCGTTCCCTAAGCTTTATACCTGGCTAATGTGCGGACAACGTTTACAGTGTGTATTCACTTGACTTACTCCGTCCCACTTCCCACAGTCCTTCACAGGCCACCTCATCCAAGCTATGTTCCAAAATCAAGCTGAAATCCAACCAACTTGTCTATATCCCAGAGGATCCTCAAAGGAACTACTCTGGCTGCTCGATAAATGTGTAACCTTAACTCGAAATTAATACAATTGTTCTATCAAGCCAACACACCCATTTGTCTTTCAGATGATCCACGTGCCAGAAAAGTTTATGAGTAGCAGCCAAGCAAAACAAAAATGTCTCTCAACATGCTTGCACTTCAGTCAAGCTGCTCACTGCAGCTGGACCCCAATTTGCACGTGATATTAATTATTGATTTATTGTGCCATTTCAATTACAGAAAGAATGTGTTTATATTTTCCGCAGCAGAGTGTCAACCAAGGACACATTCAGGTGAACTCAGGGTGCAAATAATCTTTCAGTAGTCTTTTTTTTACAAGGCACTGTTGATGGTTCAGTGTCCTTTTAGCATTTGTTGATAGATGTAACATCCCAAATGGTGACCTTTACAGAGCAAATCTTCTTAAATGTAACTTTGCACTTTGGACATCGCCCATGTCAAGAACATTTAATATCACTTAATTAAAAATATTTGTACATCAAATTGCAGCACTTCTGCTGTGTAGCTCATCCAGCTCATGTATTACACTCACATTATATTCATTTAGGGGACCAGATGCAACTTTTATGGTGCAAAATCTACTGAAAGCCTTCTGGCACAGTTTGTAGGACAGCTCTGACTCTGGAAGCGATTAGCCCTCAAAGCTTGGGTGAGTATATTGCAGAGAGACAAGGGCGGATGGGAGCAGTATCGTGTGTGAGTGGGACATGAAGGAAAGAACTTGTGTGTGTTTTGAGAACCGGAGATTGGGGCGGTTCTGTTTTGTGACCAGTTCTCAGTATGCATGTAGATTGGAAGATGTGTGGCTCCTGTGGTTGGCTGTCCCCTGTGTCACTGCCTTTTAAAAAACAGTCGCCAAGAAATGTCTTCTTTACAGGCTTTGGCTGCCAGATGCTGGGAATAACGGATAGGACTACAGAAGGAAAAATGGAGAGGTGTGTGCAGCCAGCCACACATGCATATTAGGATGCACACGTGCACATTTGTTGCAGTAAGGCGTGAATAATTCATCTTAAAGTCGCACACACGCTCACTGTGACCCACAGGGGAAGTATTAGGCCTAGTAAGTCATGTCACACAAAGTTGCAATGGGTGAGCATATTGTGTGGGCATGCTTACCGCTTCCAGAGGTGCCACATTTTGTGGATGTGTGCAGGCCGCGTTAAGAGGGAATAGTTGTGTGTGTGTGTCTGTGCAGCAGTGAACCAACACATGGGGCGCCAGTGTGTGAATATGATAGTGTGTCTGCGAGCGGGATAGCCAGTGACACAGGAATGTGTCATAGTTCCTGCAAGCCACTCAGCTCCTTAACTGCAGCAAATAAACATTCCTCTACTGCTGTGTCAGTACTGAGCCCTCGCCCACTATCGCTGTAAAACACAGCTTGTAATTAAAACCAAAAACTGAGCATTTCTCCTTTTGTTTTCAACAGTATTACTAGATTAGATGTAATGGCCCCATGCCTTCAGACATTTCTCGAAACTGTTTATTGACTCAGAGATGGCATGTTGTGGTCTAAATGATATCAAGGTGGACCAACTGAATATAAAACCATCAGAGTCACATCTATTGCTTCGGTGCAGATACAGTAATTCTGGCCTGCTGTGGTTAATCATATTTTGCTGTGTAGCACAACTGATCCCACGTCCAGGCAAGGAACACATTAACATAGTATGATACGAAACCATCCTACATTTTGACAGTTTTAAGATACACCTGGATGAATAGAAGTGTTAACATTCAATATAGCCAGTCACATATTGCTGTAATTTATTACTGGCAGGTCTGATTTGAATAAGTGCAGGCTTCCTACGTGCTGACAGTTGAAATAATGTGCAGGCTTATGTTGTGTCACAGAAATTCCATCACACTTTCTGCTCATATTTTGCCTGGATGTCGGAGCTGAAGCTCTGCTGTGCTGTACCCATACATTGTCAAATGTCTGTAAACATATTCTACTGTTGGGTGTCCTTGCCCAACATCTTTCCCTGTAATTGCAGCTCTGTTTACAGGAGGACTAACAGTGTTTGCTAGCATATGATCTCCCTCAGAATATACAGTGGTTTAGTCATATTGTGACGCACAGTTTTCCACCTAAAACACTTAATCCGTGTGGAACTGATTTTGACATGTCACTTTATCTGTTTGTTGTCTCGTCTCGCCAGGTTTACCATTCACAGATGTGTGATTTGGGATTTTAATCTTTTCTTGTTGAATAACTATTGCCTTTGCATTCCAGGGTTTTTCTCCAATGGTACTTTAAACTGGCCATTCAGTGTTTGCAATACCACTTTATTTTTTTTATTATTATTTTTAGCTATTCAGAGGTGATGTTTCATGGTAAAGAGGTGTTTAACTCAGCAGTCTAGATGTTAAGAAAAAGTATTTTAATATCAACAAAAAATGGGCCAACAGAGGGTCAAGCTGTGTAAGTGCAGCGGGTCGGGAGTGTCGATAACTCCAAATATATTATCAGCCCATGCCACTTCACTCATGCCTACATGCATTCACACACAGGAGGCTCCTGCTCATGACATCTTTATACACATGTGAAGAGTGCTGGCATGTCACAAAGGCACACACGCACAAACACCACAAAGTTATATCCCTCCCACCTTAACTGCAGGGCTCGCTCTCCATCTCGCTCCACAGGGGCACAGAGCCTGACCACAGACATCATACTGATTGCTCACTATGGTCGAGTGGTCTGTCCACATTCCCACCCTGATTCACTATGTGCAGAAAACCCAACAACGGAAAACAGTGGTTTTAGAGTGTCTGGAGGTTTGCGCTGTGTCTCTCCTAAATCTATCCTCCTCTCATCCCCTTCGCCTGCCCTGCTGCATACTCCAGGAACATGGGAACAGCGGAGGGCAGACCCAAACTGATATGTGTGGAATGTTTTGGACTTGTAGTGAGAGGATAAAAAAAAAAAAAAGCGTGGACACTTATGCATGCTGGGATGAATGTAACCTTCCCTCTTTTCCTGCGTGTGACAGGTTGTGGCAGGCCGGTAGATGATGAAGTGATGGAGATGTTAGGAGGCCACGGCCATTGTGATGCTGGGTGGCTGTTACTCTGGAACTGCCATCTGCCGAAAAGGTCAGTTGCTAGGGGACGATTCTCCTGGACTGTGTCTGCCTCCCAGCTGCCATCCACACACCCACACACTGGCTTGAGTATGCACGCAAACTCACACACATTTACACGCTCTTTTCATTCTTTCCTAGAAATCGGATTTGAATTTGTGTAAATCTGACCCAATGTATTGACCGCTACTAATCCGCTCTGTAGTTTTCTGTAACTTAATGTGAGCTTGGGTTGATTATAATTCTTTATGTGATGTGTGGGTGATGAGGCTGTAAATGCATATCTTATTACATAACAGCCCCTGCGGTCACTAAAAGGCACCAAACAAATGAGGGTGTTCCCGTCATAACAATGCCCTAATTAATTGGAAGTTGGCCCGCAATCGAATGCAAGGATTACAATGCGAGGTTAAGGCAGCACGAAATAAAATCGGTATTGTGTGCCAGATCCAAGCCACACAGTGAGCAGCCTATCATTCACTGCGGTGACCCAAACCCAATTCTAAATTCCTTATCATACGCCCTTCATATTAAAGCCAACTCCACCCAACGGGCAAACATTTTTCCGCAATTTAGCAGGAATTTTAATATGAAGCTGCTGTGCCATCATTATGCCGTATCATCTTCTCTGCATGTTCGGTGGTGATTGACCTGATTATTGTAAGGAGCACAATGTGGAAAGTGAAAACCGTTTCCTTTCTCATGCTTAAACACTATTTTTTCCATTTCTTTTTGTGTGACACTCGCTCTCAGGTCAAAGGCAGGAAGTGTGGCTCCCTTTCTTAGTTTCCTGTTACTTAACTGCGTATCCCTGTCATGTTGCCACTGAAGTTAAGGGTCCTATAAAGACAGCATCAGAAAGCATTTTGCTGATAAAATGGGGGAAAAAATTATTTATCCTGATAGGAAATGGACCATGTAACAATTAGTAAGCCCCAGTTCTAATGTCATATTTTTTTAGATGACTATTTAGTAAAATAAATAAATAAATAATGTACAAACAATGCCACAACCAGGTGTCAATGTGTTATTATCTGAAGATAATGGCAATACATTAACTGGTGGGATTTTGTGCCATTTTAATCCATGCTGTCACACTTTACTGCTCTCCTTCCCCTTTTGCCCTCCTCACTCCCTCACCTCCAGCCCGCACTTCTCCGCCAGGCTTCCAGAGACAGTGACTTTTGTGTAGTGAAGCTGTTGTTTTTGTTTTTGCCCTTCTCACCATGGCTGCCTGCTCGCCGCCTGGCAGCCCCGTGTGTCAAAGGTGGCTGCAGCAGAACAGACTGTGGGAACAGCCGGTTAGCCTCCCCTGGTCCCCTGCTCCCCAACCAGAGGGGCAGCCATCAATCCAGCACTCCCCCTGCACACACAAAATGCCCAACCAAACACACACTCACACAATAAGCCTACAACGCTCACACCCTCTCCCAATAATCCTCGGAAGCAATTTCATCTCGACTCGGGTGGCGGCCCATTGTCGCCAGCTCCTTCAATCTTTCCTTATTAACTCTCGCTTTGTCCCGCATCCGAGCTTCTGGACTCATCTCTCCTACATTCCGATCGGTGCTGCTCCCAGCACTCCCAGGCAACCTCCATTCGCTAATCCCACTGCCTCCCCCACCAGCTGCCCCACCCCAAGGAACTCTTACTGCTTTTTTTTTCTCTCCAACCTGCCGATCACCTACTTACAGAGTAAGGTAGGGGCATTAACTCCATGGGCTTTTTGAAGGCAGGGTGCGAAGGCGGGGTGGGTGAAGGAGGAGGCGGCCACAAAGTGACTCCAGCCCAGACAATTAGAACAATGAGCAGCGCCTGTAGGGGGCTAACTCGCTGCGTCACGCCTGGACGGTGGGGTATTTTGTCAGTTTAATGAATTGTCCGTCAGGCCAGGGCCACATCGCAGGCTGCGCAGGGAGAGGCCAGCAGGGACCCAGACACTAAGTCGGTATTTATTACACTGCCTTTGTCACTAATTGAGCTAATTATCACTGACTCCTCAGCACTCCCACAGGCAGCACCCCCTCTACTCGCTCTCTACCAACTCTCCCACCTCACTCTCACGCCTGGGATTTGAACTCTGCCTTCCCTCTTCTTTTATAAATCTGTCTGCCACTCTCTGTTTCTTTTGTTTCTTTCTGCACGTCCACGATTGCAATTCTCTCTCAAGCCAGGATTGTATCGTTTTCACATTCGTGAGCTTTTGCTTTCCCTTGACTTTTTCTCTATTTTCACATTTTCACAATCCAAATGTTCATCCAGTCATACAAGGCAGAATATGTATTAAGTTTTAAAGATGTATTACCCTGCGATAATATACATTTTTATGTCATCTTTCTGTTTTGGAAGACTGTTCATCCTTAATTTGCAGAATTTTGATCCAGTTTAAACATTTACACTGTCTATTAGATGCTAAAATTTCAGTTGATTTATTACTTACCATCTTTGTGATCCCTCATTTTACCCTGTCACATCAAGAGTGTAACTCACAAAATGTCTCATCCTGACCCCATGCTTAGTGCTACGTCACCTGGTCTACCCTTACAGCTACAACTTTGTTGTTCTGTTATTAGTGTTGGTAGCCTTACTATGCGCTATCTGCATGACCGTGGCTACTCCTGTGCTGTGGTGGGCTAAGTAGAGGGTGTAAAGCTTTCCAAACCCCTGTGGTTAGTCCGCTTGCCAGGGCTGGGGGAGACTCTAGGTTTTCATTATTTTGTCATGCTATTTCTTTATTTATTTCCAACATTAAGAAAGAGAAGCAAACATTGAATGCAGTAAAGTCCTATACTGTATAATATAAGGTATGTGGCTGGATAAGCTGGGGCAGTGTCTTGTGGTTGGGAGCACAGATGCAGGGATGTTTTGTGAGCCGGAGAAAGAGGCTTCTTTGGTCGTGGTAATAGGATTAAGCAAAGGACACCCAGGGACAGGCTTATATGTTCACTTGGTTGGTTGTCAAAACTATCTCAAACACAGACTACAACTGACATAATAGCATCTTTTGACACATTCAGGAGGGCAACTTAATTGAAAATATAGACTTTATTGTTCTATACAATACAAAACCAACTGGAGCCTAAATCTTTTGATTAAAATCTAAAAAAAAAAAAAGAAGTATTTTCTTACATCGCTCTATAACAGTATAAAAATCCTCAAATAAATATTTTTTATTTACACTAATAAAAATGGTAAATATTCAGTGCATGAACACAAGTCTTTTTTCTTTTCTTTTCTTTTTGTTTTTACAGGAAACTAGCAAAGACATGATAATGTTTCTAGTAAGAGTCGGCTTTGTGTCAGCTACATTACACCAAATAGAAAAAGGCATAAGAGCAAAACATCTCCTGATTTGACAATGATGATGGCATATTCTCCAGCCACAGACAGATACATGAATAATTCAGAAAACTTACAAATTCATTATAAATATATTCATATACTTTTATATTTACAGCATTTTGGTTCTTATAGCTGATATACAGAAAGATCCATTTTGCAGAGGCTGTTTTCATCAAAATAAAACGTGTATCTGCTTTTTACTGCCTAGCTTGAAGTCATACACATACGCCTTAAAACCAGGACCGCATTAACGCTACACTCATATATAAACAGGAATTTAGCATTTTGGTTTTGTTGTTACTTTAATCTCATCTCAAAATGCCATTAGTTTAAATTTTGTGAGCATTGTGAGATTCTGCCGGTCACATTTCATTCCTTTTTTTACATTTTTTTTTTAAATAATGACCCCTCAGATCTAGTCTATCCATGATATTCAGTGTCTTTATAATACATTCAAATTACATTTCCTCTCTACGATTTGTTCAGTCAGTTTCTATTCTCCTACGATCACCGGACCTTGTTGTGTAAAATTAAGACCATCCTATGGTAATTCAGAGTGACGAATCAGAATTAAGGTGTATTCAACTCCAGAGAAATCTAAATAAAAAAGGGCAAATGCGATGAGGAAATTATAAGTGGTTGGACTGCATCCAGGGCCTTTGTACACAAGTCGGGAACAGACAGCCCATACCTGGAGATAAAGTTCACACAGTTTGATGTGAGAGACGCCAAACTTCGGCAAAACAAAACAAACTTCTTTTTTCTTTTTCTTTTTAAATAAATCCCCTTTGTTAAAAGGTCTTCACCAGTTTATGAGAGCACATGTTTGTGGCTCTCTGGCCACAGAAACATCTGTGAAACATTGTGTCCAGTCTCTCTGCCCTCTGTGGGGGAGAAGAAAGCTCTAGTAGTACCTGGTTACAGCAATCGATTCATCACTACATAATTTCTATTTATCCACAGTGTAAACACTCGAGGGATGTGGATGATTTCCATTCTACATGGATGGTTGTAGTGATCAAATACCCTCTAATACTGTGAAGCATCAAAGGTAAGGAGCAAGCACATATACTCCCTCTATACCCTGTTCATAGATTTGTGCTTTTCACCATCTCCCTCTTTCAAAAACACACTTTTTTTTGTGCCAGAGAGTTCCCTGTATCAGTTTACCCGCTTTGAAGCTTTGCAGCTTCTACGTTCTACCCAACGTCTCAAACCACCTGTGTGCTAGTGGCTTTCTTAACCAGTTACCTGTTTTGCTAATATGTTCTCCTTTACATTTCAAATATGACTAAATATTCACCCATGATCATAGACATTGGTGTGTTGTCCGTGTACTGGTGCAGTTCAAGCAGCTGACGTGACAGCACCAGTGGAAGGTGCAGTGGCAACGTTCAGTCACGGTCTCAGTTCGGGTCTTGAACCCACGTCCACAGCAGAGCAGCTCGCATCCATCCAGGCCCGGAGAAGAGCTGTTGCATGTTCTTTCAGAAGTTCCCAACGTGCCACTTTTGCCATTGTAGGAACAGAAGTTTGGTGATTTCTCAAAATAGACCAGGTCCATGGCGGAGGGGGGCTTGTGCGCTGGGTTTTCGGGCTCCAGGTGTCGGGGGTCGGCTCGGTGAGAGGCCCGGTTGCTTCCCTTGTTGGCATAAACAACTCTGGATGCCCCATCAAACCGGTCCTTAAGGAAGTCTCCCACTGTGCGGAAGCTGGGCAGGCGCATCCAACAGGTACTCACAGTGCAGGAGCCCGACATGCCATGGCACTTACACTCCTGACGCATCTCTGATGACACAGTCTGCAGAGAGGAAGACCAAAGGTTATTGATACGATCTAACCAAGTGGGAAGCACAAATACATTTTGAGCTTATCAGAATTCCATCAGTGCATTCTGGCAATTCTTACCATTCTACCGGCCTCGTTATTGTGTAGGTTGGTGAGGTAGCGCAGATCTCTGCCCCTCTCGTTGGAGTCCACAAACTCCCGGCTGAACATCCGGCCAAAGTCTACATTGTCGCTGCAGCCCCCCCAGTGCCAGTCTGGCCCTCCAGGCCCTCTGCGGCGGTAATCGCATGTGCACGACTCAATGGCCCCTTCTGAGCAGGAGCGGGCCACAGCATGGGTCACCCCTGCGCTGGTAATGGCAAATACAAATGCTGTTTCTCGGCAACCTGAAGAAACGACATCAAAACTTCCCATCAGAACCAATTCCAGCGTTTTAGGCCTCGCTCTGCCAAGTTTTTACCCAGAATGCGAAAATATTTAGAGACAAAGCCTTTTAAACACGTACAAGAGATTCCATTACATCCTGGCCAAAACTGTCCAAATAATGCCTGGTGAAAAAAAAAAAAGACAAGAGAGGCTTACCGCGATTGACAATTTTCCCAAAAACTGCTGGGCTGTGGGTGGTCGGGCAGTTCCAGCGGCGGTTGCGGAACTGCCACTTGCACTCCTTTTGGGCAGTGTGTAGCCCAGCGGCGATGGCATGCAAGATGCCAGGATTCTGCCGTATCAGCCGGCGTTGGCGACGACTCAGTAGGGCCAGGCTCGGGTCCAGGACCAACTGCACGTTCTTGGAATTGGTGAGGAGGTTGGATGAGGAGGCCACATTGACAATACCCCTGGCACAACACAAAGACAAAGCAAATCAGAGTCAAGGGGCTGGCAGTTTATTCACGAAGCCCCTTCTGTGACCCTCTAAAGTCTTAAACTGATGTGTCTTGGCAGCTCCTGAGTGTTGTGCCTTGTTAAAATTACAGTTTTCTTTATGTAAAACGCAAGTGCGTTGCTCTGCTTCAAGACAATGAGATGGTGGAATACAGGTTTGGATCAGAACCAGATATAATGATGTGTCACATCCTAGAAATTGTGACCAGATTCTGTTTTTTTTGTCACATGATAAGCCAAACGCTGGAGAGAAGTGGGCTACACTTTTAGATCAGATCGTCCAATGATGTGAGATCATCCTTTCAAAATGCCCTACAACACCAAACTTTAGGCCTTTAGGTTTGCTGTAAATGTAACCCCCCCCCCCAAAAGATGCACATTCTGTATAGACTCTGTTTACATTACTTTGTTTTATCCTATTAATAACTCCATGTGATATCAGAATATTCTGTATGTATACAAATTTCAGATTTTGTTGGAGTTTCAGAAGATGTCAGGCTGCTATATAATTTCCCATTTAATCTGCTGGTAATATCTGCTAGAAAGTTATTCATCCTCATGTAGTGCAGTCAGCTGGCTGTGTTGAGCATCATCATCCGGAGACGTTTGGGCCTGTTAGAGGGCTGACCCAGACGGTCGTGTGGTGAGGCCTGGGAACATTAACAATAATGTCGTCTTTTTGGACGCTTTCTTCATTCCAACAAATCTGTGGTGCGTTTTTCTTCCCCTCCTAGACGTTTTCTTTTTCAGCTGACATTCGAAATATTTGAAAACGCCTGACGTTGTGCGCGAATACAACACTGTCCATCTAATGACGCCAAAAAACGACCAAATATTTCGTTAAATCGTTGCCCTAACAAACCCAACCCACAGTTTAGATAGTTTTAAACAAAAGCAAGGCAATATGCCGCACTGACGCGCAACATGGTTGTTTTTTTTCCTGTGGAACGCAGTGGAATTGGCAGGAGTCGTTTTAGGAAGTCGAATTTAGAATGAATTAAATAACACGGCCATGGGCAAGACCTCGTATGGGATTCATTTTCAGCTATTAAATAACTCCATGTTCAATTTATCCCACATTGGACTGAAACAAGTTGTCTCGTGTTCAAACCGCAATGTCCAAATGACAGGGAGCAGCGAGAAAGAGAGAGTCAATTAAATCGATCCAACCTGTAATTAGGCCGATTACAAATGTATTTATTTTATTGTTAAAAAGCCTGCTGGCTAATTCCACAGAAATGGCAATATATTAAAAGGGAAAACCCCACAAGCTTTAATATCATGGGATTTTTTTTTTGTTCAAAGGCTGAACAGGAGTTGTGAACGGTGCCAAAACTAACACATTATTTGGAGCGCGCATGCAGCTGCCCAATAAAACACCGTTCACACAGTAGCGCGGGCGCTTCCCCGCGCGCACCGCCGCTTACAATAACGTTTCCACTCGTATGGATGCTGAATGGTGAATGCATGCACAGTATCTGGGGAACTCACCACCACCGGCCGCTGTTGTTGACGGCCCCCGTGCCTGAGAGCGAAGACACCAGCAGGATGCAGGCGGCTTTCACCCCTAGCAGCAGCGCCAGACTCCTCATCGTTCCTTCAGGTCAAAGACGAGGAGGAGGATGTCAAATGGATTTAATTGTCGTTGCAAATATCTTGGATGGTTACTCATTCTAACACATAAGCACACATTTGTTTTTATAACAAATCGGAAAAACAGTCAAAAAACAAATATTTGAAGTCCTGCATTGCATCACATCGCAATAACTTCCAAAAGTGATAATATATTTTATCACTATATGATGAACTGTATAATGAAAACGCTGCAAGATACTCACCGCGCCACAGTCCGGTGAGAGGACTTGAAAGGTGAGAGAGGCAGGCAGCCCTAATTGACTTAAATGGATCTTGAGTGGAGACAGGTTGCTAAATGATGTGAAGTGTCCAGACAGGATACTACTGCTGCTGCAGCCCTCTTCACTCTGTCTCTCTCAGTGATGCTCTGCACGGCGCATTGAACGTGTGGGACAGTCCCGAAGACTTGATCCCCTCGGTGACTGATAGGCAACACATTCTTCTCTTATTGAGCGCTACGAGGGGAATAAAAAAGGGATTTGCTGCTCTCATCTCCCTCTGTTTTTTTTCGGAGCCCTTTTCAATAGGATTGGAGGGAGGGATAGTTAATGCTCTTCATAGGGCGCACAATGAATAAGGAAACACAACTGGGCAGAAAGGAGAAAGGAGGAGGAAGAAAGAAAAAAAAAACAGTGCAATCCACAGAGTTGCGCATATTACTTGTGGGATCTCACGGTCCACGCGTAATCGATTCCCTGTAAATGTGTGCGTCTGAAAGTATTTTCCCACTGGCCGCGCGCTCGCTTCCACATCCAGTCTCGCGGAAAAAAAAGAGAAGTGGCCCCTGGAGCAGTGATGTCTTGGTACAGATGCTGTGGGTGCGCCCGGTTTGGTGCTCCGCCGCCGCTCAAAGCTGGTGTCACGGTGCAATACAGTTACAGCAGAATATGAGCCATCTAAACTGCCCTTTTTACCCGGTGGTTGGATTAGCCTACTCCCTAACCGCATCTCCTCCTCCTTTCTCCAAACGCGCTCTCAAAATGTGCAGTGACTAAGGATGTTTCTGTTCATTTCCTTTCCTTTTTTTTTACACGCATCCCTTTTTATAAATGCACTCGTGTTTGACTTTATTCCACCAGTTATTAATAGCGTTTAATTCAAATACGTCACGAGGGTCTCTTACTGCTATTAGATACCAACTGACCTAATAAACACAGCTATTATCATCAGTCGTTATAGCTCAACACGCGCGTGCACACGCACAACGAGCGTCGCCTGTAGAATTTCGCAATGATAACGCTCTTAAGTGTCATAAATATCACCCTGCCTGCTGAGCTACTTAAATGTGTGTTTTTTTCGAGCGCTAGAGGGATGAAATACAGCCTCCAATCAGAAGTTTGATGTATGATGAACCAGGAAAAGAGGGGGACGAGTAAAAATAAAAACCATTCCAAACATCTGGCCTGCAGACCTCCCTCGACGCACATGGAGCCCAGTGTAATCACAGCTTGAGCCACTTTGCGGCATCATCTAACCCCAGACTAGGAGCAGGCTACAGTGTCCCCAAGCCTCTCCATGTTGGTTCACTGGCGAATGTTTCATTATGTGACATTTATCTGCTAATTTGCATGCTCCACATTAGTCACTGCAGCGGTTGGAGTTTGAATAATCTCTCTCTTTCTGTGAGTGTGTGTGTGTGTGTGTGTGTGTGTGTGTGTGTGTGTGTGTGTGTGTGTGTGTGTGTGTGCGCGTCTCTCTCTCTCTCTCTCTCTCCCTCCCTCAGATGACAGTAAAAGGAAGTGGGCTTTGTAAAAAAAAAAAAAAAAAGAGGGATTTAATGACAGCAACACTACGTGTAGGCTATACTCCAGCCTTATATGAAGGTGCTCAAACGGGTTTCCTGGAGCAGTCATGCGACACCGAGCAGATTAGAGCTTCAATCCGGATAAAGGGGGCCTTTTATATACAAATCAACTTCAAATCACTTTTTAAGCCACTTAGATATACACGCCGAGGCAGAATGCTAAAGCACTTTTCATTGCTGCAGTTTAGGGAATGGAAGGAGATTAGGTGAATTGGTGTCACTATGCGAACCGTGTTCGAGGGGGGTTTTTTAACTTAATTTTATGAAAGCAGCCCACATGCACCTTCTCGTTTCCCAACAGCCCAACAACTGTTTGAAGACTGCTCGAGATAATGATTTAAATTTGCGGAATCATTAGCAGTCTAACTGCATGAGTAGCTGATTAACCTGTTGAATCAACATTAGATTTAATTTGGATCAATATGCGCATTGATTCGATGCCGAACAACGGAAGGCCCGAGAGTCATAAGTCATAAGCTTCATAAGCCTGCCATTACTGCTAGAAAACGAATTTGAATAGATAATTGAGATGCTTTTTATTCGTTCAATATGCGCAAGATGTATTTAAAACCCATAAAAAGGCAAATTCCTCTGACGCATCACGAACGTTTTAATGAATCCATTAATTATTTGTCATTTTCTTTTGTCGCAGCACTTGACGCCACAACGTGCAAATAATCACAAAAATCAATCCTGTCAGTCCCGTAATTTATGTATTTGAGTTTAGACTCTGAATAAAGACTTTGGAGTGACAAAGTGAAGTTGTTTCAAACACAACAATGAGAAACAGCCGCTCTGATGGAGGTTGGAGGAAGGGGGACCACATGACTAAAAACAGTATTGTTGGAGGGTCTGTTAGTGGAGCCGCCTGCCTGCTGCTGCCTCCCTGTCGTACAGTGGAACCAGCAGCTCTCCCCTCCCCCCATTCATCATTTAACTCACCCCTTTATGGAGAACATTTTCTTTGGCTTTCCATATTTCATTTGAAGGAGCTTTCCTTTGTCCTTTCTCTCCGGAATGGATGTCGATGCTACGTAATATACCGGCGCACAATGAAAAAAGCTGAGTCTAAACACACCAATTTGTATATCCTATTAAATATGTTTATAGGATCCAGTATTTTACATGATCTCCCAGAACGTGAGACCGCTGTGTGCGCGGCGCTCAACGTGGTGCTTGTGCGTAAAAGTTTGGAGACGTCCTTTTTACGCCTGGACGAATGATAACGCTCTCAAATGATAAAATGATCAACTGGTGATCCAACTTTCACGTTGGCCAATATTTTACAAACAGCCGCCTGTGGAGGCATCTCCTCCCCTCACTCCCCCCCCCCACCCTCCCCCGTTTGCTCTCGCCCCCGAGCTCCTCTTTTCTCTCTCTCACTCTTCGGTCGTTTGGCGGTGCATCGATAATACTCCACTCCTCTTCTTCTTTTTTTGTTGTTGTTGTTGTGATATTCTTCTTCAGCACAGGACGTTATAACTAGTGCTTTAATGTCACGCTGCGAAAGACGCTTAACAAAATGGAGCTATCAAACAAACTCCGTTGGGACCAATTCCTGATTTTGGCAGCAGCACTTATGTCACCTGCATTAACGTGAGTGCACTTGAGAGCGCCAGGACAGTGTGGATGTTACACGCGCGTTGTAGCTACATGGAATTCGACGGGAGTTGTGTATGACTGTACGGTTTAAAAGGATATTTAAAATATTTAGTTAAAAACGCTGATTCTGTGTAATATTGAGACATTGCAATCAATGTTTACTCATTTTGCAGCCTTTCTAAAAGTCTTAGCTATGCCAGAAAGAATGTAGTATTTATTATAATTCCCACCATTGTTATTTCTCCATGAGATGATTTAGCAAATAACTCTCTTGCTTTTGGGACACCACAGCTGGGCGATCTGTTTAACATTATATTCTGTGTTAAGCAACATCCGCAGAAACTCATGGTAAATTGTTGTGCAATTGATTAACACATTTTATTTGTAATCCCTTAGTGATGATCTTAATTTTGCCTAATCTTAAATCTTACCGGGTTTTTTTTTAAATTATTTTTCTGATTTTCTTAAGTATCCAAGACATCTTCCCACTTCTCTGGATTTGACTAATGACCTCCTGGTTAACTGTGATGACCCCTTCACCAACCCTCCCTCTCTCTGTCTCTCTCTCTCTCATTCTCCTTCTCTGCAGGGTGCTGTGCAATGATATCCTCAGCCTGAAGGTGGCAGGAGATCCAGTGCTAACCCCAAACTCAGTGTGCCTGAGGTTGGCAGGCCTCAGTAAACGTCAGATGCGGATGTGTGTGCGGAGCCCCGACGTGACGGCGTCCGCACTGCAGGGCATCCAAGTGGCCATCCACGAATGCCAGTACCAGCTCCGGGACCAGCGTTGGAACTGCTCCTCTTTGGAGGGCCTCGGCAAGCTTCCCCACCACAACACCATCCTCAACAGGGGTGAGAGTCTGAGGCAAGCTTATGAGCTCCGTCGATTAGAGCTACGCTGTCTGTCATTTTCAACTCCTTGTGTGTGTGTGTGTGTGTGTGTCTCCTGCTCGCAGGTTTTCGCGAGAGTGCCTTCTCTCTGGCCCTGTTGGCGGCGGGTGTGGCTCACTCTGTGGCCTCGGCCTGCAGCATGGGCAAGCTGCGGGGGTGTGGCTGTGAGGCCAAGCGTCGCCAGGACGATGACAAGATCCGGCTGAAACTCACACAGCTGCAGCTGCAGACCCTGCAGAAGGGTGGAGTAGGCCTGGGCATGACGCGGTCATTACCCTCGGAGCTAAACGGTCGCCATGGTGAGCTGCCCGCTAACCTGCGCTCCAGCCACCCCTCCGCCCTCCTCAAGCCTTTACCAGATGAGCTGAGCTCCATGCAGGAGACGTGGGAGTGGGGGGGCTGCAGTCATGACGTCCGCTTTGGGGACCGTTTTTCCAGGGACTGGCTCGACTCCCGGGGGTCTCCAAGAGACATCCACGCTCGCATGAGGATACATAACAACCGAGTAGGACGACAGGTGAGTGATGTGCATATCCACTGTGTTCTTAATGTTGCCCATGGAGACCGGACTTTCTCCTCAGTGGCACATTTCATCACCAGGGTCATTGTTGCATTGCTGATTTGTTGCATTTACCTTTTTGTACACAGATAGTGACTGACAACATGAAGAGGAAGTGCAAATGTCACGGCACGTCGGGGAGCTGTCAGTTTAAGACCTGCTGGCATGTGTCTCCAGAGTTCCGGATGGTGGGTTCTCTACTCAAGGACAAGTTCCTGTCAGCCGTCTTTGTCAACTCCCAGAACAAGAACAATGGGGTTTTCAACCCTCGGACAGGAAACAGCGCCAGCGGCAGCATGGCGGGACTCAACGGAGGCCGCCGTCGAACCATGTCCAGAGAGCTGGTGTACTTTGAGAAGTCTCCTGATTTCTGTGACCGCGACGTGTCCGTGGACTCTCCGGGGACACAGGGACGCATCTGCAACAAAACCAGCTACAACACAGACAGCTGCAGCTCGCTGTGCTGCGGCCGCGGACACAACATCCTGAAACAGACGCGCAGCGAGCGCTGCAATTGCAGATTCCACTGGTGTTGCTACGTGCTGTGCGAGGAGTGTCGTCTCACAGAGTGGGTCAATGTGTGCAAGTAGATTTAGTTTCTCTCTCCCAGTCCCGGCTGCCTTTACCCATCCAGGACTCAAGATGGCGAGCCTGTCCCTTCGCCCACTCTTTTTGTTCAAGCAATTGTTTTGCTCCTTGTGTAACTCTCCCAGAGAATCTGTTTATCCCCCCTCCTTTCCTTTTTTTCAGTCCATCATCTGGGATCTATTTTCTCCTTGTAGCCCCTGTTATTCTCGAAATGCCTAGTCAGAGATTGAAGAGGTGACTCATGTCATTCGTCTTGTCATGGTCTGTTTAGAAGCTGCCCTCTCAGCCATGAAAACAGCATACAGCGCATCTATTCGATCGCACAAAACGAAGACGAGCAACAGCAGAGAAGCCTTTCTATTTCAACGTCTACACGCTGACTCATCTCATTGTACAGTAGCGGTGTTTTTTGGGTGTGTACATGTATATTTGTAAATGTTTTATTATTAATAATATTATTGTGTTTGAGCCTGTTTTGTTGTTGTTATAGTAACTGACAGACGTATGCCGGCCGATGGTGAACCGATGCCGACAACAGTCTTATCGCAGTTTATTACATTAGCCTAATGATCTCTAAGACATACTCCATTTGTATATTTTTGGATCTTAGAAAGGGCAAACTACTTATTTGAGCGTCAGTCACAAATTATTTCTAGATACAGGACAGTGTTTTTTTTGAAGGACAGAGAGCACATGAGCCTTTTAAAGGATGTATAATTTCAAAACTTGAGATGGGAAAGTTTTGAGACAAATCCAGTCCTTCCATTCGTCAAGCAACAACTACAGCAAACAACTAATCATTCTGATTTATTTACGCCGTTGTTACAATAGTGATTACTTGTGGTCTCTAGTGGTCATGTTTTTCATGAATATAACTGTTATGTGATGTGTGTCACTTTTCCTATGAAATCATGACTGAGCTTTTTGTTTTTCGTGTTTTTGTCCATTTCATCAGACCGAGCGCTCCGTAGATTCTTCCCACATGTAGTACATGTCAAAGTGAGAGATGGACCCGCTTTAGTCTCGAACTGTCGCTGAAGGGTGTGTGTATGTTTGATTGTGTGTGTGTGTGTGTGTGTGTGTGTGTGTGTCTGTGTTGTGTAAGGGGGGGGGCAAGTTGTACGCACTACAGATTTGGGAGGTGAGAGCCTTTTTTATGGCCACTTCATGCTGAGAGAAGGACTTTTTATGGCTGCAGGATATTGTTTCCTGAAAGTATGACTTTTATTACTGGAGAGAAGCATCAAGAGAGCAGAGAGTGGGGCGATTATACCAGTCTTTACTGTGCGAGCATCTGAGGGGATCATCTGTCCAGAGTTCATAGTCAAGAAAGGGACTTGCTTAACCCATGTGGGATGCTGTGTCCCTGTTACCTGGGAGACGGCCTGCGCAAACATCAACACAGGCACACAAACACATGCATGTGTTTATGCAAAACGACACATATGTTGGAATACTGTGGCTGACGCACAATCAAAAACATGCATGCTGATATGAGCTGTGTGACAGAACTCCCAGTGACCCGAGTTTTGCACTTCCATTCTAGTCACACTGCCGATTTAGCAAAAATCACATGTCAACACCTGACTCAATTTACGATGGCAGCATTCCTAGATGGCTCAGATGATCCAAACTCCATCCTCTGTCTGCCATATAGGATTTAATGCCAATTCTGTGCTGTTTGCATGGACTTCAGTAAATATCCCCTTGACTCCTGAGGAATGGCAGTGCCAGTGGCTGAATCTACTGTTCTGCTTGGTGTTTAGTGAGGGAATAGAAGGGAGACGGCGGCTTGTGTGGAATGATAAGGGGATGGATTTCTGGTTTGCATTTCTTCATGACTTTATCATTTCACCCTGGAGCTGCTGCGAAAGGGAATTTCCTGTCACTGCTCTCCCATGTGTGAGACAGAGGTTGTTGGACAGTCTGGGATCAGTTTCTCTCCCTTTTCTTTCCCCACTCTTCCCCCTCATCGCTGCAGACATAGACACATGCACAGCAACACATCGACTGCCCCACCGAGTAATGACAACCAGACTGGGCTGAAATTAAAGAGAGGGAGGCAGAGAGGAGAGGAAGTTGGGAGATAAAAGTTACCCACTTTGATTGACGGGATGATTATATGTATAAAGTAAGGCGATTTATTGTGTTTAGCTGGATATAAAGATCGGGAGATAGAATCCTCGCTGTGTGTGCAGCGGGGATGCAGAAGCAAAGAACAAATGGGATATGGAGAAGGGGGTGAATAAAGTGTACTCTGTATAAATACATGCCTCAAAACATCTGCTTCTCAACTCCCCCTTTCATTTTTGATGTGGGACAGGCAGAGAAGGAGAGCGGGAGAGAAAACACAAGGAGCCAGCTACCCAGAACATCAAAGCCCCTGCCCTCAACGCACAGGCCCTCATTAGTTCAGCTAGCAGAACCAACGAGACTTGTGATTGTGTTTGCTGGGGTGCACGCTGGCAGACACTTCAGAGGAAAGGCAACTTTAAGTCATAGCTCCCCACCCCACCTCTCCTGCCACCACCCGAGCCCACTGTAACCCCCCTGTAACCCTCTCTCTCGAAAAAAGAAAAAAAACTCCCCGCGCACACAAACTCGGCAGGCTCCCCCACCAGCCACTCCACCCCATAATCTGGTCTGCAGCTGCAAACATCTGCTCCCCTCTTTATTCCTCTGCCTTCAACCGCTGAGTTGATAAACACATCTATCACCGGACCTCTGCCTGACACACAGCAGAGAGGAAGAGGGACACACATTTTGGATTCACCTGTGAGGCTGGTCCCAGGCGTTTAATCACCCTGGGATGTGTTTGTTGTAATGGATGATGGGTTAAACCCACACCTGGAGGGAGGTTCCTTCTTCTCATATTGCCACTTGTAAAACCACATAAATGTAAAACATCACCTTCTGAAATGAACCATACCATACCAGACCAGGTGACTAACCAGGGTTAGTAACCAGGGTTAGTCACCTGCTATAGTAATGATTCAGTTCATGTTTTGTTGCCTCCTGTCACCTTATCGCCAGGAAGTATCACTCGGCATCCTATTACAGTCAGCCATTTACTTATTCATTAAGATGATTCCTGTTTTAATTATTCAAGCAGGTTTGCCTGCAGACGCTCTGTTACATTTCATATTAGTTTATCTGTTGGTCTCTTGCTGCTACACCACACAAATAACATTTAAACTCAATGTGATGTGTGAGTGGAGGTGTGTGTGGATAAAAATGGGACATTAAATGATCTAAACATAAATAAATTGAGTCTCAACGAAAGTTGATACCGATGTAACATACAATTAATTATGTTTTATAAGGACGATTTAATTAGAGTCGCCCTCCAGCAGTGCTCCTGGCTATTAACAAGTCACCCGGGACGGCAAACCATAGAGAGGTGCGCTAGACGACCCAACTACCGCGAGAACACACCGTGTCACAAGCGTTGCTCATCGCGAGACTACCATCCAGTCCTCTGCCTGAATCCAGCTGGTAGCCTGCCCTGCCATTGACGGGTAAGTGAATGAGATGCAAACGGTGAAAATGCTCAAAGATACATACAGGTAATAAAGGTGACCCGCAGCGCGCGTGTCGCCTTTTTGACGCCTCGCGGCGCTTCTCGGTGGAGTCCAACCACCGTTGATCGACGACGTCAGGCCGAGTGGTGCGCTTGTCGTGACTGTACTGAGGGGGGATTACAGCACACAATTTGACCCGAAGAATTTTCTTCCCCCCCCTACAGAAGACGTTTGCTGATATCGTCGCCAACTCAATGACGCTCGAATCTTTTTTTCCACGCTATAAATTCGGTTTTTCTTCTCTCTTTTTTTTGGTTGGGCTCATTCAAATTCATCGCCTGCTCGGACTGCAGCACCAGCCCCTCGCGTTATGACAGATGTACATGGATGTGCGGCCACTGCAGCTGTAACAGGCTATGCTAGGAGCTCTACTCATGTGCATTTATCACATTATATGCATATCAGTCACAAGTGCATCATAAAAAAAAAAGTATTCCAAGAGGAAAAGGTGGATCCTCTGTGGATGCATTTTTTTATTCATGTATTAGCAAATTAAAAAAATCCTCTTAGATGTGTTAACAAGTTGACAGCAGAGCTGGGGGCCAGGAGAGAGAAATCCAAAGCCTATCACCTTGAAGCTATGGGCTGTGTGAACCGTGCATTCTCACAAGCTGAGGTTACCATTTAATGTAATACCAATTGATTGTTACACTGGCATTTATTCAATCGCCAGGCAACAGCACAAAAGGTGGTTTACTCCCCACCACATGAAAGCTGATCCACATAACCCAGATGGCGGCCAGTTTCCCATGCGAGCTGTCAAAGTGTAAAGCGACAGCCTTTAAGTCAGGTCAGCCGCCTGCCGAGGTGTGAAGTATGCTTTTACTGGCTTTCCTCTGAGGTGGCTTCGAGCCCTAACGACGTGGTAATGTTCAGCGTTGCTTTTGAAGAGTGTGACTTTTTCCTTTTGTGCGTGTGGTTTTTTGACTTTCTATATGTGGTTCACAGGCTTGTTTGGCTGCTTTGTTGCTATATATGGAAAGTGGTCTCTTCAGTTGCCTCCCTGTGTAACAGTTCTGCTGCAGTCCAAGGTGAGAGCCGCCAGTTATCATGGGGAACATCTTTGGCAACCTGCTGAAGAGCCTGATCGGCAAAAAGGAGATGAGGATCCTCATGGTGGGGCTCGACGCGGCTGGGAAAACCACCATCCTTTACAAGCTGAAGCTGGGAGAGATCGTTACCACCATACCCACGATCGGTGCGTGAGGAAGGAAGTCGTTCAGGTGAAACACTTGTCACTGGAGGTTCCTCCGGCTTGTGTAACTGATCTTGATTTTTCATTCAGGTTTCAACGTGGAGACGGTGGAGTACAAGAACATCAGCTTCACCGTGTGGGACGTGGGCGGCCAGGACAAGATCCGTCCCCTGTGGAGGCACTACTTCCAGAACACCCAGGGTGAGCCAGACCAGCAGCCCCGGATGATGCACCAGTCGGGCATGTTGGACTTAACAGGGCCGTTCAGTGCTGTGGCAGATCTTGCAGCGTGCGCTCGCCCCCAGCACCTGAGGGCACGTCTGACTAATGTTTTGGATGAGGTCATTTTTCAAAAAGCTGAAGACTGTTTCAAATGCTGTTTCATCTTAGTCATGTCGAAAGCCTCCGCAATGAGTTAGCTCGGCTTAGCGGTGCATTTGTTTTCAACAGTGTGATGTCAGTATATTGTTAAACAGTGGGGTGATTGTGACTCCGTTTTATTTTAAACCATTAAAGGCAGAATAGGTAATTTGGAAAATTTGGAGATTTTGACTTTGAACGCATCACTGAACCGAAAAAGTCCCGCCCTCCAGAATGCCAAAGAGTGTGTGTAATCAAGCAGTAAGCACTGACTGACAGGCAGGCCATCCAGGTATTTTCTGCGACCCAACTTTTTTGATTGGACGGGGTTTTTACAGTCCTTCAAGTCCTATATTTTTTTTATCGGTATGTTACGAGGATTTTAATATTACAGAAAGTGTTTCTGAATAGAATCACCTACTCAACCTTGAATTGACTTATTTCTCCTTTCAGGTTTGATCTTTGTAGTGGACAGCAACGACCGTGAGCGGGTGAACGAAGCTCGGGAGGAACTGATGAGGATGCTGGCGGAGGACGAGCTGCGGGACGCCGTCCTTCTCGTCTTCGCCAACAAACAGGTAAAGGCGTCCTCGTGTCTCCTGCTTTGTATTTCCATTCCACCAACTTGTGGCCTCCCCTGACTGACACGCCTGATGTGATCTTGTTCAGGACCTGCCCAACGCCATGAATGCCGCAGAGATCACGGACAAGCTGGGCCTGCACTCCCTACGCCACCGCAACTGGTACATTCAGGCCACATGCGCCACCAGCGGAGACGGCCTCTATGAGGGCCTGGACTGGCTGGCCAATCAGCTGAAGAACAAAAAGTGAAGGGGCCGCTCAGTGAAGTGGGGAAGAGCCTGGGTGCCAGCTCCAGGTAGTGGTTATAGGGGATCCATTGTGTTTACATGGAGAGGCAGTGCTGAAAAGCTCCCAGGGGGTGACTCTCAATGGCTTCCCCCCTCCCCCAAAAATACTTGTTTTATTTCTTTATTTTGATTGATTTCATTTGTTTGACTCTGCGGTGGTTAAATGGTGTTGAAGTTGACCTAAATTACTTACATCCTACACTCTGCATATATACATATTGGGACGTAAAAGAATAATGTTACTGTAAAGACATGTATTTCCCCTACTTTGCAGTCTCTTTGAACTTTTTTAATTTCTTTTTCCCCAGACGCGATGATGAAAAATGACCTTAAAACACCTAATGTAAATGATAAAGAATGTCATAATATTATAGTGGGAGTACTGCTACGATCAGAATAATATCACCTTGTTTAAAGCAACAGTATACAGGCTCAGATCAATGTAAAGTTGTCCTTTTCTGTCCATACTTATGTTTTACCACAAAATGATGTGCTTCAGAGCTTAGTTTGTTCTAAAAAAAATATATATATATAAAACATAAAAACAACTTAAAGTTTTTAGATTTTATGTAAATGTGTTTATTCTTCATTTGGATTCAAAATATTTTATTCTATTTTTAACTAGAAAACCTGGATAGTCTTAAGCTTAAGTTTATATTTTTATCAACATGCATTTATCTATTTATTTATTTATTTATTTATGTGTTTATTGGTTTAATTTTCTAAGTGCATCATATGGTCCTCCCCCTTTATTGCAATGTGCATTTACTGCTAAGGCAGCTGGTGAGGAAATGATCCCTGGTATCACTGTATGTTATCTCTTCCCAATCTGCATGGAGATATCCCGGTACTGGCTCGTGGGCTGTGAACTACTGCAGGCCGCTGCTGTAAATACAGATTTGTTCTTGGTTGACTTGCCTGGCTCAACAAGGGTTAAAACACTTTGTCATCAGCGAGGTGTGATAGCTGAACTGATACAGATGACAGAACAGGCACACTGTACCAGCTCTGTGGCTTAGGGGGGGATGCTGCTATTGGCCTGTGGGGAGTGATGCAGCAGAGCATGCGACTGGTAATATCAGAGAGCTCACATGGTTTTCCATGTTTTATTTTCAAGTCAGTTTGTGTGAATAGCCGCGCGCTATCCGTCCGAAAAACTCCCATTCATTCTTATTTATTCCCCTAACTGGCGTGACATTCTGTGTGTTACCTGTGTCTCTGTGCGTCATGTTGCACAAAATAACTAGATGCATTATTATTGTACAAAATGTAATGTCTGATTCATTTTTTTCTTGTATTTTTGAATGGAGTATTTATTTATTTTTTGAGCAAAAGGCAAGTGTTGATTTTAGTGTTGTTTTTCTTAATTTGCTAACTAGATCAGTTGTCTTTTTGAGTGTTTCCACAAATCACATAATTTGAAGAAAAAAAATAAAAGAGAGGACATAGTAATACTACATCATAAGGCATGTTTATACTGTACAAGATCTGTAATAAAAGTGAATTATAATAGCCTGTTTCCTCAGACTGCTGCTGATTGGAACAACGCTGTACTGATACATGTTATGGATTTAGTGTAAAGTTTACTGAACAACCTTCTAATATGCAAAAGCATGCTTTTCTATGTCAGCGCAACTGTATATATGTCTATGTAAGAGGAAAAGTGTCCCGTGGTATTTGCGATCAAATTGAAAGTGTGATACGCCTGTAGATATCGGGGTCGGTGTGACGGCAGGTTTGTGTAACTGACAGCAGCTTGTGTGTGTGACGTGCCCTCTATTACTTTCAGTTTGGTGTGAAACTTGTTTTTGCGGCCTTATATTGCCAGTGGTTTATTTCTCTTTGATAACAGGTTTGTATGAATGTCCAACATTCAAGTATCTCACCTATGATCTGTACCTCCGATGCACGCACAGTGCCGTTGTGGCTAGAAATCCTTCGTTCGATGACTATTGGCAGATTTTTATCTTGAAAAATGTGGAAAAGCAAGAATAGCAGAACATTCTAACTGAAAAACGTTTATTCAAAAAGGAACAATCTGAAAATGGATTTATTTAATTGAGTTGGATATTATATATATTTAAAAAAAAACGACAACACAAACAAGTGCAAAAGTGTTGAGTGATGTAATGATTCCTGATACGTCAATCAATCAATAAAAAGACCAGAACAGAAATTTGCTTAGCCGTACTTGTTTTTTCTATTGTTATTATACACTTGATGTAACTTTCTAAGATGCTGCTTATTAACCTGTTTTGATCTGTTTTGACATTTGATTGCAAAAAATGCTCCCTTTTATTAATAGTTTGTGTCTTCTCATAATAGTTTAATATCTAGCTAAATATTCTTACAATTACACTCCTCAAAATCCTCAAAAAACAAACAAAATCTATTTATTTATGGTTAATGATTGTATTAACTCGACTTCAGGAATCATTTTTACCCAGAAAATGTTTATTATACCAGTTTCCAACCAAGATTATTTAACAGCACATATCGTCTGATATAGATTGATTGACAAGCTTGATTACTGAAAATATGCTGGTGGACACGGGATGGAGAGAGCAGGTCAAAAAAGTGGGAAGGTCACGGATCTGTGTCGTCTTTCTCTTTTGGCCTTTCCTAACTGCTGCCATCAAGAGAAGTTTGGCACAATCAGGTAGTTTCCCTGTGGAATTGCAGCACTCCACAGAGAGTTATTTTGTCTCGGCCAATCAGAGAGTCCATATAGGGGAGAGTGCTGCTGTGTCTCCAGGGGTGTGACAGCAGTATGTGGGTCAGAGCTGCTCCCGGGGCCACCAGCCCCCAGGGCCCCCTGCAGGACTACCACAATAGTAGCCCCCAGGGCGGATGCCATAGCTGGGATTCCCACTCGTAACCGGGACGCTTTCACCCAGGGCACAGACACACTGGCAGCAGCTCCACAATCAATTAATCAATCCATGAAGGTAGTGGCAACTGCAAAAGGCCACAGCAGTCACCCCCACAGCTCGCCTTGGAAGGTGCAGGGCCACCAGGGCTGACACTAAGGCTGACGCCATGTTGGTGATGTGAAACGGCCAGACTGCGAAAACCATGAGGCCTTTATTGAGGACACTTGAGTCACTGGCGCATTTTCACTTGATGTCATTTTTTACTGCTGCTCATGCAACTGACTCACGTTTATTTTGATTTACTGAGTAATGTTGCACTGTAAAGTCTGTAAAGTGGATACCTCTTAGCCGATCCTGTTATTAGAGTTTGCACTAAAAACTCATGGGTCAAATAATAATCATATAAAACCACCATGTGGGTGCAGACTCTGGCTGAGAGTTCGCCTCCTACAGGCTCTGGATCAGCTCTGGTATCTGAGCACCAATGCTCAGACTCTGTCTCCTCCTGCTGGATGGAAAACTCCTCCTGCTGGATGGAAAACCACTGGTGGAGGAGTTACGAGTTCAACGTAATAACACATGCTGGTGCACAGATATTCACGAACCTACATGGTCGAGTCACTATTATTCAGATTCCCACATGGCAATACTTCTGTAACTCTTCAGCTATTTATTTCTCATGCAAGATAAGATGACCAGCACATGTGTCACAATCGCTTCCATCCATTACTACTTCTTTTCACTCACAGCTTCATGTTGTGGAATCTCGTCGGCTCTGTGGCCATTTTTCTCAAATTAAGCATATTCTCGTTTTTGGGTTCAGAAGTCACTTGACCATCTGACAATGAGCCCCATTGTGACTGGCCCCTTCCATACGCATCAAAGAGGTGATTAACCAGTTGACAGGGCCGCGGGGGACAATACTGCTCTTTACAGGGGAAACAGTGCGGCCACTCACAGCGCTGCTGTGCTGACTGGGGGAGCACAGTGCTGCTTCCACACACAGCAGCTGACAACGTGGAACCAAAATAACTGCACATAAAGTCATGTATAGGGTATACATGGGGTTCACACTGTGCGCATCCAAACATGTTTTGGTCACAGGGATTTTTTTTCATATTTGCAGCTGCATATTAGTATTAATCAAAGGCCATCATGTAAAGTAAAACTACAGTCATTTAAATGTGTATAAGCTTCTATATGAGCTTAATGTGTTTGTTGTTATTTGATTGGTGAGAGAAAAATACAACCTAAATCTAACAGGATTTTACTTTAGGGGAGCATTTGAGGCAGCAGCTTGTAAAAAAAAAAAAAAAAAAAAAAATGACGGACCAACCTCTGATTGGTGAATACTTCGGGCTCCCAGCCAATCACATGCCCCTCTCTGGGAGGGGAAACCCAGCGTCAAATAAACTGCCACTTGTTCGTTGTTGTTAGTTTTTTGCAATTGGCGCGATTTATCTGCTCTCATTAACAATGTATCATGCGTAGGTTTTAAAGAAGGAGCTGTATTTCTCCTTCATTTTCACTATCTTTTCTTTTTTTTTTTAACCTTTTCTCTCGTCTTCCAGAATAGAGCGTGGGACCTGGATTTATATATATAAATATATTTTTTACAAATATACATAACATTGGCTGCCAAGGACTACCTAAACCAGTGTGATATGATCATATCTCACTGAATAGATCCGACATAAACATGATCCTGTGGGGAGTCATACTACTGTGTGTGACATCATGGAGGCTACAAACAGCATCATCCCAAACCCACGAAGGTAGGGGAATTTAAAATCCAGCATCAGTAACCCTGTCTAGCCTGTTTTGATTGATTTTTTAATCAGTTAATTATTGTTATTTAATACGTTCCTGTTTGGCAGGTGACAGCACATCTCTGCCTTTAAAGACCAATGCTTCTAACATGGCATCTTTAACCTCTTTCCTTTGTCTCCGATCACACCGTATGTGCTCTCCTTGAGAGCTTTTTTATTGTATTTACTGGGCTCTAATCAAGACCTTTAAAAACGCATTATTATAAAGGCAGCAATATTAATGTCACAAGGACAAAATGACCCAGTTGTAAAAAGCCACTGAGGACAAGTGCATGTGACTGTTTTTGTTTTAATGAAATCACTCATTTTCCCTTCAAAAGGTTATTTAGTTGTTTGGATTATGCAGGTGTGTTGTGAATGTTTTGATCCCAGATGAGCTGTGCATTCCACTTCTATCCTGTTCTATTCTATTCTGCTGAAGACATGCAATAATAAATAAGTGCATGATGATATGGGTTGTGCTAGTCACCTGTCGGCGTGCAATTTTCCAGAAAAACATCAGCCTAAAAGGTTGTTAATGGAGGTGATCAACACTATAGTGTAGCCAGGTGCATGTTCCCAATGAAGACAGGAAGTGTGCCTTGTGTTGACGGCTGCAGGTGCCCAATCTGAGCACATAAAGGGCCAGCTCCGCAGTTTTTGTTGGTCAGTATGAGATGGTGTGCATTTCTCCTTCCGTTTGCGATATTTCCCTTCCCTCTAGTAGAAAGTCCCACTCACACACGGCCCATTGTCTGTTGGTATGATCTCAGCGACGCAGACCCCTCAGACACACACGTACATACATACGCACATGCACGCACACACACACACACACACACACACACACACACACACACACACACACACACACACAACACACAAACACACACACACACACACACACACACACAGAGGCACTGTCTGTCACTGCTTCACTCTCCAGTCACTGCAGACACACTGTCCACATTTATAGCTTCATCACAATGAAGAACTTTGTCTGAGAAAAGCCCCTCTGCCTCGACCCTCGGCCTCCACTCCATCAGCCCCAGGCCTGGACTGTTCCATGAGCCAGGGTCACAGCCGGCCGCTTTGCTGTACTTCATATCAAACTCTCCAGCACCGTCAGGGAGACTCATCAAGTCTAGGAGAAATAATATATAAGCCTGCACTCACATAATGACAATTTATTCACCTTTACAAGACCACAGTTGTTGCATGTCTTTGCTCTGTTGCTCATTTTCAGCTGCATCGTTTGTTTTGTTTTATTTGTTTTTTTTAACGCATTCAAGTTTCAATTGGTTTCCATTCATTTCTCTATATTTAAATATATCTGCATACAGCAACTCCTGAATAAGGCATCACAGTCTGCATCAATCTTTGTCAAAATCATTGCATTGTAAGGCAATGCATTATGTTGCAACGCTAATGTAATTCTATGAAAACATGATACAGACTTGATGTTCCCTGGGGTGGATTAGCTAACTCAAAAAGGTTTCTCGAGTCGGCTAAATGGATTTTCAAGCGTTACGGAAATGAATAGAAAGCAGACAGGACAAATACATCCAAAAATCACAAATCACCCTTCAAAACAAGTGGAGTAACGTGTCTTTCCTCCCTGGGTCCGTATGTCAGTGGTGTGTCCTGGTACGCAGAACGGACTGAGCTCCACAGGCTCTCAGGAGATTCAGTACAACCTGACTAAGGACAGGTATGACGGCTGTGAGATAATCATGGGGAACCTGGAGATCACTCAGATTGAGAGTAACTGGGACTTCTCCTTCCTCAAGGTAAAAATCACCCCCTACCTCTCTGCCTTGACTTTCAAATGATTTTTTAAGTACAAGGTGTAGAAGTGTGCTCCTCTTTGTCCCTCTCTCCAGGGAATCCGCGAGGTGACCGGCTACGTCCTCATTGCCATGAACCACTTTCAGGAGATTCCCCTGGGGCAACTACGGGTCATCAGAGGGAACAGCCTTTATGAGAGACGCTTTGCTCTCTCTGTCTTCTTCAACTACCCCAAGGACGGCTCCAACGGCCTGCGGCAGCTCGGGCTCGCCAATCTGACGGGTAAAGAGGGTTTTAAACTGACAAAATGGACAGAAGATGTCCTATACATGCAAGGTATAAAATGTGCTTCTGAGAGTGAGTGAGAACAAACATTGAAAAGCAATGTGCCATTTTAAGGGAAGAGGAAGAGAAGTCTCTTCTCGTCCATTCCCCAAATCTCTGACATCCTGGAAAAGCACTTTATCTAACAAGCTGTTTTCACAGCAGATATGTAGACTGGTCATAGCAGGAAACACACAGGTGTTATACTAGTATCAATAACATGGCTCTGTTCGTGTCCCAGTAAACCATGACACTGTTACAATGAGCCAGCATGGACAATACCAACAGTCTAACAAAACAATGTTTATGGTACAGTTCTCAGGACATACCTTTTGTAAAAGGAGATGCCCCTATGCTCGTAACCTTGCAAGTTTTAGGTCATGTATTGCCTGTACTTCTTCGTCCCTTGTACCCACTGGTATACATCCAGCAACCCAGTATCTACTAAGTATTTACACTGATATGTGGGCTGCTGTAACAACAGGATATACCATCTCTTCTCCTTCTGGCCATTTCTTCATAGAGATTCTCGAGGGAGGAGTGCAGATTATCAACAACAAGTACCTGAGTTATGGCCCCTGGATCTTCTGGCAAGATATCATCAGAGACAATAGTGCTCCAATTGACATCCAGTACAACGGGGAGAGAGGTTGGTGTGAGGCTGGTCCTATTCCACATATCTCCCAATTATCTCTAGACACTCTCGTATAAGTACTGCCTTTCTTCTCTCAGGCCCATGCCACAAATCCTGTGGAGATTACTGCTGGGGGCCAAATGAAGACCAATGTCAGATCTGTGAGTGCCCTATTGTTCAATTTTACCCATTTTCTGTCTGTGTTCTATGTCTCCTCCTCCTCCTGTCTCTCTCCCTCAGACAGAAATACACAGAAACAGAGAGAGAGAGAGAGAGACAGGCACGCACAAAGACACAACACACATGCACACTGGTGACCTCTGTTTGACCCTTCTCTCCTGTGTGTCTCAGTGACGAAGACGGTGTGCGCTCCACAGTGTAATGGCCGCTGTTTCGGGACGAGCCCCAGGGACTGCTGCCACATAGAGTGTGCAGCGGGATGTAAAGGCCCTCTGGATGTGGATTGTTTTGTAAGTGCTCCATCTTTGATCAAATTGAAGGGAAAGGCCGTCTTTATAGACCGGTACTGTAGGTTAAAAAGATGGCCTTCTTTTTCCCAAACTACTTTAAAAAATAATGATATGCTTCCAATCACATGTGATTCTTTTGAACGTGGCCTACATACTTTTTTTTTTTTTTTACATCAAGCTGTTTTGATTTAATTCCCATCTCCCTGGCAGCTATTCTTTGTTACAGTAATACCAAACAATGTGGTTTCTGGCACTATTTTATTTCATCTGACATTTACAGACCAAATTATTAATTGATTAATGCAGCCTACCAAATCATCTGCAGAACCGTGGACAATGAAAGAAATTGTTGCAGCCCTAGTGTGGTTTGGAAAATCCCTACGCAGACACTTGAAACACTCTCTGAACGCCCAACCCATTATTGTTGCGACGTTATCCAGTAATACAGTCGAGCATGCAAACGGTTTTCTAAATTATTTCTGGTTAGTTCATCTGATATTTGAGGAAGCTTCTTGTAGAAATGAATTGACATTGATTTTATTGATCTTTTTGAGGCATTCAAATGTATTTTCTTGTCTCCTGGGATTGAACTTCTGACAGTGTAGCTTGTGAAGACAATAATAGGGTAAACAAGTCTGAGTCCACAGCCATGTTAGCAGCCGTACTATCATAAATGGTGAATAATGAAAAGTCAGAGGATCACTTAAGCTACTGTCATTCATTCTGAGGGGAGCATGAATCTCTAAGATGATCCTCTGAGGACCATGCATGTCGGTCGTAAGACGTAATAGCTATCCATACTATAGTTGTGGAGATGGTTCAGTCCGAACCAGTCGAGGCACTGTCAGACTTATGGTAGCTTATATAGTATGTTCTGGAAAGCAGTCAGAAATCAAATCATTTTATTTAGTTACCCATAATGCACTTCAATCGCAGACACAAGTTCTGTGCTCAAATCTAAGTGTCTTGTGTGTGTATGCATGTGTGTGTGTGTGTGTGTGTGTGTGTGTGTGTGTGTGTGTGTGTGTGTGTGTGTGTGTATGCATGTGTGTGTGTGTGTGTGTGTAGGCATGTCGTCATTTCAACGACTCCGGAGCCTGCGTCCCCCAGTGTCCCCAGACTTTGATCTATAACAAGCAGACGTTTCAAATGGAGACCAACCCTAATGCCAAATACCAGTATGGAACCATCTGTGTCTCCCAGTGTCCCAGTGAGTGGCCTGTGTTTGTTTCCTGTTACTCTTTGTACAACGTGTAAAAAAACGTTAACTTCCCCCTCTGATATTGCAAACCTGCGTCATCGTATTTTTCGCTCCTTCCTCGCCGTAGCCCATTTTGTGGTGGACGGTAGCTCCTGTGTGAGCGTTTGTCCGCCAGACAAGATGGAGGTGGAGAGAGAAGGCCAGAAGCAGTGTGAGCTCTGCAGTGGACTCTGCCCAAAAGGTTGGCACAAATAAACACATTCCCAGTGTTTGCACCGAGTGTATGTGTCAGTCATCAAAGCTGATGATGGTATTTGGTCATTCATGTAGTATGTGAAGGCACGGGCGCTGAGCACAGACAGACGGTGGACTCCAGCAACATCGACAGCTTCATCAACTGCACCAAGATCCAGGGCAGCCTGCACTTCCTGGTCACAGGGATTCTTGGGTAATTGCCTGCCTGGAAGATATCTGTGTGCAGTCATAGTCAGCATGTTCATTAGATGTGTTTTTATTCTTCACAGAGATGACTTTAAAAACATCCCGCCCCTCGATGCCAAAAAGCTGGAAGTGTTTCGCACCGTCAGAGAAATAACAGGTTTGTATGCACAGTACATTTTATTGGTTCTAATATGAATATACTTGATAATACATTATTCTTTTTTAGACTTAACTTGAAATTGCAAATAATACTTTGAGTTATTTTTAAAAGCTTACCAGTAGGTTTACATTTAAATCCTGTTGACATAATTTTAAAATAATATCATGTTTTTAGCCTGCTTTATACACTCGTCACACTGATGATTAATAGATTATAACTGAATACAGTGAAGAGAAATAAGTCTTGGATGCATAACAGCAGAGTTGTTGTTGTCGTTCTCTACGCCTTTTGCATTTATCCATCTTATAATCGAGAAAATTGTCATGCAATACGTCATTAGTTGCCTAATAACAATCAAAACAATCTTTTGCGGTTATGTTTGAATGTTAACACTGTGTTTGATTGTCAGATATCCTAAACATCCAGTCGTGGCCCAAAGAACTGAATGACCTGTCTGTTTTCTCGAGTCTTGCCACCATTCAAGGGAGGTCCCTTTACAAGTAAGACTTATTAACACACTGTAAAAGATCAAACAAATAACCTTCTATATAGAAAGATCAGATATGTGAACAGTATAATGGAAGTAATCCTTCTTCCATTAAGCATGCATCATGTTTCAAGCTGGTTCTGAATCATGTGTTCTTGCCTAAACTCATGTCTGTCTGTATAACATGTGAAGTGTCTTGCATAACCGTGTGTCATCAGCGCTCTCTCGCACACTCTGCACCCTCCTATCTGCTGGAAGCTGCTATAAACAAACCACTCTTACACATTTTAAATCATTCTTTCACATTTAGAATAGTTCCCCAGCTTACTCATATGTTTGTTTTTTTCTTGGTTTGTCTTTTTGCCCGTGTCCTCCTCCGTCCTCCAATCGAAGGCGTTTTTCTCTGATGGTGATGCGCATCCGCACTCTGACCTCTCTGGGCCTGCGCTCGCTCCGTGAGATCAGTGATGGCAGCGTGTACATCAGTCAGAACGCCAACCTCTGCTACCAACACACCGTGAACTGGGCTCAGTTGTTCAGGGGCCACAGAGTTCGAGTCAACAACTTTAACAGCAACAGGCCGCTGCCAGAGTGTGGTGAGGCGAGACTAAAAGAAACGTCTACAATCTGAATGAAACATGTTGTCTTTTTTTCTATATTGGCTGCTATGATCATACAAATTAATTCCACATCCATCATCTTCTTCTTCATCTTCCCGATGTCTTTCTCCTATTGTTGCGGGAGCAGTAGCAGAAGGCCACGTGTGTGACCCGCTGTGTTCAGACTCAGGATGCTGGGGCCCGGGGCCCAACCAGTGTCTCTCCTGCAGGAACTACACCCGAGATGGCACATGTGTGGGAAGCTGTCATTTCCACACTGGGTCAGTAGATACATGTATGTGTTGATATCCTCACTGGTGCTGTTTGTGCATTGAATATATTGATTATATCTGACTATGTATTTTTTTGAATATCGTGTCCCCAGAAGTCCAAGGGAATTTGCAGGACCTGATGGGGAGTGTGTTGCCTGTCATCCAGAGTGTAAGCCTCGGAGGGGCTCAGTCAGCTGTACAGGACTGGTAATTACTTTATTTGGTGGTCATGTGCCTTATGAATTCCACTTGCATTTGCCTATTTAAAAATATTTTTTTACTACGATACAAGGGCATCATTTCTACTCTGCGATTTTTTCCCTTTGTTACAGTTTCAGTTTTTTCTGTGTCTTACCACCTCTGAACCCACACCTCCACCGTTAATACATATCTAGATATACTGGAAGTTACTGTTTGCCCTGCATTAGAAGAAAATAGAAATAATGACCATCTAATTTATGAAGAGAAATTTGATTTATATCTCAACATTATACAGTTGATATTCTTGTCCCGATGTAAAATCTGCAACAAATCTCAACAAAATGCTGTGATGTCCTTGACTGTTTAGAAAGGCACCCTTAAAGAAAATTATTATTGTTATTAATATTAATTACAAGACATTTTGTATCAAATCTCTGTTACCCACTTGCCCATTAGATTAAAAAAAATCATATATACATTATATACATAGACATACACGTAATAATCCCACTCAGTCTCATGCTGCGATACGTTCTGCCTCTCTCTCTCTCTCTCTCTCTCTCTCTCTCTCTCTCTCTCTCTCTCTCTCTCTCTCAGGGTGCAGACCAGTGTGTGGCATGTGCCAACCTTCGCGATGGTCCTTACTGCATGTCCTCTTGTCCCACTGGGGTGAATGATGGACAGAAGGGATTAATCTTCAAATACCCCAACAGGGAAGGTCACTGTGAGCCGTGTCACCACAACTGCACACAGGGGTGAGACTGCCATCGAAGTATGTGTGAGTCTCCATGCGTCCATCTGTAGACGATCAAATCAACGATGTGTTTATCCGTTACAGATGCTCAGGCCCAGGATTGAATGATTGTTTGGCGGCAACTCGACTGGCAGTTAACAGGTGAGTGTTGCCCCCTGCTGGTGAATATAAAGCACTGCACTGCAATATGTCATATTTAGTAAATTACAATTTTTTTCTTCTCATCTTCCATATTCTCTGCCCAACAGAGCAGGGTGATAAACTCAATTTTATTTTCTATCTTCCCTTTAGTGTTTGCATGATGTGATCATTTTCACCTTGTACCCACACATTAGCATCTGTATCTGCTTCCTTCTGCAGTGGTCAGATCACAGGCATAGCTTTAGGTGTGCCGGCTGGCTTGATTTTCTGCCTGGTGTTGTTTTTCCTGGGCGTGCTGTATCACCGCGGTTTGGCCATCCGCCGCAAGAGAGCCATGAGGAGGTACCTGGAGAGTGGAGAGGTGAGACTTTAGAGACCATCCAACCTCATGAGCTGCCTTTGTTTTGACTGCTACGTGCATTTACTTCCGGAGAGGAAAGAAATGATCAGGGAATCACTTTGAGTTATTTTTTTTTGGCAGAGCTTTGAGCCACTGGGTCCCGGAGAGAAAGGTACCAAGGTTCATGCCCGCATCCTGAGGCCCTCAGAGCTGAAAAAAATCAAAGCGCTTGGCTCAGGAGTTTTTGGGACAGCACACAAGGTATTTATTCTTCTTTTTCCCTTTTTGCACATCCCCTGGTCATCCACTGATTTATGTTCCACTGTAGTTTTAGTGGACTTATACAAGTTTTGCAGACTCAAACTGACGTGAACACGGATTTAATTACGTTTAAGGGCTTTTGGACCCCTGAACGAGAGACAGTGAAGATCCCTGTGGCCATCAAGACCATTCAGGATAGCTCTGGTCGACAGACCTTCACCGAGATCACTGATGTGAGAATCAGACCTTTTTCACAGCAATTCATGTGAAATAAATGTAACATCAGCATCATAAAATTGTCAGAAAAAAAACTTGTTTTTGCTCTCTCTGTAGCATATGCTGTCAATGGGCAGCCTGGACCACCCCTACATTGTCAGGCTACTGGGCATCTGCCCAGGTCCCAGTCTGCAACTGGTGACCCAGCTCAGCTCACAGGGTGCCTTACTGGAGCACATCAGGCAACACAAGAACAGCCTAGACCCCCAGCGCCTGCTCAACTGGTGTGTGCAGATTGCTAAAGTGAGTTTCAACTACAGACTTTTTTTGAGCAACCGCATGTTATGGATTAGATGTCTGATTTTAGGGTATATACTCTATGTGTGTTCGGTCTCAGGGTATGTACTACCTGGAGGAACACTGCATGGTCCACAGGAACCTGGCAGCCCGCAACATCCTGCTGAAGAACGACTACCAGGTCCAGATCTCTGACTACGGTGTGGCGGACCTCCTTTATCCCGACGACAAGAAATACGTCTTCACCGACACCAAGGTTGTTATGACTGATCCAGTTTGAGATACACTTGATTGATGATTGAGTCACAGTTGTTTTCGTGTCTCCTCCAGTTACGGAGACAAACCAATCTTATGGCTTATCTGCTATTTTTGTCCGTTGATCCAGACACCTATAAAATGGATGGCCCTGGAAAGCATCTTGTTCCGAAGATACACTCATCAAAGTGACGTTTGGAGTTATGGTAAGAGGCGTTTGTTTATTCATGTCACACCGAATGTACCAATAAAAGAAGCGTTCCTCTTGAAGGCTGGCAGGGAGCATGTAAATGTGACGCCTCTCTTCCTGGACAGGGGTGACAGTGTGGGAGATGATGTCATTCGGCGCGGAGCCGTATGCATCCGTTCAGCCTCAAGAGGTGCCGAGTCTGCTGGAGAAGGGCGAACGACTGTCACAGCCCCACATCTGTACCATAGACGTCTACATGGTCATGGTTAAATGTGAGTGTGATAAAACATGCACCAGGATGCACAAACACACTCCAATCTCAACTGTTTTTCTGCTTCTTTTTAGGCTGGATGATTGATGAAAATATAAGGCCGACCTTCAAAGAGCTGGCCAGTGACTTTACTCGAATGGCAAGAGACCCACATAGATATCTTGTCATCAAGGTCAGGCTATTATACTCACTGGTATTAAAGCTTAGTCCACTGGCTGTTTACTTACAACCTGTGCTTCCATGTATGTATATAGATGGAAGGAGGAGAAGCTGCCTCAGTTGAGATCCATCACAGAGAATCAGAGCGAGAGCTTCTGGAAGACCAGCACCAGGAGGGACTGGAGGATGGTTTGACTACTCCTCCTCTGCAACATTCTCCATCTTGGAGTCTGTCTCGTTCACGGATTAATTCTTACAGGGTAATAAAATACATCATTGTGAGTCGATCACATGCAAAGAAAACAAGCATGTAACACTTTTCTTCCCTGATGTGTAGAGCGGTGCCTCTCAGGTGGGACACATCGGATACCTCCCAATGAACCCCAGCCCTGTGGACAGCATCCGCCAGGTGATACAGACTCACAAGTTCATGCAAACAAACACATTCCCACCCTGTAATTGTAATTACTGCATCTAGGCCATTAACTCAGAAGCTGAGTGGATTCATTTCTGTGCGCTGCAGCATCAGTTCATGCCTTTGCTTTTCTGTCTCAGCTGTGGCTTCAGAGTTCACGACTGAGCTCGGTGCGGATGCTGCCCGAGAGGTCAGAGTTCAGGGGGAGCGGCAGAGAGGCAGAGCTACGTGAGGAAGGGTTACGGACTGGGAGTCTTCACAGGGCCAGGATTGGTTCCGAGAGGGGAACTCCTCATATGTCCGTCAGCCGGCACAGGAAGCTCTCAACAGCATCAAGTCCTTCCTCGTATAAGGTGTGGGCCGCAGAGGAAGAGGAGGAGGTGGATCACTACGGCTATGTCCTGGCTGGGTCACCTGTTACTCCAGAGAGAGGTAAATTACTAAAATGGGATGAGCATGCTGATTTATCTGATTCTTTCTTGACTGTTTTGAAGATGAATGGTAAATTATAGTGTCAACGATACATAATCAATCTTCTCCCTTTGAATCTTCTTCCTTTGTCACATCCTGTCACGGTTCCCAGTCTGCAGAGTCTCTCAGTCTGGGCGTAGAAACTCAAGACCCAAGAATAATCTGTCTCTCGTGGTGATAAATCCCTCCCTGGAGTACGAAGTCATGAGCAAAGAGTCTGGTGCGCTTTGCTCGACCAGCAGCGTCTCATCACAGGCTGATGCCCAGACTGTGGCCGTTTGTTGTAAAACCTCACCTTTACCCTCGCCGACCTTCATGGCTCCATTGCCTATAGAGCACACAGCACATGTGGAGACTCTGACGCCGATCTCAGCTGTAAGGAGCAAGCGAGTGGATGGGGATTGTGAGGGAGGTGATGCAGAGCAAAGAGACTCCACAGAGAAACACCAGCTCACTGACAGTGGGATCAGAGCTGTGGATGACCAGGGAGAGGCAGCTCCAGGTATAGGCAGGTATGAATACATGGATATCAGGCGGTCCAACTCTGTGGAGGGAGAGGATCCAGCACGGGAGAGACCTGGGAGTCAAACACCTTCAAGGATTGCAGCAGAGACAGAGGAAACAGACCAAATGGTTGAGGCGTTGATAAAAGAGCTTGACAAGGAAGAGGAAGAGGAGAAGAACCAAAACTCAAATAAAGAACCTGACCTTCAGGGGAGTGGTGTGGTCATGCCTAGGCCAGATGTGCTGGCAGCTGGGGGAGATGTGGTGGAGGAGTATGAGGAGATGACCAGATTTGGAGTGGTGCCCAGTGGGTGGGAGCAGGCAGACTACCAGAACATCCCAGTGAAGGGGAGGGCTGTTTCTGAGGAGTTGGGCAGTGGCAGGTGTGCAGGGATCGGGGGATACATCAAGGTGTGTGCTGGCATAGGGGAGCCTGGCAGCAACACATCATTTGACAACCCAGACTACTGGCACAGCAGACTGTTCCTCAAGCCAGATGCTGTACGCACCTAATAATGTGAACTGGGACCGAGACTGTTAGTTCCTGTAATACATGTGGGTAGGTTTGTAAAGTTTTGCATCTGTTCTTCTTTGAGCTACAGAATCCAACAAACAACTAAAGGGATATATATAAAAAGATGGAATTACATTCACAAATAAAAGTGAGTCTATGATTGCTTCGTTGTTAGGACTTGTGTAATTTGAAGTAGTATGATGAGGTGACATGTCCCATTTCTGTAAAAGTCTTTTTTTATTATATAAATTAATAAACAGGATTATTTTGCATATATCACATGTGTCGTTTTTTTTGTGAAGTAAAACAATAAAAAATCTTCTTGGAAATATGTATTCACTTTTTTTTTTTATCATGTTGCAATATGATATGAATACTACATTTAATTTTAAAACTTTTTTTTTAGCACATCACCTTGTCACCGGTCACGCTGACAGTATGGACGGCAGAACATGAGATGGAGGCATGTAAACGCTTCCGTGACACACTCGCGCGCGATTTGGTCAGTGACCGATCAGAGATCATCAGAGAGGTGACAGGTTCACTCCGGCGTTTTTCCGTTTTCGTTCAAATTCAGCTTATGGGCTAATGGGTTTACCACAACGTATCCTGTTATTAAAGGGAGTCAACAAATCCGTTTGAAATGTCCTTAGTTGCACTTTCCACAACACAGCAATGTGAACATTATAAACTTTATCCTGAGATCAACTGGTTGGTTGGTGGCATATATATTTTACCAAAATGTCCAAATTTTTCCCATTCTTGTTTCCCATTTCTATTTTGTCCTAAATAGCATACGGATAGCCTATAAAGCCTTCACAACGTATCCACGTAATCCCCTTTATTTAATCGACCAGTTATGTTGGTTTCTGCACATTAATTGCAGGTTTTCCCCTATAAATATAGCCTGATAACGACAGAATGCATACATTAACAGCTGTATATCAGCAGATTATCCTGTTGGCTACAAATACTCGTTTGTAGGCTAATTTTAAATGCTCATGATATGATTTAAAATACCCCCCTTGCCTTTTTGGGATGTAAAACGCAAAGCTGGCCCGTGAACTATCTTGACTGCACAGCGTGTCTTTGGCAGGGGGCGGGATCTAGAGCTCGTACTAGGCTGCCGAATGAAGTCGGGCGGGCCGGTGCAGGGAGCAGCGTGGTCCATCTAGTGACTGACTGACAACCGCCGGGGAAAAGTTACTCTTGAGTTCGCGGACACACTGCCAACATGTCTGGAGATGACGATACGCAGGAGCAGACCATCGCCGATGACCTGGTGGTCACCAAGTATAAGATGGGGGCCGAGATTGCAAATCGTAAGTGAAATTCGGCGTTAACGTGCCGCTTTGACTCCATAAGTATCAGGATCCGTCTAACGTTAGCTAGCTAGTGTCAGCTAGTCGTGCCCAGACAGCAGCTGTGCCATGTGCCGCGGCGGTGCCAACGGTAGCGTTACAGCACAGTGGATAGCGGGCCTGGCTTTAATGTGGAAACGCATAATTCTCGCTATTAGGTAGCCCGACTTGTCTTTATAGTAACCCATTAATGTGAAACGACCCGTTGCTGTCACATTAGCCCGGTGCGCTAGCTAACCAGCTATGTGGCTGAGCTAGCTTCTTCACTAGCAAACGTAGCTAGCTGCAACTGCTAACATAACTGATAACAATGACAAGTACAAAACTGAACGACTATGCGCTTGTTCCCAATAGGCCTTCGTTACTGAGTAGCCGATGGTTAAACGTAAACTTGCAGCCTATTAAATCGAGACAAATCAAATTTGTTACGTAAGAGATTAAAAGTCCGGTTGACTAAATGCTATCATTTAAAGTCACTTACCGTTACGTTATTGGAGTAAGCAGAAGCTAGTTAAACATCTAATACTCATGTAAAATTACGTCCAATGTAAATTGATAGAATATTGAAGAATCAAACGAATCACAAACTCAATGGTAAGTCACCCACATGAATCATAAACTTTGCATGCTGTTATCACTAGTTTAAGCAAATATATATCTATAAAGCCAAATACACGTCATTGGTGTGACGTCATAATTTGGTAGTTGTTTTAATGCTAATTTAATATAACTAACATATTTCAAAGCATCAAAAGTATGTCTGTCCACCATATTTTCATTATATTGATATTTCTGCATTCCAAACACATTACACTAAAAAACAATGTATTTCCAAGCAACAGCTCAGGTCCATGTTGACTTCTAGTCAGCTTATGTCGTTCAAATAAACTGGGAATTATTTGGCATGTTTACATTTGCAACTGTGAAACAGTCTTTAGACCTTTTTTCATTGCCATTTTGTTGCTTTGGTCCAAGTTGACTTCCTGTCAGCTACTGCATTAACAATCATTGATGGAAACAGAACGGGTCTATTTAGACTGTTTATATTTCTAGTTTCTAAAGATCTAAACAACTCTATAACTTAACCCAGTTCAACCATAGTCTTTATATTTGTCCATATTTCAATCTCTATTCTGGAGATTTAACAGTTGACCTTCCTACCACATCAAGTTTAAATGCACATATAGTTAAACCTTCAATTTCAAAATTACTACTATAGTTAATCTGAACTAATCTCAGATAATATGAGCGGCACTCGGGAGTAAATTCATCAGCTTCCTAATTAAAGGCTGCCTCAGAGTATCCACGCTATCCTGATCTCCAAAAAAAGCAAACACTTGGTTCAATATCAATTGCCAGTGTTTTTTATTTACAGTCCATCCTTGGATTTCAAATCAATGACAATTGCTGTGTCCTTGTGATTTTTGTATTGGAGGTTATCACAGCTGACCTACTTATCTGAAGTTAAGACATCTAATTTACTACCATTATGCAGTTTGAAGCTGATATACAGCTGTCAGACAATCTGTCTGTTTCTCCTCTACCTAACGTAGCATCAGCTTAGTCAAAATCAAATTGAGTTGTTCAGTGAAATTTTCATGTAATCAGAAATATGTACAAATTATAATTGTTGAAATGGTTAGAAGATTCATCGAATCAATGGACAGAAAATTAATAGATGTTTTTGGCCTTGGAAAAGATGTCACCTTGGGCACTTGGGGAAATTCTAATGTCCATTTTTAACATTTTATGGCATTTCGAACAAATGATTAATCAACTGACCCAGAAAATGATCAACATGATTAATGATAATCCAAATAATCATTAGTTGCAGCTCAGAACTATACACACTGTTACTAACCCATCTTTTTAACTACATTGCGGCTCATTTGATCTCTTGTCTTGCAGAGGCCCTGAAGACGGTGGTTGGGGCAGCTATGGCTGGAGTCTCTGTGCTCAGTCTGTGTGAAAAGGGAGATGCCTTCATCATGGCAGAAACTGGGAAAATCTTCAAGAAGGAAAAGGACATGAAGAAAGGTGCTTCTTTTGTTGCATTACATCGGTCACCATCAATGTGTCTGACTCAGCATTCCCTCATTCACTCTCTGTCTTTCGCAGGTATCGCTTTTCCCACTTGTGTGTCGGTTAACAACTGTGTATGCCATCACTCCCCTCTGAAGAGTGATTCAGACGTCATGCTGAAGGATGGGGATCTTGTGAAAATGTAGGCTGCCGAACGTACACGCGTCCTTCATGTGTACAAGAGAAATTATAGTTGGTATTTTATATGCAGGGCATACTTTCTTCATCTCATGTTCTCCTGTTCTGTTTGGTCACAGTGATCTGGGTGTACACGTTGATGGCTTCATTTCAAATGTGGCTCACAGCTTAGTTGTTGGAGTGACCAAGGTATGTCATCACTGTTGAATGAGTCCTGCACATTAGTACTCATTGGTTTATTCACAAGATCCATGCTTTTTAATGTATTACTGGTAATCATACCATTAACAGCGTAGTATTTCACATCTTGTAACTCTTAAACTTTCCTCCTGTGTCACTTCAGGACAACCCCTTGACCGGGCGAAAGGCTGATGTTATCAAAGCAGCTCACCTCTGTGCTGAGGCCGCTCTGCGTCTTGTTAAGCCAGGAAACCAGGTAAAAAGCTCCACCATGACCACTGATTTGAGCGATGGCATCGCCGCATATACCTCGTCTAATAAATGCCATCATGTCTCTTCCATCAGAACACACAGGTCACAGAGGCCTGGAACAAGATTGCAAAGTCATTCAAGTGCTCCCCTATCGAAGGTGGGTCTTTTTGAACATTTGGCACCATCAAGCGCTGTGATTCCAATGGTAAATGTTTTTTCGAATGTAATTTGACATGCTTGGCTCATGCTTGAGTTTATTCCCTCAATTGTGTAGGCATGCTGTCCCATCAGCTCAAACAACATGTGATTGATGGGGAGAAAACTATCATCCAAAACCCAACGGACCAGCAAAAGTGAGTTCACTGAGCAAGTGCTCCTTGTCACTGGCATGATGTGTTGTGACCGGTGGGTGATCTTGTCACTTTTTTTTTTGTAGAAAGGACCATGAGAAGGCTGAGTTTGAGGTGCATGAGGTATATGCAGTGGATGTGCTTATCAGCACCGGAGAGGGGAAGGTGAAAGGACATTTGATATCAATTTGATCACATTTGTTCTGCTTTATTTTGAAAATGTCTTAAAGGCAAGATATTTATCATGCTGTGTTTTGCAATCCAAATCCAGGCAAAGGATGGAGGTCAGAGGACCACCGTTTACAAACGAGACCCCAACAAGGTGTACGGCTTAAAGATGAAGACATCTCGGACATTCTTCAGTGAGATGGAGAGGCGCTTTGATACAATGCCTTTCACTCTGAGGTAATGCCCTTAAGATTCAAATAATCTTAACAAAATAATAGCAGGTTTCACCTTCCTCCTCCTCCCTTTTTTCTGTTTATGTCCTCAGAGCGTTTGAAGATGAGGGCAAAGCCAGGTTGGGTGTGGTGGAGTGTGCCAAACATGAGCTGCTGCAGCCATTCAATGTGCTGCATGAGAAAGAGGGTGAGTGGAACAATGTCGGATGTCATTTATGTTTATATGTAGTGCTAACTGATTAGCTGTGCTAATAAGAATCTGCCTGTGCCTCTTTTAACATTCAATGCAAAGGGAAGTCTTAATTATTAGTTACCGTAGATGACCAAATAATCGCCCGCGTGCAAATACGCGCCTGTGCTCTAATAGCCGCCGGGGTCCGACCTCATTTGGCATAATAAACGCCGGTTCAATTAAACGCCCGGGCGATTAAGTGTTTACCATAGTCTTGCACAGAAAACAAAAGTTTTTTTTTAACAGCACTTCACCGGCTCTCACCTCTTCTGTCAGTCAGCCCCTCCTCTCGCTCTCTCTCTCTCTGTCTCTCTCTCGCATGCAGGCGCGCGCACACACACACACAGACACACAGACACACAAACACAGGCGCGCTAGACTGAGGGATATAGGGATATAGATAAATGCGCTAATGTACAGTGTTGAAATTACCGCGATCGACCCCCCCTTCCGTTATCATTCATAACACTGCTCTGATCAGCTCCCTGTGTCGCGGTAACACAGACAAACTGTCTTTGTATTTATTGTCTGATGTCAATAAAGATGCGTCGGGGGGGAAAAGTAGTTTTGTTCCAGTGGTGCTATGGTGCTATGGTGAGCTCCTTGTTCTTTGCATGATGGTCTGGTGCTGCTCATTGCAAAAATAAATTGTAGCCTGTTGCAAATACGCGCCTGGTTCTTATAAACGCCTGGGCTCCAAGTCGATTTAGCATATTAAACGCCCGGGCTACTAAATGGTCATCTACGGTAATTAACAGCACTATAGTGTCCATTCTTCCTTTTTATTCTAGACTTTAGCGTTTAATATCCACATTGTATACCTAATGGAACCGTTTACTGCAAATTCTCAACCTTATCTTTGTCCAGGTGAAATTGTTGCCCAGTTCAAGTTCACCGTGCTGCTCATGGCCAACGGTCCTCTGCGAATCACAAACAGCCTCTTTGAGCCAGAGCTCTACAAGTCTGAGCATGAAGTGGAGGACGAGGAGCTGAAGGTGCGTTTGATGGATGGGCGGTGCATTCTCTTTCCAAAAAGAGAGGCTTGGACTAATGGGGTCGCTGTAGCATTCTGTTAGCTGACAAGGCATTCTCAAACCAATTATGTGTGTATGTATTGTGAGGTAATTTGTGTCTACTGCTCTCATTCCTTTTAAAGGCTTTGCTCCAAAGCTCAGCCAGCCGTAAGACCCAGAAGAAGAAGAAAAAGAAGGTGAGTTACAGGACAGTTTTTTTTTTTTAAATAAACAAGAACACATGTTCAAAATGTGTCCTAACTTCAATCATGTCTGTCTTTTAAAGGCCTCAAAGACTGTTGAGACTGCAACCGGCCAGGCAATGGAGACTGAGGCTGCAGAATAGATTTCTCTGCCAGACATCTGATGACCCAAAGAACAGACGTCACAAATCCTTCTGTCCCAGCTGTCTGAGGCACTTGTGGGCATAGCCGCTGTGAATACCTCTGAATCTAACTGATGTCAGTCTGGGATGATGCTGCTCCTAAATTCTACCAAGCCACCTATAATACTCCTGCGCACATCTCTCGTAAATCTCATTGTCCTTGACCGTTTCCTTTTCTTAACAGTGGACAACAATACTGCTACTAAAGAGGATATTTTGTGCAAGGACATAATACTCCCTGGAACATTTAACCATTCGTCTGACCCTGAGCCTTCATCCCTTTCTCCACCATAACTGTAGTGAACGATACGGAAAATAAAATGCTTTGACAGAGCGGCCAAGGACGATGAATGCACAATACTGTTTCAGCGTAATTGTGTGGCATTTCGATAACTCCCTTGAGGTCATAAACCTGAAGCCATGCCTTTTTGAAGGGAGTGTTAACGTGTTGTGGGCAGAAATGTGTAACACCTGTCTTGAACCCTGAAGTTATAAGCATGACATTTGGTCATTATTACTGTTGAATTCAACATAATTACTGCATTTATACTGCTCTCGCTGAGGTCCGTCTACCAGTACGTTGTGTACACTTCTAGTAATCGACCGTAGGTTACTCGGCTAACAATTTCTTAAACTGACAATTTAAGTTGTTGAGTAGTTTAACTAGCAAAAAAAAGAAGGAATTTTTAAGTTGTGGATGGCGTAACTCCTGCCAAGGGTTCAGCGTTCAGTCTTCTGGTACCACCATTGAGTCTTGACAGTCTGTGTTTACATAAGAAGTCCATACCTGTTGGATATATGGATGCTTTTGTAAAACAAATCCCAGTTTCAGAGACTATTTTTGGAAACATTAAAAAGCCACCTGACATCATTTGTGTTTGTTTTTGGACTGTGTTTATTCAGCTAACTCTCCTGATGAGTGTTTTTCATGACTTAACATTAATTTACCACCTTTCTCAAGTAAATGAATTATTACAACACCTATCAGAATCAATTAATGGGTGTAAAAAAAAAAAAAAAAAGGCATTTGACCCTGTCGTTCTCATATGCTTGCACAGAAACATATACAGCTAAAACAAGGACAACAAAGTTGGATGTGGTCAACACATTGGAATATTATGTACAGATATAAATATATAAACATGACAAACCCTAATAATGAATTAATACACATGGAATCTCACAGGTTCCTTTATATACATGAGGTAGATGGATATGATAGTATGATATACAGCATTATATTTGACTTATATTTACGTTTAACTATAGAATATATAATCTATAGGTCAAATCAGGATTTGTTAGATGACAGCAGCCAAAAGTGTTAATGGAAGACAACTTTTGTTGAACAAACAGTTGAAAGTTTGGGGAAGAAATCCAAAAAAGCATAAAATAACTAAACTAGACTACTAAAAGTAGTGAGATTTAAGCGTACTGAGTCTGAAAATGGAAAGGGCGTGTTAAATACCAACCACCCCTGTGTTTGTAAAGTTCTCCCAGGTTCTGCTGCACACATTAAGTACTGTAGAAATCATATTTAGCTGAAATACGGCACCTCACACGCTTTAGCTTCGAGAAAACGGCATGTCGCATGTTTTACCGGTGTCCAATGAAAGTGACGTATGCAGCCCGTATAAAAGAAACGTCGCTGCGTTGTGACGTCCTTCGTGGAGACGATTCCTTAGCTGTGGGTACGTGAGCTCCTGATATTGCTAACAGCATCCAAGTTAATCAGCGTGTTTTCAAATCCATCCAACTAATCCATCGTGTGTTCCCTTCTGTTTTCAGCTTTCCCGTCTCAACATGAGGGCTAAGGTTTGTGCTTTATGTCTGTACGACCAAATAATCTTTATTTGCAGAGGTGCGAACATTCGCTAGCTAGCTAACGTTAGCTTGAACATGTTGTTGACTAGCCAGTGCAACACGCGGACTGTCAGCTGTCCGCTGTACAATACGTGATTTTAATGCTAATTGTACGCTTATTTTAGTTCTGGTGAGTACTTTTGTGTTTCCATGATTTAAACGAGATAATAATTCAGTGTTTCCTCTTTCGCAGTGGAGGAAGAAGCGCATGCGCAGGTAAGACTGCGTGACTTGTGTTTTTCATGCGTTGGTAGCAAGTCTACCCTTTTTACACTGTTGGATGACTTGCGGCTGATCGCCTCTAATCATTTTTACAGGCTGAAGCGTAAAAGGCGAAAGATGAGGCAGAGGTCCAAGTAGAGTGTCCTTTCCGCCATGGCTGTGGCAGCACATGTTGCCAGCAACCAGACCAGTGAGGACCGTTGAAGACCCAGGACCCTCCCGGTGACAAGTCTGTCAGGGGCGCCCATCTCGACCTGAGGCAGCCGATTCCTGCTGGAGTGCAGACTCTAGACCTGCTTACCACAGGCTTTTCCTCGGGGACATTCTGGACACTTTCTCAATTCCTCAACTTTTGTCGTTTGTTTATACTGTGATTAAAGGTTTTGGTTTCTAAATAATCCAAAGGTCTTGTGTTTATTGGCCGCCTGCTTTCACTTAATGTGTCCAGTAGTGACCTCCAAAAAAAAAAAAAAAATTCAAGGGGTGGCAGCATCTGGTGTCAAATGCTCAAGGAAGTCTAAAGTTGTTTTTTGTCAGGCTATGAGGAAAAACTGGTGTAAATCCCAATTAATAACGGCTCAGTTTTAGGTTTCTAGTATGGAATGCAGGCTGACTTGAATTCAACAGCCAAGGTTATTGGTTTCATCTGTGTTTTTCCTACTATTGCAGTCAACATGTCTTCTGTGAAAGGGGCTTGTCGGTGTTAAAAGTGCTTCATCTTAAGAGGCAAAAAGTATTCCTAATTGTTCTACCACAGTTTAAATGAATTAGTCCATAGAAAAATCTGGATTTCCTTTGAATTGAAGTATGAACACTGTACTTGGTCATAGGCTTCTGGTTTCCAGTCTTTAATGAATACTAATGTGCCAAGGGGTGTTCATTTTAATGTGTGGAGCTAATATATTAAAACAATCTGCAGCAATCCATTTGTAATAGAATGTGGAGGGCAAATTTCTAAACATTTCAGATTCTATCCACATCCGATCACTGAGTGAATGCTGCAGCCTTTTGTGTGGACCTCACCCAAGATTAACAACTCTGAACATTTTTATTTTATTTTTTTACCCTTGAATGTGGTGCAATATTTCATCCTGTCCTTGCAAGGTGATTAGAATTGGGCTGTTGCTGGAAAACACTCGGCATCCCTCTTCTCATCTCGGTTTGCAGTTGCAATGTAAGATAAAGCTGTGGGACTTCTGTCAGTGTTACACCCGACAGTACCAGAATGGATACTTCCCCATTCAAGAAGTGTGGCACAATAAAACTGTCCTTTGAAGCTCCTACGTATTTTTAGTTTCTCAACGCACAAAAGGCGACAGGAACGTGATGTGGATGTCATCGGGTTGCAGAATATGCCTTATTTTTGTCTATTTCCAGAAGGATCTGTTTTCAACAAAGCTGTCTGATCCTGTCGGTCATAGATTCAGAAATGACTGATGCGTCCATGCACAGTAACATCTGCATTTGTTACTTGAATTGGGCGTTACTCTTTTTGTTTTCCCTGGTGTTGATGTGATTGTGTGCTGGCAGAGCTCCAAGATCCTGACCTTAACTAAGTGGAGGATGTAGGATCCCGAATATATGATGTAACTTAAAGGGCACTGACCAAACACTGCTACGTCAAAGCAGAATGAAGGTTCAGGAGACAGAATTATGATAACCACGGCGATAAAGCTGGTGGCACTTACAGAATTGGTGTAATGAATAAAAACCTGTTGGCTGAGCCAGCAAGGCCCAGTAAACACTTTAGCTATCATTTCTTATCTTTAAAAGCCCAGCTGTCGATGTTCACCTCATCTGTAACAAAATAAACTCACTTTCAATTAACATCTCATTGCAGACACAAAAAAATATTAAGTAAATTACATAATTTACAATCTTCAAAATATGGAAATGCCCTGAAAACAGACGTTCTATGACCCACATTAGCCTCTTTAAACAAGTTTAAACAACTCACTCAACCCCACTTAGATTACTCAACATATTTAAGAAATGTTTATTATACAAATGTAATATTTAAGTGTAAAAATATTGATTACAGGAATGCTGCATATATGAAACGTAATCACTATCATGACTTAAACACGTTTACACATAACACAAAAACAAAAGTCAAGTTAGATCTCATCCATTCAATTAACAGCTTTTCTTGCTTTCCTAAATATATTTGCTTACTTTGTTTACTATAAATTCATGTAAACAATTATTGCAAAAACCAGGCTAACAGCTGACTGACAGGAGTTACACTCTGAACTTTGACCGGTTTTAATAACTTGGGGTGGATGATTTCACCATCCCGTGACTACTTCTTCTGCTTCTGGAGAACAAAACAGCTTTTTATTTCTTTGGGAAAGTTTCATTACTCACATGGTTGTTTATTGAAACCCACTTGTTTGTCATTGTTGACAAAAAGTGGGTTATAGGTGTATTGTGTGGGGAGACCTTGGTAAATGGGACAGAGTTCTATCACACAGACCAGTGAAGCATGTCAGTGCAGGAAATGGAAACGTATAATCTGTAAACATTAGACCATATCATCAAACAAATAACATTTTGGCGATACAAAAAGATCTCCAATGACGGGTTTGCTGTTATTATATATCTTGAAAGTGTATACGTTGTAAACAATGCTCCTGGCACAATTGGGAGAAGGTGTGCACAATAAATCACATGACCTGAGGGGCAAAGCAGTATAACCAGTTCGCAGGTTTCTATTTCTATATGAAATGGTGTGATTTCTTTACAACAATGCAACAAGCATTCAAAATACAAAACACCCAAAGCCTGCATGTCCAGTACAGAAGTAAACAAAGTAGTAAAATACCAGCAAAAACACATATAGGCTTATTGAGTAAAAAGAAGGGAATATCAAATCTCCAAATGCTTAGAATATATGCTGTGTAAGCTAATAAACGTATTGCATTTGGTGTCTATACATAAGCTTTTATATAGCCTATATTACTGTTGTATTGCACAGTCTGGGAGTCACATATAACCATATTGTACTTTAGCCTTAAATCTGACTGAAACTCGATCTTCTTGCTGTCAGGCTGTCATTAGCCTAATACGGAACTGTGTTGCTTGACTGACTGCTTGGCTGTGCCTTCATAAAATCTGTTTACATAAAGGATCATCAAACTGTTTCTCTCTCTGAGCAAACACAACGATCAGCTGTATCCGGGCAACCACCGACCCGGGTCTGTTTTTGGTTTCTCAGCATAAAGGGGGGCTGTTATTGGAGGAAACGCGGACAACCGGCAGCACGCGCACCTGAATGACAGATGGACTAATGGGTTTAGGGTGGGCTAAACTGCGTTATTATGCGGGTGCGCAAACACTGCGTTAGTGTCATTTGGCGCATACCCCGGTGGCGTCACGACTCTGCCGCTTGGATGCTCTTTGGGATCTGGTCATCGCAGGCAACTGAAGTATGCAACTGGATAAACGCAGCAACGCGTAAAGACTTCACTCACGCTCACTTGTAGAGGCTGCTGCAGTGGAGGTGAGCGCTTGCGCATGCAGCAGCGTTTCATCCGGTTATGTAAAAGAGATAGCGGGTTGAGCAGCCTGAGCATAGGAAAGGTGTTTTTTTTTTTTTGGGTGGAGTGCTTCCTTTCTAGTCCACACGGTAATGATCATGCCATTCTGAATAAAACGTGCCCTCTGGTGTCTTCACGTCAAATTAACATCCGTTCACTTTCCCTCTAGGTCGCTCCGCCCGAGTCGCTGCATGACGCTACAAGTTAATTCTAGGGTTTAGTTTTCTACTGGATTTCATGTGAAGGAGGGCTCGCAGCAGAGCCCGCCCTCACGGGTCTCGGTCTCTGCTTGCCCTGCTCTGTGTGTGTGAGAGAGAGAGAGAAGCTGCACACGTAAATGAAATAGCAGTCAGTGTTGGTGCCCTGCGGAACCGAGGGGCAGCGCAGCAGGGACAAGACGAGATCATGATTTAACCGATCGAAGCCTGCAGTTTATCGGCGATCCCTCGATGCTTCCCACGTTAACAGGCTGGTAAGTGTTCGGCGGCGCCTGCCACTCGTCGTAGCGGCTTTAAAGCTGAAGGCCAAGTGGAGCCAGCCAGGGGAGTGACACGAATCTTGCGATGCCGACCGCGGATGCAGAACCGAGCGTGAGCGGAGGCGCGGCGATCGCAGCCCCGGCCTTCCCCAACCAGCCCCCAGGTGAGCGCGCCTTGAGCGTGCTGTGGTCCTTCGGGAAATGCCTGGGCGCTCTCCTGCCCGTGTACCTGGCCGGCTATTACGGCTGCAGCATCAGCGTGGTCCTGTTCGGTCTGATGATCTACATGGGCTGGAAACACAGTCGCCTGGAGAAAATGATGAGGCTCAAGTCTGCCATGTACCTTCTGGAGAACGAGAGGGCATTCACCACCGAGAAGGCTTTCAGGACCAAAAGGGATTTACCTCCCTGGGTAAGCCCCGACTCACCGTCATGGTCCATGTATCACCTGCCACATCTGTCACATCTGTCACGCTGAACAGCTGTGCATCGCTATAACGCATATTACTCATTAGCAGCCGCTTCCTTTTTATTCAGAAGCTCCAGACTTATTTCAGTGAACACATGTGCGTACTGCTTCATTACAACCCTCAGAAAACACCGATAAGACTACTTTTTCTTTACAGTATTTTGCTGCTGTCCCCAACAGCCCCATATTTAGACATTCCTACTGTGCAGTGCCTGGAGAATCTGAACTGCTGCACACTGAGGAATGTGGATCTAAATGTCAGATGGATTCTTTGTAGTGTAAAGGTGAAACGAACACTAGCATTGAGGAACACTAGATGGAGGAATTCATGAGGGTCTGTCTGTTTTCTCTTCTTCTTCCTCTTTCGGATTGATATTAGAGCTGCTATTGACCTCATCTGACTCCAGAAACTTGATGACTCATAAACATACTTCAGGGCAGAGGCTGTGCCCAGGACCACCATATCTGGATAGAAAACACCAGAGAATCATGTGTGTGTGTGTGTGTGTGTGTGTGTGTGTGTGTGTGTGTGTGTGTGTGTGTGTGTGTGAGTGTGTGAGTGTGTGTGTGAGTGTGTTAGGTCAGATAAGCATAATCTTGGGATCTCATGTTTCTGTGGTTTGGAGGAAAGGCTTAACAGTTTCCTGAAATGTTGTCTAAGTAGTCTAAATTGGTTGGCCGATGTTCTCTCTCCAATTTAAATGTTTACATATGTGAATGAGGTGCATTACATATTATAAAGCTGGGTGCATTTTTTTTAATCCAGTCAGAAAGTGCTTTTTGGCTCTTCTAATGTTAAAGAATCATCACAAGTACTTGAACTTTTCTGCTCAGGGCCAGAGGCCATTTCACACTGTGGTGTCGTATTCAAGTCCTCACCTGATCAATATCACTTGTCCACAGGTCAACTTCCCAGATGTGGAAAAAGTAGAGTGGCTGAATAAGGTATGCCCCCCCATCAGACATTGCATGTGTATCTGTGTATTTAGAACTCATTCTTAAGAATCTTCAACCTGCTTGCATGATGATGGACTGCTCTGCTTCAATCAGCTGAACTTTTCAATGACACCCATTTCAAAACAATGTGTTTGTGTTTCACTCGAGTAATTCCTACAGTAGCTGCAATGCCTCACTTTTTTTCCACAATGTGAAGAGAAAGAACAATCGTGTGGACTTGAAGTGACCCGGCTCCCATCGCGGCCTCTCCATCGGAGCAGATTATCTCCCGCTGTAATTAAGAGGCTGAGAGAGTGGCTCAGATCGTATCGCCGAACTCTCTGTCTGTCAGTACAGTAACCTCGCATCAGCACGGGGCAAGTGTGGAGATGAATACTAATAATCTCCTGGAGGGAAATATGTAATGAACTCTGTGACAGAAGCCCAGCTTGTGGGATGGAAATGCTCTGGCCTCGTCTTTCGCCAGCCCACGTCTCTCCTCCAGGCTTCCATGTGATCCAGCTGCTCACGCTTACCCTCCTGCCTCGCAGCTGTAAACAGCAACCCTGAAATGTTCCCACCTATTATTATATTTGACAACTTGTCGGAATGTAAATAAAGGGAGCTGGTAAGTCTGTGGGTAATGCATGTAAAAAAAAAAAAAAAAGCCAGCGAGGAGTTGCACTTTAATGGAAGGCATCATTCTTAATCCAAACATCCATAACTATATCATAAATAATGTAGGATACTCTCCTGTAGCCGTGGCTTATTAGCATCATCAGTCTCAGGGGGAGGAGGTCGGAGGAACAGTAAACAGCAGCCGACGGGACTTCACACATTGCTCTTACACCTCACGCTGAAATGCAGAAGCTAACATTAGTGTGAGGCTGTTGAAGACTCCCTCAGTTCATCACACCACAGAGTCTATAAGTAGCACATAACAGACCCATGAACATGAAATTCAAAATGGATTTCATTTGTTTGTTTATGTACATGGATTATCATAACTGCTTTGCTGAATGACTGATGGCTGAGTTTAGATTACATCCTCTGCTTCTCTTTAAAAAACAAATCAGCTGCACCACAGGCTCTTGTCATGACTATGAAAACGTGTGCATGTGTGTGAGAGTGTTTGTGGGTGTGTTTATGGTTGTTGTTTGATGGCATGCTCTGATAAATAATCTGTTATTCACAGGAAGTGGTCTGCTATCACTTAGCAATTGCACAAACGTGAAGTCATCTTTACTCACAGAACCTTATAACAGTGGTTAAAAACATGAACCACATTTGAATAAATGTATTCATGTATTGCTTTAAACTATGTATCCTATATGAAACAAAACATTGCATGGTGTCTTTGCCGTATTCAAATCCGCGTGTAGGTCCTGCAGCAGGCTTGGCCCTTTGTAGGCCAGTATCTGGAGAAGCTGCTGGTGGAAACCATCGCTCCTGCCATCCGCGCCTCCAACCTTCATCTGCAGACTCTCAGCTTCACCAAGGTCAACATCGGAGACAAGGTATATGAACGGCCGCTTAGAAAAGCAGCAAGCTATTCTGTTAAATGTTCTACAGCCAAAAAAAAACTTCAGTTGAAGGCAGAATGTAAATGTGGGTAAGTATGTTTGGTAATAGTGGTCTGGTATCACCTGTCGGTTAATTACAGGCATAAAGATTGATGAGTTCATCAAAGTAAATGATTATCATCTTTGCTAATGTCAGGTGTCCATCAGTATTGTTTGCTGTTCTCTTAACAGGCTCTGAAGGTGGTTGGTATCAAGGCTCACACTGAACACGATAAGAGACAAGTCATGTTGGATTTGTACCTGAGGTAAGTGTCCTGGGAAGGGCTGTCACAGCAGATCAGTGTTTACTTAACACAGCTCTATCATAACTCGTAGCAGCTGCTTCCCCGAGTTAAACATGCATCTCTAGACGTGTAAACGTGCATGTTCTTCTTTCTGCAGCTATGCCGGGGATGTCGAGATCAATGTGGAAATCAAGAAGTACTTTTGCAAAGCCGGAGTGAAAGGAGTCCAGGTGAGAATGAATATTCAGATAGTTATTACATTATTAGTGAGAGATAAAAAACTTCATTCAATATAACATTTCCCCCTGCAGCTCCACGGGAAGCTGCGTGTGATCCTCGAGCCTCTGATCGGAGACGTGCCACTGGTGGGAGCCATCACCATGTTCTTCATCCGCAGGCCCGTGAGTGTGGCGACGTTGAACCACATCAGATTTTACACTGCATTATTATGCAGGGGGCCTTATTTTTATCTGTGTCACAGAAACTGGACATCAACTGGACTGGGCTGACCAACCTGCTGGACATCCCCGGGCTGAAGTGAGTTCATATAAGAGATGGTAGAGCTCTGTGTAGACACATTTTAGGGGCATGGCTCTGTTATGTCTGTGTAATGTTAAAATACGCGTTTAATAGTTAGTAGTCTATGAGTTTGTGGAGTAGGGCTGATGCACTTTTAACATGGAGACATATTTGTGTATGTTTTATTAAGCCAGAATGACTAACTCACTAAGGTTTTATCCTGGAAGTAAAAGGAGTTCCAAAACAAACAGTGACAGACAGCTGCATTTATATTTCTGTTTGATGATGGATCCGTGTGTTCACATCCTTAAAAGGTAACTGTGACGATACGCTATATATTTTTTTCTTATGAACAAATCCTGGGAAAAGACTAAAACCAACAATGAATTGGATCTGAGAAACAAGGAGCCAAAGTCAGACTGAGCTTATTCCTGTGTGCCACAGAGCTACTTTCTTGCACAAAAACCTTTGAAAGCGTATGAGTCACACTGTTACACTTGGTTACATTCTTTCCTTTATTACAATCAACTGGGGGCCTGCAGGTTATTTTGAATCAATCACACATCCTGCTGGCTTAAAGGGCCAACAGATCTGCTGGCAGAGATGGAATATAGTATTTATCTCGATGTATCATTAGTTGTGTTAATAGTAGCTTAGAATGAGCTTGTACATGGGGAGCGTATCCTCTATAGGGGGGTTATGCATGCTTGGAAAGGAAGAGGTGAGCGGAGGGTATTCAGTAACACATTTATATTAATACACATCAGAAAATAGTCCCCAACAAATCTGTAAAAGGAACATTTGCTAAAAACTACATTGTCCATATATATATAGCGCTCTATCTCTGGCCTGAGCACCAGACAAGGCAGAGAAGACAGAATAACACATTGTTGGTTTTGTTCTTTTTACTGTGTTTGTTGATAATAATAAAAATATTGAAAAACGCCAGTCTTACCCTTTAACTCGTTCAACCTTTTAGCCATACTGTTGTCCTGTAATTATTCAGTATGTATATTAGGAGTCCATGCATTTATATGGAGGTAGTTGTTGAGGCCCATTATATAAGATCAGAATACGAACCATGTAGAATCAACTAGTACAATTACCTGATGGTCTGATTAATGGGAACGATCTATTGAACATTCCTGTTCAGTGTGGTGGTCTGCTGGCTGATTCTACATGGTGTGTGTGTTGTGATCTTATATAATATACTTTTGTGAAAATACAATTAAAACATTGTCAGAAGTGTAAATTTGTCGCTGGCGATGCTTTCAATGACAGTTTGTCATCATTCTTTAATTGTATTCCTCCATGATTTCACAGAAAACTGGCCTCATCTTCAGCCAATGGGGTGTGTCCTCTTGTTTGCTGAGAACATGGATATCATGTTCTTTATGCATGTTCATATTGTCAGCAGTAGTGTACAGCCTCTGTCTGTCTGTGTGTGTGTGTCCCTCCTCTGTGTTCCCAACACCGTCCTCGCATTCATTTGCAGTGCCATCTCGGACACTATGATAATGGATGCAATAGCCTCTCACCTGGTGCTCCCCAACCGTCTAACGGTTCCCCTGGTGGCCAACCTGCACGTTGCGCAGCTCCGCTCCCCTCTCCCAAGGGTAACTGTCTCAATTATAAATGGCCCGGTGAAACACGGACCCACACAGACCGAAACCCAGCATATAAGCTGCAAGCACACACATAGCCTGAAAGCCACAGCAAACATGCATTGTGAAGAAAACATACATGTTCTGTGAGGAAGCTAGTAACATTTTCTTTGTGTGCGTGTGTGTGTTTTCCTGCATGTGTATGCACACTCTAGGGGGTCGTGCGTATCCATCTGCTGGAGGCTGAGGACCTGACTGCCAAGGATACTGTCATCAAGGGCTTAATCGACGGGAAGTCGGACCCGTACGCCGTTCTGCGTGTGGGCACCCAGATCTTCACCTCTCATCACGTGGACAGCAACCTGAACCCCCAGTGGAGGGAGATGTACGAGGTGAGAGAGAGGAAAATATATCCAACACTGACCTGACAGAAACATGAGATATATGGCTTTGCCTTGGTATTCAAGCGCTGCACTCCTCACAGTTTTTCGTGCTAGTTATAGCTTGCTCTTGGTGTCCTTGCCTCATAGAAAGTGCCGCTAGTAAATAAGTCAGTGATAAACAGCTGATTCGATCTGTACTCTGTGGTAACAGGAAGCTCCTGTGCCCGAGATAAGCAGCTCTTACGAAAACAGCTCGCATTCTGACACATTTGTCTTTTTTTACTGATTTGTGAAATTTGAGCCTATTTCTATAGAAACGAAAGGTATATCATTATTAACATCTACTTTGCACAAAAGTGAAAAGTTCTTGCCATTGTGAATCTGTTTGCACGTGATGGTGTTATTGTGTCATGTGTGGCTGTATCTATATTTGTATATTCTTGTTGTGTGTTTTGTGTATTTGTCCATTTATGTGTCTGTGTGTACGTGTCAGGTGATTGTCCATGAAGTACCTGGTCAGGAGTTGGAAGTGGAAGTTTTTGACAAAGATCCAGACCAGGATGACTTCCTGGGGAGGTAGCTTACTCATTCTCATTCACTTACTCTGTGTCTGTGTGCTTCTCATGTCATTCCCATCTCTGCTAATGCCACTCTGGGCATGATCCTGCTGAAATTTGAACGTTCTCTTTGGTTCGTGGCTTCATTGATTCTCTCTCTTTCTCCCTCGCCTCTCTCAGGGTCAAGGTGGATCTAGATATCGTAAAGAAGGCCAGGGTTGTTGACGATGTAAGTATGACGCTTATGTTAAACAAGATGGAGTATTTCACCATTACATTTATTACATGTTCCTTCAGATCATAGAATAATCAGCAAGCAGAAGAATGCATGCAGTTGTTTTTATTGTCTCAGCAGTAATCCTTCTAGCATGTGACGTTGCAGAGCCCATGTGCCTCCTCGTGATCTGCTCTGATCTCACTATCTTCCATCCTGCCACCCGGGCTCAAAGAAATCAGCCGGAAGAGATAAAATGTGCGTTTAATGAGCCCTTTGTTTTTGTCAACAGTGGTTCAATCTGAAGGACGTCCCATCCGGCAGTGTTCACCTCCGGCTGGAGTGGCTCTCTCTGCTGTCCTCTGCTGACAGACTGAGTGAGGTGAGTCCTACAAGCGCAGCTTGTTTTTGGGCCAATCGGCCGCAGGCAAGGAGTGTCCTTGCCAACACACATGAAATAGAGCAACAACACTTCAGTTTCAGAATGACAGCATAAAACAGATAACACAAAATATATCACAGATCAGAGTTAAACAAAAAAAAAACAGTAAAATTATTCATAAAGAGTCACATAAACGAATACATTCTAGAAACTATCACTTGTTGTATTCCTGGTATTATATTATGCTCTCACTTATTGAGCTTGTGTGGTTGGGTTTATATGTTTTGATCAGGTTTTATGTATTTCATTATGCTTTATGTATTTTTACCTCAGGGACAACAAGGTTGATTTTTTTTTGTCAGTGTGCAAAATGCAGTTTGTAGTCCCCATTTTGAAACATTAGAAAAAAACTCAGTATTGTATATGGAGGTTGGAGGATGAATTAGGAGTCTCACGGCCTGAGGAAGATGCTGGTGTTACGGCAGCTGATACTTCTGTAATGGTTGCCAGACGGCAGCAGGGTGAACAGGCTGTGGTTGGGGTGTGAATTGTCTTTTAATATCCTTTGGGCTCTTCACCAGCACCTCTTGTCACTTATCACTTGCTTTGTAAATGGGTACCAATGATGGTCTGGGCAGTTTTAACCACCGTGCTGGACTGTGCCACATCCCACGCCACTTTCTAAAGTTTGCAGTTAGGATGCTTTCTATTGCTCTGCTGTAAACATTAACAAGTTGAACAGGAGATCCTTGATGACTGCCGATCAACATCTCTTGGAGCGTAGCATCGTGAGCGCGGAGCACACAGCCCTGGGACGAGTGGCGGAGCTGTGGTACTCAGGCTGACTAATGAGTTTCATGGGGGATATTGTGTTGAATGCGGAGCTGAAATCAAGATGCTATGTGAGTGAAGGGCAGTGGATATGGCATCCTCTGTGGAGCCACATTCTTCACAACTTGTTATTGATAGGATAAACTATTTTAAATTGCAGTTGGACACTGGTTGGGCGATGGGGTTTTTAGTGTCTCAGATCATTTCCCTGACATGCTCTTCGCTCCTGTTCGTCGTTCTTCTAGGTGATCCAGAAGAACCAGAACGTGACCAGTAAGACAGCTGATCCTCCATCTGCAGCTATCCTAGCCATCTATCTCGATCAAGCTCACGCACTGCCTGTGAGATACTCATTTATAAAAACCCTCTCATTCAGTGCGTTCAATTAACCCACAAGTTTCCCCACATTAATGCATTTAATATGTTGTAGATGAGAAAAGGCAATAAGGACCCAAGTCCGATGGCACAGATTTCCATTCAGGATGCAACTAAAGAGAGCAAGGTAAACAAAAACAAACGTTTTCTCAGTACATTGAACCAAACTCTGGGCATAATGAATGTTTTCCCCTCTCTCCTGCAGACTTGCTATGGGACTAATGGCCCTGTGTGGGAGGATGCTTTTACCTTCTTTATTCAGGATCCTCACAAGCAAGACATTGACATTCAAGTAAGCACACCAATCAAGCCAGCTGCAATTATTTTACATAAATCAATCCCAAGACATCAAGGTAATAAGTACATTCAATAGCTTCTTGATTTTCCCTCTAGTTTTAATTATTCATCCTATTATTTGTCATTTGTTTCTCTTTTAACCTCTTCATGGCCGTTTCCCCTTCAAGTTATTTCCCTTTTTCCTAACTCCACCTCTTTGGTTCTTGCGTTCTTCAACCAGGTGAAAGATGATGACCGTGCTCTGTCCCTGGGGAGTCTGACCATCCCTCTGACCCGTCTGCTGGCGACCCCTGATCTCACCATGGACCAGTGGTTTCAGCTGGAGAATTCTGGTTCTGCCAGCCGCATCTACGTCAAAATTGTGCTGAGGGTTGGTATTTCACACATAGACCTTTTAAGGACACTCGCGTGTGTTGGCTATAGATAAGTCAGATGTGGATTGAAGCTGTTTTGGCAAGAATCAACCCAGCTGAAATGTCTGTGTTGAAGACTTCTGAAATCCTATCAGCTCCCAAAGGACCATTTTGGCCTCAGGAAACTGTCATTGGACACATACTTCAGTATCACAGCCAGGACCACCCTTCAAAACCAAGACCTCAAACTTACCACGTGTGTCTTTTATCCATGGAAATCAGATCCTGTTGAACATAACAACCTGAGATTAAAGGCAGAGTAGGTCATTTGGGAAAACCGCAGAGATTTGACTTTGAACGCATGGGCGAACCAAAAAAGTCCCGCCCCCTTAGTTGTGACCTCTGTTCAAAGCCGCTCCCCCAGAACGCCAAACGACTGCACCAGATTGGCAGAGTCCGCATAATCAGGAAGCAAGTACAGACAGACAGGCAGGCCGTCCAATTATTTTCTCCGACCCAACTTTTTTGATTGGACGGGGTTTTTACAGTCCTGCTACGGCCACAGCTTTTTTTTTTTTAAATGTCAGAGCATTTAATGTATTCATTGCTATGTTATGAGTATTTCAAATAATACAATCACCTACTCAACCTTTAACTCCTCCCCTTTACATGGATACTTAACTTAACCCACAAAAATTACATCTAAAGAAACCTGCATTTAAATGACAGCTTGGCAGTTACACACCGTACCCTGTCATTTGTTTCCTGCTAGGTTTTGTGGCTAAATGACGATGCCACTCCTACGACCCCGTCTCCTCGGCCTTCGGCCCCTGGGCCCGGTCTGGGTCAGGGGGGAATCACATCAGAGCTGAATCCTGCAGGACCTGGTGGGTTAGGTAAACCTCAATCGTCACGTCCACAGCACACCATGCCCGACCCAGAGTTTGCAACTGAGGTAAAAAAACTGTTCCCTAGAATCAAACAGCAGCAAGCACCACTCAGTCTCTCTCTCTCTCTCTCTCTCTCTCTCTCTCTCTCTCTCTCTCTCTCACACACACACACACACACACACACACACACACACACACACACACACAGTATTGTAGCATTTCTTGTCCTTGTTCTGCTCAGGGAGTGCTTCGCATCCATCTGGTGGAGGCTCAAAACCTGATAGCGAAGGACAACTTCATGGGGGGCATGGTGAAAGGGAAGAGCGACCCCTACGTCAAGATCCGTGTGGCTGGTATCACCTTCCGTAGCCACACCATCAAAGAGAACCTCAATCCCCTCTGGAACGAAGTCTATGAAGTATGTCCTTTTTCTAATGTTCCTCTACTCATAGTTGTTATCAGCTTCATGGATGAAGTACTTAGATGTTATTTATCTCCTATGATTTAGGTGATTTTGACCCAGCTTCCTGGTCAGGAGATCCAGTTTGAGTTGTTTGACAAGGACATCGATCAGGATGACTTCCTTGGAAGGTGCAACAGCATTTATGGCCACACAGCTCTAATAACTGAAGGGTAATCATTAAGTGAAAAGGAGGTTGGAGGATTGATCGAGGCTTGTCTTTGCAGGTTCAAGCTCAACTTACGAGACATCATCGGTGCACAATTCATCGATACGGTGTGTAACACATAGTGAACAGATGATTTAACAAATAATAAGTACATTAAATGGTAACCTGGACATTTCTGTGCTGCTTTTGTTACAGTGGTACACTCTAAATGATGTGAAGTCAGGCCGAGTTCACCTGGTGCTGGAGTGGCTGGCCAGAGTCTCTGACCTACCCAGACTGGAGCAGGTAGCATATTTACTCTCTTTTTTCTATTTCATACTCTGTTTTTATCAGATATACAGTACCAAGGCAACATAAACATAATGAAGTAGTTGATATAAAACCCAGAAGCCTTGACTGTGCATACCATTTATTTTGTCTCCTAAATTGAACAATTGCTCTCAGGTGAACTTCAGCTTTTTTTTAAATAAAATAAGGAAACAGGGTTATTAAAAAAAGTCAAATAAAGTGCAAAATAAAAACAAAACTCAGTAGAGAGAACCAGAACCTGTGTAAATTGATGCTACTCAAGTCACATTACCAAAATAGATAGAAAGAATCATAGATTTACTTAATTAAGATATACAAGCGACAGTAGGCTCATAGTTTTACAAACTGATCCTGTTGCAGTCTTCAGGAGAAGGTTGTTGAAGCTACTGTATGTCGTACCACTTTCTAGTAATGGCCTTTCTGCCTGCAGCACTTACTGTACATTCCAAGTATAAACCAGAGTTAACGTTTCCTGAAAGCAGGGCCTCAAATAGAGTCTCCAGTTTAAAACAGGAGGTCTACTTTCTGCACAACTTGGATTTAAACCAAATCAAGTTAATAAGTTAATACCCACTTATATTTGGACTGTTTGCTTGCTGAGCAGCAGCTCTGCATGTTTGCTTCTGGCTGGGCAATACGACACCCACTTGATTTGTCAAACTGCTTAAATCTCATCTTAACTTCAACTGAATCTTAGAATGCATTTTTGCACAGAACAAGGATTGTGGGATTTGTCCTGCATCTTTTACGGTGGAGGTTTACTTCATGACCAGCGTGGTCAGGAGGAATGAAACAGCAACCATGAAGAAATTCAAACCTCTCCTTTAAATGCTGCCTCTTGTACGGTGTTGCTATGGCATATGCAAACAGCATAAACAGCGTGTTTATGTAGCAGATAATGGACTTGTCTTTGCAACTGCTTGGTGTAGATTAGTTCATATATTTGTTGGTGGTTTTGCAAAGGAACCTTTAACCACAGATTTGATATTGCACCATAAGTCTCACTAAAAGGCTCATTCTCTCTCTGTATGACACTTCTACAGATCCTGCAGTACCAGTCCCAGCAGTCGTACCACAACAAGGTTGTGCCGTCATCGGCTGTGCTGTTTGTGTATGTGGAGCGTGCTCATGGCCTGCCGGTGAGATCACATCTATGAGTCCTTGGGGCTCTATTTGTTGTTTATTATGGTGTGTTTTTCCTCGCCCTCAAGAGTGCAGACGTACAATAGTTTCTCCGAGGAGTCGTGTTTTGCATAAAACACTGTAGGTCCCAAAACAGTTGCATTCTTATTTATACAAAAACTTACTGGTGATGTGTGTTTTAAATTATGTAGATGCTGTTTGTACAACACTACTCTTTGCATGCTATTTCAGTTGAAGAAGAGTGGGAAGGAGCCGAAAGTCGGGGCCGAGATCAGCCTCAAAAGTGTTTCATACAAAACCAAGGTAGAATCTTCGATGAGTTTGTGAATGCAACAAAAGAAGTGCTGTCTGAAAAGTCATTCAACTCTACTGTTCACTCTTTCCTAAGATTTGTGAGCGTTCCACGTCACCTCGATGGGACGAAGCCTTTCATTTTCTGGTCCGGGACCCCAAAGATGAAACACTCACGGTGAAGGTGGGAGTCATTCTACTGTTTTGTCTGAACTATTAAACGAAGTAGTAGAATTAATTCTTACCATTATTTCAAGTGAATGTTATAAAAGGCAGCCTGAGAAATGTTTGCGTACGTTTGCATCCAGCTCTCCCATAGCTGGGGCCAGGCCCTTGGGTCCTTCACACTGCCTCTCAGAGAGGTGCTGCTGGAGCCAGGCTTGGTGCTGGACCGTTGGCTCAGTCTGGATGGGGCGCTGCCAGAAAGCCAGCTACTACTGAGGGTCACACTCAAGGTACTCATTATATATCCTGCTTACTTTCTCCACACTACCAATGTCCTGCAGAATGGGATCATGTGAGTAACGCCCTGGTTGTTATTCATTCTGTACTGCATCACTTGTATAGAACCAAAACTGCTGCAATGATTGCCCAACATCAGATATTGAGCACTTCTTTCTGAATATCATGTGGTGAAAGATTATAGATAGCAGAATGTCTCAACACAGTAGGGGGGTAAGAAAATGTTGATACAATTGAGTATTAAAATATTATGTTTTGTGATATATTATGATTAAATCATATATTTGTTTTATAAATAGTTTACATGCAAAGATTTGTGGCACACAGTGGCTCATATTGCACGTAAATAAACAGTGTTATGATGTTGGATATTACAAATGCTTTCTGAAAATTTTATTTTTTTTTAAATTGCAAAATATCACCTTGCAGAATCACAATTTATTGCAGAATATTGTATAATGGCAGGTATTGTATCATCATATGCTGCCAATAAGCTTATGTATTTCTCAAATCTCTGCTTTCAATATGTCAAACTATTTTTTTAACACAACATTCATAGATATAGATACTGGCCAGGTATCTGTATATACAGGGTGTTTACAGACATCCTGGGAAATGTAAGAGATAGCAGATTGATGCTCTATATCTTTGTACCAGTATATTTATTGCTGCGTAGCTACTAAAAACCACATGAATGAATATGATGCAGCAGCAATGTCATGCTCAGCGATGAGGCGATGTCTTACAGATCTTGGACACTCAGCTGGCAGTGTGTCGCCGAGCTCCGGGGGACGTTGGTAATGAAGGCGGAGAAGAAGTCATTCCCAGATGGGTTCCTTCCCATCTGGACCTCAGACAGAGAAGTGGATTCACCATGTGAGTCACACGTGCTAGCATTGATTCCACTTCATTTCATCCTATTTTGCCCTAAATATTCAAAGACATCTTTATGTAAATAATCACATTTTCTACGGCATGTCTTTAGAGCTGATAACGCAAACTCAGCAGGCCAAGTGAAGCTCACCGTGGGCTACTCCGCCGAGGAGAGCAGGCTCTTCATCACCATCCACTCCTGCAGGTCTCTATACGACACGCGATAGCTCCGTAGCATCACGTTTGACCCGCAGCACTCCGTACCTGTTGTGAATGTGATCGCTGTGCACCCACAGAGCCCTGGCCTCCTGCTCCAAGGACGGGGCCGACCCGTACGTCACCTTCATCCTGCTGCCTGACAAGAAGGCCACCACCAAGAGGAGGACCGCCACCAAGAAGAGAGACCTCAACCCAGAATTCAACGAGCGGTAGGGGAAACAAAATGAAATGCTTGTGATGGTAAAGAAGTGAAGGATGTTAACTGACTCTGCCCTCTTTTTTTCTACATCTGCAGGTTTGACTTCGACTTCTCTCTCGAGGAAGCCACGCAGAGAAGACTGGACCTGTCTGTGAAGAACAGCGTCTCCTTCATGAGCAGAGAGAGGGAGCTTATCGGCAAGGTATACACCATCATCTGAAATTCAGTTAGTCATCCTCACATGAATCCCTCGGTGCTGATGTAGTGATGACCTGAGATACAGAAATGTGAAACGTAATCTTTTTGTTTCTGCTTGTTGCCCTCAGTTGCAGCTGGATCTCGACCAAATTGACCTCAAGACTGGAGTCACACAATGGTAATCATTCAAACAGCTGCTGAACAATATTGTTCAGTATGTATATCTTTCTTCAAGATGATTTAAGCAACAAATGTTCTCCGTTCTGTTTTTCCAGGTACGATTTGGTGGCAGAGCCCAACTAGAAGAGTCAATAGTTGGTTCCTCAGTTCTATATAACGTTAAGTGTTGCTTCTGTGATCTGTGATTTGTGTGTTTGTATATTTGGCTTAAATGAACATTTCCAACATCACTGAAGAAAACAAGGATTGACATATCTGCTCCACGAAACACAGTTCATCAGCATTTAGGAGACTTTACATGTAGCTTATCATCCGTAAAGTGTTACCCGTGGTGAACCATGCTGTCTTGGACAGATTCTTCGGTAGAATATTTTGGCTGAGTAGATATTTGATATGAATGCAACTATGTTGCACAACCCATGTGTTCAAAAGCATGTCAACGTCCCCCATAAAGGGGTTGTTATCTTAAAGGTATGTTTATGGATTTACAGCGTCCAACACGTGAGAAATATTTCTTTGAATTTAATTTGTTTCAAATCATTTGTGAGATTTCTTTGTTTATATACGTTTGTATAATTGCCTTAAGTATTACAAAACTGTGCACAGTTTGTCAGTGTTTATGAATTATGTTCCAAATGAAGTTTTATATGTTTTATCCAGAGCTCTATTAAAGTTGCTTTTATAAATCAAAGTATTACAAACGAGACCCTCACATTTACCCCTGAAAACAGAGGTATGATACTGTAAGCGGAGTCTAAATCACTGTGCTTTTATCGAGATGAAACTTTGTAGATACTGAAAACACATCGCTGGTGTTCTTACATCCACGCTTCTTTGTGTTGGTACGTATTCGTAGAGCTAGATGCAGTAGGCTGAAGCTGTTTAGGCTTTATTTTTGAAGCAAAACAGTTCTGACCTTGTGAGAAAACAAGCTGATATAGTATAACGGCAGTGGGACGGCTTCATTGTTGCACCACTGTCACCTCACCACAAGGACAAGGTTTGTGGTGATGGAAAGACAAATAGTGTTTGAAGTGTCAGAAGAACTGAAGAAGAAAACTGCTGCGCTTTGACATGTATCTGCTAATCGTTGATTAAAGTTTGCACTCTCATGAATCCAACCAGGGCTGTGACTTCATTTTTTATTTCAAAAACAAACATAAGGCTACATTTTTTTAATGTCATACTCACATCTGGCCACTAGGTGGCGGTAACTTACTGACAAACCCTCGCTTTTCCAGTCCAGTTGTATGTGGGTTCACCGCCTGCAGATGTGAGGGGTGGAGATACAGGTTGAGTGACTGACAGGTCTTCCGACCAACGGGGTCGCCGCGTCCCCCCCTCAGATGGGGGCGGGACAACGAGTAAGAAACCTGCCCTCTGAGTGGAGGCGACAGCGAAGAGTTTAATCAGGATCACACAACAATAATGAATGGAAACGCGTCGTAGCCAAGAAAGTTGAGCAGCGACTCAAAGCAACTGTTGCTCGGCATTTTTAAAAAGTCATCAGTCGCGAGGGGGGAGACCCGTGTAAAGTGATGGATTGGCCCGGCAGACCGGAGCGTACTCTCTGGAAGAGAAAGCAGCCGCACTTTTGAGAAGTGCGTCTGTGGAAGCGGAGCGCGCTGTGAGAGCCAAACGCGTGAGGGAAAAGTGTAAATGGCATTTCGGGACAGTGATACGGGACTCCTGCTCTGTCAGCGGTTCGTGTCGACTTGGAGAAGTGGATTATTTGGATGAATTCGTTTCGCGAGACCGTCGGAATATTTCGGGAGAACTTTGTTGTATTTTGGATTATCAGCTGGAGGATTAAAGACGCGGCACATCGGGAGCAAACATGGGAAATATAGAGAGTGTGGACGGCCAGTCGGAGATGAAGCATCACATCATGCCTCTGAAGGTCCCCATGCCGGACTCCACCGAGCTGGAGGAGAAATTTGCCATTGTTTTGGTGAGTTGTGTTTGTCACACTACAACTTTAATTATTCTCGCCTCATAAACTAATCATTTACAGAAACCCCAAACAGTGTCACCATAAACCCCCCCACAGTAATGGATGATGTTGTTTCTGTTGCCAAAGAGTTTACTTTACTTGTTGTAACTTACATGAAAGTGAAACCTGTGGTTATTCGCATGTCTTTATCGTCTATTAAGAGCTGCTGATATTCCAAATGAAACGAGCAGCGCTGTCCCGCCCCTCACTCTGCCTGCTGTTCCTCCTCTCCTGCGGTTCTTTTGTCTCCCCTAAAGTCAGACAGCTCAGCGTTTGGCTGAAGTGGCAAACACTGAGCATAGCATGGGGGGGGGGGGTGTTGGTGGTTTGGGGGGGGGGGGGGGGGGGGGGGTATTTATACTGTATATCCTTGACAGGGCACATCTCGGCATTCTTCGTCTGGGTTTATTTAAAGTTTTATCGCTCCAGGCAAACCATCTGAAAACAGCATTTTCTGAATTCCCCCAAAACTCCCACACCCGAAGAGTCTCTCTCTCTCCTCCCTCCTCCTCCTCCTCCTCCTCATCAGGCTGTCTGTCTGTCTGTCTGAGCGCTTACTAATGACGAGAGTACAGTCAACACCCACTTTGACTGACTGGCAATCTGTCATCCGACGTCTAAAGGGACGTTTCTTTTATTTGGGACTTTACAAGTTTTCTCTAGAATGACTTAAGGCTGAGGAAGGTGTGGAAAACCTCTCATCTCTACCGGAGCTGAAACCATTACAATGTATCAGCAACTACATTCATCATACATTAATCAATCTAATCTAAGTAAATTTAAGTAATAATTAAAAAAACATTCACTGGCTCCAGCTTCCTGCTTTGTCTCACATGATATTATATTGAATATGTTGGGGGTTTGGACTGTTGGACAAGACACCTCGGGCTTTAAGAAAGTTGGAATGGATATTTTTACTCAAATATTCCATTATGAATTGATATTAAATAAATAATAATATAATTTGATATCATTAAATAATGAAAATAATTGACAGTTGCCACTCTTTGAGATTTTTGATCAAGTAATATTTTGTGATGATCCTCCTTTTCTCAAATTGGAGGTCAGAAAGTTGTTTTACACCAGAAACTCATCAGGTTTCATGTTCTGGTTCTCATTCGTTCATCAGGTTGATTCATATTTCTGTCAGTTTCATCCGACAAAGGTCTGAGAAATGAATCGGGTTAATAGAAGTCATCACTGGTGTACCATTCTCTTATGGCTGTGTTATACTTTCACCTCTTCTGGGCCTCTAAATAATAATTTAAAGGAATAGTTCAACTTTTATTTTGCAGGGAGTTAGATGAGAAGAATGAAGCCTCTCAAATCTTAGCTTGCATAGTGGTTGGAAGCAGGAGGAAACATTGGCCTTCAATAGACATCCTTCAAAAGAGCAACTTTTGGTCACATTTAGTTGAGTGACATTTTAGTCATGCAGTATTATTCACAGAAGCTGTATTTGAGTTGCATATCCGAGGGCTCTCTCCACCCCTGCTATGCTCCACGCATATCCAAACAGAACAATCCCATCACTCCAACGTGCTGCTCTGCAGCAGACCGAGGAGGGGAGAAGATATACTTTATTGGCCACATAGGGACACATGACACATGACATATCCTCTCATCATAGCTGCCCCTATAAGTAACAATAATAAAGAAACATAAACAAAGCCACAAAGTAATCCAGCTTCACAGCTGCCAGTTTATTTGTTTTTTAAAAACACTGGCATAAAGGTTTCTCACAGGTGTATTTAAACATAACCACACCCAGCCTTGATATTCTGCTGTTTAAGACCTTAATTACAGCATCAAGCAGCAAAGAGAAGGAATCTTCACAACAGTATAGTCTCATTATTGATCCTCCATATTTCAGGTAATAAAGCCCTCATTGGCATGCCAGAGCTATCAGCAGCTACAGAGTAAAGCCCTCATACTGTATGAAGATACTCAAACTGCAAGAAGTCATCGGAGGCCTGCTTGTTGACTGCTGTGCCGAGCTTTAGCTCTCATGACACACTGCGACTGAGAGTACCATTATGACGACTCCAGTCGTGTCTCTCTCGTGCAGAAGGCCTATTGCACGGGATATTTGAGGTGAAGTTTTCCATGTGATTTGTAGGCATCACATTTCCCGTAAAGAGAAAAAGGATCCACATCCATCCTGCCGAGAGAGTGGAACACTTTCTCAGTTGTTTGACTGCCGACGCAAAGTCAACCCCTGTTATTATGCTCAGCCGTGCACAGCAGATGATTTCTATGCAAGAGGCAATAGACTCAACATTACCGTTGGGTTTTTGACTGGGAACAGTTTTGGAGCTCTCTCACCCCACCCCACCCTAACCCCACAGTAGCTCCCGATTTCCTTTACTTTGTGGGAAAGAATAACACGCTTGTATATTTAAGTGTTCTTATCAGACAATGGTCGTCCCTCTGATCTGCTGGCCCCTTGTTGTGAGATAAAGGTACATCAAAAGCTTCTGTCTTTGGTGCTCACCAGGAAGACAAGGCCGTGGCTTCAACGTGGCATAAACGCCAAAAATAGTCTCAAAGACTTTTAATGTAGCTTTTATCAAAGTTGAGCAGGTTTGTTTGCAGGAACAGCCTCATAAATAACACTTTCCATAAATGGATATTTGTAAATGGGTAATTTCCCCTCCTCCGGACCACTGTGTTTCCTGCTGCATGATGGCATGCTGGTGTGAATAGATGTGTGTGCATCTGCATGGTGAGACTGCCCTCTCCACTGAGACCCAGCTCACAGACGTCCCTCTGGACTGACAGCAGCCCAGAATGATGTCATGGGTCCAGCAGCCTTCGCCAGGGTAGTAATGTCCCGGGCCTAATGACTTTAACAGGAGCGCTCTACTGTAGACGGCGGAGGGGAGGAGAGGAGGGGCGAGACCCCTGGGTTAGCTCCTTCGACTACTTCATGCGGTCTGCTAATAAAATGCCTGGGCCCACTCTCACCGGCAGCATGTGCTAAAGGCATTGTCTCCTCCACGTCTCTTTTGTCCAGCATCCTCAGAAACGGCCTCGGCTCTGTCATTTGTGGCTGGAAACAGCTGCTTGGCATTTTCCTCTCTTGGTTTTAACAGGGGAAACTGCATTGTAGCCAACGGTGGTTGTGGTGGGTTTGCTGCACAATAAGAACTGTGTTCCTGCAGGCTGCTGCATTTGTTTGATACAGATCTACCAAGACCTCATAGAAGCCGTATCTATAAAATCATATCTCAGTCAGTGTTAACATCCTCTGGATAGTTTTGTCTCCTTTCCTGCCTCTCTTTGTCCTCGCTAACTCCAATTTATCGTTGGATTTGGGCGATTTCCAGATGAAAGTGGAACCTCTCATTCAGTCAACCACTCAGTGTTTTCCACCTTCCCATTCCCTGAATTCACTCCCACTGTGGGACTGCCCTGCTGAATAACCTTCTCCATATGACTCTCTCCTTACAAAAAACGATGTGAGATCGGCGAGTGGCATTTTCAAAAAAAGGTGCACGCCTGGCCTGGGTTCCTCTTTCAAAGTTCCCGAGCACCAATCCGCTGCTGGATTCTTGCGGTCTGGTTTCGACTGAGGCCACGGGAGAACTCAGAAAAAGGGAAAATTCCCTTTGAACTGGCGGCCTGCCACTGTTCATGGCTGTAATGACTTTACCAACATTTTTAAACAGCGCACACATATTTAAGAGCTGTTATGGGAGCAGCCTGGGATTATTTTCACCACTTGATTGCGTTGGAAACCTTCCTAAGCGATTAGTCTGACTCCGCTCAACTCCCCGCGTCTTTTATACTCCGACATCAAGCTGCGTCACACGTAAATGCGCCGCTGCAGGTTTGAGATTTGATAGTATCGCCATTAAAAGAGCAGCACATGTTGGTAGGAAAACTACTGATAGAAAAAACCATTATCGTGGTGGTGAAATCAGACATGCTGACGATGTGACTCCAGCCGGCCTGACATCACTGTTTCTTGAAGTCTCAAGAAAGCCGCAGTGTCTGATAGATGCCACTCAAGTGGAACTAATGGAGTCAAGCTGTGCGATGTGTTTATTGGACATAAAACCTAAATCATTTTCATTTGTTGAATGGCGCTCACAGTTTATTTATGTGCCTATGTCTAACACGCCCTTTCTCACACGCACCGGCGTTTCTAAAAAGAGAAGATGTGGTCGTTGCGTCACTCCAGTTGGAAGAGTGTTTACATCTGTCTCGGCCGCCCACCGCTGTGTCCCAGGAAGAGGGGGATCATGGGAGCTGAGTGGCCACATTTAATTTGGTTTTAGGGTTGTTCAGCACAAGACTGTCCACCTGGCCCCCTCTACCCTCAGGCTACAATTCCTCAATCAGGACCAGGCTTTATGGGAGTTTTAGTGTTTCTCCACATCCCTCCTTGCAGTTATTTTTGAAAGCAAAGGTCAAGTTAAAGACCATGACTGCAGATACGGCGTGTACACGGATATTGGCATTTTAGGATAATTATTCACGGCTTATTCGCTTTCTTACGGGAGAACTTCCTATTTATGGAATAAATGAAGTTACGAGCAGCAGCCAATTAGCTTGGCTTAGCATAGAAACAGAAGGAAAACAGATGATCTGGGGTTGGACGTAGCCAAGCTAGCTATTTCCCCTTTTCCAGTATTTATGCTAAGCTAAGCTAACCAGCTACTGACCATGGCTTCATATTTATCATATACACATAGTGATATTGATCTGCTATATGTGCATTTCCCCCCAAAATGCCCTCTATTCCATTTAAAGCCAGATAGACCCACAGAAGTATATGTTGTGCACTTTTTCCAGTTTCTCTTTTCTTTTAAGCCTCAGAAATGGAAACCAGCGAGACATGTTGTTTGTTCACATGACAGAAATGTGTGTAGATCTGCATGTCGTTGCCATTTCCATGCATGTGTAAGGGGTGTGTGTGTGTTTTGGTGTTGGTGGGGGTTTGAATGCTGCTCTAATGCAGCTGCACCGCGGCAGTAGGTTTGAGAAGTGCTTTCCTCCTCAGTACAATGGGGACTCTGTCGGTCAGTGTTGTTTTAGAAAGGGGGCCTCATCCCCTGGTGCCCTTTGTGCTGCGACACTCTTTTTTTTTTTCATGCGGACGCTCAGAAGAACTGCTGTAAATCCATTTTAAGAGCCGGTGGATTAATAGCAGCTACCTCCTCCACACTGGTGACATCATGTAATTATTTCCCAGGCCTTCTTTAAATGACACACAATAGCTTCTTATTTTATGTTCTCATTCCTCGGGACTTCTGCTTCTCCTTTTTACAGTAACACCTCAAGTGAATGAAGTCAAAGGGGAACTTTTTTCAGACATATGACTTAAGATGATTCAGTTGTTTTCATTTCATGTCTACGTGACTATTTTGGTTTTTATTCCTCTTTATTTTATCATCACCGTTCCTCCCTTCCTCTGATACAAACCCCCACCAAGAAGATAACTCCTTTTTAATTAAAGATTTTTATTTTAACAGGCCCCCACCTCAGATTCAGCCTTTTTCTCTTTAGGCCAGCCTTCATTTTTTTTCACTGGGCAGTGAGTCAAAAGGCCTGACCGGCATGAATTATTGAGGCATTCATGTACCTGCATTCCTGACATTCCCTGTGTATTTCATCTGCTGGTCGGGGCTTCCCCGGGTCCTGCCCGGGTCCTGCTCGGGTCCTGCTCAGGCGCACGGAGGAGAACAAACAGGATGTTCGACATGCAGGATCGGATGAGTTATCCATTCATGACTGATTGTAGTATTTATTTATAACTCCGTACAAACCTCACCTACATCCTTGTTTGTGTTCACATTTCCTCGACGTCGTGTGTTTAAAAACCAAATAAATGGGACACTATAGTCGTCAGATGGGATTGTTGGAATTGTTTTTATCTTACTGTTGTTTCGGAAGACAAAAACAGCAGATAAGCAGATAAAATAAAAAGACAAGCTTGTGTAAACAACACCTGGCTCTGTAGGACATCTGATCTAGCTCAATAATTTTTCATCGCCAGCAGGCAAAAATGTTCTAAATTTACATTTCTCAGTATCTTTGAGACTCTTGGACTGAAAAAAATAGAAATCTGAAGACATCACGTTGGATTCTGAGAAATGTTGATACACTTTACTTTTTTTCTCACATTTATTGACCAAAAGATTCAAAGATTATCACGCATAACTAGCAATTTGAAGACGGCACATTCAACTTTGGGAAATATTGTTTTAAAACGTTCACTGTTTGCTGACATTTAGTTGAGTAAACATTCCACTGTTTACTTGGGAACAAATACCTCTTTTTTTTAGTTCTCATCTATAGCTTACTGTTAAACTACATCAATTTGGAATAATTTAAGTTGTGTATTGGTTGAAGGTTGAAACATGGAAAGCAATTTAGGGTAATTATGTTTGCTGTGTGACACTGATCTCACAAGGCGCTTTTAAGGTTTGCATGTCAAGAAGGTTTTCATGTAAATGAGGTGTGCCCTTACCTGTTATTCTAATATGTGAACAAACAAGCTCTCAACTGAGTCTATTTGCTTTGTAAACGAGGAGCAGCATCTGCAGGAGAGGACAAGGAGGAGCACCAAGAGACATTTAACAACACCGTGTCCTCGCTGCTCCCTGCTCCTCCCTTCAGCCTCTGTCTTTGGGAGAGCTGCTGGCGTCTGTTTTGTCGCCCTCCCGCTCCTCCAGCATCTTTGTGCAGGACTCATGCTTTGTTGTGATTGCCTGGTTCGGGTTACCTCGCAAAAGAGCGTTGGGCTGATCGGGTGTCTGCTCGGAGAATGGGTGGCCGGGGTTTTCTCACACTGTGCTCTGTCACTTTCAGTTCCACGAGGCTTACCTGAGAGCTGGAAAAACACCTACAATTCATCCACACAAACACGTCGGTAAAGCGGACGTGTAACACACACACACACACACACACACACACACACACACACACACAGAAAGAACAAACCTGACATTGCTCATACAGATTTTGATTTCCTGAAGAGTCAAGGAAGTCCCTGCAGCCCAGTGACGACAACCTCTCATCCTGTCTCCTCTCATTGTGTTTCAAAAAGGAAAAGGAGGAATTCAAACAATAGCGTTTATTAATGAAAAGCTGGTGTGATTCATAGGCTTAGTCATTTAACAATAATAATAATAATAATTGAATGTACCTGGTTTAGCCCCACCTCATGTCATCATCGGGGCGTGTTACATGTTCAGAATGACAGACGGGCGTCCAGGCGGCGGTTCAGTACTCTCCCTGTCCTTCTTCGTGTTTTTCCTGAGGGACACATTTGACAACATGAGAGCTGGTGCATCACTTTCTGTTCTCATTGTGAACGCCCGAAATATGCTTTAAGAAAACACAGCCACGCCAGGTCCCATATTCATTCTGTTTTCTTGGCCTCCTTGTTGGCTCTGCTTCCTGACAAGGATCAGTGGCTCTCTTCAGACGGTAACCTTTATGAGAGCTACCGGTCTCATATCCCTCCTCATTGGCTGCTCCAGTATTTCCCTTTGTTACTGGATCGTTGAAATATGTCCAGGAGTGTCTTCCTTTTTTCATACGGTGCTTTAAAGCAATGAGCTAGTGGTTTTATTTGTATTGAGAGAACGTAAACACGCTTTTGTCGTTCTTGAAAAGTCAAATCCCGAACAGACATCTTGACTTGACTAACGAGTCGTACAATCAACAAGGCAAGGCATGTTTATTTGCATAACTCCTTTCAACAAGGTAATTCAAAGTGCTTTGGATAAAACATTATAAGCATTGGAGAGAAACACATAACAAGCAAATCAAATAAAAATTAAAACCAAGAATATCAAAGAAGTTACAGTGCAGTATCAGGAATTCATAAATTATATTGTTCACTGAAACACTAACGATTTAAACGACTGACGTGACTAAATGTCAGTTTTATTTTTAGCTTCACGTGGGACAGGAACAGCAGTCTGCATTATTTGATGCCTTGTCGTCCTTGGCAGTGAGAACGGGTTGACTGTGTCCCGTGTTGACTGTTCGTGTTGGCTCCTGGTCTAGTCCCATAAGTCCCTTCTTCCTGGACCCCACCCTGATGAGTGGACACTCAGGCTTGTTGGGGGTGAAGGGGTCTGTCTAGGCCCCGGTGTCTGAACCGCCACAGGCTCTGTCCAGCACAGTGAGCTCTTTAGCCACCCACTCCTTTCCCTCGATGACAACCATGTCTGGCCTGTGTAAACCTATCAGAGTAGATAAAAAGCACAGACTGTGCGTTTCCAACCCACTGGTGCTCAGTTGGCCACTTATAGGGTGTTAAAGTCGTACACCTTTTATAATTAAATGTAATAAAAAAAAATTACAATCCACCACAAATTCATAATGCTGAGCCCACAATGCTGCATTATGCATTTTCAAAAAATACTAGAAAAAAGAGAGAGAATCAATTCAAATCTTTTTCACAATTATCACCTTTGTCAGAGTAAATACTGGTTATTTTTGGCTTTGGAGACAAAGTAAATACCCTTCTAAGTGACACAGCAGTCTGTCTTTGAACATCTGTTTGCTCTATGGTGGTGTTATATCTTATCCTGACTGAAAAGCGTGAAGGTGTGAGAAAGATCGGGGAGACACATCCTGCCACTCTTTAACATTTGTCTCTCTGAGAGTCTGGCTGGGGTCTCTAGTCATAAACTCAACTCAAGGCTGATTATAAATCAGCTTGGATTAGGAGGCTGTCCAGTTTAGGGCCGATGGAGTTGCCCTGTTGACTCTTGATGCTTGAGGTGACCGTGGGCTCCGTAGCATCCCCCCCCTTGGCTGCGGTGGACTATGTGTGACCTGAGCGCTCTGCTGAGTCCCTGATGGCTCTCCTGGACTCTCCATGGCTCCTTAACCGGCAACCCGACCCCCTCAACTACGTGAACTGTTGAGTCTTTAAAACCTCCGTCTTCCTTTGTCAATGGCTCAAATGTCTGTTTCAGAGTTGATGTCCTCTCCGTTGCTCCCGTGCTTAATTATTCTCCTCAAAATCATTTAACTTTGTGTTATTCCCCTTTGTTTCTGCAAACTGATTTTTACCTGTTAATTATTATATGCAGTAAAACACTAGTTACCTGTCATTTGAATGGTAAACCTTTTCCCCAGTAATCCTTTATTATTTAGTCTATATAAGTTTACATAGTTTCTCAGACCCAGGGTCAAAGCTTTAGATTGTATTCAAATTATCTAAAAAAAGAAAAGAAAAGGGAAAAACGTTGAATGTTTAGTATTTGTTAAACAAGCAATCCCTGAATTATCACTAATTGTCTGCCAATTGACTATTCATTATTAGATCTTATTTCTTTATATCTTTAGTCACCCCATTTATTTACTGATTTTCTCTAACTTGTTTACAGGCAGTCTCTACCAAAAAGGGATAAAAGATGAGTAGTGTTTGGTCTATTATCTAAGTGTGTTTAACGCAGTGGAGTTTCTCATTGTGTTTGGAAACTCGGCCTCCTGTTCTGGCTCTGAACAGGGGGCCTAATGGTTGGAGAGGTAGTGTTGATAATGGAACCAGTTCATCTGGTTTTTGCAGTGTACTGGTCTTGTGTTTTAGGTGGATTTCGCTCCACGCGGCACCAGGGGGCATACGCTGACCCTGCCCATCAGCCATTGTTAGCGATTTTCTATGAGGTAAAAAAAAAATAGCTCAAATGTCAGAGAATGGGAATGGCACCGTACCAAATCAAAACAAAGCGCCACATTGAATCCTTTGTCAGGCCCGTCTCAGGTCAAACAAGAAAGGCCTTGCTGGCAGAGAGAGTGCGTGGGCAACGTGGCAACATAACAAGCACCAAACATCTTCAGGCATTTCTGTAGTATTTTGCCCCCAAGATGGTCCGACGACTCTGAAAAGGACAAAGTGCCACAGCTCCCTCTTCCCCTTCTAGTTTCTTATAAACACAGGAAGGGTGAGATTGTATCACTGTGGGAGAAAGTGAAATGAAATTAGCTAAATTGGGTTACTTGGCTCAAATGGCCCGCATCTAGTCAGAAAGGAAACATCCTCTCTGCCTTGTGGCTTGTCGTGGGAGGAACCTCCTCTCTGCTCCGCCATTGGAACGATCATTTCTATACCTGTAACATTTTAGCACCACACATCTGGTGCAGTCCCACCTGTATTTGTTTACATTACCTGAGGCCCAAACTGACAAAGAGCAGGAGCGTATTAAACATCAAAGTCATGTGTGTGTCCTCATGCCTCATAATGGTGGGGGAACCTATTGCATACTGAAATTCAACCCCTTTTTTCATGTTTTTATAACTAACATCTTTTTCGAATCCAATTACAGCGGGCAGGTTCCCACTTTATATTACGCCTTTTGTCTAAATGGATGAACATCTGCGTGTCGGGTCTGTGTGTTTTCCAGCCATTCAGAATGAAATGACTACATGCTCTCCTGTTTGCCCCACAGTTCTTTAATATGCATGATTGACCAAGAAAACATGACAAACCCATGGGAGTAGAGACCCATGGGTTCATTTTGTCATTAACAACTCAGGGTTCTGCATTGAAATTCAAGCCTGGGAATTAAGTTATCTGGCATGTGTTAAAATACTACTTAGTCATTATGAAAATGCCTGAGTGTCAGTCCACCTAAACTTAGTTGGTTTGCAATTCATTATTATTTCCATTATTATTAAATCAGCCAATTAGTTGTTTTTCTAGAAAATCACCAAAAATGTCAGTTACGGTTTCCGAGAGGCCAACGTGACTTCTTCAAACGCCCTGTTCTAAAAATATTCCATTTACACTGATAAACAGAAATAGTGTTGCTACAATGATTTATATTCATACGTCGCATTCATTTAATGAAAAATAAATTCACTAAGCCCTAAATGAATGTATGAAATTTAAATAATAAGTCATATTTCTATATTCTCCCCACCTGGGGGTAATTGTTTGCTGTACTGGTATAAGTTAGCAGTGACCTCATTAACGTAGTTTCCAGTCTGTGTTAAAGCTGCTCCCAGACGGATGATTGATTTGAGACGGATACAGATGGGAGATACTGCCCTTCACTGCCGAGGACGACTCTCGTCGGTGAAATTTCTCCCAGGAGACACGGAGGAAGAGAGAGCAGCTTGGGGGTCAGACAAGAGAGAGATTTTACTACTATAAACCACGACTATAAACAGGACACATTCCTCTCGTAATTCTGGACACCTGGTGTACAACTTTTCCCTCTTCTGTTCTGCGTGGGGTTTTATAAATCAGATCACGTCTGCACTCTTTCCCACTCAAGTTATCGTTGTCAGATATTTCATTTTTTTGCATTTTCTAAGGGCTTTTCTATGACATCCATTGGCAGTTGAAGGTTACTGCATGCCTTTTTTGGAGTGTGCTTTGTAATTTATGATAACAGAAATGTACAATTTAATGTGAAATTATTTCTCACCTGTCAAGAAATGCAGAAGCATTTTTTGATTTTTATTTATCTCAGTCCACTTTTGGCAACATGATTCATGATGTGTTCATCGGATGTGGAAAACGTATTTTTAAAACTCACATGTGATGTTCCACTCGTACTAGTTTCCGTCATTCCACCAGTGGAATAAAGCGGCTGTGAGCATCGTCTGGCTCTGGATGGGTTAACAGGGTGTTGCATTTGAGTTATGGCTGCAGGTTAAAAGTCAAGCTGACAGGCCGGTTGTGGCCGGGGCGACTGTTGATACGGGTGTAAATGAGGGTTCCCGGTGCAAACAATCCCTCATGTCTCTTCAAAGAGAAACGCTGAGATGATCGGTTTCAGGGGGCTGGCAGGCTCCCACATATTGTTGTGCTTCCTCATTTTTTAAGATTTCCGCGTCAACCCCTGTTTACAAGCTCTCGGCTGACTCAAGGAAGTTATTAGTCAAAAGCTTGTGTCATATAGTTTGTGTTATTTTTATTTTTTACTGTTGTCACAAGAACATAAAACACTTAAGTGGGTTGGACTCCAAACACAAATTAGAGCATTTAGGGTTTAATTTGAGCCGCAGTAAACTGGCTGCCTCGGGATGTCTCGTGTAGCACGTCTGTTAATAGGTCGTACTTTGGTATCGGCGCATCGTGGTTAAAAGCAAAGTGTTGCCGCAACGATACTGAGGCTCAAGAGTGCAGAGGAGATGTGGATCATCTCCTGCGACAGGATGCTGACTGTCAACACAGGAAGTGAGGTCATGGTGTAAGTCCCCAAAAAGTTTGGCGGTTCATCTGCCGTTGGCGCCAGAGGCCTGTAAAGCCCCAGTCACCGACACAATCTCAGTCACAGCGACTTTAAATAGTCAAATAAACAGAGAAAAAAGGGAAATATGTGGTTATGAATGAAACTAACGCCTCATCTTGTTTATTTTCAGAATTCTATGAATCTGCCTCCGGACAAAGCGCGGCTCCTCAGACAGTACGACAATGAGAAGAAGTGGGACCTGATCTGTGACCAGGTGCAATCATCAACACTTATTCATAAACGAGCAAAAACCAGCACTCAGAATCATCACTTATTCTGCCACCAACATAGTGACTCCAGTGCATTACTTGTTTTCTCTGTTGTGTATTTCCAGGAGAGGTTTCAGGTGAAGAACCCGCCTCACACCTACATCCAGAAACTACGAGGATACTTAGACCCCGGAGTCACGCGAAAGGTGGGGGATTACCAATGAACTTGTCCACTAAAAGGGGAACGTACGGTCTGTTTATGGGTGTTGGAGAGTTCTTCTGCATATGTGAAAACATTTTTGTGTGATAAAGTCAGTTTAGAGGCTGAAGAAGTTTGAAAATGAAAGAATTCTGGGGGTCTGTAGCAGGAAAGTGATGACCTCTGTAGCCCTCTCCTCATCTCTGCTTGAGGACAGCATCTCGAGGCTGCAGCGCGACCACAACACACCCTAATCTCATAATGAACTGTTGGCTATCGTGTTGCATTGTGGGTAAACAAAGTAGAATGCATGGAATTAAAAATACTGCTGCATCAATTTTAATACTTTTTGGGGGTTAGCTGTCCATCATGAGTCCAAAAACATAACAAAATGTATTGCTGAATAGGTTAAGTCCTCCTTGAAAGGAAACTGTAAACTCACTGTATATTAAGTACAACTCTTTCATTGTGCCTTGCAGAAGTTTCGCCGACGGGTGCAGGAATCTACAAAAGTCCTGAGGGAGCTGGAGATCTCACTGAGGACAAACCACATCGGGTAATCAATAATTATCTCTCCGTTTTTTTTCTGGTCAATTACACAGATCTATTTAATGGAATGGAAACCATATTATTGTTTTCCCTGGTGAAGAATAGGCCCTTGTGTGCTCTTGCTGCTGCAGGGACCCAGAGCTCTCTCTGGTGCCCAGATATCCCCCATTGTTCTAACCTGCCAAGATCTGCAGCTCCACTTCATAGAGCTGGTCCTCATAATGCCCATATGGTAGCTATTGTGCTGCCTTGTCCACTCCCCCATAGTGTTGAGCAGGAAGCTTTGTTGTGTGTGCCAGAGGGACAGGAAGCCTGGCTGACCATTGCTGAACCCAGTGAATAAGCACAAACACACACACACACACACACACACACACACGGAAACATCCGTGTTTTCACATTCTAAAACAAACAATCCATTTCTATTGTTTTGTCTTATTTTGTGATCGTCATTCAGTACCGTGGCGTTCGCTTCACGCCCACCGCGAATGTGATCGTTACATAAAGCCTTTCTAGATTTTGTCTTCACTGTTGCAGACATGATCCTTGACTCTGTAATCCGATGTCACATGGATACTTTCACATAAAATCTGCGCTGCTGTGGCTTGCCACTGAATTCCCAAACCAGAAGAGGACTGTAAAAATGCTTTGATTTTTCCATAGCATTCGTTGAGCTCCAAGAATAACCCATACTCTATTAGACCTCATCAATAAAGGTCTGTTTGAACGCATTTCCCAGAAAGACTTTTGTGCAAAGCAAAAGAAAGCTATTTTCGGAAGACTTTTGTGGATGGGATTAGATGCTGCTTTATTGTGTGTGTCTGGATCCTGAGCCCGATCTGATGTATTATTCCAGAAATTGCCAAGAAAAGCTGAAATAGCAACTGGTTGGAGAGGAGTAGAGGGAAAAAGAGAGGGGGGGGGATAGACGGGTCAGAAGCAAAGAGGGCGAAAGGGGAGGGAGGTTGGTGGTAGACAGGAAACTGATGATCAAGCCCGCCTCCTTATCCACCCTTCCTCTCCTTCCCTTCTGCACCCAATCTTCTTACTGCTTTGTTTGCTTTCCTCAGTTCTTCTCCTCACCTCTCTTCCCCTCCCTCCCTCCCACGCTTGCTTTGAGGCCCTGATTGCTTTCCTGCCTGACTCGCAGTTGGCTGACTGTCATCATAACCAGCGCTCCAAGACTATTTTAAGAACCTTTTACCCCAATCCCGCTCCCTCCTGGGGTTCCCTGAAGAAAAAGGGAAGGAGGTGAAGGGGGTCTGTGGGGGAGGCAGACTAAATACTGTTGACTGTCAGGGGTTCGACCTGAGCCCGGCTCCTTCAGCCATATGCCCTCCACATTCTTTCCCTCGTCGCAATGGGAATTCCTTAGAATGGAGTTGTTTCTGGAGTTAAATGTGGAGGAAATCTGAAGCCTTGCTCTGGTTTACTTTCCATGACATTCCTGCCAAGTTCCTCCCGCCAGGGGAGGGGGGACCCCCCTCAGAGCTCCCTTAAAGGATCATTCGGGTTTATTACTAGTTGGGTTTTACTATTTGTAATAATTTCTATCAGTTATGATAACATCTCTGCTGAGATATTGCAACATCAGGACATTGCTACAACAATAAGTGAGACAGGGACCGGTCCCATCATACAGAAACCACTTCTTTTTTAGGTAAAACCGAAAGTGCTTGCAGCCTAAACGTTTGTAATATTTCCCCGATTGCACAGGCAAGATGAACAAGTTGGTAGATGAGAGGTCACTGCCTTTATTTAATTTTCCTAATCATTTTGGTTAAACTGGGGGTTTGTAATTTCATCGTCATTTAGTAGATTTTGGAATAATTGTCATACTGTGAGGAGTCCATCATGATTTAACTTTTGTAAGTGTTCAGAATATCTTCAGTTTTACTAATTGTAATACAGAAGAAAGAGAATAAACAAAAGAAAGAAAACAGTGTAGGACTGCAACTAATGATTATTTTCAATTAATCAGTTTCGTTAGGTCTTTAAAACATCAGGTAACATGACATAACTAAATATCTTGTTTTGTCTTTTGACCAACAGTCCAAAAGCTAGTTCATTCAATTCATTTTAATCAATTCTAGAAGCCTTTTTAACTTATTTAATATAAATAATTTGGCATTATTAGTGATGGCGATGATGGCCAAAACAACATTTTCATTTATAAAAATTGATATAGATGAATTATTTAAGGACAAAAAGTCCTATGAGAAGTCTTTTCTCAATCTTAGAAATGACACTAATTTAGATCGGATCTTCTTCTGCTTGAACGGATCAAATGCGGTCCTGAAGAATGAGAGGATGAGGGTGTGTTGCTGATTCGGTGCACTGTTGAACTCTCTGTGCTCTCATGCGTCACAGGTGGGTCAGGGAGTTCCTCAACGATGACAACAGAGGCCTTGACGTCCTGGTGGAGTACCTCTCCTTTGCCCAGTGTGCTGTCATGTGAGTAAACTTTATACACTCACACCCACACTCACACACACACATCGCTCATGAGTGTAGACAGACAGCTTTTCTAGGGAACTGGGCTGTGGATCCAGCTGCTGGGTTAACACCTCGTGTCCTGTAGCCTGTAATAAACTGCTTGCTTATTTTAAAATGTGCACTCTTTGGATGTGTTTGTGTGCCGTGTTGCAAACTGAGAGTGTTTCTGGGTAAATGCTGCGCGGTGTAGAGCCGAGCTACACCTTTGCCTGAACAGGGCCGGGTCTCTGTGCTGAGCTTTAATCATGCAGCTCGATGACAGTTCTTGTGATAACCCCTGGCTCTACCAAGCTGCCTCGCTGACCTAACCTCCCCCGTGCCTCTCATCTACACCCCCCCTGTGCCTCTTCGTTGGCTTGTCTGTCTGTCTGTCTGTATGTGGCCCAGGTTGGATTTTGAGGGGGTGGAGAATGGGGAGGAAGGCTTCTTGGACAAGGCTAAATCTTGGAGCAGGTCCATAGAGGATCTGCACCATTCCAGCACCCAACCCTTCTGCAACACGTTGGTGCGCTCCGCTCGCCAGTCTGTCCTCCGGTACGTATCGCTAAGCTAGCTCCCCTGTCCCAGTTACTGCCTCGCTCTGCTAACCGTGAATGCTATAAGCATGCAAGCCGGTTGTCTTGGTGCTGTGTTTTTCTTTGTTTCAGGGCGATGTCTGATGGGTCTGTTGACCTCTCTTGACCTCGAGGCTCTGCACATAAACAATCAGATGATGCGCTGTCACAGATAGATAGTAAAATCTTTAACCTTTTCTCGTTATGAGCCTCTCTTCATTAATGGCCCTCCCTCATCTGTTCAGATGTGCTGCCAAACTGTCTTCAGATGAGAGCCAGCTGTGAGCTGCAGCATGTGTTGGACAGTTGTCTCCTTCATCATTGAGCTACATGCAGACAGGAGATGACACAAGATGTAAAAGTCTAATAGGAGTCATTAAAAAGAAAAATAATCTTTTATGTTTTCTAGCATTTATTACTGGATTACTGCTGATTATTAGTATAATATATCGTTACCTTCATCAGAAATGCTGCACAAGAGAAGTAATACTATGTACACATGATGACTGGGCAACACATTTACATGATAGCAGTCTGTGTGCAAAGACCTCAGTCTGTTGACAGCACCATGATGCATCTGTAACCTCAAAAGCCAATCTAAGTATTTTTTTCCGCCCGACCTCGTCCTCTGTAATTTTCTCTCGCTGCCTCTCTCTGTGTGACACACTTCAAACAAGAGTCATATGACTCCCAGATACACGAGCTATATGCCTAAACGTCACATTTAAAATAAAAGTTTGATCACCAAGTCTGCCAGATATTAACTTCCACCATCCCTTGCAGCTATGGCACAGTTTCCAACAGCAAAACCATCAAGAACTCCCGCCTCGTGAGCCAAAAAGACGATGTGCATGTGTGCATCATGTGCTTGAGAGCAATCATGAATTATCAGGTAACGCCGACGCGCCACCACACAATCTGACACAGATATCTGTTCTAAACACGAGGATTATATGTTTCCTGTGCAGCCGGCTGCTCGACATATTCTTAGGTTGTTCTCACCACATCCTGTTCTCTCTCTCTCTGTCTCTCTCCTTCATGCAGTACGGCTTCAACATGGTCATGTCTCATGCGCACGCAGTCAATGAAATTGCTCTCAGCCTGAACAATAAGAACTCCCGGTAAGAGCAGAGGGCCCCCCCGTCTCCATAGACGCATGGCTGGGTCAAACAATAGGGGAGACCCTGCAGCCAGTTCATATGATATGCCTCTCGTTCTCCGTGGGGCTCAGTGTCTCTCTGAAGTCGGGGATCAGAGGCCTACATGCAGGCTGTTAAAGGAATGTTTACTGAAGGGAGATTAGCGGTAAACCACTAGGGCTGATCACATCATAATGAAGGCGAGGAGGGTGAACACTTAAAAAGTAATAAAGACTTCAGTATGGATTATTATGGATGATTAACTCCTGCATGCTGGTGTCTTTGCATGCGTCTTGAGGACATTACATTCTGGTAGTATAAATATTCTCCACCTCTAATTTGAGAGAGTCACTGTTTGCAGTTGCAGCTTATCCAGGTATGTCTTAACGAGTGTCTCCTGTACTTCAAGGACGAAAGCCCTGGTCCTGGAGCTGCTGGCCGCCGTCTGTCTAGTCCGCGGAGGTCACGAGATCATCCTCTCAGCGTTTGACAACTTCAAAGAGGTGCCTAAAGCAATGTCTTAATGAAGCCTATATTTGGTTGCTAACCCTGTGACAATTGAATGGGCTGAAAAAAAAAAAGAATGAATTTCCTATATCACTGGTGAGGGAGAAGGGGACTAGATCAATGAAAGTGGAGGAGCGCCGGGAGATTATGTGTCCTCTGAGGTTGTAAGCATCTCTACGGTGGCCTGTCTGAGGTCATTAGTCTCATTAAGACACCAGATGTGAGCCAACCTTGAACAATGATAAGGATCAACTCCCTGGTGGGAGCCGGTGGACCACAAAGGTTTGCTTATCCTCTCAGTTTCTGCCTACACAGGCATCTAAACACCAGAACAGAGCAATTACCTCGCAGTGGAGAAGCCCCAGAGAGACGCAGGAGCTAATCAACCCACTAGTCAAAACAAGATGGTATTTCTGTGGTGGAATCTTTTTCATAATGATACATTAATACCAGGTGACAGGTCAGCTGTACAGTAATCAAGTATTAGCTTCACTTATTACTATTTATAATTAAGATTGTCAGATCAGGACCTGTTAGTACGAGGAATGCAACCCTAGCCCCCCTTTTTGTGGAGGAATTCGGCGAAGAAGTCCGTCCCATGTCTATCTTTTGCTGGCTTCCCTTCCCATGAATTATGATAATAAGAAGAGGTTGTTGTTGCAAAAGGAGGAAGCTCTCCTTTGTTTACATGCAGCCAAGCTCTTGTTTGATTGCGGAATGTGTTTCATCCTAACAAAATACTATCTTATGTTATGATTTGGCAAATTAATTCATAGAATATAGCAGACACACTGATGGTTGTTGATACATATAAAACATATAATATTGTTTTTATGGCATCAAATCAAGACACTACAGAGAAACCCATAAACATGGCGCTATATGATCTTGATGACAAGTAGATCAAATAAAGTAGTAAATTAAAGAGGGGGAAAGACAGTGGTGCCTTTACTCTGAAATACACAGATCCGACATAGCCTGAGAAGTGGTGCCCATTTCTTCATAAAAACCTCTGTTTTCAATTGCAGCTTTGCTTTGATCTACTCAAACACAAACCAATGACTTCTTTCCACTCTACAATATGTGGAGGCTGACATGAATTCCTTTGCTTTTAAAAGCAAAATCCTTATTAGATACTTTATGTTATTGTTTGGTATGTTTACCACAACCCCTCCGGAATTTGGTTTATCATTATATTGTATCAGAAGACAAGGAGCATAAAAATAACGTATTTTGACCTTCCGTTTATGATCTCACCATGCAAGTAATTCTTTATCTAAAAAATAACGCCTGAAATTCCTGCTTCTGTTCCATTTTAGGTGTGTAAGGAAAAGCATCGCTTTGAGAGACTCATGGACTACTTCCGCATTGAGGAGGGAAACATCGACTACATGGTAAAATAAGCTTTGCATTATGGGTAGATGTTTTGTTTGTGAGTATGTGCCCATCCATGTTGTGTGTTTGATTTAAAATATTTGGCTCATTATCTGCTTGTGTCCGTGGTCCAGGTTGCCTGCATGCAGTTCATCAACATCGTGGTCCACTCAGTCGAGGACATGAACTTCCGAGTCCACCTGCAGTACGAGTTCACCAAGCTGGGACTGGATGATTACCTGGAGGTGAGGTGATGATGCTGTGGTTAAAAAGCGGAGACTAATTGGGGCGTGGAGTATAATGCAGATTCGTTTCTCCCTCACATTAGAAATGTAAACACACGGAGAGCGACAAGCTGTCGGTGCAGATCCAGGCCTACCTGGATAACGTGTTTGACGTGGGTGGTCTGCTGGAGGACGCAGAGACGAAGAATGCAGCTCTGGAGAAGGTGGATGAACTGGAGGAGCACCTGTCCCATGTAAGAGCACCGCCCAGTCTGGACCACCAACGCAGCTCCCTGGGCCCGTTTATGAGATTGTTGTGGTGCACCAGACATGCACTTAACTCGGCTGTTTCTACGTGGTGATTAAAAAAAAAAATCTACTCGCTGTTTGCATTTCACAAGTGGTTCGGAATAATGACGGGGTGGAGAACGCTGGAAAACACTGTGCATGAAAACAAGCTTAATATTGTTCTCCCGTTGGCTCATTCTTTCTGGGAAGTTGCCTCCGTATCCCACGCTGCTTTGCAAAGACCTTCTTCTCATAGAAAGGTTGTGGGCTGCCCTGACATCACTCTTGGAATTTCAAAACAAACTCTGCTCTCAGGGGTCAGGAATGATGGGGGAGGATGAGGGTGAAGAATCTCTGAATTCCTATGCAACATGTGTCATTTGCTGAAAATCACAACAAAACGCGGTGTCATGCTTTTGCTGCATCATGCTGCTGGGTATATCTTATTTCTTATTGATGATGCGCAGTGTGCTGGAGAGAGAGAGCGTGAGGCGGGGGGTGGATCTGGGAAAGATGCCCATGCTGTGGATCAATTCTTGAATCCACCACCTCTCATCTCTCCGTTGTTGTTCTCTTTATCCTCCATCCCAGGTGACGGAGAAGCTGCTGGAGGTTGAGAATGAAACCATGATGAAAGTAGCTGATCTGGAGAAGGTGGTCCTTCAGAAAGACAAGGACCTGCACGCAATACGGGTAAGCCGAGAGTCGTGATGATGTCATGTCGCTTTGCCTGCCTCGCACCAGAAAGGAGTCGCGTCGCTTATCTCCATTGTCTTTTTAGCAAAGAACAGTTGCAGATGCGCACGGCTAAATTGCTATGATAGCAAATGAGGTCAGCAGGAAACAGGATGTTTCTTTGGCATGTGGAGTCATTGTGTTGTGCTCTTTATCGCCCCCTTGTGACCGTCCAGGAGACGTACGAGTCGACCAACACCCAGGTCACCACCCTGAGGAGGGTGATCAAGGAGAAGGATGCGGCCTACCAGAGACACTTCAACATCGAGAAGCGGCTGCTGGAGCTCGAGCAGCAAGGCACCATCCGTCTGCACAAGAAGGCCGATGGCGACATTGCCATCGAGCCGCTGGGCGTCGGGGGCGGAGGTGGCGTTGGGAGCGGTGGCCTCGGGATCCCTCTGGCTGACATCAGACAGCTGTCTTTGGGTTCAACGGCCGGTTTGACTGAGCCAGGAGGACCGGATACCAGTTTACCACCAGCCAGCGAAGCCCCTCCACCTCCTCCCCCACCTCCCCCGCCTCCCCCTCCTCTTCCCTCAGCCTCAGGTAATAGACCATGACTCTCAGTGATTATGCCCGGTGACACACATATGTGAAAGTTGACTTTGCTCAACTAGGAGGTCTATTTTCAGTTCCCTTTCTTTGTCCGTTCGTGCCAAGCCAGGTGATGTTCACAGCAGCGTGTTTCCACCCAGACAGGAAAGGGAAACACAAGTTGGTTTTCTTTGTGTGTGCATGTGCAGGCAGACAGAAGAAACACCACCAACGGTTTTGCAGCTTTAGCTTAAAAATCTCTTTTGCTGGAGGGTCTATAACAGCACCCTCAATGGTTCCAAAATATGTAATACAGGCTTATAATGAATAAGAGTAAGAGAAAGAGAAAGGAGACGATATAATTGATATTGATCAAATTGGTAATGATAGTTTTTTAAATGTGTACATATACACAAACGTTTGGATATTTTTCCAGGTGTTCCAGTAAAAACGACATTAACATATTCTTGTACATTCATTGTAGGCCACAACGCACCAGCACCACCACCGCTACCGCCTCTCGCTCCACCTCTGCTCGACGCTTGTCCATCAGTCATCCTGAGTTTGGGTCTTTCAGGTAAGAGCTGATATAAAATGACATCATTGTTATGCACTATTGTATTCTTCACTTTCTATGCCTCTGCCGGTAATCGATGAAAGGCATTCTAAGCACATTCAAAAGACATTAGGGTTTATAAAACCCTTTATACATGTTTATAATCATGCATGGCTACTTTATAAAAGGTATAATAAGTGGTGGACATAATTTTTGATAAGTTCAACATTCATTATGCCTCCATGCCAAAGTGGCATATAGTTTTCTGAAGTGGAATAAATGTCGGTTGAACATCAATAACATATAGCATGACTTTGTGACAACACTGTACAAGGTTATTAGCAATTGTATGATCGGCATACTAGAGATAAATTATGTGTTTTGGAAAATAAATACTTTTTTTCATGGTTTTCATGATCACTGTGGGTGTTTTAGTCTTGTTCTTACAGTACAGCTCATAAGTCTTCATAATTGTAATATTGTATGCTTCTCATACTGTTTCTAACCTCTTAACCTTAAACAGCACTTTTACCGCTGTTACTCAAAGCTCACAATGTCATGCTTTGTGTTCTCCATGTGTCTTAATAACAGGCTAAAGTTATGGTATTTATAATGTGTTGTGTGACCCAAAAATCAGATCTTGAATACTTTATAATATAAACATTTAAGTTTATATTTAAGAGTTTTATAAGGCCTGAATCCTGTACCTTTTGTAATGATTTTTTGGATGTGTTTATTGTAACACTTTATATATTTTCAACTCTCAACTCCAGCAATCAGAATCAAGAAACCTATCAAGACCAAGTTCCGCCTGCCGGTGTTTAACTGGACGGCCTTGAAGCCCAATCAGATCAACGGGACAGTCTTCAATGAGATCGATGATGAACGTGTGCTAGAGGTAAAACAAGTAGATGAAACCACTGAAAAGTCCCTGAAAACATCAATTTAATGTAAGAATCTATGACTTAACGCATGTAAACTGTCACTCATGTGCAGGAGCTGGATCTGGAAAGGTTTGAGGAGCTATTCAAGACCAGAGCCCAGGGTCCGATTGTGGATATTTCCTGCCAAAAGAGCAAAGTAGCCCAGAAGGCGGTAAACAAAGTCACCCTTCTGGACGCCAATCGCTCCAAGAACTTAGCCATCACGCTGCGGAAGGCTAACAAGTCCACAGAAGAGATCTGCAAAGCAATAGAGAAGTAGGCACTCTTCCTGGACTGGAACTTCTTTTTGAACCAAAGACGAGATAAAGCAAATGACTGATGTGTTTTATGTTCCCTCAGGTTTGACCTCAAGGCCTTACCCGTTGATTTTGTGGAGTGTCTGATGCGTTTCCTGCCCACGGAGGGGGAGGTGAAGGTGCTGCGTCAGTACGAGCGCGAGCGGCGTCCACTGGACCAGCTGGCGGAAGAAGATCGCTTCATGATGTCGTTCAGCAAGATCGAGAGGCTCACGCAGAGAATGAACATCATCACCTTCGTAGGGAACTTCTCCGACAACATCAACATGCTCACGCCGCAGCTCAACGCAGTCATCGCTGCTTCTGGCTCCGTGAAATCAGCGCCAAAGTTGAAAAGAGTGCTGGAGGTAAGAAGGGTTTATTTGGCCCGTGTTTTCATATCAGCGGTGTGTTGTTTATGCATATTCATGTGTTCTTCTGGTGGACTTGTAGATCATCTTAGCCCTGGGGAACTACATGAACAGCAGCAAGCGAGGCTGCGTTTATGGCTTCAAATTACAGAGTCTTGATCTGGTGAGTATTACGTCATAGAATTTGGAGAGTTTTTTTAAGCAAAAGAAATATTCCACACAGTCCATTTCAGTTCTTTTGCTGATCCCCTTGAATTATAATTGTTACACAGCTGCTGGACACTAAGTCTACAGACAGGAAGATGACGTTGCTCCACTACATAGCTCTCATTTTGAAAGAGAAGTACCCTGAACTGGCCAATTTCACCAACGAACTGCACTTTGTGGATAAAGCTGCAGCAGGTTAGTCCAGACAAAGAATTATGTTAAAAAATGTTTTCCTTATGTTCAGTGAAATGAGAACATTTCTATAATCATATGCTCATATATTGTTGTATTGCTGTGTCAAACAAATTCTCTATGTGCAAAAGTATCTCTGGAAAACGTGCTGCTGGATGTTCGGGAGCTGGGGAAAGGCATGGACCTGATCCGGAGAGAGTGCAGTCTCCACGACCACTCGGTCCTGAAAGGCTTCGTCCAGGCCAGCGACACGCAGCTGGACAAGCTGCAGAAGGATGCCAAGACGGCAGAGGTATCCAACGCTGTCCTCACCTCCTCACCCCAAAGGGAAAACACATTTAAATCAATGACACGATGCAAACCTCAGTCCCAGATGCAGCTCACTGCCCTCTAGCACGCATCCAATCATGACTCGACAGTGTTTACATACGTCCCTTCCACTCTGGCACTGTCCTTTCCCATTCTAGGAAGCCTTCAACAATGTGGTGAACTACTTCGGAGAGAGCGCCAAGACGACTCCGCCCGCCGTGTTCTTCCCCGTGTTTGTGCGCTTTATCAGGGCCTACAAGGTGAGGACACCACCGGAAAACGATCTGTCCTCTTTTCTGTACGGACAGGGTGCAGCTCTCTCTCTCCGAGTCAGATGGGAAGTTCCCTGGTTTGGGACTGAGATGTTGTCTGTCTCAGTGCAGCGGAGCAGGGCAGAGCTTTGGCTGCCTCTGTGCCACAGGACGTGGCGTATAGTCCGAGGCCAAATAACAGGAAAGGCCAGCTGGGTCTTACTCCAACGCTGCAGCTGTGGTGTTTAGACTGGTCCCCCCCCCCCACTCACCCTGCCCCACCACACAGCACACTTCCTGAGATTGTTCTCAGTCTGGATTTATGAGATCTGCTTAAGAAAATGTGCAACACACTGATTTCTATGTATGTGTGTCTGTATGAGTGACCTAAAAGTATAGTTCAACATTTAGGAAATACGCTTTTTACGACTCGGTTGGTTTGAAACAGTATCTTCTCATCTGACTCTGAGCGAGAAAAGTCATTATGTGAAATTCCCAAGATGTCGAGCTTTTGCTTAAAAGCACATTTAGAGTGTGTAGAAGTAGTTGTGTGTGTCTGAAAGGTTGAAAGGGGATGCGGAAGGAGAGAATACATTTCTAATGATCGGTTACGTCCATCAAAGTGTGTTATTTTTGTGTGCGCGCCCAGTTTATGTTCCACTTTTGACCCGTTTTCTTAAACCCTTAAAGGGCCACGCATGCATATTGACGTGTATTTATTTGAGCTTGAGTTTCTCGCTGCAGAATGGTCACGTTTTTCTCTCCTCAACAGGATGCAGTGGAACAAAACGAACAGAGGAAAAAGCAGGAGGAAGCAATGAGAGAAAAGCTACTGGCTCAGGAGGCTAAACAGCATGACCCCAAGGTACTCAGAGTGCATGCGACGGAGCTGAATGAAATCTATCAGATGTTTACTCAGTGCTAAATAAAGCTTTGCGGCGTGCCAAAAAGCACAGTGAACCGGACAAATATCCTCTCTCTCCGCTGGTTCAGGTCCAGGCTCAGAAGAAGAGGCAGCAGCAGCACGAGCTGATTACAGAGCTGCGGAAGCGGCAGGCCAAAGACCACCGGCCCGTGTACGAGGGCAAGGACGGCACCATCGAGGACATCATCACAGGTGGGCCAGACAGCAGCCTAGAAAGACCCCATGTGGGTGCCAGCAGCCCCGGTCGTCCCAGGTCCAGGATGACTGTGGTTATTCACTGCTCGGCTCCTTTGAAGTGCACCTTGTGCTACGTAGTCCAGACACCAGCACATCTGGAGCACAGCAGCCTCTAGTTACCGCATGACGTGATGTCTAGTTAGCGCACTTAAGCTGTCGAGACTCAATATGGAGGGAGTCAGAAAGGCAGACTCCAAGTGTACATAACATTTTGTGTACAGGATTTTATTTGCAGGGGCGTTCTTCGAAGCCACTGTGTGTGTATTCTTGTAGGTGTTGATAGTATTTCTTAAAGTATTCTGATGACGGTTCATGTTTTCCAGTGAAAACCGGTTGGGGATTATGTGAGTGAGTCTCATGAATCTACCGCCACAAGTCTGACATTTTAAAATTCCACAACAAAAAAATCAGTATCTACAGCCTCATGATAGCACATATGCTAACGTATCTTCTTGTCCCAAAATGTAAATAATATAAATGTTGAATTAATAATGCTTCTTTGCCACTACTATCAGAGCTGTTAACGGCTTGTTATGCAACTGATGCCTGTCCAAGAACGCTCAGTGCAATAACGCTTTACTTTAAGTCCTCTTATAAAGCATTTCCAAGCAGTAAGCAACGATTGAATACATTGTTTCTAACACACTATCATGTAGATGTATAGGATAAAAAGTTGCCCCTGATGCTGAGTGTTTGCTTTCCATAGATCTGTGCTACATAGAGAAGTAGCACAGGTTTCCTCACAGCCTCCTGGTCCAGTGTCCCCCCCCTCCCCCATCTCCCCTCCCCCCCAGAAGGGCAGTGTCTCAGGTGTGACATGTTTTCTCTCCCTTACCCTCCTCCCCCAGTACTGAAGAGCGTGCCCTTCACAGCCCGCACTGCTAAACGCGGCTCACGGTTCTTCTGTGAAGCCAACCTCTGTGACGACGCCAACTGCTAGCCCTTCCCCCCTAATGCCAAGGTTATCCAGGTGTCCTTCGTACGCCTCCTGACCTCACTGTGCATGCAGCATGATCCCTGTCACCCATCCAACCCCCCCCCCCCCCCCCCCCCAAACTACTGTGGACTAACTTGGGCCGTCATTTGGTTTGTTTGTGTTCTAGTACTTCAGAGGACTCCTATCAGGCATCTGATGATAGGAGACAGCCAAACCTCTTTGCCTGGCGCAGATTTCCATGAAAAAAAAAAATTGTACAGCGTGTCAACATATTTTTGGAAAAATATGTTGATTCACACACGGTACAATTAATTAAATGATTAAATTACCAGCATGCATGACTCATGTTGAAGGCTGTGCATTGTCATGGCATATTTCTTTCATGAAGCTGAATTCAACAATCATAACATGAAGAGGTTTGGCTAAGTTACTGGTTTTTATCAACGATGCCTTGTTCCATGAAACTAACTTGTTTGGTGTTGGTTTCCAGCTAACATGTGACTCTTCTTTCCTCAACCACCACTGTTCATTCTGCCCCCCTCCCCCTCCAGCCGAAAAGAAGATTAATGACAGTATTTCCCACTCCTAAGAGAGGGTAAGAAAAGGTAGCCCGGCTGAATCCCGGCCTGCTTGGCCCTCCGGCTCCTGTGTGCTGCTACAGTCATGTCAGCTGCTTCAACTCGCGCTTTCGACGCAAAATAAAAAAAAAAAAGGCTTGACAGCACTGAGATTTGCTTTTACAACACAATAGTTAGAAAACCAGATTATTGAAGATTACTTAAAATGTGAATTACAGAAATACAATATATCTCAACCCAACAACTAGCAGTTAAAATATGAATTCACGTATTTAAGTCTTTGCCAGAGAAGAAGCCTTTGTGGGTGTTTGTCCAGTTTAAATGCATATTACCATTAAGATCATCATCATCGTCGTCATCATCATCATCATCGTCATGCTCACCCCTCCTATTTTGTGTTGCATGTTGTCCAGTGTTCAGTTACCTCTCACCTGTCAACCACGTCCGCCATGTTTTGTCTTTGCTAACCGTCAGCGTGCTAAACAGCTATTTGGTCAACAGGCTCTAAAACAACACACACTCAGTCAGATACACTTTGACACAGTCGGTCTTTTGCAATTTAGCAATTTGAAGAGCTTGTTGACCATTAAACTGTAACTGTAATAATGATGGCTAAGTTTATTTTGAACGCTGAATTATTAGTTTTGCATTCCCAAAGCCTTGAATTTCTTTCTACTTCCCATTGAAATGCAAGGCTATGGAAATGTGTATTTCAATGTTAAGTCAGTATTGTTTATGCCCTCATTTGCTAATTTTATATTTATAAGTTATTGCAGATTTATTTATAATTGTTTGACTGAAATATACAAATATACACTCAGTTGCCAGTGCATTTGGTACACTTAGATCAAATGAGATCAAATCACTTTACGGAAGTGAAAATCGATGGAGATACAACCGGGTGCGGCTTATGCCAAGACTTTTTTAATGACTTTTTACATTTTATTTCCATGACATTTTATGACTGAGATATTTTTATGACATACTATCCTATAACTTGTTTGTGACCTTTTTATGGCATTCTTATTCTATTCTGTGACTTTTAATTATTTATGACAGCTTTTAAAAACGTTTTATGTTACTATACATTGACTTTTTTATGACTTTATTATGGCACACTTAACTTTTCATGTTGTTTTTCATGACAGATTTCATGACATACAATACATTATATATGCTATACAATGGCTTTTTTTTATGATATAGTATACTTTAACTTTTTATGACCTTCTAGTCAATGATTGTTTTATGGCATACTCTACTATGACTTTTTTTTTTAACTTTTTCATAACATACTATACTTTCACTTGTTTATTACCTTTTATGACATTTTTTACAGCATACCATACTATGACTGAATTTTTTTAAATTTTTTTAAATACTATGCATTTCCTTTTTATGACATTTTTTCATGGCAAACTTGACTTTTAATTTTTATGACAACTTTTTAAAAAATGACAAACTTACCACAACATACTATACTATGATTGTATTATATTGTTATAGCTTATGACTTTTTCATGACATACTCTACTATGACTTTTTTGACATGATATACTATAACGTTATATATGACTTTTTCGACATCATATACTAGACGTTTTTATGATTTTTTTCAACCATACTCTACTATGACTTTTTTTTTTACTTTTTATGACATACTTTACGATGCTATTTTAATAACTTTTTTCAACATACCAAACTATGACTCTTTATGACTTTTTTTCGACATTATTTATTTTCAACATACTACACTATGACTTTTTGGAGCAAGGAGGCAGTAGTATGTTGTGTCAGGTGAAATAGCTCATTGTGATAGCAGACACATTGAGGATCACAAGGTTGTTTTGCATTACATTATAAGATCCCTTTTTTTTCAAAATGCTATACTCGACATACTAAACTATGACTTTTTTATGACTTTTTGAATTTTTTCGACATGCTATATTATGACTTTTTTCAATATGCTATGCTACGATATTTACTTTACCTTTTATGACCTCTTTTTGACATGCCATAATATGGGATTCTACTATGGGAACAACTTTGACTTATTTATTACATTTTGACATTTGAATGACTGAAATGATAGTTGATATGACTCACTGTACCATTTTTACAACATAATATAAGAAGACTTTTTCATGACATGTTTTGTCATACTATACTAATGTTATTTTTTTTGTATGCTGTAGTATGACTTTTTATGATATTATATTACATAATATTATATGACTTTGTATGACATAGTATACTTTGAAGTTTATGACACACCACTGTGTTATTTTTATGACATACTATACCATGACTTTATATGACACGTTAGTATGACTTGTAAGTGTGTGTTTTTATGACATGCTATACTAAGACTTTAGTCAATGCATAGGACATACAGACAGAGAAATCTTGCTTTCAAATAACATTGGGTGGACAAAATAATAGAAACACATCACATAATAATTAGGGGTGTCTGATAAACTGGTAACTGAGTGTATGTAAAAGAAAAAAGTAAGTAGAAGCAAGTTTGCTGGTTGACCTCTGGGTCCTCTAACATGTGTGTCCCCCATCCCCGTCTCTCACCCCTCTCTTCATGCCTACTCACAGATCTCCGAAACCAGCCTTTCCTGCGAGCTGACGCATTGATCCGGAGCGGTTGGAAGAGACCCTAAACCACTTATTCGTCACTTGTACTCCCCTCCCTACTATAACCTCCCTCCCTGTGTCCCGATGGTCTTTCTCAACCCTGAGGCTGCAGATCACAAAGACTGAAAGGAGGGACGGGACAGTGTCCTTGTTGTAGCTGGGTAATTTATTTATTTATGGGGCCCTTTACAGCCACTTGAAGTGAGCAGGCATCATTAGAGAAGCACAATGGGTCACTCCTGTCTCACTGTAAACACAAGACTTTCCCTGCTCTGTGCCACGGAAAAGCAGACCAGTCGGAGCACAACTACAAAACAAGTGAGGTGAGTTGAGGACTGGCGGACCACAAAGCAGGAGAACTTTGCTTTCACTAACAAAGTGCCTGCCAACATGTGGCTCTTATTCCCAAAACCGTTAATTTCCTCAGATTATGCAGTCGTAGCAGGACTTAGACTGGGAGTCAGCCAAGGGAAGAAGCCAACTCTGTTGCTGGGATGTTTGCCTTAAAGAAACTTGCAAAACCGTCCTGAATCACAGCGATGTTTCAATATTGTAATGGGGGCCATATTTGTAACTTTAAGTGAACACATTCAATCAAAATGTAATATTGACAATTTAGTTTCCAATCACATGTTTCTGGGAGGAAAGACCATCGATTCTGCTGGTTCTTTTGGACAAGCTAGCCAAACCAAAATTTCTCCAATGCCTCATGTTTTGCTTAAGAAGTGCCTTTTTGTGTAAACAGTGTTATTTTTCTCATGAGTCAGCCATAATTTGCATCCTTCATTTGTTAAAGATTGTATTTTTTATTGCCTCGTTGTGTAACATTTATGACAACAATATGCAGACGTTGAAATTTCCAGCTTTAAAGTCATACAACTAGAAGGTAAGGGGAATAATGATTTTACAATGAGTCTTTTATTTACCTACTAGTGCATCAGTGTCTTGAAGCTCATAATGACATTTCTTAGTGCCTTGTCCAAGTAGTCCTTAAAAACTGAATGTTGTATGCCTTGACAACACTTTCTGTCACATGTTAAGTGACATTTGGGAAGTGAGAAATGTATGAAGAAGATTCCATGTGGACTGCTGATTAAGGGCCCAGATGACATCAGCCTGCTATTGATGTGGTGATGGATGAAGGACGTTTCCATTCCTTTGAGGTCTTACGTTTAAAGCTTTTTTTAAAAAACAAAAACAAAAAAACAATCTCCTCTGTTTTAATAGAGATGATGTGTTTCTTCCCTACAGATGTTTAAACTTATGACATTGGCATAAAAGGGAGCGATCCATCTTTACACTACTTTTTGGCTCAAAATTGTATGAGACACTATTCTATATGTGGACGTTTATATTCATGTACATTCAAATCAAGAAATTTACTTTTTAGAAGAAATGATCCATGATATTGTCTATTGACTGAAAGATGATGCTTCCTGTTCAATAAATAAGATGAATTATGTAACTACAAGAACAAAGACTGTCATTACACCTCAGGAGTCTGAGGTTTCACATTCAAGATTACTTCATGATTTATTTTTTAAAATCATACTTGATGTTCACTTCTGATCTATTCCAGCCATAAATAACCGGTGACTGCTTTTCCTCTCCCTCTCTCTGAATGACAGACAGAGCCACCATACGTTTCTACTATAAAAATCCATTTAATTTTTTATATCAAAAAGAAATAGAATCATAACAAAACAATCAGAACCACAAATATCCATGTGGGTTTTTGCCACCAAAAGAAATTCTCAACTGAAAAATGATTGTTCTAATTTACATGGTCAGGTGAAACTAACACAGCAGGATGTATAAAAAAAAAAAGAAATAGTGAATACTGTTAACAAGTGAGGGGCATTTCCTCTAGGATGGGTGTGTGAGAGCACCATGCAGAGATATGGCAGGTATGGCTGATAAGCTCAGTTAAAAGCAGCGTGGTGAGCAGTGACACAGAGAGCAACACTTTTAAGACTAAAAACCAGTTTGACAGACAGATGGTTAGCGTTAGCAGCAAGGCAAAGAAATGAACAAAGGAATGCTTATCGGGAAGCTGATCAGCCCCCCTTCCTGGGAATGCACTTAACAAGGAGCATTAACCTAAATTACACATCCATGTAATTACATACAATAAAAAAAAGAAAAGAAAAACCAAAAAAAAAGAAAAACATCAATCTCGCACAGAAGTACATACCATCAAACGGTCTCCACCAGCCTTTCCTGAAAATACATTTACAATCAAAGACATGGAACAAATGCAACCATTCTCAGCTAATTATTCGTCGCAGATAGTTTTTTTTTTCAGTGATGACCGGAAATTCACAGAAGCTTGCCGTCACTCCCAACGAGAACTTTCTAGAACAGTCTCAGAGCCAAACCTGACTCCTGTCCAGAGTGTCCTGCAGCAGACTAAACCAAGGCCACAGATAGCCATCCCAGACTTTTCATCCTGGAATGTGGACTTTGTTACAATCATCTTCATCCAGCACACTCCAACACGGCCAATGACTCATTCATTGCTGACACAGAGTATGTCAATTATACAATGACTTTAAAAAAACTGTTAAAAGTACAGACTGCTATTTGTTACAGATGTTTGTATTCCTGGGTATATTTTCAAGACACTTTGTTAATAGGTTTATATATATGCAAATATATATATATAACTTTTAGTCTGTGCAAGGAGGTAAAAGACAATCACTTGAATGTAGTTCTTGGAGAGACAATGGAACAAACGCCGTCTGTGATGCCGAGTCCTCCATGTGTACTCTCCCGGCCTCGGCCTCCCTTTAGACCTCCAGCAGCGAACACACACACGTACACATGAGAAAGACTGAGTCGAAGCAGCATCCAGGAAGCATTTATAGTGAGCACTGACGCTTCTCCTCTTTCATGAACAACAAAAGACTTGGCAACATTTTCTAGGATGGAACAATATTCTTTTTTTTTTTCCTCTCCCCTATACAATTCATACAAAAATAAAAAATTCTCATCGTTCCACTGCCATTTGTATCTCTCTACCTTTTACATTTGCACAGAGGTAGTGGCTATATGCGTGAAAAGGGGGAGGGAGAGTTGTGAGGAGGAGGTGAGCAAAATTAAAAAGAAGAAGAACTGAATAAATGTCTATAAAATGGTTCCTTTTTCGTCACCAGAGGAATCTTTTTTGTCAAAGAACAAAATATAATACTGCAATCACTTAAAAAAGTAGTCCTTCATTTTATACATTTTATACAGTGTTCTCGTTTTTTTGTTGTTGTTGTTGTTGTTGTTGTTGCTTTTCACTTGGTAAAGGCATAAGATGAGAGAGCTCGTCGGCTCAGCACTGGGTTTGGGCAGGGCAACGTTGGCAGAGTTCAATCCATGTTCAGCTCTATGCCAGCGGGTCACTCATGTCCTCGTCGCCCTGGGAGAGAAGCTCCTTCTTTTCATCTGTGCTGGCCAGAGAGTTGCGGCTGTTGTGGGCGCCCATGTACAGGGTGGCATACACTGGGTTGGTGAAGTTGGTGGGCTGCAGAGTGGAGGAAATTACATGGTGACTCAACGATTCTTTAAATGTGAAAGCAGCATTTACTGTATTTGGTGCTCGAAAAAGGTCAAGCCGTTCAAATTACAAACAGGCATATTGTTCCTTAAAGGGTCAAACAACCAAACCTTTTCCCTCTCACCACTTGAACTTTTGCCAGTAGCCTCGATGAGAGGAAAAGCCTCCACACAACACTTTTTTCTTCCTTTATTTACTGCACTTAGTAAAGCTTAGTTTGCAGTTTTAATTGGAACAACTTTTTTACTAAAGCAATGGCAGCAAAAATGAAATTCCACTCTTCTCCATGTATTCATGGACAGAAGAGGGTTCAGAAAAGTTCAAATATGGATACATAAAACTCATAATATCTTTATTATCACAAGTGAGAAGATATGTATACTGTGATCAGAAGCTTTACATAAGGAGTGCTTTTAGCTGTGTTACCTTGTCAGGGTCCAAAGCAAAGTCTGAATCCAGGAGCTCCCCAGCATCATCGTCAGGATCTCCTTCATAGATCTTATAGGCAGGATTCCCAATCTCAACATTCATGGCTCCATTTGTCATGCGGTGATGCTGGAATCCCTTTGCACTGCAGACAGACAAAGATAAGCAGACTGATTAGACAGCCAAGCAATTCAAAAGACGTTCATGCACTACTTTTTTGAAAGAAACCTTAAATTTTACAAGCACAGTGGGCTTGAAAAATACCACAACTTGGCATAAAACGGGTACCGACTCAGCACACAATTGACACAATCAAGACAACGTATATTAAAGGATCTCAAATGAGCTTTTGACAAAAGGTCATTTGATCAAACCCAGAGAATATACTGCAGCATGTCGAATGTGGAGAATGCTGGATTTTCACATTGCAAATTTTCAGCTGTTTGCAAGCACATGAGCATTTTTCTTGATAGATGCACAGTCATATATTTTACTATGCAAGCACATAGCGTAAGCCTAACATTCATACACGTAAACAAGGGAAGGTATGGAGACGCAAGAGGGAGAGAACAGTTCAATCGTTTCTGCATCACTCGCAAAGTGACTTCAGATTAGAGTCCATACGCTCCTGTGTTGCTGGGTGGGAAACCCAGTGGGAGGCAAACAGGAGAAGGCAGGCAAGAACAGATTTGTACAATGACCAACAGAGTGGACAGATGGATTGACAAACAGCATGGCCAATCTGACTGGATATTAGGGAAGGGAGGGGACACGGTTTGTGGGTCAACAGGTGAATTATGTAACCCTGTGAAATTACCGCAAGCACTGAGAACCAGATTTGCCTGGCCATAGAGACCTGGGGGACAGGAAATACGTGGTTATATAAAGGTAAGAGAGAAAAAGAAGCTGATACTGCGAGGAAGGGGTGAAACAATAGAATTTGGATCAAAGGTCTCTGGAGTCGGGACTCACCCGCGCATTCTCCGCTTGTACCACAAGATGGCACCAACCACCAGCAGTGCCAGTAACAGCAGCAGAAGCACTGGGATGACGACGGAGGCAGAACCTGCAAGAGAGCAAATAATGTGAACAAATAGGACCAAAGTGCATGTTTTCTAGCAGAACTCTCTAAAACGTGTGACTTACTTCCACTGGAAGTAGAAGGATCCGCAGAAGCTGTTGCAATTTCACATCTATATCCCCTCCATCCCACAGGACACCTTTACACACAATGAGACAGAGTTACAATAGTAATAGTATAGTGTGGAATAAAAACTCATACTATAGTATGCCATCAAAATGTCATAGTATGTCATTAAGAATATCATACAATAGTATGCTGTAAAAAGTCTTACAATTTTTGTCTAGAATTTCATAAAAGTATGCCATGACAATGTTACACTTTTCATGTCATAAAAATGTCATGGGGTAAGTCATAAAAAAGTTCTAAAAAATGTATAGTATGCCATGAAATGTACAGTAGTGTATGTCAAAACATCCTATTACATTGTCATACAACATTCAAAACATGTCTTAGTATAATTTATCATGAATCAAAAAATAAAAATAAAAGAAGAATTGTCATAGTATAGTATGTCATAAAATATGTCATAGTTTAGTATGTCATAAAATATGTCATAGTATAGTATGTCATAAAATATTTCGTAGTATAGAATGTCATAAAATATGTTATAGTATAGTATGTCATAAAAATATAAAAGGTCATAACATGTTAAAAAGTCATACTACATAACGTCATAAAAGAAAGTCAAAGTTTAGTATGTCTTAAAAAATATCGGTAGGTCATAAAATTTCACTAAAAACCATCAGTCATAGTATAGAATGACACAAAAAGGTCAGTGTAGTATTTCATGAAAATGTCATAAAAGTCATAGTAAAAATATTCATAAAAAACACCAGTTTATGCCATAAAAAAGTAAAAAACACACGGCTGCCAGTAGAAATGTCTCATGTCAGTGTCAGCACTGAGCAGTGAGGTCCATTCACACACTGAGGTCAGACTGAACTTTAAACAGTATTGATGGGAATTCTATTGGCATGGACCCTGTGTACGTGAGCTGGAAAGACACAAAGCGTATTACTGTGTGGGGTTGGTGTAATATCTTACTTGCACTGAGGCAGCAGTGTGCGAGTGTCAACTGAACATTGTCCATTTGAGCAGTAGTCCAAACAGGAATAGCAGCTGGGTTGGATCTGACCATTGGGACAGCTACACACACACACACACACACACACACACACACACACACACACACACACACACACACACACACGGATAAACACAAAAACACACACAAGGATTAAAAATATACAAAATAAATATTTACAAATACAAGGCTAATTCATTTCGAGTCCATGTTGTCCACAGTGTACCTACCTGCAGGAAATCTTGCCGGAGGAGGACGTCAAACACTTGCCCGTTCCGCAGAAAAGACATTTGTCCAACTCACACTGGTGTCCGATGTAGTGAGTGGGGCACTGGCAGATTTTGGTGCCATTGGAGGTTTGTAAGCAGGTTCCCCCGTTGTGACAGAAACCCTCACAGTTCGCTGAGGACGGCAACAAAGAACAAAGAGCTGTCATGGTTCAAACTCCACAGGATTGTATTAGTTCTATGTTCTTACCTATAGCACTTTGATCATAGGACTGTTGTTCTTAAGGTATCCTTGCTGAACAGCTACTACTTTACTCAAACGAGGACCTAACACTTTTCTCTATTTTTTCACTCTTTATTGGCAATGATATGTTGTGGTTTCTTTCTTTTGACAAATGTACTTTTTTTAAGTCCCTTTGGACAAAAGTGTCTGCTAAATGTCTTAAATGTAAAACATTCTCTTGTACCAACATGTACCTGTTATTTTCTCTAATTAAAAGGTAAAATAAAGCAAGTAAAACATATTTTTTTGCATTAAGTACAACATTAGACTTCATATTTAAGCAGCTGAGAATGCGTAGATTTTAGATGGAGGACAACGTAGCACATCTGACAGTGCTGCCACTTACTGTACTGGCACTGGTCCCCCTTGTACTCCAGCAGGCAGCTGCAGGTTGGCTGGTTGCCCATGTTGACCGAGCAGTTGCCTGCATTCAGGCAGTATTCCTGACAAGTGTGGCGGTTACAGTTGGGCCCCGTGAAGCCCTTTGGGCATCTGCAGGTCGGGGCACCTGGGGACACAGGTAAGATACGGAGATCAAAGAAATGTGAGAATAAACACGACTATAACTTCAACAGAGAAAGGATGCAGCTATATCTCGACGACTGATGTCCCCTATAGGATGTAGAATGTTACGATTTTGCCCAATTTTCATTTACCGTTATTAGAAACACTGAATATGGAATAAAGGCAGAACTAGGAGGGAAGAGAGTTGCTCCATATCCTCTCTGCTGCAGAACTTTGGCACAGGATTACCGTGATTAATGAATACTCCAGAGAGCTCGCACTGACATCAAAAGGACAGGTGGAAATCCTACTAATGATTTTCAAAGCAAATAACATGTTTGCTCAGCTGCCATCTGGGGCATTAATTACTTGCTAGAAATGAATGATCATTTTACCTCAAAGTTGCCATAACATTTCTTTCACTTAATAATTTGCTAGTTTAAGAAAAGTGCCTATTTAATCATCGACAGACAGATCAGGTTTTTTCACTTATGATGGTGTAACTCAATTATGACAACGGCCATTTACCCTTTTGAATTCTCCAGAAATAAACACAAATGAGACTTAGTTATACATATGTTCTTATGAAAAGAGAAGAAACTTTATATTAAGTAAATTAAGGACATTTGATGGTGCGTGCCCGCCCTCACCTGTATGAGAAGCAGTGCATGTGCCCCCGTTCTTGCAGTAGTCCCTGCACTGGTTGATCTCGCATCTCTCTCCAGTGTAGCTGGGCTGGCAGCGACACTTGGCCACCTGACGGGCGTTGAGGAAGCAGCTCCCGCCGTTCATACACTGGACATCGCATGGCCCTGAGGGGGGCGCTGTAGGACGAAGGGGATAGTGGGGGGGGGGAGACCATGAAGCAACATTGTGTACGCCACATCTGAATGTAAAGCCTCCCTGATGGACACCGCTCAGCTACGTGTACGTGTGCTGTATGTGCAGACTTACAGAACGGCGACTGGGTGGGGCTCTGCCGCTCCACGCATGTGCCGTTGTCGGCGATGTAGTTATTGGGGCAGGTGCACACCGGACCACTGGGGCTGAGCAGACACAGCCACTCACACTTCTTCCTGTCACACGGGTTGGTCACTGGAGCAGAGAGAGACGAGGCATTCAGTAAGAGATATTTAATGTATAAAACCCACTGCACTCATGACATGAAAGCCGACTCACTCTCCGGCTGCTTGTAACGGTGGTAGAGGACAATGTCAGTCGCATGGTTGATGCCTGTGGTGAGATTCTCCATGGGGCCTTTGCCGAACTTGTTGACCCGGAAGACAAAGTTATTGTGATAGGTGACCCCGTAGATGTAGTCCTCAAAGATATCTATGCTGAATGGATGGAGCAGGTCTGGCGGGGGAGGAGAAGAAATGGGTTAAAAAGAGAAAAATTATTTCCAAACTTTCATATTTCACACAATTTTGTTTTGGGTGTAGAAAGAACTTTACTGTTTTTGATGCCAGAGACAGAAATGACAGGATCAGAGCCGTCCAGAGAAACACTGCCAATCACTGAGAGTTTAGCATCGGCCCAATAAAGACGCTCGTTGAAGTAGTCCACAGCCAAACCTGTGGAGACACAATGGAAGCTGAAGACCTGACGACCTACACGGAATAAAATGCTGTAACTCTGAATTATCTAAATCAAGTGAATCAGGATAGATCATGATGCTAATACAGTACTGACCGGTGGGCCACTGGATGTTGTCTTGAACTAGAGTTTGTCTCAGAGTGCCGTCCATGGCAGCCGTCTCAATTTTAGGGTGGTTCCCCCAGTCCGCCCAATACATGGTACTGAAGGGAAACACACAATTACAAGATGTCCGACAACATCAAACTGATAGAGATCCTCTATCTTACAGGATTGTTTCTCTTACCCCCTCTGTGGATCCACTACGATGGCATAGGGCTCGTCTATCATGCCAGAGATGAGGGTCTTGCAGTGCTGGCCCGACATCTGAGCCACTTCAATGACATCCCGACCGGAGTCGGTCCAGTACAGGTTACCAGCCACCCAGTCCACCGCTATGCCACGGGGCATCTTCAACTCTTTGATCTGGATACGAGCAGAGAGGCAATGTGATTGTGTGTGGTGCGTTTGTAACACAACATGGAGAGTTTCTACGTTTAAAGAGCGTTACCTGCAGGTTGGTGATCCGGCCCTCACTCGAGGAGGACGACGGCGATGTGGACGGTCCCGGGAGTTCATAGGAGGAGATGCGGCCAGTGTGCCAGTTGGTCCAGAAGATGCGGTTGGTCTTGACGTGCAGGTCCATCGCATCGATACGCACGCTGGCGTCGCCCTGGAAGGTCTGCTCATAGCGCCAGTTGGGCATGCCGGGGTCCAGGCTGCGGATCTCATTGTCGTCGGCTATGTAGAGAATCTGTCGACTGCTGTTCATGCCTGGAAGGAAGACATTCACAAAGAATTATCGAGAGTTTTTTAAAATAGTAGCCTTGAAGCATAAGTGGCATAGAACAGATGCAGTTCAGGTCCTCACTGTCGGCCTTGCAGGTGTCATTGATCCTGGTGAAATACTTGTTGCAGCTGCATTTGTAGGAGCCTTTGGTGTTGTTGCAGATGTGGGAACACACACCAAACTGCAGACACTCGTTCTTATCTGAAAAACGGAGAGCCAAAAGAACGGTCATATCAGCTCCTCGCCTGTTGAAATACTTGAGGTGGGTTATTAATAATGTTTTTCATGCATGTGTACCTCGACATGTGTGGTGTCCCGTCTTCTGGAAGCCCGGTTTGCAGGAGCAGAAGGAGTCGGTGCCGTTAATGACACAGTGGGCCTCGTCTCCATCGCCACACTGCGTTCTGTTGCTCCTGCAGTCATTCAGTTTGGTGTCTGAACACAAGTCAAACGCGAGTGGATATTAATATTTAAGTGATTCTGCTGATGCCTAATATTTGAAACATCAGATCTGTGGTTCGCTATCATATTGAAATCAGTTTTCCCATGAGGCACCTGTCTTGCAGTTGATCTCGTCGGAGCCGTAATCTTCGCAGTCGTTAAAGAAGTTACAGCGCAGAGTGGAGCTGATGCATCTGCCGTTGGCACACAGGAACTCGTCTTTCTCACATGTGGGGACAGCTGGAGTGGCTTCTGTGGACATGAAATGCCGCGTTAATGCGTCACCTTCCTACTTAATGGACGCAGAGCAACGAGGGGATTAACGATTTGAATGACTTCACAACTCACGGCAGTTCAGTTCATCAGAGTTGTCGCCACAGTTAGCGACACCGTCACACCTCTTGGACACTTGCAGACAAACGCGGTCGTTCTGGCAGCGGAACGCTCTGGTAGGGGGACACTGGAAGTTCCCTAGGGAGACAAACAGCGAAGAGGGACAAGAGGGATGAAGGGTAGCGGGGAGAAAATAGGTCAGGACAAAAGAAGAAAGTCAGACGTTCAACATGTGTAGGATTCACTAAGCTGCACTCACGGCACTCTTCCTGATTCTCATCGGAGTTGTCGCCGCAGTCGTCTTCGCCGTCACACTTCCAGGCAAGTGGTTTACACAAAGTGTTGTTACACTGGAACTCATCCAGAGGGCAGTGGCGCCCAGCTGAGGAAAACAAAAACAGATGTTTTACTCCTTTAAGGGAGACATGGATCCAAACAAAAGCAGATTATATTCATTATTAAATAGTACAAGTAGTTCAAAAGAGTATATATAGACACAAAGATGCACTAACCAGTGCCGCCACAATTCTCCTCATCGCTGCTATCCATGCAGTCGGGGTCGGCGTCGCAGCGCCAGCGGATGGGGATGCAGTGTCCGTTCTTACACTGGAACTGGTCGTTGTCACACTTCAGATCACAGCCGTTCTGAAGGAACATCACAGAGGATCAGCTTTTATGCTCGCAGATTAATACAAGATATATTTTAAAGGACGCCCAAACATTAAGTTCCTGCACCTCATCAGATCCATCAGCACAGTCATGGTCTCCATCACACTTCCATCTCCCAGCAATGCAGCGGCCGTTTGTGCAGGCAAACTCACTTTCTGAACATTGTCGAGGCACTACGGGAGAAGAAGGACAAGGTGATGAGGTCAGTGACGTCACACATAAAGAGCCTTAACTTAGCTATGTCTGTTTTAGCCTTCATCACCAAACACAGGACAAGGGTTCAAACAACCAAAGAGGAAGAGACGATGAAACGAGCTCAATAAGCTTAAATGGTCATTTAACATAACTTATATCGAGTGTTTCATACAGTTGCAATCGGTAATATTCATTAATTCATTATTCAAATTCCCTAAAAAGTTAACATCCCAAGAGACACCATTGGGAGTATTATAAGGAAGTTGAAAACCTACGGGAGCTGATGAAACTAAACTGGAAATGTTTGGACACCTGGACCAGCGGTATGTCTGGTGTGAAAAAGGCCAGACTTATGACCAGAAGAATACCATCCTGATAGACTGAAAACGCTTATTGTAAGATATAAAGGCTAAAGGATGCTCCACTAAGTACTGAAGCTGGGGGTTGAATTATAATAATGCACATGAGTAAAGAAATGCAAATCTCAAAATAACTGAAATATGTGTCAACAAATATTTTTCTTGTCACATATTATCATTAACCTTGATTCACATCACTATAATTTACTATATTATTCACTATTTACGATTGCAACTGTAAATGTCTCCATCTTATGTTTGAGAAAATAATCAAAATTTGCATTAAAGAAAAAAATAAGTTTAATGCAGTGCCATTTAGTAAGAAAGGGGAAACAATACAAAGTAACAAAATGAATCTATTTAGAGCAGTGCTGAGACTCTGACGGGTGGGCGGGGATCACAGCTGGACACAAGCATGAGAGAGGTGATGTATGAAGGTGGCGTGACTTACCTCTGGCTCATGCCAACAGGACAGTATGAAATGAAACAAACATCAGATGAGGTGAGATGCATCAGAAATGACAGAGAATGGAGGTTAGCGGAAACAAGCCACTTGTTAACAGGTTAAAGGTCCAGAATGATTAGGCGTGAGTGTAAGTGACACTGGGTGAGGTCATATAAGGGATGCTGATGACGGCGTGCGAAACCTACTGCACTTGTCTTCGTCCGAGTTGTCCCCACAGTCGTTGTCGTAGTCACACTGCCAGCGTCCCGGTACGCAGCGGTTGTTCTTACATCTGAACTGGTACGGCTCACACGTCCTCTCAGCTGGAAGCGACAATTAGGACACATCAGTGACAGAAACGCCGCTCCGGTGCATCTTAATTTAAAATGAAAGGAGCCGATATTCTTACCACACTCCTCTTTCGGTTCATCCGACGCGTCGCCACAGTCGTCCTCGCCGTCGCACTTCCAGCGAGCGGGGATGCAGCGTCCGGAGTCTTTGCACCGGAACTCGTCCACGCCGCACGTCATCTGGGCTGGAGAGGGAAACGTGAGGGGACGGTTCCACGTGAGAGCTGATCCGGATCAGGGGGAGGGGGACAAGACGCTTTATAAAATGGGAGTACTTACTGCAGTTTGCGGGCTCATCGGATCCGTCCACACAGTCGTTGTCGCGGTCGCACACCCAGACGCGAGGTATGCAGCGTTTGGTGATGGCACACTGGAACTGGGTGGGTGCACACGTGACCTCGGCTGTGGGAGGGAAGACAAGATTCATGCTTACTATCACTCAAATTGAAAGAACAGCTTATCAAAAATGAAAGGTGCTTCTACTCACGGCAGTCCTTCTCGTCCTCTCCTTCTCCACAGTTGTCCTGGCCGTTGCAGCGGAAGATGCCTGGGATGCAGCGACTCGGGTGGGAACATTTGAACTGGCTGGGCAGGCAAACGTGAATATCTGCAGAGAAGCAAGCAACAGATTTAATATGATAGTTTACAAAAAAATATACAGGGCAGGATGCAGGTTTGGAAGATTATAAATACATAAAAAAGAGAGACATACCGCAGTTGGCCTCGTCTGAGTTGTCCTGACAGTCGTTGTCTCCATCACAGATGTAGGCAGGGTTGGTGCAGATCCCTGTGCCACACTGAAACTGTCCAGGCCGGCATTTGAACTCAGCTGTCATGAGAGAAAAAAATAACATAAATAAATAAAATCATACATTAATGTAATAGGACTAGCACTATCATCTCCTAATCATCCTTCTCAAATGCTTACGGCAGTCGGCTGGCTCGTCCGATCGGTCACCGCAATCATTCTCCGTGTCACACTTCCACCAGAAGGGAATGCACTTGTCGTTCTTGCAAACAAACTACAGTAGGAAGAGGGAAATTATTCAGCGGTGTTGACGAAGCAGGAGCTAGCTATTGTAGCGCTGGGCAGCCGGCCAGCTGCTAATAGACAATCATCAGACATAAAGCCGCTCATCAAACATATGAAAATCTACTTAACAGCTGCAGTCATATTTGCAGTGGCGATTGTGTTTACCGCGCCTCCTTACCTGGCTGGCTGTACAATTGGACATGCAGGTGCGCTGATCATTAGCCAGGTAGAAGTTGGTGGGACAGGCACACTTGTAGCCACCTCCAGGAGAGAGGAGGCAGAGGTTACTGCAGCCGCCGTTCTCCGTCTGGCACGGATGGTTGAGCACTTTGGAAAGAGAAGGCAAACGATATGCTCTTAAGCACAAGACCGAGGTTTTATGAGATCTGGATTAAAGTAGGCAACATTATAATTAGATGTGTGTGTGTTTTTGTTTTCATCGATTACATATAATTAATTAATACACCATAACATTGTTTCATGCTTTTTCTAAACTGCTTTCTCGGACTTAATGTTCAGTCGGTATACATTTTATTTAAACAGCGACAGGTTATATATGTTCGTCATTTTACTAGGGATTGGGGGGGAACACATTAGAAAAACTTGTAAATTAAAATGTGTTTTCCACTGTTTCCCCTTATTGCCTTTGTGCCTCAACTTCATACATACATAGCCAACACCGGGGTCATACTGCTTTTTCCCAAGATTTGATCAACAAATATACACAGTGGATGCATAATAACTAACTAACTAACTAAAAAAAAATTATGAGCACTAGGACTACATATTTTCTGTCAAATGAACACATGTTAACACATCCACTGCCACATATTTCCTACGGGAGTCTCTTACCCTCGGGCTGGCGGTACGGATGGTAGATGTGGATGTCCATGGGCCGATGCAACGTGCTGATCAGGGTGGTCTTGTTGGTGCCGAGCGACTTGTGAGCTCTGTTGATGGACTTTGTCTCCCAGTCGGTCCAGTAGATGTGCTCCTCAAACAGAGTCATGGCAAAGATGTGGGGGATGTCTTGGCTGAGAACTGCGAAGCAACGGACAAACATCCAATCACTTTGTTCATGAGTTGTTAGGTTCAGAAAACGTTTCATACCGATGACTTTCTAGAACTGAAATCAATTCCTGATTCATTCATATTTTTCAGCTTCGAAAAATGCTCAGAATCAACAGAAGCAGTTCTGATTTTAGTTTCTTCATCTTGCTGCTGTATGCCAAAGAGAAACTGTCGGTACAATCTTGTACGGTTAATGTTAAACCGAGGCCGGCCGGGGTGCACAGCTGCAGCGGCTCCACTCTGTGTGTTATGTAATGGTTTCTACACCTCATTAGGCTTTACACTCTAATTGCACCCATTTCTGTCCCATATTCTCGTCATTTCATTTGTTTGCTCTCAGTATTCGAGGCGGGTGCGTTATGGAAACCCACCATCAGTTTCTGTTGTAAAACACGCCAATCCGGCTACAACAAGCACACATGGACACACGTGTAAAAGACACACACTGTGGAACTGTGAAATCAGTCAGAATGGCATGAAGCTCCCTTCGGTCAATCCTTATCTGAATTCAAACAGGCCACGCACACACAAGGCCTCGCTGGTGTTTGGATGGTGTGTGTGTATCAAAGGAAGGGTGAATAACTCCCTGGACAAACTCCTGCTGGACAAACACCACAAGCTGACAAGACTGCCAGATGTTCAACGGAGTTTTACATTTGTATAAACAGCAATTTGACGTCTAAAATGGTTCCATCGGTGCAGTTTTCCCAATTTAAATGCATGTTCTTTCTTCATACGAGGACTTGTGGGATGCCATAGCGTGTGAATTTAATGGAGACACAACCGGCTGCGCTCCAGAAGACTTCTGCACGGCTGACAATATCAACTATTGTAGTGAATGTGCTAAACAACTGAGTGCTATGCAGACGTCATACGTGCTCAAGGCCTCGCTGGTCCGAACAAAAAGGGCTTCTGTCTCCTGGGCCTTGGGTGCAGGAGTCCAAGCCCGTGGGCAACCATCTGACCTGCCTGCTTATGCTCAGTGGCTCCCAAACAAGTATGTGAACGTATGCATGACTATTTGTCAAGAGGAAACTCATTAGCCTCTCACCCTACGAAATGTAGCCACAGCTAAACCTTATCAGCTGAATGTTTTGTTTCTGCGCCTCGTTTTTACTCCCACTGTGGTTTTGTTTTACAATGTTTTTCCTCTTAAGTGGACAAGATTAAAAAAACATTTAGAGCTTCCCAGTTCCCCAGCAGCTTGAAATACTAAATCAATAAAAGGAACAACAATGTTGCCTTCATTTTTGCATTTACTCCAAGTTGAATATACAACTCAGTGGCATTTGAGAGCTTCCTGGATCCACTTTTCATTTTAATACCGTTTTTAATTCCTAAAAATACGTAATCATGCATACATATCTTATATTTCTACGTTATTGATCAGTTGGATAAGTATGAACCATAAGTCAAGTTGCTCTAAGAAGTAGGAAAAGGGGGTATCTCTGTCCAAATATGAGCTGATCTGTTACCTGTGTGTCTGTTGGTTCCATCCAGGCTGGCAAACTCAATGTAGTCCTCCCTTGCATCCGCCCAGTATATACGGTCATTGATGAAGTCCAGGGTTAGTCCATTGGGCCACGTGATCTTATCCTCTACAATGACACTCCTGTTGGTGCCGTCCATCCCGATTCTCCCAATGTGGGGGTTGTCGCCCCAGTCAGACCAGTACAGGTACCTAACCAGCGGGGGGATAACGATAGCGTTAAAGAATAGTGAATCTAGACTCAATTTAAATTGGATGTAGAGTGTTTTGTGTGTGTGTTCATCTGTGAAAACGTAGCATACGCTGTACTTCTCACCCATAGCGAACATCCACAGCCACAGCACGCGGCTCCCTCAGGCCATTGTTGACCAGCACGGTCCGGTAGGCCCCGTTGAGTTTCGACACCTCGATGGTGTCCCGGCCTTTGTCGCACCAGTACAAGTTCCCGCCGACCCAATCCACCGCCAAGCCATCTGGGTTACTCAGGGAGGTCCGGTGCAAAACCTGCCATGTTGGTCAGTCCCCGTTAGACCATCATAAAGTATAAAAAACTATGATTAATGTCTCAGCTACTAGTGTCGTCACTGACCTCTATGTTGCTGCCGTTCATATGCATGCGGCGGATCATGCTGCCCTGAGTGGTCACATCTGTCCAATAGATCATCTGCTCTGCATAGTGGAAGTCCAGAGCCACGGCATTATTCAGACCCTGAAACAGAGGACGGTACCGTATTAACAGGCGAACGGAGTGTTAACAATAAGAACTTCACCATGTTCGTTTCAGCAGGGTGTCTAACCTGTTTTATAAGAGTGTAGTTGGAGCCGTCCAGGTTGAGTTTTCTCAGGTAGTACCGGTTGGCAAAGATCAAGTAGGGCTCCTCTTCTACACACAAAGAGAAGGCAGGAAACATTTGCATGAGGGTTGAATTGGCAATGAGCATCCAGAAACATGCACACAAAGCCTTCCTTACCCGACGTAGACTTGCAGATGGTGGGGTCATTGGGGCTGAGTTCAAAGCCATCCACGCAGAGACAGTGGAAGCTACCATGTGTGTTGATGCAGCGCTGAGAACAGGGGTAGGTGGTGGTGCACTCGTCTATATCCACACACGTCTTCCCATCACGCTTAAGCTGGAAACCAGGGTGACACCTGCACTGAAGGTGCCAAAAGCACAGGAGGAGATGTCAAAAAAACGTCACAGGTTCTGGCACTTCTCACTTTTAGTCCAGACCAAGAACAAGGGCCTGTCACAAATCCCCCGCCAGGCAACCTGATACATGTATGCTTTTACCAAAATCTAACTCCTATGTCGAGTGGTACTAATTAACACCATCATCCAGTTGCTGCTGTCAGATAAGTTGCATGAATAGCTACGAATCTCAATTGCAAAACACTCTTTTAGCAGAGAGGACAGGAATCAAAATAAGCTGACATCCGATGGGTTTGTCAAACATCATCTCACCACAAAAACACACATTCATTACCAGTCAAAATCAGCTTAGACTGTCACTTCTCATGAGCACCTTTGTGTTTTAAAAGAACTCAAACACATACACACTTCCTTCCTTCATCATATTTGCAGGAATATAAGGCGGTATGTAAAAAAAGCAGTGATCCCGACATCCCCACCGACATAAAAGTGAACCCTTTAGGGTTACAAATCATTCCTTCATATCAAAACTCTGACCACAGCCTCAACAGCGCAGACATGAAAGTTCACACAGAGTTCAAGCTGTTCTGAGACCGGCCTCCTACTTAAGAGGACGAGAGCCAAAACATGTTTTTTTTACATAACCGCATGCTTGAAGTGAGTGCTTCCCAGCCTTTTTTAAAGTCAGGTCCTCTCTAACTCACCATTAATAGCATGCACCCCATTTGTCTGTGAGGTAACTGTGTTCCTATTAGGCATAATTTCCTGTCCAATTAAAGTCAGCGAGTTCACAAACTAATGAGATTTGCTTTAGTTGCTGTGGAAATATTGGATAGGGGGGAAAAAAGGCATTTTCAAAACAACTAAAATGGATTTGGCCAATAATCAATAAGGCTTACCTTGAAGCCAATCGTGAGGTCATCGCAGAGCTGCGAGCAGCCGCTCAGCTTGCTGTTGAGACACTCGTTGATGAAGCAGTTGAGTTCATCGGAGCCGTCGCCGCAGTCGTCGTTGCGGTCGCACAGCAGGGTCTCGTTTAAACACTTCCCGTTACGGCACATGAAGGCCGATTCGTTACACGTCCGCTCTGAAATCAGAGACGCGTTAGGCACGTTACATTATGGCCTTCCTGAACAAGACGTTTTAACAAGCGGTGACTACGATCCCTACCCGAGTCGGTGCAGCGGGGGTTCTTGGGAGCTTCATCAGAGCCGTCCTGACAGTCAAACTCTCCGTCACACTCCCATTTCTTCTGGTTGAGGCAGCGGCCGTTGGCACAGCGGAACTCCTCCGGGCCACATGTCGGGTATTCTACACCCAACGACAGTATGTTTATCATTAACCTATCACATGAAAATCCCATTCTCTCACAGCCTATTTTGTGGTCAGAATTTGTCCAACTTTCCACTCTTCCAGGATCACAATCACACGCACACTCACCACATTCTGGGGATTCGTCGGAGCCATCGGAGCAGTCGATGTCATGATCGCACACAAAGTGCTTGGGGATACACTGTCTGTTCTGGCACACAAACTCATTCTCGTCACACGTGTTGTTGGTGTAAGCTGGAAGTGGAAAAGAACACACTTTGGTTAATGGACATGGAACGGTGTTGACTTTTCCACTGGTTTTGACCGGTTCCACTCACTGCAGCCAGCTTTGATGCTCTCATCAGCTCCATCAGGACAGTCTTTGTCTCCGTCACACTTCCAGCGTTGAGGCACGCACATGTGGGAGCCGGGACACTGGAAAGCTTCGGGACTGCAAGTCTTGGATTCTGCGACAACGTAATGGGAAAGTTACAAGATGTTGGGAAATCTTACAAATACATTAAAATGCCTTGGCTGGGCGTGGGTGAAAGTATTGTTACAATGTTGAGTAGGATGTAACTTACTGCATTTCTGGTCCTCGTCAGAACCATCGCCACAGTCATCGGAGCCGTCACACACCCAGTGGCTGGAAATGCAGCGGTGGTTCCCACATTCAAACTGGGTGGACGTGCAAAACTTGTCTGCAAAGGGCGAAGAGAGCGTTTTGGAGAAATTATTTAATTTACCCTAACCTCAAGTTTTTCCATGTGTAGTGCGAAGCCCGAATGAAAACAATCTGTTTTTCCTGGTATGCTTTGTGTTTTCAGAAAAACAATTTAATGGTAGGACAAGTTTGTAGACTGACCGCAGTGTGTCTCATCGGCTCCGTTCTCACAGTCGTTCTCCTTATCGCAGGTCCAGCTCATAGGAATGCAGCGGCCGCTCGGACAGGCAAAGAAGTTGACGGGACATTTAAGCTTCCTTTTATCTGCAAGACAGCGGAGAAACATTATGTAGAATCTGATGATTTAAGAAAAGCCTTTAAGAGGGGGGGGGAAAAGGCACCCGAACCTGGGCAATTTCTCTCATCTGAAAAGTCTCCACAGTCGTTGTTGCCGTCACACACCCATGAGGACAGATAACACAGAGTCGTCTTCTCACAGCTCTGGAAGGACACTCCTTTCACTCCCAGGCGGAAGAAGCGGGCGCAGTCGGTTTGTTCTGAGAATAACAGAAAAAACATTTACTTCCTACATGAAGCTCATTTACCACCTGAAATCATTATATTGATTACTTACGGCAGTTCATCTCATCGCTAGCATCCTCACAGTTGACCACCTGGTCACAGCGACTGAAGTTGGAAATACAGCTTCCGTCTTTGCACTGGAACTCTCCTACTTTGCACAGGGTCACTGCAGGAGGCAAGAGGCCATTTGGACAGTTCAAATTGTGCCAAAATGTGATACCAGCTATCAGAAGCTCATCTCAAGCTTTTTTTTTTATCAGTTGCAGGTATAACGTGGAAATAAACTGCTTACTGTTGCAGGGCAGCTCATCTGAGTGGTCACCACAGTCATCCGTGCCATCGCACCAGAACTGGTAGCCGATACAGCGGCCGTTCATGCAACGCCTGTAGCCTTTCTTACAAATTCGATTGGCTGTGAAGGAACAGCAGTTCATTAGAGTGAGCTGGAGTCCACCATTTAAATAAGGTCTAATAAACCAACTCACTATTTTAAGCTGTGCTACATTTATTCAACATAAAGCATATTACATTTCCCTCCACTTAGCTCAACATTTACATTTATTTCCCTGGCAGTCATTTAATCCTTGGTGATTCTTTAGTCACATAGTCATATAGTTTCCTCTAACCTTATGACCTAATAATCATTTTTATGGTATCTTTGCACTCATTTTAAATTGCTCACACTATGACATCAGCTAATTAACTGTAAATGATAAAATACATTTCAGTAAAATAAAACCTTACCACAATAGGACTGCTTCTCATCAGACTTGTCCTTGCAGTGAGCCATGCCATCACAGGTCAGGCTGTAGTTGATGCAGTCGCCATTTCCACACTCAAAGTCGTCCACACTTCCACACGACACGTTCAACGCTGGCGAGGAAGAAACATTGAAGTTCAGCAACATTCAACCCTTTAATCAGGAGGAAGCTTCGTAAAAATGAAAATGAAAAGTCTTTCTCGTACAAGAGCAGGTGTTGTCGTCCAGGAGCTGTCTGTCTCCGCGGCAACTGCAGTTAACTCGCCCATCAGATGTTGGCAGACACAGGTCTTGACAACCTCCGTTATTTGCACGGCAAGGTGAAAACTCGCCTGGAATACAATAAGTTTGGGTTCATAATGATACTCTATGTTCAATAGCTTATTGTAGTCTGTTTGCACGCTAATAATAATACTTACAGCCGTTGGTGTCATTAGCAACAGCAACAATGCCCATTGGCTGCTGAGGGATGTCGGCACGCAGCACTTTCATGTCACTTCCTGTGTATTTGTCAGCCCTGAGGACGGCCCTCCTCACCCAGTCCGTCCAGAAGATGTAGTCTCCATACACAGCCAGGCCGAACGGGTGCACAGGCTCATTCTTCAGCAAGACCTGAAGCAACAACAAAAAAAGGAGGCATCATTTTACAGAACACGGGAGCGTAATTCAATGCCTTGATAATGGGAAAAGTAAATGTCAGTCTTACGTAACGGCTGCTTCCATCGTATTCGCAGCGTTCGATCTTGTCCAGCGTGGCGTCGGAGAAGTAGAGCTTCTCGGCGCGGTGATCGATGGCCAGGCCGTTGGGAGTTTTAATGTCGCTGCCGATGATGGCGAGCACGTTGGCTCCGTTCAGAGAGGCCCTCATGATGCTCGGAGCCTGCTCGTTCCAGTTGGTCCAGAACATGAGACTGGAGCGGGAGCAAACACAGGGTAAGCATAATGATGTGCAGTGGGAGCTCATAAAACGTCTTGGTTGACTGAACTGAAATAAATGCACTGTTCAAAAGGAAAATGAGGAAACAGTTTCGCAACTGGGCTCTGATGCAGTGCAGAGCACCGCGTTTCGATATTAATGACTCACTCCTGACACTCATCCAGCACAAAGGCTCTGGGGTGGTCTTCTCCAGACATGGTGACCACAGTGTTGCGGTTATAGGCCACAGAGCGACTCTGGTCCACCGTGTGACGAGTGATGGTGGAGGTGGTGTAACTGGTCCAGTAGAGTGTATCCCAACCGTGGTGGTATGCCAGGCCTTCCACTGAGCCTACATCTGTGGAGCAGAAAAGGAAGAATTTGGCCCTCTGTAAATATTTTGGACCCCTTGACGATCGTTTTTCCAGACAATAGTTCTTTTGTTATCGTCTTCAACAAACTCTTTATTTCACTATATAAAAAAGATGGACTCTCAGGAGTTTAAGTGAGAGCTTTAATGAGGCCCCTCAGTAAGAATTCAACAAATCATTAATCACTGTCATAGTTTAACAAGTCGCCCCCATGGTCAACTCTGCAAGACTTTATTAAAGAGGCGGCAGTGAGACCTTTTAAGGTTAACTCCATGCTGTCGTATCAGCTCACAAATGGTGAAACACTGTGAGGAAGAAACGCAACAACAACAACAGCAAAAAAAGAAATAGTGAGATGGAAGTGGTACCACACAGAGGAGAGTATGCGCCACGCCTGCTGTTCCTGGAGCGAGTTAAAAGTCTGTCGTCTTAAAAGCCTGTATCATCCTGTCATTTCATGGCTGGCTGCCTGCACATTCAAACCCAGCTCCCTGTGGATACGCTCCGTCCTGGTGACTCCTTGTTTCGGGGGAAGAGAACTGCCACTGCGACAGCTTGAGTCACTTAAAGGACATCGGCGAGTGTGAAGGAGTCAGCCATGAATAAAGGATAAAGCAGATACTCTAGATGGCCATCACCCTCCCACTCATAGCACATAAAGTAGTAGTAATATTTTAACGGCGGGGCCTTCGTGACGCACGACATGATGAAAAGGACACTGAACCGCAGCCTCATGGGATCCAAGGTGTGCATCCATCTGTTCTTGGTCACACTAGCAACCACGTTTACGACCACTTACTCCCAACAATAAAAACCTGAACACCGCACACAAACTGTTTGCTCTTGACTAAAAGTCCTCAAATAGACAGTTTCAAATGAATGACAAAGTGTCAGTCAACCTTAATGCGGGACACATCTGAGGTTGAATACCTTGTTAACCAAGCGAAACGCAACTAACAGACCAGTTAAGGGTCGAATATGGAGTCAAGCTGATGTTTTTCCAAAACAATCAAAAAATGAGAAAAAAGGTTTACTCGGGCAACTAATTGCTTGGGTTAAGTGATGATCAGGTGCTAAATAGGGATATATGAGGTAGGTTCAAGGCAGTATTATGAGAAACAGCAGTGAGCCCTCCCCTTGCCTAGATCAGCTCAGCCCCTGGTTACTGTGCAAACAGTTGTGAAAACCTGTCGGGAGGACCATCACCACTCAGAGTCTCTCTGACCATCGCAGGAGCAGCGTAGTAATCCAACCCGAGAATTCCTGTTCAATTCAAGATCGTTCCTCATTATTTATTTCCGGAGGTCGTGTGAATCTCAGAGTCACTCTTCTGCTGGTGACACCTTGCAAGTCTCCGGGGAAGCTTCTAAATGGACGGGATTCCTCCTGCCGCGGGGACCACTTAGCATGAAGTAGCATTGACTGCTTTTAAAGTGGAATGTCTGTTCGCAACCGCTGGGATGAATTTGTCCACCGTTGCCTGGTTTCGAGAAATCAATACAGCCGTAGAGTAATTGCTGCAGTGACGTCCCTCCGGTTTTCCCCTCCTCGTTCCTTGGATTATGAAGGACATGCTGATGCAGCCGAGGAGAAGCCAGCGTGGAAGGACTGCTCTTTCGGGTCATGTTTTTTTTCCCCTGAGTCAATCTGGATGACAATAGGGAGATATACTTTCTTCAAAACAGCGGAAACCCCTTTATAGACATTATGCGAGAGACACATTTTAGGGTTTCAACCAGAAACAGACCAGGAGGACTTAACTACTGGACTCTCTTTGGGCACTTAAAATAATTCAGATGATGGACTGTAGTTTTTTTGCAGGTCAAATTTAGAATTCCACTCATCTGGAATATATTCTTTCCATAGATGTTATTATGTAATGTAAAAGAAGAAGAAAAAGTCAACTGAGCGGCGCTCTTTCCACTGCGTAGCTGAGTGCCATCATCATGAGAGTAATAGCTGTCTTAATGGAGTGTGGTCATACCTGCGACTAATACCATTTAAGACATGAACCGGAGCCAACGGATGCTTTGTCCAGACACTATATTAACAAGCCATTAGATTAATTACTCATTGTGACTGCATGGAGACTTTGGGGCAGCGAGTAAACAGCAGCCGCCTTGGCCAAATGGACAGGGCGGATGATACCATGATTAAGGCCTTTGTGCCCATCCTGGATGGACTCATTCTGGTGACTGGCCTGGTGGGTCAAACCCTGGTCATCACCATTCTGACGGGCAGGAGGAGGAAAGGGGGTCAGCCCCCCCATGGAACAGACACCCTGCTGCTGGCCCTGAGTGCTGCCGACCTGCTGCTGCTGCTCTGCCTGCCTTTCCACACCACCGCCATCACCCTGGGGTTCTGGCCTTTCGGCAGCTTCCTGTGCAAGGCCATCAGCTTCCTGGGCGTGGCCTGCTCCGCTGCGTCGGTCTTCACCCTGGCGGCTCTGGCCGTGACGCGTTACCTCACGGTGGTGCACCCCGCTTGGGCGTACCGTTCGAGAATGCACCGACGCATTAAGCTGACGGTGGCCCTGCTCTGGGTCCCGGCCTCGGCCCTGGCGGCGCCGCAGTTCGCCTTCCGCACAGTCACCGCCTCCAGCGCCGTGTACTGCTTTGCCTTCCTGTCCGACTTCAGCCAGCTGGTCTACAGCATCGCCCTCTTCCTGTTCGGCTTCGCTCTACCGCTGGGCATCATTGTGCTGATGTACGCCAAGATCTACTGTTTTCTGCGACATACGAGGCTGCTGGGGAACGCCCCCCAGCTGGAACGCTACCAGAGCCAGGTCACTCACACGTCAGCCCTCCTGGTCCTGGTCTTCACTCTCCTCTGGCTGCCCTCCTATGCCCTCATGTTCTCCTTCATCGGAGGAAGCATAATGGGCTCACCTGGCTACAATACCATCGCCATCCTGGCCAGACTGCTGGCATCCTCCGTTGCCGTGGTGAACCCCATACTATATGTGTTCATGTCTCAGAAGTTTAGACGAGACTTACTGGAGCTGGGGAGAGAGCGCTGGTCGTGGTGCAAGAGTTGTCTGATTGGCTGCCCTGATGTGATGGGCAGGGACATGGTTCAGCCCTTTGAGCTGGACACGACTTCAGAAAGGGGCCAAAACTGACTCTTTGGCCAGAATGAAAACACTGTTACGTCATTACTCACTTGCTATGTATCTATCTACATATACTATATGTCTATATACAGTATTTAAATGTCACTGTCTGGAAATATTTCATATTAATGTATTCAATTCTCATTCTGGAATAAAATGTGTACTTTGTGGATGAAAAACTGATGTGGAAAAGCTAGCTAAACTAAATAATTATCGCAATTTGTTCACAACAACGTCAATAAACATACTAACCCAATGTGCTGTACTGTTTTCCTGCCTTTCCTACTCAGAATTCACGACTTGGGAAGTGCCGGCTAAAAGATTTAGGTCCAGGGCTTTTAAATGTAATGCATTTCTGGATGGAGTTCAACAACCTTCTCTTGAATCATTTAAAGAGAGCAGGATTTAAAAGACACTTCAGTGTTCAAACAAGCAAAAGGCACAGTGTGTGTGTGTGTGTGTGTGTGTGTGTGTGTGTGTGTGTGTTGTGTGTGTGTGTGTGTGTGTGTGTGTGTGTGTGTGTGTGTGTGTTCTTCTTCGAGTGGCAGCCTAAGTGATATCAATCTCCTCTAGTTGAGAAGCTGCAGCTGTGTGTAAATACAGCGGATCCTTCTGGGTGCTTGTGATGTCAAAATGTGCGATGATGGCTGTTTACAGTGTCGAGGAGCCGAGGGACAACATTCAATTATTAATGCCAGGGATGAAAGGAATGGTAGCACAAGGCACCACAATCATATGTGGACAGACAGAGAGGAAGGAAAGGTTTTGATGAAGGGATTTCCTGCGTTGGAAATAACTACACTTACTGTCCACCACGATCTTGCGGTCCGTGCCGTCGTCGTTGATCTGCTGGATGTTGCCGAAGTGGATGTCACTGAAGAAGATGCGGTTGGCCCCCTTCTCCCCGCCGCCATGATAGTCGTAGCTGAGGGCGATGACGTTCTTCATGTGGTCGGGGTCCTCGAACGGCTTTATCGGCGCGTTGAGGTTGGTCTCGTCCGACAGGTGGATGCTCTTCAGGATGGTGCGCTCCGAGTACAGCAGGTAGCCGTCGTAGTCGCGGCAAACGCGGTTGTCCTCCCCCAGCATGCCGTGGGCGCAGGCGCAGGTGCGCTGCCCGTTGCCACGGAACAGACACAGCTGTTCACAGCCTCCGTTGTTGTCTTTGCAGACGTTGGTGCCTGGCGAGAGTGTGACATGTTTACGAGGTGCGTTGGTGAAGCAAATAATGAGCTTTGTTAAAAGCGATTTCAATGACATCGATTCCTTGGGAGGGAGAAGGATTCATTTGGGTGGTAAAAGTTTTTATGACTGTGTTTGTCTCGTTTTTGCATGCATGTGGGGAATAACTCAAGACAGGCCTTTGTTCTCGAGGACATACTTGCCAGACTTTCTATCATAAAAGCTATTTTTTCCGGGTTTTTGGTTAAGTTTAGTGTGTTTTGTGTGTGTTCCTACCTTGCTGCCTGGCCCTGTTAAACACTTTGATGTCTTTCAGCTGCACACCAATGCCAGTCCTCAGCTGCACTGCATCTGTAGCGTTGTCTTTGCTGCCTCTCTTAATGGAGCCATTGGCATGAGTCCTGAATGGCAACAACACAATATAAAATCTTCCACATAAATCAAACATGCATCCACAGGTACGGCCAGATAACAGAGCATGGAAAAACAGACAAACAAATGACTTAACCTTTGAACTGACCTGTCGCTCCAATAGATGAATTCCTCAAAGACAGACACAGCGAACATGTCCATGTTGTTGTTAGCCAGCACCAGCTCCCTGTTCTCTCCCGTCTCCAGGTTGATACGCTCAATCTTGTCCGTCCTGGCATCACACCAGTACAGCATTCCCCCCTGCAGAGACAAAGCAGAAATAACATACCAACATTAGAGTGCTGTTTTTTAAGGGAAGCTGAAATGGGAATCAAACCATAAAGGAACTAGGGAGACTGGCTTGCTGACGCCCTGTTAATTCATAAACACATCTGACGTCATAGAAATAATTCTAATGCTCCTTTTAGCCTGTTCACTACAGCAAATATAATACTGGATCATTTATGTGTGATTTTAAAGAAAAGAAAATAAGTCTACTTATCTTGAACGAATCATGTATGATGAACGCTCAGGAAAAATAACCAAATCTAAGTTTTAAATAGTGATAATTCATTAAAATCTCTCGTTTAAGATTTCGCCAAAAAGATGAGCTCCTCATCTCGATTGGGTAGCCATGATTGACTCAACTCACCAATAAAGGTTGTGAAAATGAAAAGAGTATAGAATATGTATAGCCCCTATTTTCTTTCGCCAATATTGCTAACACTTCTGGGCATTTTTTTGTAAAGTAAACAATAAAACAAATTCAATTTGTATTTTCTTTTCTATGATTTATGGCATTAGAAATGTGTTACACTGCACAAAAGACATTTTTGAGATCTCTCTAATTCTAGCCATGACTGTGCTGTTTGTATAGAGTTCCAGGACTCATGGCCGCACCTCATAGTCGATGGAGATCCCATTGGGCCAACTGATGCTGGCATTGACCAGGACCAACCTCTGGGAGCCGTCCAACCTCGAGCGCTCTATACGAGGGTACTGACCCCACTCAGTCCAGAACAGATACCTGCAACCAGGGACACGTGGGATGATTTAAACATGCATTTTAGGGAGATTAGAAATCAAGTAGTAGTAGTTTCACCATTGCAAACACCTGAAGGGAGACCTACCCTTTAACTGGGTGAACCGTGATGGCTCTGGGCTTGTCCAGACCCTGGGAAATGACTACATAGCGGAAGGAGCCATTCAGCCTGGCCACCTCGATCACATCAAAGCCCTGGTCAGTCCAATAAATATTTCCTAGAAAAGAACAGGGATGCAAATAAGCTATGAGGTCCTTTGTAGAATAAGTGAATATAAATAGGATTTCAAATCTGCAAAGACAAGACCTGCTATCCAGTCGACCGTGATGCCCTCCACCCTGCCAATGCCGTTGGTGATCACATCTTCTCTCCATGTCTGATCTCTCTTGGCCCTGCTGATGGTGCTCAGGCCCATGTCCACCCAGTAGATGGTGTCATTCTCTGAAAACGAAGAGGCCTATTGTGTCATCCTCTAAATACTCACCACTGAGATAATGACAGCTTTAAAATGTCTCTCAAGCAAAGCCCTCTAGTCACCAACGTCCCTCAGAGTCACTCACCAGCGTAGAAGTCGATGCCGACGGCCAGAGAAGTGCCAGACACTGGCACCAAGGCGTCAGATTTGTCTGCAGGGTCGAGTGGAATTCCTCTGATGCCCTCGTGGACAGAGTAAAGCAGGAAGGAGCCCATGCCTGCTCAGAGACAAGACAACACATTTTTGTTTCTAAGGGCTCACTGCATTCCTACTGCGTGTGCGCCTGTAGCCGTGAAGCGGCGTCTCACCTTCACAGGACTGCTGTCCCGTCTTGAGGCTGTATCCAGCAGTGCACATGCAGGCCCTGCTTGTTGGGGAGGTGGGGAGACACAGCTGGGAGCAGTCTCCATTGTTATTGCTGCACAGGTTGATACCCGCTACAGTAAAAGGAGAAAATAAACATAGTTTTCTTTTCTAGTTTTACTGAATGGAGCATTTATATGGTGACTTTTTGCAACCACTGAAAAAAAATGAGACTCGGGTGGATTTAATCTGAATTGACTTTCCAACCAGGGGTGTAGATACAGACAGTGCAGGCAGTGTGGTTGCACTGGGGCCTGTGGGGTAAGAGGGCTATAGAGAGCACGGGGCAAACGGGCCCTGTGATTCAGATTACTGCCTCAGAAATACATGTGTTCAGAGAAGCCATTTGCTATATATGCCCTACATGTCATGATTTATTTATTTCTAAAAAATAGTCAGTAGCAATATATAACAAAATTAGATGCCTATGAAAACTATTCAATTAAATTCATAATTTCTTATTTTACCTTGTTAAATGATTACTGGGTAATAAATACATTGTCATTGTCCAGTGTGAAGTCTCAAATATCTATTTATACATCATGTGATGAGACAACATGATATACTTTATCTAATTTAAAAAAAAATCTGCATACATAAAGCAGGAAGTAAGTCACTAGGATCCGTCATAATGGTGCATTAGGGCCCATTGCAATTACCCTTTTGCCCCTGTTTCCACCTCTGTAGGATTATGATGTATGATTACTTTTTGACTCATTACTGACAAAAACCACAAGCAGTAAAAATGTCCCTATAAGTGATATGTCTTACCTTTCTGCACATCCTCATCATAGATCCTCATGTGCATCATAGGGGAGGTGTTGTTTCGCAAAACCTTCCAGTTTCCTCCGTCCTCCTTGTCACATGTTCCTATCTGGTCAGTTCCCTGGTCTGCCCACCACATCTTGTCTCCTACAGAGTGCAAAATTGATTCATGTATTTGAATGTTATCCCAATAACACGAGCTAGCAATTTCTGAGCAAACAAGCAGTGGGCAAATATATAACTATCAATATTCGGATAAAAAAAGTATCATCTTTTTCAACTTACCCATAATAGCGAGTGCGGTAGCTTTGGTAAGTTTGCCTTTAACACCTTCCAGGATCTCCAGTTTACTTCCATCCAGCTGACAGCGGTTAATGGTGCTGTTTCCTGAGCTGATCCAGTACAGCTGCTCTTTTTCATAGTCAATAGACAGGCCTGAGTGGAGAAAAGGACCATTGTATAACACTTTGATACATATACACCCCTTGTATGCTTAATATGTGCTGTTCAATATGCTTAAATGGTGTTAAATGCAGAATTAAATGAACATCCAGTATGATTTCACAGTAGGGGTACATCTGCTCACCTACTGGTCCTTTTTGATCAGTGAAAATGAGGGTGCTGTTGCTACCATCCATGTTAGCCATGCTTATGTTGTCACCATCCGTCCAGTACAGCTTCCTGGTGAAAGAGATTTGTGTTATGAGACATGAAGATGGGCTAAACTGTATTTTCTGGTCAAGAGCAATGCTTTACAAAAGAAGCATTGCAGTAGCAGGAGTATCTAATGAGGAAACACCAGTAGGCCAGGTGAACAGAGACAGCCAGGGTAGTAAAGTAAATTACAAAAAGGAAAATACTTCTAATATTACTGTAAATACAGACTTGGTCGTTGAGTGAAAATGGAGAAGAGAAAAAGAGCGAGTTCACACCTTGATCTGAATGCAGCCTTAACTAACTGGAGACACTCACCCCAGCAGAGGATGCACCACCAGACAGTGGGGCTTGTCTAAGCCTTGGATGACAGCATTCTTGAAAGATCCATCCAGTCTGGCCACATTGATCTGCTTCTTGTTAGCATCATAGCTGGTCCAGAAGAGGTTTCTGGACACCCAGTCCACCGCCAACCCGTGAGCATTAGGAAGGTCTGGGAAATGATAGAACCACAATGGGAAAAGATTAGGGCTTATTTTTAGACTATAAACTGAAATTAAAACAAACATTTTTCAGTCAAATATGTCTGCAATCGTTCTCACCAGCAGACACAACCGTCTCCACCCCTGTGCCATTAATAAAAGCTCTCTTGATTGTCTGCGTTCGAACATCGGACCAGTAGATGCGATGCTCCACGGCGTCGTAGTCCACCACGGTCACGTTGTCTATGTCGGGCACGGTGAAGGAGATGATGTAGTTGTAGTAGGGGTTGTCGATATCTACGCCCCGGATCTCGATCTGACGAGCGTATAGCAGGAACTTCCGGGATTCTGGGAGGAAAAGAAAAAAAAAAATCCGGTGTTATCAACAAAGAGGTTTGTCCCGTCTATATTCTAAGTAATTACACGTTTAGTCACACAAGGCCACACAATCAAAGGGGGGAGCAAGCTGGATCCCAGGAGACAAGAAGATGAAGAGGGTCAAACTGACCAGACGGGAACATGTTGCCCATGTCGAGGCTCCATAACCTCCTGAGAGATGGGAGGTGGGGATAACAACACACTCCCTCTCAGTCAGACACTCATGCAGCTTAAACAAGTTTAACTGTTGAATGTGTCCAAGTTCAGTTTGGGACGAGACTGAAAAGCTCCATGAAAACTCCTGTGTTGATGGCGAATGCATCGGACGCCCTCTAATCCAATTATCCTTAAATCTACACGGCTGGGATGAGGATTTCTCTGTAGAATGCTTCATTTTTAGACGGTCACACGGTCTCCCACAGCCGGCCCTCAAAACTGAGACCCGCTCATGAAATCACACAGCAATAAATTAAGCCCTCAGGCACATTCCTTGTTGTCGTCTTTTATATGAAATAAAATGCAAATGAGAGTGAAGGCGGCCACGTGGCACAAACAGAGGAGAAGTAATTAGATCTTCTGTCATAAGAGATGACAGTGAATGACACTGACGTCATGTTCATGTGTAGCTGTGGTGACCGTACCGAGGGAAGATTCCTGGCTCCTTCGTGACATGGATCTTACATGACAGCGTTACATCCACACACTCGGTCCGAGTTCTTTGTTTATATTAAAAGGTGAGAATGTAGGAGGTCTATTGGAGTTTGTGAGTAACAGTATTTGTCATTACCTTTGCATGTGCGTTTGTCAGGCTGTAGCTTCATGAGGTGAGGGCAGGCACAGGAGAAGGTCTGGTTGAAGTTGATGAGACAGAGGTGGGAGCACGGGCCTTTACCATCACTGGTGGCACACGGATTAGGAGCTGATAGAAGGAAATAAAAAGCTGTGGTGAAATGGGGTGTTTGCTTTAGGGCTCACACTATGTTGCAGATGGCAGAGTATCTCCAGAAAATTCACAAAATAAGTTTTTACATGCCAGTATCAGACTGAGTCAAAGGTTTAATGAGAGATGCAATTTCATAGCCACAATCAAAGGAAAGAGAGAGTGCAGAAAAAGACATTGGCTGGGGTTGGATAGTCTGTTTTTGCTTAGGAAGGCTCCTAACTGGATAAAATTACTCAGAAGTATCTAAGTTGCAGCCATAATAAGAGCTGGTCAAAATCTCTAAAAGCTAAGGAAAGGTGCTTTAATGCTTCCTTTCTTGCCTCCTAGTGTACAGTGGACCATTCTTATGAAAGAAAAGGAGATAATGCTGTTCCACGATTCCTTGCAGCAGAGATCAAGGAAACGTGGTGAGGAAAAGACAACAGCCCACGTCTTCCAGGCCTGTCAACCCAATTTGTTGCCTCATCACTGTCATGGGTAGCAGCAGCATGCAGCTGTCAATCAGCAATCCTACAAGGTCTCCCTTTCCTGCCTGCTATTACAGGACATAATGCCTCTCTGCTGTCCACACAGCCCTGGGGTCCACTGGATAATAAACATCAAGGTGACGGTTCAGTATGACAGAATATCTGAAAATCTTTTTCTTTTTTTGGATGCCAGTGTAAGGAGATAACGCATCTCACAGCTCCTATAGGTCAGCCGTCTTTGGAAAATAGGAATCGTGAATCAACGTGGTCAGCAATGAACTGTGAGCTTGTCACTGTTCTCGTTTGAGTTAAAGCCCGCAGGCAGAAGTGAATCTGAGATGTGGTCAGTCTCTCTCTCTCTGAGTATGTGTTTATGCACACGTGACGTCCGTGCAACCTACCCTGAGGTTGTCTGGACGGGTGATAGACCTGCAAATCGAAGGGCTGTGTGTTGGTGCGCTGGACTACGGTGACGTTGTGCCCTGTCCATTTGTTGGCTTTGGCCAGAGTGTTAGTCCTCCAGTCGGTCCAGTAGACCTCGCCTCCGTACATGGTGACAGCAAAGGGGTGGGACAAATACTCATGACCCCGCAACACTTCAATCAGCCCAGAACCGTCGTACATAGCAGAGTAGATAGCATCTGACCTGGAGGAGGATTAAGGCAGACAATGTTAACCTTTACATAATGTGCGCATCAGCGGAACTGTACGCATGTTGCTCATGTAACTAGATAAGTCATTTTGCATAAGCAAAGCACATCTGCATGGATATTAAAAAAAATAATAACGACGAGCAAAAAAACAAACAAAAGACAGAGCCGGTGGGTAATCTCATGAGTGGGTGGATGCAGCTCAATGACAGAACTCTGTATATTTAAAGACGAGTGGCAAATGCTACCTTGCATCAATCCAGACAATGCGTCTTTCCATGTAGTCCACAGTGAGACCGTTGGGCCAGCCGCCGCTGCCCGTCTCCCTGTGGATGGTGCGTCTGCCTTCACCGCTCATAGATGCCGCCTCGATCCTGGGCAGACTGGCATCCCAGTCTGTCCAAAACAGAATACTGCCAACAGAAAATACATCTATGTGAGGAGGGGTTTCCATGTGAGAATATGTCAGTCTAAATTACAGAAAATACAGCGGACAACGTCCCATATTTTGATTTATAGGTTCCGAATCCCTAGATCCGAGCTTCTTACCCATCGCGGGGGTCTAAGGCAATGGCCCTTGGGTGCTCTACCTCCCCAGCCAGCAGGGTGGTTCTCATGGTCCCGTCCAGTTTGGCTACCTCTATCTGGTCCAGATTGCTCTCCACCCAGTAGATGTTTCCTGCTATCCAGTCCACAGCCAGGCCCTCTGGAGTAGCCAGTCCGTACTGGATCACCACCTCAAAACTGGTCAGAGCTGGATGGGACACACAGAGAAAAGAGGGACTTAGAACAAGCACCGTGTTCATTTACTTGCATTTGACGACTGAATAGTAAGCTGAAAAAGAGACCTTTTATAGCATCTGAATGTTAGAGGTGATGTCAGTAACACCAAGGGGAGAAAATCTCCAGATAGCACATACGGTTTATTAGAAAAGAAAAGAAAAGCCCTGACCAACAATGAATTATTTAGAAGTCTGGAGTCATAAGGAATCTGTGAATGGCATGCACTGCTGCTGGTTTTGTCAGTATGGCTCTGACCAGCACTATCTTCCCAACCCCACAGCCCCAGCTCTAACAAAACAAACACCCAACACCCGATCTCCCACTCTTTTTAATCTTTTCCAGAAACGGCAGTGACATGCAGACTAAGCGCACACCAAAAATGTGTGATCATCTCTGGCTGAGAGCAATCAGACAAGTTCTTCACAAGGCCTTCCAGTAGTAATTAGAGGGTGAATGATAGGCCTTCACAGTTAAAGGAATGCCGGAGTTATGGCCACCTTGTATGTGCGAGTCGGGGTGTCTCTGTGAAGCTGTGTGTAACACACAGTGTATGCCAGCAACGCAAGAGATTCTTAAAAAGGCATCAATAACAAGCAGCGGGAGCTGATCTATGTTGGTCACAATGTCTCTGCTCGGGAGTCCCGTTTTCACCGTGAAGTCCGAGGGCTGGGAACTGGAGCTGCAGTGCATTGTGCCTCCTACGCTACATCAGTTTTCTGGCTGCAGTCACGCACATCGAGTACTGAGACAAATGGGAAGAGACAAAGCCGACCATGTGCCCCCTAAGTGCTGTGCTGGGAACACAACCTTGATTGGCAAGGAGACCTGGGGTTTTGGAGCAGGAAAGGCCGACCACGACCTGGCTATTTTTTCAGGGTCACAGACTGCCGCTACTGACCACAAACTCTTTTTAAAAACATTTGGCTCTGAGAAATTACAGAGTGCTCAGCGGAAGTTAGTTTTGTGTGAGAAAATGCTCAGTCATGAGCACAAATAGGTTTGCAATCTCAAGAACAATCCACTTAACTATTTTTATTCTGCTTCCAAAAAGATGACACCGAAAAAAATGTACTTGCAAATGAGACTTTTCTAAGTGGAGAATCATTCCCCCCGCCCTCATCTATCTTTCTGCTTAACAAAAGCTGCGTCAGGCTCACCCCCGTTATCAGACAGTTTCCCACGGTAGATCTTGTCCTCCACAACATCCGTCCAGTACAGGGTGCTCTGGTTGAGGTGGAAGTCCAAGGCGATGGTGTTCCTCAGGCCTGGGACCAGCACACTGAACTCCCCTTTGTGAAGCTCAATCCTTCTGATCTCGTGGCGGTTGGAGAAGATGATGAAAGGCTTGAAGGGATCTAAGGGCAAAGACGTTTCACCCAGAAAAGTGTTAGTGTCTCATCTCAAAGTCCAGATTCACAAAATCCTGCCACAGCGGTCTCTGCAATGTCTCCCCCTCCATTTGTGCCTCTGGAATGATGCATTAAATAGTGTATATACATATAGCAGTATTGTGGAGCCTCTTCAGCACAAAGAGAGGCACGTGATGTCAATTTGAAGCCTAAAAAGAGATATTTTATAGGTGTAAATAAGTTCTTAATGCCAAAAATGCCCTGTTTTACCTTACCAGTGCTTTTGCAGCTCTCCATGTCAGACTCCAGCTCCCAGCCTTCATAGCAGGAGCACTTGACGCTGGATTTCTCCTGCTCGCACTTCTGGCTACACTTGAGGTGTTTGGCGCAAAAGCTCTGGATTTGGCAGGTCTTGTTGTCGGCCCCCAGCTCCATGCCCAGGGGGCACGAGCACATGAAGCCCTCCCCAGGAATGATGCTGCAGTTGTGGCTGCAGCCACCGTTGTCCAGCGAGCACAAGTCTGCAGGGGAAGAAACAGATTTGGAATGAGTTGCAATGTATCTGAAACAGGAGAGATGCTTGTTCTGTTTAATTTGTTTTTAACATCAATGTGGAGCGTCAACAAAAACAGGTACTAAACATATTTTATGTTGCTGTTCGTGTAAAATTTTACCACAAAGTTTCTCGTCTGAGCCGTCGGGACAGTCGTCAGTGCCGTCACACAGCTTCTCAGCAGGCAGACAGATGGAGTCGTTGGTAGCACACATGTGGTGAGACAACTTGCACACCAACGCCTCGCAGTTGTCCTCGTCCGAGTTGTCCTCACAGTCACTGTCGCCGTCACACACCCAAGCTTTACTAATGCAGCGAGCTGTCGAGGCAACCAAATAATCATCATCAGAGACTTTTATCTTAATATATTCATGGTGATCAGTTTTTAAACAAGTTTCAGGAGTTGGTCAAACCAGCAATTATATCAAAAAAGAATTCCATTCCAATGAAATTACTGCAATCAGTGGATTTGCTCAGAAAGGCAAAGAGAGCTGGTGGACCGATATGCAAATTCAAGCCATTGACCGATTGAAAATCATCTAGTGCTGACCTTTAAGAGAATGGAGGAAACTTGAACCATCCAATTATAGATAATTCTGCTTGCCGAATGTGAAGTTGCCATATCTTTACTTTTGGCATCCAGTTTGCCACATATTAAACCAGCTGCATGGAGAATAATAATTTCAGCAGCTAGTTTTAGGGGTGACCAGGCGCTTATTCTTTCATTTATAGCCCCTCATCTGTCAGAGAATAAAACCATATCTGCACTAACGACACTGTAAAACGGTTCATCGCCCTTAACATCTGGTGCTTAAGCCAGCTAAAAGCATCCTCACCAGAGTCCCTGCAGCTAAACTTGACTGCCGGGTCACACATGTGGGTCACGCCCTCGCAGTTATTCTCATCACTCAGGTCCATGCAGTCCGTGTCGCCGTCGCAGCGCCAGCGCATGGGGATGCACAGGCTGTCCATCCGACACTGGAACTCGTCGACATGGCAGCCGCCTGGAGGACGGGTGGCTGGGGAGAAACACGGCGAGACAAAGTGTGATGGTTAGCCAACAGATAAAAGATGGAGTGTGCCGTTTAGCAAAGTCAAGGAGCAATAAAATACCAGTAGAAGTCGGCAACTGAAAAATAACTCAACTAGGTATCACAACCAGCAGGCAACGCTTGCACAGACCACACGCACTCAGCCAACGATGGAGGAAACGGAGAATAGGCGATTCCAGTCGTTAGTTAATGTGTAGGTATGCTGGGAAGCCGTGTTAACGAGCTGACATGGAGCCAAGTCAAACAGCAATGACACACACCTCACTGACTGATGTCACAGGCAGATTAAAGACACTCAGACAAAAAGGTCAGTTTTTGGCGAGGCTGAACCAGGAAATGGGCAAGGGACCTTTTAGAACTATTATATACAGGAGGAGAAGGCGATAGTATTGCTTTTTTATTTCAGCTAATGACTTCCAGACAGCAGGACACACACACGCACACGCACACGCACACACACACACACACACACACACACACACACACACACACACACACACACACACACACACACACACACACACACACACACACACTCACTCACTCCTAAGTCAGCCAGGCTCCAACCATGTAAATCGAAATCATGCAGCGGAGTCAAAACAGCCTGTGCCATTTTGCAGAAGACCATGACAGAGCTTAATTGTTATTAAACCCACAAAACATAATCACATCCTGAACGGAGTGACGGAGAGGATTTGCTGTAAGTGATAAGTAAAAGCCAGAGGGCAAGCGGGGGCACGCAGAGCCGAGGAAACGCAACGGGGGAAGAGGACAATCGGCTTTTCACTGTGACAACCGCTTTGCAACTGTAAACAGCAACATGCAAAGGCAGTTAAATATGATCCGTCATGTGGTGAGAAGCTGGCAAAACTACAAACAACACTGTGAAATAAAGCTATTTCAGTTTTCTCTTTCCAGTCATTGTTCCTTACCCTGGTTGGTACAGTTGGCGTGAGTCTCGTCGCTGTAGTCTCCACAGTCGTTGTCGCCGTCACAGGTCCAGTATTCTGGGATGCAGCGGCCGCTGTTGCATTTAAACTGGACACTGGAGCAGGAGTGGCTGCAGCCCGCTTCATCGCTGTTATCCCCACAGTCGTTGTCTGTATGCCAGAACACACAATATGTCACGGGATTGTTTCTTGCAGCTCCACAGAAGGTAAAAGGAAGGGGACGATGATTACCATTGTCACAGCGCCAGTTGATGTTGATGCAGCGGCCGTTGGCACAGGTGAACTGAGTCAGAGGGAAGCAGGTTGGGTAGGCTGGAGAGAGAGGTCAAGGGAGGACGAGTTATAAACCCAGGAACAGTCGACATGATGTGCTACTTGAGGAAAAGCAAGTTAAACCCACCACAGGAGTCTGGCTCATCAGAGCGGTCTCCACAGTCGTCATCCAGGTCACATGTCCAGGATATCGGGATGCAGCGCCCGCTGGCACAAGGGTACTGGTTGGGTGGGCACGTGCGAGCTGGTAGGGGAACAAGGTGGAAAATAAAATAAATGCCGGCAATAACTCATCACTGTTATGTAAGATGTTGACAACCTAATCTCCCATATTCTGTTGCTACAAAAAGTACTTAAATAGTTGTAACCCTCAAAGCAACACACTCACTTTACCTGAATGAAGTAAGGGAAAATGTGTAATCTCCAATCAGAGACAGTTCTTATAAAAGGAGCAAATGCTGTTAGCCAGGGACCATCGCTGTGTTCCAGGCCTTTACGGTCGATGCTGTAGATCAATAGACCTCGACTGTTTGTAAATTCATGCTGGCGTCCATCGCACAAATTTGTAGCTGACTCAAAACTAACAGATTCATCTTCTACAGTTGCAACTTGTCCTTCTGCCCAAAGCTGTATTCAGCGTTTCTCTGTTTTAATTTCTCTCCTGACCTCAGCATAGATGCTTCTTCACACTATTAATATTTAAACTAACGATTGATAACCGTCTTTGAAATACGGTTGCAGTAGTCTAGTTGCAGATCAAATGAATAATCGCCAAATCAATACTTGTATCTTATAAACCAATAGCAGAATGAAAAAGTGCAATTTTCTCTAGACTACTAAGACCTCCAGGGTTGTAAATACCAGAGCAGGTGGTGTTGGATTCATCTTCATCGTTGCCACAGTCGTTGTCGCCGTCACACAGCCATCGCAGCGGGATGCAGCGATTGTTCTGGCATTTAAATCTGTCGGCCGGGCAGGTGTGCTGGTCTGGAAGGGAACGGATGAGTATACATTAAATCTGAATGTCCATATGTTGTTTGTTTGTTCTGAGCTGCAGCTTCATTTTTCCCCAGTTGTGGGAAAGACCTTGAGAAAACTAATTTTTCAGGGCTCTCAGACTTATTTGTTGGGCTCTGAGTACTTTGAGTTGAAAATCTCTCCTTTTTTAGAAAGGCACTTATGTCCTAATTTCAATTCTTGAACACCAAGCTACCTGATTAATCAAAGCTTTCCTTTTTATGTACTAAACAGTCTGCTAAATAATCATCTCACTCTTTAAGTACATCCTTTAAAATGAAATAACCAAAAAAGAGAAGAACCTCGGAGCCAAATAAGAGCCTCTGGTTCTCACTATCTCCCGTTGAGGGGGAAGCTGGCCAGCGGAATCACAGTCACATTACGCTGCATGGAAAGACGTAATCTTGGAAACTCTAGTTAGCGCCCTGTCGGCTGGCGTTAGCGGACAACCTTAAACAGAATTTCTTGTTGATCTATGTGTTGCTGCGTAACCATGACAATGACGCAGAACACTTACGGCAGAGCTCAGGGGCCTCGTCACTGTTGTCCAGACAATCGTTGTCCCCGTCACACTTCCAGCGCTCTTGGATGCAGCGGTTGTTCTTGCAGGCGAACTCCCCGGACTGGCACTGCGGCGGGGGCACGTAGGAGGGGTTGGCTGGAGATGAGATCAGGGTTAGGAGGAGAACCAGATGGGCTACTGAGACAAGAGCCCAGTACCAAACAAAACAAAGTCTTCTGGATACTCGGTGAGCTTTAATTCCTCTTAAAGTAAGCAAACATATTGGTGGAGTTCTTTTAAAAACTTCGCTTCAGGTTTGGCAAAGACGGCGTATAGTATAGCTTGCAAATGGAAAGTACAGCCTAGTCTTCTTTAACGGCCTCAACTCCCGCTGAGTAATGAATTTTCCTTAACCTTCCTCATTGATCTTTGGTGAAACCTTTCTTCCGTTAAGCTGCTAAATACCTTTGCAGGTGACATTATCGCCGTCCAGGATTTGATCGTTAGCACAGCCACAGGAGCGGCCGTCAGGAATAGCGAGGCAGAGACTGCTGCAGCCACCGTTGTTAACTCGACATGCGTTGGAGCCTGTAAGAAAAGACAAGAAGACGGGTAGAATATTATACATGTATTAATGTATTACCAAGTCATGAAGGAGACTAGATGAGTAGATGGGAGATATACCTTGCTGCTGGTGCGCATCGTAGACTCGGATTTCAAAGATGGGTGGCCTCTCGTTGCGAAGCAGCGTGACCGTCTTGGTTACCTGGTCCAGTTTGTAGATACTGCCACCGCGGTACTCATTCCAAAAAAGAAATTGTTTGTAATGACATAAGCCAAAGGCGTGGTTAAGCTCCTGCCCCTCATACACCACCTGTTGAATCAGGAGAGAGATTGTGTTTATGAAATATTTAATCTGCATTCCAACAAACTGACTTTTTTTTTGTTATCATCTATAAATACACAAATGCACAGTCCAAATACATTCCCTGCGGATCACCGACCTTTCGCTCTGTGTTGTTGAGGTAAACCAGCTCAATGCGGTCGTAGTAAGCATCCACCCAGTACAGGATGCCCTGGGGAATGTCCAGACTCAAGCCATTAGGCCACAGCACCGTCTTGCTGGTCAGGAACACTTGGTGATGAGAACCATCCATCCATGCTTTCTTGATCTTCCCCCTGTTGCTCTCTGTGGGGTCCTCCTCCCAATCAGTCCAGTACATCCACCTGGATGACAACAAAAGAAAAGAAAAGGTATCAGCACTTTTAAAAAGCTGTGTGAGATAAGAGCTGCAGCATTCAACATGAAGCTTTTCAGTTTTCATGTCATTAGAAAGAATCTTCCCACAAAAATGACAATCCAAAAATCTATTGAAAACTCATCAGCTCCCACACACACTAAAACACACACAACCAATGTATTTAACAAGCATCTACAGCGCAGGTAGATCACATAAAGTAACAAACCCTAAGACCATCCTCTCTCAAACATTACAAGTTATGTGAAAACTTTAATTGAAGTTTGAAACGCAGCGAGAAACGGGAAAGTTTGAAGATTTCCCATTAAAATAACAATCCCCTCTCCTGCAGTGTCTCACCCATGCTGGGGGTCCACCACGATTGCTCGAGGGTGGCTCATCTTGCCCTCAATGAGAATCTTGCGGGTCTGAGACGCCTTCTCCAGCCTGGCAACGCTGATAGTCTTCTTCGGCCCGTCATCTGTCCAGTAGAGATTACCTCCCATCCAGTCTACTGCTATCCCCTCTACAGTGTGAATACCTGAAATAAGGAAAAGAAGCTATTAGCGGACCAATTCAGGATGAATATGAAGGGAAAGAAAATGAAATGTGCCTGAAATGCAGGATTTGGCTAGAAGAGTAGTAATATTCCTAAGAATCCTTTACTCTTACCTTCTTTTAGTATGGTGTCTCTCTCAGTGCCATCTATCTTCTGTCGCCCAATGATGTAATTGGTGGCATCGGCAAAGTAGATGAATTCACTCGTGGCGTGGAAATCCAGAGCTCGGGGGTTCATCAGGTTCTCAATGGGAATCATATACTCATCAGGCACCTTAGCGTTCATGTCCATGCCCCTGATGATGCCAGGACGACCCTTACCGTACACCAAGAACAACTCGTGGTCTGGTTCTGCAGAAGAAGAAAAAAGAAAAAAATATATAAATATATATTTGCAACGAATAACTGTCATTACTTCTGCCAAAAACAAAATGTCCCTGTCTTTATACTCACTCTTGCAAGATTTTCCATCGCTGCCAAGGCTGAATCCGGAGCGACAGCGGCACGTACGGGTCTTGTGGCTGTTGCTCAGTAGACATATGTCAGAGCAGCCTCCGGCCTTCCCAAACTGATCCAGGGCACATGCATTGCTGCGCACTAAGCCAGGAGAGAGGGGGGCAAATCATGCAATGGTATCGGTTATCAATTAACATGGATCAGTTAGCAGTCAAGCTACACGCCTTCTTGAATAGGGTACCTTGAGGTTGGCGCCTCTGGTGGTACACGTGCAACGCGGCGCCCCGGTCCACCCGTGTCACCACCTGGAAGTCGGAGCTGTTGAAGCGGTTCACTCTGATCACACTGGTCTTGGGGTTGAGGTTGCCTTCGTCTGAGTTTGTGGCGTACAGGTAGTTCTCAAATACAGTCAGCCCATACAGGTGCTCGATCTGAAATACAGCAAGATAATAATAACGTTTTTTTTAGTTTGTTCTCAGTAAAACAGCTCGTGGTGCATGACTACAGGATTTAGAGATATTGATTATGTGAACATTTGCATCTTGAAAGCTGGTTTATTCTTAAACTTTCCTAACAAATCCTAAAATTATCAAACCAATTTTGTTATGACTATGAGAAGAAATCTCTGACAGACAATAGTTGGACAGACAGACTCAGACGTGACTCAGGGCTGCATGCTGTCTGCTACAGAGGTTTTTCTTTATAAGGGCCTATCCTGGGCAGCTCCTCTCCAATGTCAGGAAGATGTATGGGTCGGGATCGTAGCACCTCCTCCACCTCTCTCACACACGGCATCGCTGCAGTCCTGATTTCATTACCATTACTCTACTTTAATTTTGAGCCAAGCTTTTCTAGGGCCAGTCTAATCTGTTTAGAGAGGCACTAGCCAGGAGAATTACACACCCTTTAAGTAATATCAATCAAGGCAATAAAAAGGACTCCTCCCCAGGAGGGGAGGGGCTCTCTTTGACTTGATACCCAGGAGACAAGTGGAAACCAGTACTGCCTCTAAAGATGATGACATATAATCGATGATTATGTCATTTTGGAAAACAGATGTTTTGTGTTATCGAAGGGAAGACCGAAAAGTCGATGGGGACATTTCTGTTTGGCCTTAAAGGCTCGACAATCAGAACTATATTTTCTTGACTGTATTTCTGTGTATGTTTGGGTGCAGTTTTTTTTGTTGCACCCATTCTTCCAGCCTCACCAGCAGGCCCTGGATAATGGTGTGTCGGTTCTTGCCCTCGTAGTCCACCACTTCAATGTAGTCCAGGTAGGCGTCGGCCCAGTACACCAACCGGTTGACCAGGTCCAGTGTGATGCCGTGGGGGAAGACGATCTTGCTGTCCACCAGCTTAGTGCGGTTCTGGCCGTCCATGTCACAGCGCTCCACCCTCGGCGTAGACCCGTAGTCTGTGAAGAACACTTTGCTGCAGCAGAGGAAGAGGAGCAAAAAAGGAAGAGGGGGGGGTTAAAATGGATTGAAATTGCTTTCTGGGAGACGCCTAAGAGAGAAGTGATTCTTAAGAAAAAGGGAACTACATCAGATACCAGCTCGTCAGTATCAGGAACCTGAAACAGCCGACATGCAAGTGTTCATGTGGTACACAAACATCCGTCTAGGTTTCTATCTGGAGGAAGGGCTGGGATTTTTGACTGCCTGCTTTGTCAGCATGTCGTCTGATCAGACAGCATTTTTCATTCTCAAGTGTTGCTAAATCGGCACCGAGGGTATCGTCAGGTCAAGAAGAGTGGAGGGAAGTACAGACCCCATGGCCGGGTCCAAGGCGATGCCTTTAGGGTTGTACAGCTCTTGGTCCAAAAGGGTCACACATGTCTGGCCGTTCTTGTTGCAGACGAACACCCGGTCGTCCACGTCATCCACAAAGTAGAAGTTTCCTGTCAGCCAGTCAATGGCCATTTGCTCCACATCTGACGGATGCAAAAGGAGAGACAGAGAGAGAACAAGACAGAAGCATTACAAAAACAGACATATAATTCTGGGTCATAAACCAGCCTCGAAACCACACTCTTGAAAAACAAAATAATAGTGCTTAGTCTGTCATCTTGCTGTCCTACTGGGTGAAACAGGTTGTCCATTACCAGTACTCCACTGGTCTTTGGCCTGCATCTTTATATGCTGAGCAACTTTCTGTGGGCAATAACACAGAACTCCTGTAAAGAGAGAGATACTCAAGACTTTACTTTTGGAGAATTTGAGGATATACTGTGTGTATGCATGGCTCACTTAAATACTAATACTTACTAATACGTAAATACTAATGAAGAAGACTTCTACTATGAAGGGAAAGTCATTCACAGCCTAATGTTGTTACACAAACTAACTAACGTCAAAGTGCCATGGCACCGCAGAGACATGACACATGTAGCTCTGGCCTTTAGGGACTGAACACCAGTCAAAAGGGGACAAAAATGCTGTTGCGACATCCCCATCTTGACACGGTGTAACCCAACTGCGGTGTAAGCCGGCCTAGAAAGAGGAAGCTTTGCCGATGTAGACCTTTATCTCAGACGCCAAGAGGAGACGAAGTGCTAAGTTAGCACTGGAAACATTTCTCCCCCTCTGAGACCCTCTGTCATGTATGGGACTGGGTGGACAGGGAGACCCAGCTGTGGGAGGTGGGGGGGGGGGGGGGGATATGAAGATACATACAGCCTTGTGTTTTAACAGCTGCAACCACACTTCCTTTCAAAGCAGAACACTGTATACACACATATACACATCACACAGTCACACAGGCCCACTACTCAAACATACAGAATCAAAGTGACCACACGTGCCCCTCCAGTTAATCCAAGCGACAACTTTGATGTTGGGGGGGGGGGGTCTAACGCCGCTGACAGTTAGCCTGCAGTCAGGCCTGTCCCAGCGCTCGGAGCGTTCCTAAAGAAAACATCTGCCCTGGAGGACCCCCAACAATGACAACCACGTTGCTCAAAAGACAGAGCCAAAGCAAGCTCCACAACAGAGCCGGCACACATCTGGGCCTAATGTACAACTCCCCACCCCACCTACCAAACATACACAGAGCTTCAAAAGGTCCGCCCCACATGGGACTTAAAGTATGCCTGCTGCTGCTACAATACAAGCAGAGCTGAGGAGAAAACGTGGAAAAACAGGGAAGGAAAGAAGGAACGATGCTAATGCCGAAATAAATCCATATCGGAGCATTAAGAATTCTGGTGCGCTTCCAAGCTGGAAATTATTTATTGGAAGTCCGAAGAGGTAGTGGCTATCTCACATCTAAAAAAGGGAGGTAACTGTAAATATATGATCCAGTGAAATCATAGGCAAAAGAACAGAGGGAGGGAGTAATAACCAGTCCAAGATGTTTCATAAGCATCAGAACCAAGATTCTGACAATGGGGGAGAGTTCGTCATGGAGTGGATAGCGATACTCCCAGTGGTATCGGCTGGAAAACCCATACTCCTCTAAAGCAATCCAGCTGGACGCCTCGGCTGCACCAGGCATTGATTAGACTTGTACACGGAGCCGAGGAGCCAGTTGTGCAACATAGTGACTACTGTGTTGTGTAACAGCCGACATCTAGAAGACCCCTTTATCCAGAGAGCCAGCCAGTCTGTTGACGTTCTCACTCATTCAGATTCTGGTAAGTGGAACGTTTGCTGGGAAGCTGAATGAACCCACCCCTTTCTCCTCATCCAATCGCCCCCCCGGCCTTCACGACCCCGTTTCGCTTCCTGCCCTTAACACCTAGCAGCTCACACTACTCTGAGGGAACGTTTCACAAACTGAGGGGGTCCTGCTGGCAACAACAAACATGCTTTCTGCTCAAATAGCCAAATGTATTTACATACAGGGCCGCAGCCTACTTAGCTCCTCAAACGAGTCACACGCTGGCGCCTAGACTCCGAAATAGCATGACAAATTTTTTACCTGAATGTGATTTCCTCTATTTGCATGTCCCAGCAAGTGTTCCTATGTAAACGTGCAGAAAGAAACGTCATCATGCTGCCTCTATAATCCTCCTCGTACCAGAGTATCCCATTAATCTGTGCAACAAAAACCTCTTTGACCTCTCAAGAGCACAGTTCTGGAGTTTAGCGATTAGGATTTTCGATAACATCATAAGACATACAACCTACAGTTAAGGGGCTATAAAAATCCCCATCTGCTGAGTGAGAAAGAGATGATATTGGCTTCATAGGAAGATTTGAGTCCACCCATGACAAAAACAATGAAGGCTCTTTGGCTGAAGGTGACAGCTGACAGAATAAAAATACAAAACTTTTTTGCAACAAGACAGGATGCCTTACGCCCTACAGGACTAGTATTGTCGAGGGATTTCTAGTAATTTTTTTATAATTGCGGCGGTCGTCTGTGATGTTAATCCCATACGATTCTCCCATGTCTGTGTTGTGTCAAGTAAAAATTTCACCTCAAATTATCCATCGTATTCCAGTATGACAGAGGTCATGTGATCATAGAAATCCCATGCAAATCAGCATCTCTGTTAAATTGTTATTTCTAAAATCCCATCAAATCCCCTGGTAAAACGTGTCCTGTGATAGTAGGACTTTAGACGATTTCCCCCCATAAAACTATAAAACTATACGTTTTCAGCTCTTGACACTATTTATAAAGACCTTCTGAGCACTGATTTATTCTGGAAAAAAAACCCCTTAGGAACAAAGGCTAGGAAGAAGACGGAAGGAGGTCGATGGGCAGAGGGACGGGGGTGGAGGTGGGGGGTGGGCTGGTCCCTGCTGTGGAGTTCCGCTCGGAGGGTGGAGAGGATGGGACGGTGAGGCTCTGCTCCCCTTTCATCTCCCCGGTCAGAGACACAGATGTAGAGAGAGCAGGCCACATCTGGAACCCTCGTCTTCTTATCTGCCCTGCACTTTCAAGAAGCTATAATTCACCCTGTGTGTGTGTGTGTGTGTGTGTGTGTGTGTGTGTGTGTGTGTGTGTGTGTGTGTGTGTGTGTGTGTGTGTGTGTGTGTGTGTGTGTGTGTGAACCCTGCAGCCCCCTGCCTTCATCAACATCCATCCTCAGGTCTGCCCACCATACTTTTAGGAGTGCACCTGAGCCCTGCTCATTATAAAACACTGAATATAGCTGACAAAGACTCACCATGTATATCATCAGAATGTGAAAAGGAAACACAGGTGAAGCGGAGCTAGCCTTTTAAAGCAAATTACCATAAGGGAAACCATACAGATCATGCAGTAAAATGACTGCTTGACCCAGTTGAGAGTCGTAAAATTTGTTTTTTTTTTGCTCTTATCGCAGCTAAAAGCCCACATGCACCATACAAATGTGGAGTCAGCCAAAGTGTGAAGAGAGCCTCTTGCCTGTTTGTCTTTTCTGCTCCCCAAGTGACTGAGGACAGACAAGACGGACATGAAGGGACCCACACTGTCAGGGTTTTTCCTTCATGTCAGTTCATTCGTCGAGGTGGGCTGTCTTGCCTGGAATCACGGACATCTTATTACATTTTTAAGGAATAAATCATTGACCTTCGGGGGAAAGGAGGATTTGTGCCATTTCACACAGCAGAGGACATACATTTAATAAGTCTGGCTATTGTTTTAAGAGTCACAAGAGGAGATGCAACAAGATCTGGGTAGCTTACTGCCGCTGATGAACTGTTTCCTGGGGCAAAAACTGACTGTGGTAAATTACAGCAAAGCCAGATCCAGAGGTAACAGTCTCATTCTAATAACAACAGCAGATACAACTTTAACGCTAGTTTTCCTGAAATAAAGTACATGCAGCATCATAGGAAGAAAAATAAACAGTTTAGCCTCATTTTAGGTGCTGCCTCTTATTTACCAGTGGACTAAGATGTACAAGAGTACAAGCATTTCATATTCTAACGGTGTAGAGAGTGTGGCAGCACACAGACAGATACAGTGTGCGTATAGTGGTAGTCAAAATCTGAAATCATAAAAGTTAAATATGTTACTAAGTAATGGGTGTATGAGTCAAAGGTATTTAGGTCGTGTGTGTGTGTGCGTGTGCATGTGCGTGTGTGTGTCAACCGTCGCTATGAGTATGTTGAAGTGACCTGACTGGACAGGACATAAGAGGGCCGGAGGAATGTAGGGGCTGTTCAGGCTGACATAACCCAACAGAGGAATGTAAATACCATCTGCATGACCACTCGTACACACACACACACACACACACACACACACACACACACACACACACACACACACACACACACACACACACACACACACACACACACACACACACACACACACACACACACACACACACACACACACACACACACACACACACACACACACACACACACACACACACACACACACACACACAAGCAAATCACCACCTTCTCTCTCCCTTTCATTTTTATTATTCCCTTGTCTCCCTTTGCTTCAATCTTCCTCTCAGGGTCCATCTCCACTTCCACATCTCACTCCTCTCAGACCACTTAACAGAGCAGTGGATAATAAAAAAAAAAATGTAAAAAATGCCATGGTGACAAGCCAAGACAAAGGGAGAGAGTAGGGATACGGGTAACTGGAAAAATCCCACTGTAGGACGCTGGGGTTCGCTGAGCCCAGACTGCCCCCAGCTGTCAGAGGTGACAGCAGTTACACAAGCTTCATTTGAAGTGGATATGAGCCGAGGCCCTTCTGATCACGTCACAGGTTTTCAGGGGTCTGCACGCCCCCCTTTCTCCACTTGTTTTCTTCCCGTCTGCCGGTACATGCCTGGGGGACAATTCTCAAGGGAACGCTTCCCACATGCACGAACACATGCACAAACCCACACCGGGGCTTTTATGTTTTGTCTACGTTTCTGCCCCCATTCCTAGAGAGTAACGGCTCTGTCAGCCGACCAAATAAAAACAAACGGCGTCAGGCTTGAAATCAGAGATAAATCATGTCAGCATTATATGAGCAGGTCTGTCGGAGAGACGTGTTCACATGCTCTGTGTCTGGGTGTTTCCCAAGAGATGACAGTCTGTGAGTTAAGACGATGTCAATGAGGACCTCCACGGGTCAGACACTCACTATCGATCTACAACACCTTCCACAACATCATGTACAGCAACTGGCAGGACTAATGAAGGCTGAGAGGACCTCTGTGGGAAAAGCTCATACCAAATGTCCATCTATCCATCCATCATCTGTAACTACTTGTCAAGGGTTGTGGGGACCTGGAGCCGATCCCAGCTCCGATACTCAGATACATAAAGACAGACAACCATTCACACCTACATGCAATACCAAACGTCATCATACCCAAATTCAATCACCTATTTGGGATATGGCTGATGACATCTGAATGCATTAAACAAGAGCTGTGGAAGAACATATTTCCAGGCTTTCGAACAGCCATGCAGAGTCAGCACATAAATCAGGTTACATGGTAGGTTGCTATCAATGCCTGAAGGCATGCTGCCAGTCTTGTATGCATCATAGCAAGGCGAGTAAGCTCCACGCACATTGCCTATATGGGATGATTTAGTGGTGTGTCAGGGTGCCCCCTGATCTTCAAAGACAAACCTTTTTGAAAGATAACACTGGAGTCAGCATTTCTACTTGCCACTTTTCTGCTGGTATGAGCAGCTTTTAGAGACGAGGCTGTTCAGCTTCACATTATACAAAACGTCTGAGCTAGCAGTTGCAGCAGTTGACCATTTGACTCCTGAGGCAAGGTAGGGAAATTTCACACGGGGTGAGCCAACGACTCGTACCTATTACCCGAGTGTTGCTCACAAGCTCTTATGCGAGGAATTTATTTCCCTATTATCGGCACTTTACAAGTAAACCGTCATGCCCTCAAGCACCTGTCGTCATTATTTCCAAACACAAAAGCTTTCTTTGAAACTACTCACGGTGCAGGCTGAGGGAGATGTTGATGGTGCGGACGTTCGTGAAGGACTTGAGGTCTGGGATGTTGGCACACTTCAGCTGGGTGGCGGCGGGAGTGTCACCCACATCTATCCAGCAGACCGTCTCCTCGGCGTAGATGAAGTCCATGGCCATGGTCTGCTTTGTGGCGATGGAGAGCAGCCGGGACGTGGAGCCGCTCAGGGAGGTGCAGCGGATGTCATGGAGGTTAGCGATCAACAGCATAGGCAGACGATCTACCGGCTCTGGTGAGGGTGATCGGGACAGAGGTGGACAGGGAGGGCAAATAGAGGAAGAGGGCAAATATCAATATACTGTAAACAAGATGTGATACAGCCATTTATCACATAACATGAACTACATCCTCCGTCTCTGGTCTCACCATTTTTAGCTTTGCAGGAGCGGTTGTCTGGCTGCAGCAGGTAGCCCTCCACACAGCTGCAGGTGTATGAGCCCTCTGTGTTTATGCACGTCTGACTGCATGTCCCATACACATTGCACTCATTGAAATCTACAAGAGAATAACACAATGCATTAACAAACACAGTCAGTCTTACTGCATTGGGTGTACATAGATACAACATTTGGAGGACAAGATAACAGCAAAGATTACTTGCATCCATCTTCTAACTTGAGGGAAGAGGTTTGATAACAAAAATGTTTTGTTTTTTTCAAATCTTATATTCTCTGCATGCTTCCCCACGCAAATTCCAGTCAGCAAGCAGAATGTCCCGATTAATCAGACGGTTTTATAAATTTCACTTTGGCCAAGGGAGAATAAATCTGCCAAATCACCCACTCACCTTTACATGCTTTTCCATCTGCAGCGACCTCATAGCCGTTGCTGCAGTAGCACAGAGGTCCATCATGAGTCACAGCGCAGTGAAACTGGCACCCATGAGAGGCACAGCCTGGTGCTTGTTCTGAAGCAGAGAAAAACAGAAACACAGAAAACATGAAGTACTGTGGAGGCTAACGTGGAAGGAGAGAGCAGTACACATATCAGATTTACGGGGCAACGGAAAAACAAGGAAGGCTAAATAAAGCCTGTTCAAATAAGGGCATCCTTGAGTAGGTTTGTGAACGGATCAGCTTTCTAATGTTAAACTTAATCCCAGCACAATTTTTCCCAGAACAACACCGTCATATCCTATCATATCCTATCACGTCTCCACTGGGAGTTTAGATAGGATTGTGTGCGTGTGTGTGTGTGTGTGGAGGGGGGGGCATGCATGTGTATTCATCCATGCATGTGGCGGACGAGATGATTTGAATGCGCACACGTTAGGGGGCCTCTTTTTTCCCGCCCCCAGAGGGAACTCAAGGACACATCCTTTTGGCAGGAAATGAAAGAGGGGCATCCACACATCCCCTCATCATGCTAGCTTTAGGGTGTGCATGTGCAAGCAGATGTGTGTGTCTCGGCTAAGAGATAAATGCGGCGGGGTACTTGTGGTGGCACACATCTGATATTACAAAACAAATGACATTTCAGACAGATTCCATTAGCTTTAAAACTCTTGTAAAAAAAATAGTTGCGTCACTCTTTAATTCAGGCGGATATAATATATTTCACTACTTAAATCATGAGAACAGACCTGTGACCCACATTGAGTTCAATCAACCTCTGAGTGAAATTATAATAACTGAAGGCAGAGCGACAGATATCATCCTCAAAACTTGAACCTGTTGAGAAAATTTCCCACTCAATGATTTACCAAGTGTAAACACCATTATAACAAACGTGTAGATAAAGGAAGGTTCAACTGGCACAATGAAATGTACCTTGGCGTCCAACAGAAATTGGTGAATGGTCATGGACACACTGTGCATACAGTAGTATTGCTGTGAAGAGCAGAGATTGGACCAGTGAAGGGCCCTTATTATATAAAGCCTGTGGAACTGTGGGTCACAATGACCCTTTTGTTGTGGTCCCGCTGAAAGGAAGAGTCCCCCAGCAAACACTGTGGCCCACATCGAATCCATTCACCGAGACTCACTGTGAGAGACCACAGGCAGCTAGAGTGCTAAAATACCCACCAAATGCACTTCTGTCCAGGGTCATTTTGTTCCACTTTGTACCCAAATGTCTAACTATGGGTGGGCGACATAGACTAAATTAGTATTGTTCTAATTACCATCAACATTATCTCAATATAAAGCTGTGGCGATCACATCCATCTACAAAATCCTATAATTTTATATATATATATATATATAATAATTAAAATCCCATAATTATAACAAAATTGTTTCAGAACATTTTTGATGTGAGAACTGAATATAGTATGATAAGTGTGGTAAGACTTTTCTTATACATAAAAAATCAACACTTGCTCCGGCACTCACTTGAAGCTCTTTTATTTAATCAGTCAACGTTTCAGTCTATTGACCTTCATCAGGACCCAGTGACTTTTGTTATAGAATAGTGTGGAGAGATGATAAACGTTGATAGTGATACCACTTATCACTGACTACTATGAGCCCCAAAGGCATTCAAAAATATTGCTTGGCCTATTTTGATTCAAGGTTTGCCAACCTCTGGAGAGAGTTTCTATTTGTATGATGGCACGAAGAGCAGAGGACAGGAGAGAAGTGAGGACAGAAAATATGACCAGAAGAAGAGAAAACAACAGAAGAATGAACAGAATGGAGAAAGGGAGGGAGGGGGAGGCGGGGCAGAGCTAAGAGAGGTGGAGAGGAGTGCATGAAGGGCTTGAGGATTTGGAGTTCCAGCTCCAAGCAAACAAGCAACAGCAGCGTGTCAGACATTTGACCAGGGGTTAATGAACGAAGCAAACAAATCACACAGTGACATACTGGAGGCCTTCAGTCCTAAACAAGCATGCCAAAGCCATTGATCCTGTTACTGCATGGATGGCAACCCTCAATTTCCCTCATCTATAGCTCTGAAGGGAAGCAGGGTGTGGGAGTATTCATGCTTGCTATAGTGAATTGCGCACGCAAAAAAAAAATGCACGTCAAGCACAAAGTCTCCAAAAGTAATCGTTGTGCACCTCTGCATTTTTGGAGCTGGGTGACATTTGAGTATTTATTTTGTAAGCCAAATCAAATAGTTTTTTTGAGATAGCCTTTGATTCATTATAATGCATTTAATGCTTGATTCCATTCTTAATGAGTGGGTCGAGTTTTACGTGGTTATATTGTCCAAACACAAGGTTGGCAGTTCGATCCCCGGTTCCTGCTGTCTGCATGCTGAAATGTCCTCGAGTAGAGACACTGAACCCAGAGTTGCTCCCCGGGCGCTTAACAACAGCCCACTGCTGCTAAAATGCTTGGGATGGGTTCACTGCAGACGTCAAATTACATGTCATAAAGTTGAAGTTGCAGACGCATCCCGTCAAGACGATGCATGACATGCAGATTCTGAAAATGTGTTTGGAACTGTTCCACACATGGTCAACGGGATGATTAACATGAACACGGTATTAGAGACAGTAAAAAAAAGAACATTAGGAGAGGCAACAGACATGAAGAAGAGAAGAACTGCTCTTGGTTGCTGTCCACAGTCTGTGTGGAAATATATGGCTGTTGACGTTTTCCTCTAAAATCCACTCATGGGGCTTACAGGCGGGTGGAAGAGGGTGACGCAACTTGAGTGATACCGGGTGGTGTTGGGGTCATGGCCGTAGTTACACACACACACACAAAAAATATTTAAAAATATCAGCTCATCTATTCACCTACCGGACTGCAAACAAATCCCTTTCCTCCCGAAAATGTTAAAATTAAAATAAATAAAGCCCCCTGCAGTTCGACGTCCACAGGCCATAATTGAAAGCATAAATTGAAGCAGGCTATTTCTGTGTGTGACACTTTAAAGAGAGGTAATTCCCCGGACATTCCTACCTTTGTGCTCTCACTGTCTGGAAACATGTCTACACATGCCCCTCTACCTGCAGTTGACATGAGCCTACCGTTTCCCTACATGCTTCCATCAAATGACCCCATTCCTACTTCGCAAACTGAATGGTTTGTATACATTTCAGTTTTTGTATGGATACACATACCTTTGACATAATCAATTTACATTGTAGCATTGTACGTGACAGTATGAAGAATTTGGAGCATACAAGTGTATTTATTGGCGGTTGTGTGGAGCTGCAGAGTCAAAGGGGACAAAGTAACCATATGCAAACACAAGCAGGGCAGTGGCTTGTCTAATGAGCAAACAGTAGCTATCGCGGTCCCAAACAGTGGCGGCGTGCTGCCCCAGACGTTCAAACACAAACACGAATGCGCAAACACACACGGCACACACGGCACACACGGCACACACTGTGGCGCAAAAATAATTCCCAAACACACGACAGTTCAACTTGGCTACGAAAACCTGCACTCAGATGTTCTTCAATCTGCAGCCCATTATGAATCAGAAAATACATGACAGTTTCAAAACACTGGAGCATCTCTACATACAGTGACGGGCAAAGTCTGGAAATAAAACAGGACTTGTCAGGCGAGACGGCTCTAACTGCAGGCAATAAACTAATTTAGGTCAAGACCCACTCATGAATAAAGATGAAAATGTGGTCTTATTACAGGCAGCGTCAAGTAGCCTATGACCAATTCTCATTCCACAGTTGGTAGGACATAAAGGACAAAGAAAGCCTAATGCATGTAGAAACAATAGCATGAAGCCACTACAATAATCAGGGAGCCCTTTTGGATGGCGAGAAAAAAGGGAAAAAGCTTGAAGAGTGCTGCAATGACCCCATTTTCTTTTCCCCTATCAATCAGTCACTTCTGAGGGAGGCAGGTCTAAAGCCCTGACCCCCAACAAAGGCACCGTCACCCACAAGATGACAGACGAAGGGCAAATGCAGGCCTACAGATCAATGAAAAGACTCAACTTTCACCCATATGACAGAAAAACAACATAACTGCCAATTGTCTGAAAAGGCTGCATTTAGTTTAAAAGGGGCCTCTAAATATAGGCATGACGCTAGAACTGTGATGACTAAAGGATGGCAAGGAAAGTGAGACAAGTAAACACCAGACACTGGTTTGGATCACTTCATAAGATTGGAAAACATTCTCAACATATGTCTTCACGTGCTCTTGAGCAAAGCACCGAAGGACAGTCCCTTGCACAAGTACGAGTCTACTATATCCTGTCTTCTATTGCAACCATAGAAGGTTCTTAAAGGGTTCGGTGTCAGGCTTGCTCACAGTACACGTAGCTACAGTAAAGGCCCAAACACACCGAACGCATCCGATATGCGTTTTGAAGTACACCTATTGTTCTAAATAGCCAGACATACACCAAGTGTAATGACGTATGTGAAACTGCTTAGACTCCTAGTTCCAATTGGAGAACGTCTAATGAGGAACCAGTGACCAAAGGTGTGTTTCTGCAGACGCAGTACCTGTTTGCAGAGATAGAGACAATTTGACATTAACTAGTTAAACTTCATATTCCATACCTTATTAATAATGCTGTCTTATCCACTTTATAGGTTTGAATTAGGCCCTCAATTATTAAGATAAACAATAAAGGGATGTCTGTAATCTACAAAAAGGTCGGCCCAACTTTTTTGATTGGATGGGGTTTTTACAGTCCTGCCACGGCCATAAATTACTTTTTTTTTTTTATTTTATGACGGATCATTTCATGTATTCATTGATGTGGGTATGTTACAAGGATTTCAAGTTATATAGCAGAAAGTCTTTCTGGATAGAACCAACTACTCAACCTTTAATATCAACTTCACCACCCATCACAGCACCATTGAGTGGTCACTCCCTTGCTATCATTTCTACAATCAAATCTGGCCACACACTAAGAAATGTATTTCAGCAAGATAAAATTGCTGCCCAACCTTCCTACACTCCCTTTTCTAACCACTCTTGTCAACAACTTTGGCAGAACGACTCGGACACGCCGACTGACAAAGTGTCCTTTCAGGCATCAGCGTCCAGGTATACTTGCACAACCTGGCAGTTTGTACAAGCAAACACACGGACGCTTGTGAAAGGCCAGGCCTTTCCCTGAAAAGACGGGAGCTCACAAACAGCAACGCCAAATGTTCGGGACACAACTGTTTACGCGTGGGTTCACGGGTGTGTTTGGGTGTTGCAAGAATGTGACTGTGTAAGTGTGCGTTTGTGTGCACGTGTGAGCGTATGCATGCATGCACTAGAAGCCCATGAATGTGTTGGTGTGTGACCAATGCCTTGCAGACAGCTGCACTTGTGCCGCCAGTGTAAGGCAGAGCTGATGTTGTGATTGGATGACATCATTGCATTGTGTGGAGGCTCGTCTCACAGTGATGACCAGTGTGTGGGATGATAACACTCGCCCACTCTGAACAACTGTCCACTTCATCAGCCCAACAGTGCTGCTGCCCTGCTGGATAAACTATATCAACCTTATAAGTCACTACAGCTGTTTCAATTGCATGGGCGTACTGTGCACAAAGGAGAATAAAATGTAGAGCTATTATACTGCAATGAATAATACAAATTAAATGAAAACATATAAAGCTGCAATCAAGCCCACAACGAATTAACCTAAAATAGTTTAGCAGATATCGACACAGACAACAAAAGCTTTAGTTAATACTTTAAATGAGTAGGAGATAAGATGATCTGAGATTACGGACATTGTTTGACATCTGACGGACCAACCCATGTTCCAGGACTTTGGTCCACCCAGTCTTGAATGTAAATATTTGATTAAGAGACTTCATATTCTGGGAAAGGGTATTAGATACTGAACAGCACAGCACGTCGCTACTACGACAACATGGAGAGAAAGACACAACAGAAATTAAAAGTATGTATCCCAACAGGCAGAGCGTCAGACAGCTATATCTGAGTATGGCACGGCTGAATACTGAGGCAATCCTCTGTAGGCAGCCAGTGTTTGCTCCTTTGTCTACTGCAACAAAGACCGACACTATGGACCCAATATGTTCCGTCGCCGATTCTTCTATTGAATCTAATTAATAGGCGAGGATTTGATGAGTCTTCTCCAGTTGCATGCGGGCTGAATGCTCATCATTACTGCAGGGATTGGCGAAACAGCCTCATATTGATAAATTAATTACTTTTTTCCCCCAGAAAGAGAATTTCCATTGTAATTGCACAAACCAGAGGAAGGCAGCTCATTAAAGGGCCTAATAGAGGAGATTATTGGATAGAGATTATAGTTTTGGATGGGAAGACAAGTAGATGCGAGGAGTATTCGGCTGGTCATTTGTGACACACAGCAAAGGCTGACACGCTTGTCTCTGTGCGACAGGAGATGGAGAAAATAGTGATACCACCTCTTCGGAGTGTGTTTTATAGAAAGTGGGAGTTGCAGCTGTGTGTGTGTTTATTACCTCTGCAGTGAGGGCCCTCATCCCAGCCATCGGAGCAGTCGGGGACTCCATCGCACACTTTGCTCATATGGATACACACATCCAGGTCCAGGCAGCCATGTTCATTGACAGGACACTGGTTCACCCTGTTGTGTGAGCCTGGAAAACACACAAAACACATGTAAGGAAAACACAGCAAAATAAAGGGAGTTATAAAAATAACTCAAATACAATGGTCAAATTAAACTGTAAACAGGCAGATTTTAAATCTCGTTCATGGTATTTACTGTTGCTTTTGTATTCGCTGCATATTTACTGTTGTTTAAGAGAACCGGCTGCTGTTATAAAATCATTAATAAAGTCTGTCCATCTGTCTAAATCTAGATTTAAATGGTCCTCAATGTTGTATCAAACAAATAACTGGCTGCCTTGCAGTAGGCTTCAAGCATAATTATTTGCTCTCTTGTTGTGACGAGGGCAATCAGCATCAAACAAATCTATTTATAAAAAACAATTTTCTCTACATCCTTGTATTTTCATTTAATTCATCAATCTAGTTTCACTGCCGTGGAACAAAAGTAGACAGATTAAATCCTACACGGAAATATAAAACCGCAGTGACCCTTCAGCAGATCTGTTGGAGTGGGACTCTTGACTTTTTAGTCAAAGACAGCCAAATATTGTGCACATGTGACATGTGCATACGCGCAGTATGAATATCCTATCCAGTATGGCAAAGCAATTAAATATGGATAAAGATATTGAGTGAACATGATTAAAAACAGACAAAAGAAACACCGACAATGGAACTGAATCCAAAGTATTGAAAGAAAGTTGTGGGGGGAAAACGACAGAATGTCCAGAAGAAACAGATATGTTTTTATTACCAGCGGCCCACCAGAAAACACAGTAGATGCAGTCTCTCCCCTTCATTCTCTCCCACTCTTCTCTCTATCTCTCCTTTCAGCCCACACTGCAGAGCAAACAGTTTGCTTTGGCTGTTTTCTTCTTCTTCCTCCTCCTCCTCCTCCTCCTCCACCATCTCTCTTTCCCTTTCTCTCTCTCTCTAACATCTGCTGACCCATTTTAGAAAAAAAAAAACACTAGAAGCAGAGAAAATAAAGTTCACCGCCTTCACAGGAAACGATGGGAGTTCTGCGGGTTATGTGCGGTACGGAGATGCTTTGGGAAGATTTGTGTAGCTGCGATGCAAACCTGTTTCTGATGCCTCCTTCCGAATCGGACGTACACAAAGTCTTCAGTGTCTGAATATTAAGCAGTCAAAACGCTGTTTCATTTGACTCTGAGGATAAGGGGTGATAACATCCAGTTATTCAGTTTTAAAGGAAAAATACAACTCTCTCGTATCCTTATAAGACGAATCAAACGTGTGGATGTGCAGGAAGACTTATGAAGGGAAACATTTGCCTGCATGTGGCCCTTCCCTGAATGAAACCACAAGTATTTCCCTCTAAGTCCTCTATATCCATCCAAGAGATTAGTAACCACACATACATCATGAAACGTAACTCGGGTAAAAACAAGTGCCTTAAAGTGACAAGCGCTTCCATAATGATCCCAGAGTGGAAAAAAGTGCCACATTGGAACAGAGAATTAGCTTCTAATACATCTGGCTTAGGGAGAGAGGGGGAGCTCTCCCATCGGGGGGATGCTGGCATATTAGCAGCCCCCCTACAGACTCGGCCTCTAAGCCAGCCTGATTTACATTCAATAAACTGCCAACCTGGGGATTTCTACATATACTGGAGGACCAAGAATAAACTGCTATGCACACAGGAAATGAAGGCCCTGCCAAGGATTTATCACTTGTCAACACTTTTCACAGTGAAAGTCGTCTGAATGACACACACTGCACACGACGCGGTGTCTTTGCAGCTATGCATACGTGGAAGTGTGTTTGACGGAAAGTGATGTGTTGAGGATTGTGCAGACGGAAAGATAAACTCAATTAATGGATGTCGATTCTGTGGCACCAGAATCCATTTTTTGGAAACAATCTGGCGACTGCCAGCGATACACAACAGCCAGAATAGAATAGTTTGAGTTCCATCACACAGTAATACCTTGGCAGGAGCTGAATAGGGACCAGCAGCAGAAAACTAGATGGAAAGGACAATATGGAAGATTAAGTAACTTTGCAGGAGGGACAATGGGGATGAACTCTGTACTCCCTGCTCCCGTTTGGGAAGTTGTTGGCAGCGAATTACAATAAGCTCCCCTCATAGTGGCAGCAGCCATTTCCTGCGTCATCTGTCAGTGGAAGAGGAGCATTGCTGTGCAAATCTCAAGGCTTTTCATATGCAAATATATACGCACGCTATACACATTCAAGACTACAAAATATTGTAGTGTGTAGCCGGCGACTTTTAAAACTGCAGGTTCATTTGTTTTTGTGCAAGGTTTGAGAAAAAGATGCATTAGAGACATCCCATCCTGCTTTAGAGTATTTAATAGCATCAACTCATCTTTGTGACATAGTGACCAACTGTCCTGTTACAGCAGCCAATCCCATGTTTTGTTCCCCCAGATAAACTAAAGGGGCCTTTTAAACCACAATAAGTCTTAAACATGGCTTCAAACATTCCTAGAATTTGCATATTCATAGTCTACTATTTCTATAAACCTCACATTCACCACCATCCAGACTGCCGAGACTCCAGCTGTCCAAACGCTGATCACAGTAAGGGTTTTTTTTGGCATCTTTCAGTCAAACTGGAGATTTAAGTGTCGGTGAAGTAACAGTATGTCACGTAATTCATCAAGTCTGCGACGGCTTTTCTGAACTGAAAGACCATTATCTGGAGATCTGCGACGCTCCAGGCAACTACAAGTTACAGTTCCATCAATTTGGAAACCGTCCATACACATTTGGCTGTGTAGACTTTGAAGGTCCCATCCAAGCTCTTCTATTCAGTTTAGGGAGTATGAACTTTATATTGTAAGTCCTCAAACACTGTTGCTCAGTGGAACTCATGATTAAGACTTAACTCCTCTTCTTTGCATGCTAAGCTTGAAAACCAGAGACCAGAGTGAGAAGAATGCGTACTCTCAAAGTGAGCCAGATCTTACTCTGGTGCACCGGGACTTTTTCTTGTGTCACTCTTCACAAGCTGCCAGTGCTCTTTTTCTGCCCTCTCCAAAGCAAAGCCTATATCAAGGGATTGGTGTTTTGTCATGTTTAAACAGGCCAAGTATTCTTATCATATTAAAAACAAAAGAATATTTCCCAAAATGAAATATATCTTATAATTTACTGATCTGGACAAAGTCATTCATACTTTTGTTATCACACTTAATCCAGCAAAATTCCTAAACTCTTGCATCGCCTCGAGTCAGAAGTGCCTCCTCGCTCTCAACTTATAAAAAATGCAACTGCTCGGAGGAGAACGATACGCCTGTGACCCTGTGGCTTACATTTCCTACCGCACTTGTATTCCCTTTGCAGTTATCTTCACTCTTTGTAACAAACCAAAAAAAGAAAAAAGAAAGTTATGTAAAACATAGATAATGTAAAAATATTCTTCATAAAATGATAATCATCTCCATCTGTTAGGGGCCACTACAAAGAAGAGAATAGATGTTACAGACAAGTTGGAATGTGTCTTTTGATTCAGATAGGTATTATTATCCCCTAAAGTATCATTGGCAACTGCTATAGCAGGAATATAATTATCACAGAGCGATATTTAACAATAACTCAACATGTCATTTTACTGGGATAGCACAGAATCTATGGTGAGTTTGGAAACCTCAGAGACAAAGCACTGCAAAGTGAGAACAATGGAGGAAGCTTGGCAGTACAGTGGATAGTGGAGAAAAGTGACATTACATTAACAATAAGATCCTGACACTTATTAGAGGGCAGAGTGAGGATCATTTCATTATTGTACTAAACTGTGTGACCAGCTAACATTGATATCCTCATGGCCTCGTGGATCTCAATTATTAAATTATTTCTCCCATCTGCTGCGGGATCACTCGCACATTAAACAAGTGAGCGCTGGGAGTCTTCATGATTAAAACATTATAAACTATGAATCACAGTGCAGAACTTATGTTCGGCTTTATTGAAACTCTTATTACAGCGTTTGCATTCGGAGTGAAATATGACTTTGTGCAAAGACAATATTCCACTTTTCCCCTGAGCACAGAGTAGATTTGGGTAATGCATCACCACCTGTGTCACCTTGGAATAATTCCTCCGGTACAGAGTGCGAGTCATCTCTCGCTTGTGGCTCTGGGCTTCACTAACTTCTCTGACTGACACCAAGCATTAGGGCTGGGAGGTGAAAGACGGTCTCTCCCGATTTGGGCTTCCCTCCAACACCTCAACCTCTGGACTCCCCCCATCCCCCCGTCCCTGTAGTTATGCAATGACCTTAAATTTGGATCCCCTGTCGATCTTTTGTCCTTCGCATAAAAGGCTGCTTTTCTTCCTGCTCTTCGGGTTCCATGCCAGCCCCTGACTGACTCCCATAAAGTCTGCTGTCAGCTCCAATGAATATGTTGTGCAGGGTGACAGGCGGGCCGGCCCGCTGACTAGAATCATACTTTACAGCTGCGTGCACAACGAGCACATGGCCATAGACGAACCCTGCTGAGGAAGCCACAGCACGGAGGACTTGTAGCACATGGGGCTCTCACGCAAGACTTGATATGTTACTTTGTCTTTCAACATTTACCATAACCGTAAAGGATGAATATGACAATAACATAAGACGAAAAACAGCATTTTACTGTGAACTACATGTTGTGCTTTATTGTATCTCGTCTCTCATTTGATCTGACTAGATCAAATATTGTACAAGTTGTACATACATGTTCAAGCCTATCGAGGTGACGGCTTGACAGTGAAAAGCTCAGTTGAAGTATCACTTAAAGTCTTTAACAAACAGCAAAACAGATTTATCACATCTGTGCACCTGCCTGTTCCAACGTGTCACACAGGTCTGTTAAATGTGTTGCAAAAGAGCAAACTGCCGCCATGTACAAAGCACTGCAGGACATTAAGCAACCTTCCTGTGAGTAACATACAAAGAGGCAGCAAGCACAAACAAACCAACACACCGTCTGCAGACAGGGGAGGGGGGCGAAACTGTGAGACAATTACAGCAGAGGAAAGACTGGAGATGAGATATGGGGGACAGACAGCACTCCAGTCCACCTTCTTTGCCTGCTTTGACAGCCAGAGAGGAAGACAGCGGGACACAGGAAAGAAAAGACGGAGGGAGAGAAGGAGACAGGGCGTGGAGGAGACAGCAGAGAAAGCGAAGTGGTGCCTGTGTGGCGTGAGAAAGCCCTGTGTTCCCTGTCTGCTGATAGGCCGGCGGAGCTGAGGAGGGCTCAGGGCCACAGACCAGAGGGATTTACTGGGCTTTGCTCCTTCCTCTGTGGAAGCAGTGTGTCAACCGTTGCCACTACAGACCCTCCTACTCCTGCATAGTGCCCCCTGCAAGTCCAGCTATATGACTGATTATTGTCTATGCAGAAACTCCCCCCTCTAACCCTCACATCAACTTTAAGGGAAAAGTCGGTTTGATAATGGATCAGAGCTTTACAAAGCCATTTCCATATTCCTCCCCAGCCTAAATGCTAATCTGCTTGTTTTCTCCTCTACAAAAAGGCTCGGGCCCGTGTCTCCATCCCATCCCACCATCTCAGCGGTTGCTTGCTCCGGGTCAGGCATCATAGTCAGATCCGGACAAAAAGGTCCAGGCTGGCGAGCGTTCAGAGGGGGGCTTTAGGGCAAGAGATGGACGCATGACCTTACTGTGTGGCCCACGGCCATGTCAGGCAGCTGCACCGAGATGATAAATCTTCCCATCAGTCCTCCCAATCAACTCGGGGCCCCACGCCATAGCATCCACTGGCATCGGCCAGAGTGCGTGGGCCAAGGGTACGGTTGTGTGTAGGGAGCGACCTTCACCACAGTATTGTACCACTATTGTAACATCAGACGAACTCTTTGAAGGAGTTTCCAGTGTGCAAATTGCATGCCTGAATTTGAGGGTCCACATTTGGCTACTTTTACATTAAATACGTCGAGCCTCTTCAGACAAGGGTCCCTCAGTTTCATTATGAGGCCGCATTCCAACGTATATCCCCTCAAAATGACTTCCAAGCATCAGCGAGGTCTACATGTTGATATGTGCGTGCTCCTTCGACTAGCCTATGGAGACAACTTTAATAAGAGCTTAACAGTACGAACACAGGGAGCGCCTCACTCATTTTCTCACCCTGAATGAAAGCGGATAGCAGTGTGTGGGAAAAGAAAGGCAGTGCATTTGCATGATTGAGATGCATCCCAACCCCTGCTTGGAAGTCCTCCCGTGGGCATTTTCATGCTAAATCAGAGGCTAACAAGTCTAACAGAGAATTAGGTGCAGACAATTGTTACGTAAGGTTTTTTTGATGATGAAAGGCATTCTTTCATGGCGAGGACTTCTCATGATGGAAGAAAGTGCGTACATGCTAGGGCTCATTCAAACATCTGTTCCCATTCGCTGGCTCAACGACAGCGAGTGCGGTTCACACAAGAATCATAATTGCATACAGAGGAGGGAGTCAGTGTTGTTTGGGATTTTTTTTTTTTTACAGCAACTGCTCCATGAGAGCTGTAAAATGATGTCGTGACACAGCACTTTTAATTCTAGCATCATGGATAGAAAAAAAATGTCACCAGAATGGTTCGAAAATGAAAGAGATAGTTTGGATCTTTTGAAGTGGGGATGCAAGAGGTACTTAACCAGAGGGCAACTTTATCTATGCTGTGGTAAAAGCCACGAGATTCCATTGACAGAAAAGGCAGTTTCATGTTGCAAAACATGGAAGTTATTGGTCTACCGCTGCGCCAATCTGTTACTGTATTTGTGTTATTGTTCTGAAGGAACCTAACCAGGTACTCCTGTCTGAGTCTACATTAAAAGCGGTAGTAGCAGTTTTGATTTGGCAACATGAAATATTTTATCAAAGAACTACAAACCCCCTCCAAAACTTTAAAATTGTAAAATTACCTTATTACAATTATTTAAATCTCTTCATAAGTAAGCCAATATATTATACAAGATGATACTTTTTTTTTTTTAAAAAGACACTAGCCTACTCCTATTCCAAGAAAAACACAACAATAAAAACCTGACCATGAAACCTTAATCCACATCTCTTTGGATCACCAGTGGAACTCTGTAGACCGTCTGCTCGACTTCCGTGAAGGAAGCGGCATCAACGTCGTGAACGAACCCTCACCACTTTATCTCTGCTAGACAGACATGAGATAACCCTTTACCATCACACCACAACACGCCACAAGAGCATTAAAAAGCAGCAGAGTCCTGCACAGAGCGCAATCACAAGACACACAGAGCATATGCTTCCGTCTTGAGGGCACATGTCAAGCACTTCCTGAGCCCTAAGCCTGTATGTAATTGAGGTGAAATGGCTCGTCTGAAACCAATTGAAACCATGCAGCGAGGGGGGAGTCAGTGGAGTCCCTGGGAGAGGATGACAGGGTCACACCTGCATACAGAGGCCTGTACGGGCAGATTGCTGATGGCTATCTGAGTGTGTACTGAGGGCTGTAGGAGGGAGGGGCACAGCCCAAAGACTGGCAACCTGCCAAGACCCCCACCATGCATTTGTGATAAGTCATGCAGATCCATGTGCAGAAACATACATCCATACCTTACCTCCACGGAGCTTAGTACGCCTTTAATAACCACACTCATAAGATAAAGGATGCTGACATGCAGCTATGATGTCAGCTGCCATCACAGACATGTCAACACATCATGTACGGTGGCAGACGTCTGTCTCGAGCTCCTCAACATAATTATAGCTCAAGCGAATGCTTTGGAAATGACAGGCAATTAGACAGACAATACGATACCGAGAGTACGGATACGGATCGAAGATTCACGCCAGACAAAAAGCACGTGTTTACGACATCCACCTCTCTGAAAGCAAGTGGATTCATGACCATGGTAAACAAGACAGGTGGCATTTACCACAAACGTAACACAAAACTGGTATTTCGGACAAATTATTTTCTTCTTATTTTCACCAGTTCCTTTAAAAAAAAAAAATCTGATTAAGAAATAAAGTTCCATGTTGGCAGAATGCCACGTCCACACCGTCACATTCTCTGATTCCCACGATGGCCAGGCGGCAGTGCAGCCAAGCCGTCACAGGAGACGAGGAAGAAGGGAAGAAAAGAAACGTTTCTGTCTTGTGAAATCTCTCTAAGTACTCGTTGTAAACCCAGCCTGTAGTTAGTAATTAACTTGAACTGGAGATAATGTCGTAATTATAGCAGCATGCACCGCTCTAATTCCCATCAACATTAATGCACAGAACTAGACTGTGGTCAGGGAGCATGTTGAGACACAGGTCTAGGGTGCTGGGAATTTTCTTGCAAGTCTGACTTTCGTAAACTAAGATTGAAAGAGAAAGCTCGACTTGGCAGCGGAGGAACAGATGACACCTGGAGATTTCAAAATAAAACACAAATCTTTGCCAGATTTCAGTCCCCCCCCCCCCCTCCCCTCCCTCAGATGGATCAATGTTAGGCTTGCCTTTATATCTACCACTTCCTCAACAGCTCAGTTGCTCCCTGTTGGGGAGAAACCAGGCTGGTGACCTGTTTCACTCCGTCAGTGGAAGGATCAAAATTAAAAGACTTTGGCATTCCTCCGAGTCAGGGCTGAATTCTAAATAACCTTCAGAGTCACAGTCCTCCAAACTTTTACCGTCTCCATCTACACTGGCACGCCCGTTCAATCTGTAGCTTTATCCTACTCACATTTAATGGATCAACTTAAAGCGATGGTTTGGAGTAAAATGCACCCTAGGTCATTTCCACCATGACATCCAGCCAAATACCCCCTCAGAAGCATTTTTAGTGATGGTCAACATTGGACAAGATAGGGCTATCAGCTGAATGGCTTAGTACTAGCGCTATGGTACAGAGGGTATATCTCGTAAATTACCCCACTAATAATGCATGGAATGTTACCAAACTTCTGCAGTAGTACACATATGGTCTGTACTCACAAAACGAGGCATTTGAAAGTTTGTAAGTACACCAGGAGTTTATTTAAAATAACACTTGCCTGATAGCTTCTATCCTCGGCTACTAACGCTAACTAACGCTACCGCAGCGTAGACGCCACTTCCGTGTTTACCAAGCTGTTGCCGTCACGCGAGTTTCACGCGAGAGTATGAAAAAGTTTTGCTGAATTTTTTTAATTTTGCTTGTAATATCAGGTCAACACTTGTCAACACTTGTTGACCAGATAATACAAGCATTTATAAAAATTCAGCAAAACTTTTTCATACTCTCGCGTGAAACTTGCGTGACGCCATCGGCTGGATAAACACAGAAGTGGCGTCTATGCTGCGGTAGCGTTAGCAGAAGAGGATAGAAGCTATCAGGCAAGTGTTCTTTTAAATAAACTCCTGGTGTACTTACAAACTTTCAAATGCCTCGTTTTGTGAGTACAGACCCTATGTGTACTACTGCAGAAGTTTGGTAACATTCCATGCATTATTAGAGGGGTAATTTACGAGATATACCCTCTGTACCATAGCGCTAGTACTAAGCCATTCGGCTGATAGCGGCTATCTTGACCAATGCTGACCATCGCTAAAAATGCTTCTGAGGGGGTATTTGGCTGGATGTCATGGGGGAAATGACCTAGGGTGCATTTTACTCCAAACCATTGCTTTAACATTGGCAGATAAAAATCACAGTCTGGCTGCCTTTCATTGTGATACTTAAAAAGGCGCCTCAGCCTTTCGACTGCACTTGTTAGACTGCAAACACATAGCGGCGCGCGGAGGGGAAAAAAGTGCATTAATTGCAGTAACAGATATTTATTATGACTGCAACAGAAACTCCCATGAAGAGGGAAGCGCCCGAAACCGAAGGTAAAGTGACAGGCAGAGTGGAGCTCATGGGAAGCGGGTAATTGAGCAGAACACATCTTGATGTTCTGGCGAAACACCGCTCTCCAGCTCTGTATGTGGAAGATGAATCACACCATTGTCTGTGTCGCCATATTACATAAGTGCTATGGAAAATTCACTAAATTCAATTACTTAGAAGGAAAGGGGCAGAAATTGAATGGCCGCAGCTCGTTGAGTGAATTATATGGGTCACACTTGCAATAAATTGATCACATTCTGTGGTTGCTGTTATTTACAAAACAGCAATTCATCTATTCTTGCCCTCCGAAAAATCATTCAGTATTATTATTTTTTGCAGAATTTAGTTCTGCTGTTAACAGTGTGAATCATTAATATAGGAGAGTGATACGTAGATGACAGAACTTTGTCTGTTCAGCTTCACAGTCGAATGTTCTGATCTCGCTATTTCAGTTTCATTCCCTAATCCCACGTTATTCCTTAATTGGGTGTTCACCCACAATAACAAGTCCCTTAATGCTGCTTGTCTCTGCGTGCCAGGCCTTTGTGAGAACACTTGTGGCATGACAGATGCAAGGTGTGGCACATGTAGACGGTAAAATCACCATTAGCGCCTGCACATAAACAGAGGGAAGGCTTTTAGCGGGGAGAGTTTATGGATGGAGAGACTGACAGATGTGAGTGGCTGGGACGAGACTCTTAGGGACGGCACAGATCCCACAAGAGTCCAGACAAGAGGAGACAGATCCCTGAACAGTCAGACTAAACACGGCCACATAATTAGAGCCATAATTCAGCGGAGCAGCCGGAGCACAAACTGTGAGCCTGTGTCCTTCGCATAAAGGACATTACCCACCCGCTTATTCAGCCCCAAATTAAAATGTTGGAACATGGTGACGCCGTCTCTTCAAAGCCAGAGGGAGGGAATTTAATGATATATAACAAACTTCAAGTACAGCAACAATGCTGTGGCGACGTGGTGTATAAAAAAATGCCAATTTGCAAAAAAAAAAAAAAAAGCAATCTCAAGAAAACAATGCTGAGTGGAACCAGGAATATTCCTCATTGCCCTGGAACAATAGCTACTTTCATGTAGGCATACTTACAGATATCGGGCGATTCGTCCGAGCCATCTGGACAGTCCTTCTCACCATCGCAGCGCCAGCCTTTGGAGATGCAGGTCACCTGGTCCTTACATACAAACTGCTTGGAGCTGCAGGTTTTGGGCTGGTCATCAGTTTTGGGGGCTGCAAGAAAAAAAAAAAAAAAGAGGAATGTTGATGTGTCATCAGGAAAAGAAACGGTCACTGGAAATGCTTTTCAACCACAAAGAACTCTAATTCTGCAGTAGTTAAATACCAGCATTTAAGTCAATGTTTTTTGAAACGTGTTATAAAGTTTCTCAGCCGCTTTCAACCTCTACTGAGTGCAGAATCTACATATGAAATGTCCAGCTTCTGGCAGCATAGATCTTGATCAAGTGAGGAGGGCAAAGCAACATGCAAGGGTCAACCCAAGTTTACAATGATGTTTTTGTATCAAAAGGCCCACAGGCACACTCCGTTCAGGAAAAAAAAGAAGTTTACAACCAACAGTGGTGCCTTTTAGTTCTGGGGTTTGTTTGTTGTTTCCTCACTTCTCATTTCTTTACGCTTTTTTTTTTTTCATTTTTTTTTTTTTCCATTATACCTCTTTAAGGTGTTTTTCAACTTTTACCACAGAGGCTCTTTCATGTGTCAGCATCTACATAACCAGGCATTCAATCGCCGCTTGACCCATGTGAAAGTGCACAGCGCGGTAGTTCTGGGCAGTAAGTCAGCACGGATTGTTGAGGTGTACCACAGGCTAGGCAGCACCACAGCAACGCTCATGACCAATCAGCAGCCTGACACAGCCGACACGCTTTAACTCAGAGAAACCCTCTTCGACGGAGCTCTCCCTATGCGGTGTTGCATCAGTCTGTCAAGGCTGAATTAGATATCTCAAAAACCGGATGGATGACTAAATAAAAAACTATTTGCATGGCTACACACCACTCGGTTTTCTTTTGTCATTTAAGTGATTTGACCATTTAAAAGGAAACACATTGTTAAAACACCTGATGTATACAGTAATGAAGAGAGTAAATAGCCTATTTCCAAGTTCAGTAACGGCATAATCCTTCACTTAAACAGCCAAATGAAAATCCAGCCTGAATACAAATGCATATGGAGAAAGCTGAGAGTCTGGTAACATCTGTTGTCAGTATAAGGAAGAATGAGTCTGCCAAATGTATACAAGTGAAATTCTTCCTGTTGCATGAGTGGTCAAAAATGTAGTGCACATTTTTTTTTTAAAGACACTTCAGGCAGGACGTTGCCGTTACTGTACTGTTGTGCAATAATGCTGTGGCAAGGACAGCGCCGAAGGTCTCATTGTGATTCCCTGCAGGGACTGAGCCCTCTCTCGCCCTGGATGACTTGCCTCCCTACATACTTGGCAGGCAGAGAGGTTTTAGGGGGTGGGCGGCGGAGGGGGTGGGTGGGGGTGCACCGCAAGGGGGCTGGGATGTGACTGAAATCACAAGAGAGCATGAGGCTAGTGTATCATTGCAACCACGTTCCCTTTGACTTCGACCCTCCTCGTCTTTTTTCCATACGACGGTGCAGCGTGTGTGTAGGCAGTAAGCACCGAGGCTTCAGAGAGTCAGGTAACAGTTACGAGTTAAAGGGATCAGATCGCAGCGGTCCTCGTGTGAACAACACCTTGATATCAGAGGGGATGAAGAGAAGGAGAGAACGCCAGGTTTTAAAATGCAGAGCGATCGCTCCGTTCTTCTCTGCGCACAATGGCGGCGGCAAAAGGCTTACGATCCAAGAGAAGGAGATTTAAACTTTAACTCAGCCATGAGACGCCACAATATAAAGTCTGTATCAAATGTTATAAAAAAGGTGACGGGATATCAAATTCAAGATGAGAGTGAGGCACAGAGTAAAAGATCGTATAGAGAGCAGTAAGAGAAGGAATGAAGGAATGAGAGAGGCTAGCCATGGCCTGAGACCAATGGTTAGTTTAGCCTCCTGTGAGATTAACTATGTCCTGGTACATTACATTACATTACATTATATTACATACATGGATTTGGGCATACATGTTGCCATTTGGTCTAAACATCCCAACGAGTAAAAGCATCGAAATCTCCAACGATGAAGACAGTGTGGACCAGCTGGGCCGAGCCAGTCGTTCCCTATGATTGGGCATAAAAACTGGAAATAAAACATTGCGGGTTCTAATTTTATCGTCGCTTTACACACCAGCATGAAAAACCGCGGAGGGGAGAACCTCGGAGCCTAATTGGAGGTTGTGGCAGAGGAGGGGTTAGAGAGTGGGGGAAAGACTGGCAGCCTCCCCCCCGTCAGCAGTCCTCGTTCAAAGCCCACTGAAATATCTCAAACAGAGATGTGAACTGTTAATTCAGCCTGCAAAGTTCCCCCAAAGTTCCTGCCAAAATGCTGGCAATTTTTAGAGGGGTCCAAATCAGGCTGGGATGTTAAACTATTTGGGTCCACTTTTACCGACAAAAGGCATGAAGAAGGCCTTTATTTCGTGTCCTGGGACTGGCCCAACAGCAAACACCAATCCCATTGAATCAAGGTACATACTCCACATACAGGAACTCCTTTAAGCCCACTGTGCTGGCCTCCAACTGAGTCCCCTCCTGATAATGCCATTCCAGCTAAAGCATTTCCTGCCACAGCTGAAGGCAACTTGATCACACTGCTGTGACTAAATGGTAGAAAATCCCAGCGTTCAACTCTTCTATCCACAAAAAAAACAAGAGGATGATAACATTTTAAAAAAATAAAGAAATAAAAACTCTCACAATCTGTTGCTTATGGTCAACTTTTCAAACTAAGATCAGTATGATGTAGCCTACAGGAGAAAAACTGCCCCCCCTCCACAATAAAATATCCTGAGAAAAACACCCCTCCTCTGGGTTTCTATTAGAGCAGAAATACAGTAGAAACCTAACTTTCACAGTTTCACTCGAAACCCTTGAGAGTTTTGAATTCCACACCATTACTCAGCAAAGACAACTTTGGAAGCTCTACAGGAAAAATGTTTCTATTTCCGAAGAGAGATTACACAATGTACGAATATCTTTATTCGGCTGGTTTAAAAAAAATAAAATAAAAAAAAAAGAGAAAAAATGTCATCCAAAAAACCAAAATGCCGGTCTTGGCCACTGTCAGTGCAACATATTGTAACTACATCAGTGTATTTCCTTTAAAATATCTTTACGGCAAAGGCATTAAATATGAATACTGAGAAAGTCCTTGAAGCAACTGTAAGTCCCAGAATGCCTGAAGCCCGACACTAAAAGTAAAGCAGTAAAAATGTCTTGCATTTGTCCATCAGACACTGTTGTTTCTACTCAACTAAACAGCTTAATGTTGGTTTAAAATCTCTTATTTGTGAGGATATTAAATTGTAATCAATATAAGAAATATCGACCAAAATTGTAGTTCTACTTTCTTTCCTCATTATACCATTAAATCAACTGCTGTTTTACTGACCAAAAGATATCCATTAGAGGTTTCCCCTTGGTTATTAAGGGCTGAAGCCGGTGCACTTGCTCTTTTCATGTGCTCTGAGCAGAGAATGTGTAATATAAGCTAAACTGACCTAGAAGCTCCTTCAGGATGTTGAGACATTGGACAAATATTTTAATCCCGAGTTGACGTACACATTGCACTAAACATCACTGCTTCTCAGCATATAGGCTGCCCGGGCTCCAGTTTTTGAGCATACTGCCAATTGTATGTGGCACACACTGTATTTCCTTATGCAGAGCCACTGGAGATCCGGGCCATCTAAGTGCACACTGAATCGGCCCTCAGCACTGCCAATGGCTAAAAGCGTTTCTCACGAGCGACTGAGCAAATGCACAAATGTACGTGGAGCCTGGCTCCTGTAGAAACATCCTCCTGAGTGCCTAATAAAAATAATAAAGTTCTTTGAAGGCCAGCTTTTCATTTGTAATAGTACAGTTAAGGTTACAGTGGAGTTGCTTTTCTGTAATAGATTTTATTTAACAATCAAAAAGCTGAAACGGAACGGGACGGTTAGTAAATGGTGCTGTGGCAGCAAATCGGCAGCCTTCAGTCACCATCACCAGCTGGGACGCACAACACCCCCCCCACCCACCCCCCCACGATCTGTCTCTCACAATATGGCCATCCCTGCTCTACAAACCAACTCCAGATCCACGCAGCACATTCCAGCACCTTATAATTGATTTCATGTGTGTAGCTTTGCCTCAAAAAGACAATCTGTTACAGACGAGAAGCGGGATTCAAAGAAAACAAACGTTGCTTTTGAATTCAGGGGAAAATGACTCGTTGCTTGTTGCTCTTTGCTGCAAGAGGGACTCGGAGTACGTACACAAAGTGCAACAGAGGACTGGCTTCATGCTGCACATTACGTTACGTTCAAATGGTTTGCCACACGCCACAGCGATAATGACCATCATCCAAATGCACAGACTCGGCTGGAATTTACACATATTTATTATATGGAATGTACTGTTTTTACCAACGCAATCCAGGCTGAGTATGGATTCTATAGAATGACTCTGTCTGGGTACAATAACAGCAGAAGGGGGAAATAAAATCAGGATTGTTTCTCATCACCCCTCACTTCTGCCCTTCCTGGTCCTCCATTGTGGAACTCAGGTCTTCCAAAGTGATTCAGGGAGTGAAAAAACTTGAGTGTGTAATTAGACCCCCGAGGTCAAGTTTGAGGGGATTTTTTTTTCTTCGCCGAGTTTATAGAGATTTCAAAGCAAGAATCCACGCATTATAAATAACAATTAAAACCAAACAAAGACCATGGGGAAGAAATATATTTTCAATGTTGTGCTATATTAATAATTCACATGGGTTAGACTATTTTATAATCATAGTTATGTAAAATATGGAATATTATAAGAGGGTTAAAAAGAAGTGAAACACTATCTGAAGTAAAACTCCGCTGTGGTCATTAAGCGAACGTCTTCAATGGCCACACTGTGCAGTGCCCATCCAGTGGAAACAAGCACTTAGCTTTGTGTTAAGCCAAGCCGTGGCCAAGCACCGGAGCACTTTAACCAGCTTCGCCGTGCACATTCAAACGACCATAGGCTGTTGAAGTTCTGATCCACAATGGCTACTTTCAAAGAGGTTGAACATGCATAAATGTGCCTCCTCATGTGCCTGAAAGCCGCTTATTTGTGTCATTGCACAACAAAAGGGTGCAGCTTTGACCTCGGAGGTAACCTGATGAGGCTCTGCAGGACGTCACATGCCAGAGCAGTAAAAGGCAACGCAGTAAAAAAAAAAAAAAAAAAAAAAAAAAACTTACATCAAGTGAGTGTGATTGATGGACATGAAGATAAATGTAAATAGGTCTCATGTGCCTTCTACAGAGTTTCTTCCACAGCCGCCCTGTAGTCTCTGCATAGCACAGCTCTGTGCACCCATGGAGGAAAAGTCAAACCAGATTCAGCTGTTATGAAAACAGAATATGTGAGCCACAAAATGAAGGCCGGACCACATAAATTGAGGCATTCACTGCAACCGAGATGACTGTAAATCCTGCTTTGTCTCCTGTCCTCTGAAGCTACCTGGAAAAATGGTCCAAGGCTACAGGAAGACGGTATAAATACAGTATGTTATTACTCAAGGATTTGCATCAGCTGAAGGATGAAATGTTTCTGTGATTTAATAAAAGTCCAATTTTGATGAATCCCTCATTAGATTCATTCTAAAAGGAGGAAGGAGGGAGGAATGTTCCTGGCTCAATCATTGCTGGAATGACTCAACAACAACATACAAACGACTTGTCATCCAGTTCACGTTTTTAACAAAATTACTTCTTTGTTCAGCCGTGAGATCCTAAAACTGGACTGTGTTATACATTTCAACTTAACATGAATGTTCCTGAGACCTTTTGATGCCAGCATGAGGGGGACTAAAGGCCTTAACTGTCCTACAAATAACAGGACTGGAAACTCAACATTCACTTAAACGTATAAGCTCTGGTCCTTGGCGACAGAGTGAAAGTCAAAGACTACACACACCCTTCAGTCTTAATGGGATTATTGTTGTTTTTAAATGGTATTTCTTTTAAAGAAATTGTACATCTGATATTAGTTGTCATACATTTTCAAATGTACTTCTACTCTGACATTGGGCTACACACTTCTTGCCACTTTTACTTCTAAATTATTTTTTATATTCAGCCGAGTTCACACACACACACACACACACACGACAGCGATTGTCCGACAGCAAGAGATAAGATAAGAGGCCACCAGCCAATCACAGGACGGCAGATGAACCTCCCTTCAACTCACTGCAGTTCAAGACCATGGCAGAAGATGAAACCCCTCTGTCTCCTTCAGAAGAGACACATCCCTGACCCAATCTCCAGACCCTCTGATTGCCTTTCAAAAGACATGAACAGTCTTACTTAAGTAGTTATTTAATGAGTATTTGTACTTCTACTTACTGATACTTCATGTTTACTGCACACACTGAGTGTGAGGCTCGACGAGGCTCCACACAAGTGAAAGTAGTGCACATTAGATTTTCCTGCAGTGTCTTGAATATTGTTTTTCTGTGACACACATCAATCAACTTTAGTGAGGAAAAATTTATTTTACAAGTTGATTGTTTGCAGATTTTTGAGAACATCACCACTGGTCACCTATTTAACTGATAGTATATAAGACATAATATGATAGATCACAGAAAAGTAAGTACAAGGGTACAATGTCTGTGTTATTTTGAATATAGCATTAAATTGTAAAATGCCATTAAAGGGTGAGTAGTTGTTTCTATTCAGAAACACTTTCTGTAATATTACTTGAAATCCTCGAAACATACCGATAGCAATGAATACATTAAATGCTCTGACAAAAAAATGTCATCTGTTAGGACTGTAAAAACCTCGTCCAATAAAAAAAGTCGGGCCGGAGAAAATAATTGGACGGCCTGCCTGTCTGTCAATGCTTACTTCCTGATTACACACACTCTGCCAATCTCGAGCACTGGTTTGGCGTTCTGGGGGAGGGGCTTTCAACAGGTTTTTCCAAACCTACACTGCCTTTAACTTATTTTTTACTTAATGCTGTATGATTAGGAGCTTAATGCTGATTGTGGTATAAGCCTGTAACATTTATTCTATTGTTTTTCATGCAAAGAATATTGAATTAATGTAAGCACTATTGTGTATTGTATATACAGAGTATATGTTGGTTTGAATTGGCGTGTTGAAGTAATCAGAGAGACTGGATGCTATTGAAGTATTGAATGGGTTGACTGGTGGACTTGGGAGATTGGTGAGGTGTTTACACCATTAGCACCATTCTCTATGACAGTATATTCCAGTTAACATCATGATACATCAATATATCCCAAAGTTGGTGACATCGGAGGTGAACGTGATGCGGCAAAGCAAGCAGGACCAACAACACAAAGAGCGGTGAACTGAAATCCTCCAGAAAACTGACAGTAATGATGGTGAGGTAAAACAGCAGTCACAAAGCCGGTATTCTCACAGCTGTGCCAGATGTCAGGCAAACGTTGAAACCCCTGGCAACATTTGAACAACTGTGTGTGCTCTCTTATGAAGTGATATGTGCATCTCTATCTAAAGGCGGGTTATGATAATGTGTGTCGTGTTGAAAACAACACTCATTTCCAAGAAGCGTCATCATATTAAAGAGAGAAAAAGGGAAGCAGGCCTGATTATATCACCAAGAATAACCCGAATGAGTCTCACAGAGCCGCATTAACATACACCCACTCGCCCTATGTTGTTAAAGAAGCCGATCCGTTCCCTCCTTTGGGTTCTTAGGCGCTAAACAGGGTAAACAGTGATGTAGCGAGCAGAAAAACACCAATTACAGTACACCCCTGCTATTCACAATCAACAAACACTCTTTCATCTGCGCTCTCACGCCTTCGATATGTGGTAACACCGAAGACATTTATGTTAATCTGGTGTTACCTTTTGCTCACAGCTGATTGCAATGCAGCGCAGGAAGTAGAGGGATGTTTTTTTATGCAGCCACGGTCAACAATCCCACCGTTTGCTGTTATCATTTCACAAATATTTTCACGAGGTCAAGACCAGCGTGCAAAAACACCTGCAGGAAAAGCTTTACATTAAATCTCACTCGGACGCCAAAGAACGTGCACAAACACGGGACACTTTGGCTGCATTTCAATCCACATATGTTGTGCTTTTTTTTTTCTCTGCACAAAGACTCTGAATTGCAGAAAATCCTTATGGAGATTATCCACGTTGCCTGATAGGAGTGCATGAACAGCCTCAGGTGTACATAGTTATATTAACTAGTCCTCGGTGGTCTCCACTTGGAAAGGATGAAGAGGGAAACATGGCCTATTAGATGTTGAATTTGTATGAGGGATGCTGAATTTTTCCAGCAGATGTTTCCAGTGACAGTTCTGAAGCAAAGGTAAAGCCGGGTCCCATTAAAAAGGTCAGGCAAACAGAGCGTCGGCTCCTCAGGAATTCAACCTCTTTAGCCTCTGACCCACATTTACAATTTTCACCAACGGGATTCTTCATATGTCGGCGCAGCATTAAAGGTGTTTTAACCAAGAGTCCAAAACACTAATTATATTCACTTTCACGAAACAAAGAAAAGTGATAAATGATCACAATCGATATTGTGATGATGCAATGTTTTGGCATCTTTGAGAAGATATTACTCAACGATTAATGAATTTAATGAAAAAGATACATTTTCTGATGATCAACTCGATCATTGATTCACCATTTGATGGTTCAAGCTTTAAAAATGCTTTACTTTGTCTCATTATTGTCACTGGAAACTGAATATCTATGGGTTCCCAACTGTTGCCCTGACAACGATCAATTTGAATATGTCACTTTTGTCTCTTGTAGACCAAACAACTAATCACATAACTGCTAAAAAGATCTGCAGATTAATCAACGATGAAAATAATTGTTCACTGCTTCCCAAATGTCAACAATCAGAAATTAAGAGCAAGCGTCAATTTCAAATTGTGTTCACATTTCTTCATATATTCATGGTTTGTCTGCCACAATAAAAAAACAAAAGGAGGTCTGTCCAAAGTTAAACTGTTAACTAACGGCCTTCTGACCTTCCTCTCACTAATCCTTTCCCTTTCGTTAATGCTTGCATGGGGCCCACCAGAGATCCAGACAAATCCAGTCCGAGTGTTTGGCCTTAAGGCCTGGAACCACTCACTTGACCATTTCTCCCCTTTCGGACCAACACTGTTACTAATGATGTAACACACGTATTATTTCCATCCCCGGCTCCCCCGTGACGTAACTACGTGTCAGTTTCGGAGAGCATCCAAGACCGACTCTTGGAAGTTTATTCCTCTTTACCCGCCCTCACCCCCAGCCCTTCAGCTGGTCCCTCCCCCCTTGCACCCAAGTTGGATTAATGGTCTCCCTGTGTCCAGATGTTGCATACTGATGGAGGAGGTGGGAGGAGCTCTTGCCCACTCCTGTAAGCTCAGCTATGGGTTTGCACTCTGAACAGCCTCCATCAAAATCTAATGAAACTTACATAAGATCTCCCAACACAGAGATTTGCTTTTATAAAGACGTTAAAGAGTAGCAGCTGGCTTCAGGGGCAAATGTGTTCCTTTTCCTTTTGGGTCCAAATGTGGACCAGAACAGTGGAACGAACTGTCAGATTGACATTACAAATACCAATCTAAAGATGAGGCTGTCACGCCTGAGCTGGACAGGAACATGCTGGACAAAATATGACAAATGTCTCACAATCAACTCCAGAACTTGACAACATGCAGGCTGAATGTAGAATGGTCTTTCTGGTCAAACCTACATTTATAATAACTTCTGATGCAAAGTTAAATATTGAATGTGGCAAAATAAAATATATATTTGCTAGTTTCTATCTTCAGGTTTCCCTTCAAGTGCAAAGAAAAAAAGGCTGTTCGTTCAACAGGTCTTCAAACGCATCGTCACAAGAGCAATGGTGCGTTTGATGTCCCATTATTACTATCGGGGACTGGGGGGAGTAGTGGGGCTGCACTAACACTCGCTATACCCGGCTGTCACTAAGAAGTTGTGATTCCCGAGCGGGGACGCGTCGCAACAAGCCGCGCCATTAACATTTACACCTTTACTGGGGGTTTCATGCACAAAGAGTGGATGAAAACAAACCCGCCGCTTCTTCTTCTCTTTAAAACGAGCACAGCGTCGCTTTGAATGGTAGCTATCAGCTGTAGCCGAGCAGACAACACAGGCTATAGGTGAGGGGTTGTATTGTTGTGGGGGGTAAATAAAGAGGGGGAATCATAGCTATTACCATCATCGTCAATCAGAAACGATGTGGTCGTTCGTTGGTTGCTTGTTGTTTTTTACCTGCTGGATATTCCAACAGTGAATAACCTCTCTGTCTGTCTGCCATCCTTGCAGGCAGACAGGCCCCGCTGCCCGTCTGCTCACACAGGTTCCCCGCTACACAAAACGCACGCTGATATTTACGCAAAATAAAAATCTCCACCGCTGATTATTTGTGCGGCACTTTGTCCGATCACACGTCTCCCTAACGATCGATCTGGAGGAGGAGGACACACTGGGTTCATTGTGGCGCTGTGACTCCGGTGAAGATCAGGCCTGTGCACACAGATGCTTTGCAGGGGGGGGGGGGGGGGGGGTGCTCACGCTTTTCTCCCCGAGTATCACAATGCAAGAGAACACAACGGGCTTCTTACCTACGGTGGCACCGTTAGGAGACACGCTCCCCAGGCAGAGTAACAATCCCAAGTAGAACCACCTCATCGCTGACTCCAGAGCAGCGCGCAGCGGCCGCCGCTGTTAGAAAGGAACAGAGGAAAAGTTGGCCGGATTTCGAAAAAACCTAACGACCCGATCGAGCACCTCATCCGAACCCCCTTCCAATGGTCCGGGGCGCGATTGTCCGTGTCGGTTGCACCCTTCGGGAGGGAGGGGGGGGGGGGGGGGGACGACGGTGGCCGGCTTCGGACGGGCGATGAGAGGGGGAGGCTCGCTGCAGCCCGGCGAGGCTATAGGCGATGCAGCAGCACAGTCATGTAGATTTCTAATTGATTATCGGCGTTCAAACATGATGCACACCGCGGAGCCTCCGTCTCTCGGCGCTGGCTGGGGGTCTTCGCTTTCAGCACACCATGCCACCGGGGATCGTCCACGCGTCCAGATCAGCTCCGCAGCCGCCGGCTCCCCTCAGCTCATTCCGTGTCACACCGGGAAATTAAAAAAAGTCAATGCGTTTTTGTTTTTCTTCTTCTTCCCCCCCGTCGGAGCGCCAATGCCTCACTGAGCTTGTGGTTGCATGAGTGGATGGTGAATCTCAACGCTCCAGCACTGCGTGGACGCGCCCGTGACGTCAGCTCGTCTTCACGAAAAAAAAAAAAAAAAAGTGGGATAAGCAAGCGGCGGCGACCGTCTGCGCATGTCCTAACACACCTCCCTTTCTCCTATTTCATTGCGCTTTTTCATCAACCGTGGAGGTAGGAGGGAGGCGGCGCTCCCTGCAACTGGCGCTCCGGGGTCAGCCATGTTGGCTCAATATTTCTAGAGAGTGCTGGTTTTTATTTCTCGGTTCCAGGTGGAATGATGATGCTGTAATGTCAGTTAAACAGCGTGTTGTTGTTTGACATCAACAGTTAGTTCATAGAGCCTTTAGCGGTTTTGTGGGTCAAATCTATGTATCAACTGGCTTCCTCATAAGAAGATCAAGTCAGTGAGAAATAGACAAATTTATTCAACACACATGATGCTGTGATTATTGTATGTGTATGGTTGTCCAACTTCTTTCCCTTTTAGCTGGCAATCATAATGGAATCCCAAATATCACATTGAATTTGGCGGATTTGTATAGAATGTATTATTTTGGTGCACATGTTCTACACCATATGAACATATTCAGAGTCGCACCTCGCGCACATGCCAGGATGGAAACGCACAAAGAGCGAGACAGGTCAATGGAAGTCGTGTGCATGTGTGTGGAAGCCCTTCAACCTCTGAATTCTTCACTAAAGCATGCCCCCTAGTGGTAAATGAAAATAAGAAATTGTATAAGAAATGTATCCCCAGCTCCAAGTGAAGGTATTCATTCACAAAAAGGAATATTTTATTACATATTTTGTAATTGCTTGATTGTTAAAGTTAAGGACAAAAAAATACCTTAATCAATCTGGAGTTCAGATAAAGACCCAATATCCAATATATTCTCCAATCTGTTCAACAAATAGTTTGCAATAAAGCAAAAGATATTCAAATAATCAAGGGAGATCTTCTCAGTTTGTACGAGTTGACCTTATCCATTCATTGTGCATTATTTTTGAATATGAAAACAAGTGAACCAGATGGAAAACAGTGTGTAATCAATGTGAAATGATTCTTCAAAGATGGAAGTGGGCAGACTAATAAACTCTCCAAACCTGCAGGGGGAGCTGAACACTTATATTACAGACAGACATGTAGACTCTATCATTTCTGATTTGTTTTTATTTTATTCTTTTAGGTTTTAATTCATTTGTCTTAGAAAATGTAACTGGTTGGTTGCTGATGTCAAAAACGTCTTATTATTTTAATTTTCATTCTTTGTAGTTTTAATTCCCAGCCATAATTTATTTGTCTGTTAAATTGAATTGCTTATGTCTAAAGTTTCACACTGTGCTTCCACATGGAATGAAATGTGCTACATAAATAAAGTTTGCTTGCTATAACTCATTTCATTGGCACAGCAAAAAGAATCCAAGCATTTAATACAATATTCGGTCCGTTTTACACAGGAAATCCTCTGAGGAAGCTCTGATGAAAGAGTTATTCGGTCAAGACAACATGAGAAGATCTTTGCTCCACCGTTCTACCAGAATGCTCGTAAATTACTCTGCAAGTCTACGATATTTTGCAGCGTGTCTCCTTTTCCCACTGGAATTTAATCACTAGCACTAAAATCGAATGGTGTGTATTTCACACGACTGACGTTAACCTCACTGACACTGGTGTGAAGAATAAGCGTGCCTTTTAGGGCTTTTGGGTTTAAAGATGTTTATCCAGAGCCTGAATCACAGGAGGGAATGTGAAGTATGTTGAGAATCTGTGAAAAACATGCCTGGGGTGTCTGGATAGCTGTTGAATCCACACATATTTTTACTCAGAGCATCCGAACAGCATAGAAACACAAAGAAAAGTTGGGGGGTGGGGGGGTTATGTGTAATGACCATTCCACATTCAAGTTCCCTGGATAAAACTTTAAATGATTGTTATTTACATTGCCGTGTCTTCTGTTTGTCAACACAGTAAATCAACAGGATGGCCCGTGTCACCTCAACCTGAGAATGCCCCCTTTGTGAGAGGAGGGCTGAGCGTTGTCATCCAGGGGAGACGGACGTCAGCATGCTGTGTGGGAGACGGCTTGAAAGGGTGCCAGCATAAACACTCCCAGACCACATGTTCTCCCAGGGCAGAGGGGGCTGGCCTCTCTCCAGGCACATCTGCACACAATCCCTCAGCTTTTAGCAAGCGGGCCAAGAAGACGAGAGCTGGGGCAGAGCGAGAGAGAAGAGTTCCCAGACAGGGAGAACCTGCTTCCTCTGTAACAGCGGTGTCAGTGATGAAAGCGATGACATCTGAGAGAAACAACGGGACGGAGCGTACAGAGGGGAGGATCACACAAAGATCTACTCCCTGTATGCAAAGTTAATAAAAACAATTCTTGCTTGTGAAGGCTGAGCACCATCTTTGGAACCGTGCATCTATATTACACCACTCAAATGCCAAGGTCTGTTTGGCTACAAGCGTCCCCCCCAACCCGCCCATATCCTTGAGAGAAGATGGATGGGTGCATAAATCAGGACCTGACTCCCGCACAGCCCCGCTTATGCATCTGTAGCTGCACTGCATGCATGAAGTACGCCACGCCTGTGTGCTTTTTTTCAACAGATTCTACTCTGGCACTCTCGTGCTCTTGGAGAAAATAACCATTCCGCGTCATGCTTTGCCTGAATGCGAATATAAATGTAATCCCATCCGTCTCTGACATCTCCCCTAACAGCTTTTCTTGGTTGCTGCCTTGCAGTTTGCTAGTAAAGTGTGGCTTTGTGCGTGTTTTCACAGAGAGGTAATTACTGAGTAAGCTATGCTGACAACACCTGAGGAATGCGGAGTATGCATCAGCAGCCTGTGTTCCTCTCACCCTCCCCATCCCTCACCCCAACTCCCCCCCCCCTCCCTCCTGTCACCCTCCCCCACACGGCCGGCTAGCCAGAACCCCAGTCCAACACAAAGTTCAGCATGACATTTTCACAGGCGTCGTAGATTTGTAGATATGCAGGTATTATTTTACGCAATATTTTGGTTGTTCTGCCAGAAAACACACTCCAGCTCGAGATTATTCTGGATAATAAACTGCTTGACCAACAAAACTCTATTGTAGTATAAAGCTGCAATCACAACAATCAGGCCCCACTGTTCCCGTTACTGGTGGATCCACGGTGTGTGTGTTGGTGTGTAGGCTGAGTCACTCCCCAAACTGTCCTTGAGCTCTGTGGAAGTCAAAGCCCATCTGGCTTAACACTTGCAGACACTATCAAAATATTGCACAGGGGGTGTGAACCTAATTATGGTCTGAAAATGGCCCGGTCGATAAAATGTCAATATCTGACAGGATGATAGCGATGCAGAATAATGTTTTTATGGAAATGAACCCGATGCATCATGTTTGGATGTGTGAATGTGTGTGTGTGGGAGACAGAAACAAACAGACCTCCATATTGACGTCAGGATGATATCCTATGTGCATCTATAGATCAACATAAGTACAGTATATAGTCCTGTCCTCTGTCTCTATGCTGCAGTTGCAGATGTATTAAAGCTGATTCGGATTATGCAAATGTCACGGCTAGAAAAACACACTGTATGGCTGAGTGAACAAATTTTCAACACATTTGAGGCCTAATCAGTCAGAATGCCCAAGATGAGACAAAGGGGTCAGGGGATTTAGTTGCCAAGCAACTTCTGTTGCTGATAAATAACATATGATAACAGTCAGCGACATCTGACTGACGACAACCGATGAAAAGGCAGAGAGATGCCAGATCATATCTGACTTAGTTACAGTTCTCCACCAGAGAGGTTATGTTTTTCCATTCAGTTTGTCAGTAGAATTGTGGAAAAAAAGAACTGGCCCGATTTTCATGCAACTTTGTGAAAGTGGATTTGAATCATGGGGTGGATTCACAAATTACCTTTAATTGACCTTAAAATTGCAAGATAAGGTATTAGGCCTTGGCAGAGATCTCCCAAGTGACCTTCTAGTTTATATCAAGAGTTTACTGGAAAATTTCGGTTGGATCGAGAAACAAAAACGTAGGAATTATTAGTCGTTCCTTAACATAAGAATTATATAAGAAGTGATAATGAAGTAAATGAAAGTGCACTTCAAGCTCCAATATCACAGGCAAATAAAATACTGTAACTACCAAAAGGTAACATTTAATATCACTGTTGCCTCTTATGGTATTACGTGTTAGCACAGCAAAGAGAGGATTCATTTAAATGGCACTGATGTCCTGATAGGCTGAGGGATCCTTCAGTTATCACAGCTACATTTTCTATGTGTATGTAGTATCTAAACTTGAAAACTTAAAACTTAACTCTTTCTCTATTTTGTCCAGGTTTTTCATTCAACTTCATTTTTTCTTTATTTAAATAAAGTAATCCGTCTCATACAGCTCCCCTGTGCTGTTGATAATGGATAGCCAAGTGTAAAGAGCTGCTAATTATGGATAAATGTCATTTGTTCAGTGCAGCATGAGAGCCAACAGGCTGTTTCTAAGCTTTGCCTCCCTTAGGAGATACATCTGCTTTGTTTTGGTGAGCGAAATAGAAGAGAATGCAAGTGTTGCCTGCAATCAGATAATCAGATGTTTTACATTATTTTAGTTTTGCCTGATGATGATATAATAAAGAGGCAACATTAGTTTGATGATTACTTCTTGTTTCTGCCAGTATCAGGTGACTGGGCTGGCCTTAGCCTGCCTTCCTCTACAGTTTAACTTAAAGGAACAGTGTGTAGCATTTATTGTATGGCAGATGGAATACAACATAAATATTTCTTTAGTGTAAAATCACTTGAATATAAAAACTGTTGCGTTTTTGTCACCATATGAGCCTATATACTTGGAAAATGGGATAAGTTTCAGTTTGTTGCAATCTGCAACCTAACCGCTAGATGCCGCCAATGCCGACACTGTCTTTTTAAACAGTTTGTTTACATTTCAAAAGGATATTTTGTCATTTTACACTAGAGAAATTAGCACTATGCTACCTGCTGCATGTATATTTATACAAAAACTACTTTTGTCTGTACACAATATTTCAGATGGTTGAGCTTCAACTGCAGTCAGCTTGGAGACACATTTATACTTTTTTGATAATCCTAGGGAAGACTATGCCACATAAGGGCAATTCCAGTTCTGTTTTACGTCATAGAAAGTCAAGTCCATTTCCTGCTTAGGAAATAATGGTGGGCTATTCCGTTTCACTGCTGCTGCTGCATTATTGCCTCTTCACCTGCCTCTAAAACCAGCTTTGAACTCAAAATCATTATTTCCATCTGCTTACCTGCATTTCTTTGGAAATCTACGGGTTTACTTGGAAGCCAAATATCTTTCTCCTTCCTGATCATATATATTTAATATAGAGGTCGAATAGGAGATAGAGTGAGACATCACACATGAGCCTGAGAAGCCAGCGTGTGTGTGTGTGTGTGTGTGTGTGTGTGTGTGTGTGTGTGTGTGTGTGTGTGTGTGTGTGTGTGTGTGTGTGGAGCCCATCAATGCTGGGAAGGGAGGAGAGCCTCCAACCAACAACCACCGCCGCTCCTGGCTCAATTCCCCTGGCTGACGTCAGCTGACTGCTGCCTCGGCTCCCCGCTCGTCCGGACTCAGCGCCGTGTGTGAAAATGCTGCTCTCTGTGCCGCCAAGGACAGGATTCAACCCGTACAACGGCTACACCGGCAAACACGTCAAGAAGGTAAATACCAACACCGTCTGCCCGTACTCTCCCCCCCTCCTCCCCTAACAAGGGGTCGTTTTTCCGTGGTGAAGCCCGTCGGTTAAAAGCCGCTCGGCTGTTTAAGCTGCAGTGTCCTTGAAAGTGGCGACGTTCAAACTCTCTCTCTCTCGCCCCCCACCTCTCTCTCTCTGTCGCGACCGTCGCTGTCGGCTTTTTCACGTCGTTGCCACATTGTTATAAAGTCACACGGGCTCCGTTACATTGCTGCCTGTAGATTACTACAACAGTTTGGTTTCCTCCCCTCCTCCTGCCCGTGTCTTCCCCCCGGAGAGCGCGGCTTATCAACGCTCGTTACGCCGCGAACACGCCGGGAAAAGCGCGTTATATCCCACTTTAACGTCAACTACAACAACCGCGTTACGTTTAGGTGATGTTTTCATTGAATTAAACACAAGTTAGCAAAGTTTTTCCCCCCTCTTTTACGCGTACCGATATGCCCCACCCCTTCTCTCCTGTTATTGATGGCTGAGCGGCTTCTATTGTAAATACATTTATTGAATAGGACTATGAAGATGTAATATTGGTGGCTGTATGGGATGTGAGGACAACAAAGCTGGGACACTATATAAGGTCTAATATTGATTCGCTGGTATTTGCATATGAATAATTCATGTTTTCCTGTACAGACCATAGGTTTTTAATTCATTCAACATTCTGGCAATAACAGGATTGCAGCAGGACTGTTTTCAGCAAAAGTGTACACTAGTAGATCACTTCTGGGATTTGGAGTGCTGATTCTTGGATATATGGTAAAACTATGAGCCTTTCTTGGCTTAATGTCTTCCAAGTGAAAGTACGTTGATGCCTTATGACTATCAGCATTTCTTGAATAGCTTTTAAACAAAGCTGAAATCAAATACCTCCCTCCCTCTCCCGTGTTATTCCCTCCCCTGCCTGGCGGCTGGCAGGAATTCAGATTGCTCGTTTTAATGACCTGGAATTCCTGGAATCCTGGATTCAGACAATGTGCTCGTTTCAAGAGGGCTCTGCAAACTCCAAACCCTTTTCCTTGAAAGAAGACATGCACACTTCTTTTTTTTTCTTTTTTTTTACATTTGGCATTGTTAGAGCGCCAAAGTCACATAGAGGAAAGACTTGTAAACCCAACATCAAGTGGTAACCCCTGGTCTTTTACTGCGGGAAAAAGGGCGGAGAAAAGAAAAGGATTAAGAGACCCCCCCCTCCCCTCCTCTGCTTTCGATTAACTCCACCCCATCTTTTTCTCTCTCTCTCCCCTGTGTTTCACATACCTTGACTTCTTGTCTGACAGTGGTTAGTTCACATGGAGGAGAGAATCCCTTGTCCTTTCTCTCTACATGATACCTGTTGAAAACAGACTCAGACCTCTCTGGTGATTTGGAATGAAACTGGACTGAGGAGAAGGACTCACCTTTTAGCCACAGGAAGCCACGGAGTTTTATCACCTTTTTTATTATTATTATTATTTTTTTCCCACCTTGCATTGTTTTCTCTTGCAGCTGCAGAAATATAACACAAAGAGATTTGGTCAGTTATGATCTTTTCCACGGTGCTTTTAAAAGTTTCTTTAGCCAAGCAGGTAGGACTCCACAGTTCACATATTTCTCAATTTCAAGCAAAAATGTACTTGTTGTAATATCATGAATAATAACGCTTTTGCAAATGGAGATGATGACTTTGGCAGTTTGCCTGTACATTGCTGAAATGCTGTCTGATAATGAAAGTACCATTATGTTGATGATTAAGTCATTGTTTTAACTAATTCCAATAATTATGTGTGACTATATACTCATGACGCCTCACAGCGAGAGGGTCCCGGGTTTGTGTCACGGTCCCGGTTCAGGTTCCTTCTGTGTGGAGTTTGCATGTTCTCCCCGTGTAAGCGTGGGTTCTGTCCGGGTTCTCCGGCTTCCTCCTACAGTCCAAAGACATGCAGGATGGGGATAGGTTCATTAAGTAGGTGTGAATGTGAGTGTGAATGGCTGTCTGTCTCTATATGTCGGCCCTGTGATAGACTGGTTACCTGTCTGTCTCTATATGTCGGCCCTGTGATAGACTGGTTACCTGTCTGTCTCTATATGTTGGCCCTGTGATAGACTGGTTACCTGTCTCTCTCTACATGTCGGCCCTGTGATAGACTGGTTAACTGTCTGTCTCTACATATCGGCCCTGTGATAGACTGGTTACCTGTCCAGGATCGGCTCCAGACCCCTGCGACCCTGAATACAGAATACGCGGTTGATGATGGATGGATATACCCATCACAAAATAACTTAATATTACCATACGATTCTGCTATACTGCTGTAACAGCCTCATTATCAGTCACTCCAACGGTTTGCGTTGCCAGATATTGAGCGGTCAAGCATCAATCAGACTCATAGCTCCGCTGTTACAGAATTAAAGGCATACATCCTGCCTCACTTGGCACTCATTTTTGTCTCTCACATGAGAAAGACCTTCAGCCACCTGCACTCTCTCCAGGCATCACCTCCGCCTCCTCCAACTGTAATCACATCATCAGTCTTTAGCTGCTGCCTTGAGAACACCCCGTTGGCCTTTTCTGTAGTCATGCTCCTTGCACAACTATGATAATATTAATACAGAGGCGATTTATCTCGCTGCAACCACTCTGTGATGGTAATTGGGAAGCATACATGTCCCGCTTCCCTGTACAGAATGTAGCAGTATAGAGGCGGAGTGGCTGGAAGCAAATGTGCATCAATTTTTCATAAGCAGGCTGGGATTCAATTGTTATTCTATGTTGTGGAAATAAATGGCTTTTTGTTTTTATGGCCCATTTATAATGTCAGATTGACTGTATTTATCAGTTCCCACGGGGCTGTGATGCCTCCAGGAATGTAGTTCAATGTAATGGCTGCTTGAACTACAAACCGGTGTCCACTTCAAGGAGAGAAATGTGAAGAATGCTCAGAAATGACCCTGTGATGCAAGCAACCAACAGTGTGACAACATTATGCTGCAAACGGAAGAGTAACAAGTAGGAAGGGACTCGGTCACACGCCGGGAGGTCAGACTAACTGTGCGGTTATGCAACCTTACGTGCTAATTCCCAATCATGCACATTTAAGATTCTTGTCATGCTTTCCAACCTTCCCTTTCTAAGTGTATCTGCGTTGTTTTTGAACGCGTATCTGCCTGTGTTTGGCATTACCTCGCATTGGTGTCAAAACACCTGGAGCCGGCGTCGGGGCAGATGGGGAGAAGGTGTGGATCTGACTCACTGCCATCTTTTTTCCCTCAGAAGGAGCCCAGCAGAGCGATCTTAATGAGACACTACCTTCTGACTTGAAAGCACATGAGAGAGATTAGTGCTTCCCGCTAACAAGCTCAGATCCTAATTAGGCAGGCCTCACTAGCCAGGCTTGGGCCCCCGGACTCGGTCTCCCGTCAGATCCTATCTCCCCTGGCCTCTGCAGGTGCATCCCTCCTGATAGTCTGTGCGGGGCCGTCTACGGTGAAGGAGAGGGAAAGTGCAGGAAACGGCTGTGATTGTTGAGAAACAAAGTGTGCTATTGATGGTAAAGAGGAGAGGGAGATTAGAGAGGAGGACCCCGATGGATGTGCTCCGGAAGTCACTGGGATTTTCTGCACTTGAGTAAGATGTGAAGTTCTGTAGCGTGGATACAGTAATGCTGGCAAAATCATCATCGGTGTTGATACATACAGTCATTTTCCCTAATTATCCTGCTTGTAGATGAGACATCATAGATCTAGCTTTGATATTCACACGGTCTGTGCGGAGGGAACATCTGCTGTTATCAGAAACACACTGTGCTGGCAAGTTTCATGACTAGTCTCCTTCAACTATAAAATGAAGTCTTATTATAAGTGGCTTTAAAGTTTTACTTTATGTTGAACATGAGTGTCAGGAACGTAAACTAATGAGTAAAACACGTTAAAGTCAGCTAACTTTACCTTCCGTTGCAGGAGGACATCCAGCTTTCTAAATGTTAGCTGTGCTGTTGTTTCACAGCTGGGGAACAACCCGTCTGTGAGCTTATGTTGTATGACACATAGCTACATTTAAGGAATGTTAACATCCAGCATGGGTTTAGTGCAGCTTCTGTTCCTGCATCCGATGTGTGACCGATAAAAACGTGGTGAATAAGACCTCTGTTCGTCTATCGGCCGTGGTTTGTTGGTCTACACATGATTGGTTCCTTTTTATTCTTTTTTGCTGCCTCGGCATATTGGGCATATTGTTTTGAGCTTCTTTTGTTTTAATCCATATTTAAAAAACCTTCCATGTGCACGTAACAAGATCCAGACCAAAGAGTGAATTATTATGTTTTTTTACAAAACATTGTGGGTATGAAACAAATTTCAAACAAATTATTAGTTACAACTCATAAATAGAAATAAAAACTCACTTCAAATTACAGTTTTAGTGAGTGAAATGTGATGTTCCCTCGTAGTTTTGTGTGTCGGCAAATCGTCTTGCAGCAGAGAGAAATCGAGGTCATAATTGGCTTGATTCTAGCCGTCTTTGGACAACTCCCTCCCTGTTAATAAGCTGGTGGTCCAGTGCTGACCTTGTGGTGTCCAACGAGCAATCTCATTGTTCCCTGGGGCCGAGCCTGCTGACCCTAACTAATCAAACAGTTCCTCCTCCACCAGCACTATAGGAGGAAGGCAACATCAAAGCCAAGCTGAGCTGACTTCCATACTAATCTCATATATTCCATGGGTATTGTGTGCATGCAAAATGCATCTCATTCAGATAGTTTAGGGGCTTTGTCATTTTTTGCCCCCAACCCCAAGACAATACTAGTGAATGGACTTTTGTCTGCTGAAAGCACGAGGACATTTCATTTGAAGAAGACAAAATAAAAGTTTCTTTGCCGAAACAATGTCGTGGTTACGGTTGATAATCCACAGATCTTCCTTTTGTTTGGAAACGATTCAAATACTCCCAATGAAGCCTGTTTGCAAAAAAAACATCAACCCACAAGCCTCCCTTGCAGCAGTGTGGAGCTCAGAAGCTTTAATTTCAACCAGATTTGATGTTCTATGCTTCGGTTTAACATTTAAATGGGCTCACTTGCATTCACAAGATAGGCAATATAGTCAAAAGTAGCATTTCTCTTAAGTTGTATCCAAAAGTATTGATTGGCACACTTAAACATATAATAATGAAGGTAACATTTCAACATATACAGTCAACCCACTGAGACTGGGTGTATGATTAAGACTAAAGACTCCAGATTTGACGTTTAGGGCCCCCGTTCATTTGTCTCCTGCCCTAGCGGGGTGCAGAGACCGCATCGCTGCCGGCTGCTAGGAGAAGCGTTTGATTCATTTTAACAATAAATGTTCCTGTGTAACCTTGTAGCTGGTGATTTTTTATGATCCCCATCCCTGCTAAACCAGGGCACCCTCAGAGCCCGTCGTAAATCGTCTGCACATCACACACTCAGACAAAGATGCTCTTTGTATGAATGGCCCTTTAATGTGAAAATGAGCATATTTCTTTCACATTCTGCTTGTAGATGACGATGCTGAATCGCACATATTGTTCTTTGTTGTATTTCTCTTTGGCTGTATGAATTGCGTAGCATTCAGTTTTGCATTATTTCACTTGTGTTACGTGTATGCATATTACAAATATATCATATGCCAGTAATGTATACATAAAGAAGTATCTGCTTTGTACACGACTTACCATCCCAAAACTGACATCACCCTCTCTGCCCAGATATGAAACTTTTCTTTTAGTGTGCCGTGGCATTTTGTGTGGTTATTGATCACAACGCTAAGTACAAGGCTGACCTTTCTCCTTATTCTCCTCTATTTGCTCTGCAGCAGACGTATGTGTCCCCCTCCAACCATCAGATGGCTCCTCCAAGCCCCAACCACAACAGCAACAGCACCACCACCTCCATCAGCAATGGCAGCTGCAGCAGTTTGGGAGAGCAGCTGAGCAAAACCAACCTGTACATCCGTGGCCTCCACCCGGGAACCACAGACCTGGATCTGGTCAAACTCTGTCAGCCGTGCGTCACCCTTAAAACACTCGCTCTAATGTCTACATGCATGTATTGCGTGACTTCTGTACACTTGAAATGCACATTAATGCGAAAGCACACCTTAGCAAAGGGACATTTTCATCCTCGATTCCAAGGCCCACCATTTAGTGCCCTTGTGGAAAAACAACAATCATTTTGGCAGCAAACGAAGACGCTAAACACAAGACTTTCCAGCAACTCGGCACAGAATGTTTAGACTCCCTCTCTCAAGCTTACATTTACACTTTTGACCTACACGAGTTATTGCTCCTGCGTTCTTTTGTCTCGTATATTATCATCAATATTATCCTTATTCAAAGTCATATTCCGTACTATAAATAATACACTTCGTTGCTCCTCGGTGTGAGTCTTTGAAATGTAGGATTTAGTCATCGGGGCTGAGATGAATGGCCTGGCCTCACTTAATTGAATCCTGGAGGCTGCCGATGAGGACGAGGAGAGAAGTGGGAGAAAAAGGAGGGAAAAACAGGACGAGAGAGATTGAATGAGGGAGAGAGGGAGGGAGGGAGGGAGGGAGGGAGAGAGAGGCCTGCTATTTTACAGCTGTCTGGAAGATATGGCTCACATGAGGCTGCCCAACCCTACAGGAAACGGCGAGCCCAGGGGAAAGGGAAAGACAAACAAGGGCAATGGCATGAAGGGGGGTTGGATGGAGAGAATCAGGGGGAGGGAGGGAGGGCGGGGGGGCGAATGGAGTTCAGGGTTTGTGTGTCAGGTGGTGTGGGGGTAGTTCTCATATTTCTGCTTTTACAGAGCAGATACAATCACTGCATGAAATTTGCCTTTTAGCAGAACACATTAAGGCCAATGTAATTCTCAGCCAAACTAGAGGATGCTGTATCCCATAGTAGTCAACAGGGAACACGCTCGGAGATGAGAATGGAAAACAGCAGGGAGACAAGTCGTGGAGGGACTCTGCCGTAGTTAACTCAAGTTCAAACGCTTACGTAGAATAAGGAAACGCCACTCGCAATGCTCCCCTCCCCCACGGTTGTTGTTGTTGTTGTGTGCACGTTCTGAGATGTACTGTGTGGAGAAGAAGGGATGAGAGAAGAGGATGGGGGTTGGTTCTCCATCTCTGGCCCCCTGCAGTTGTCTTGCCAACGCTCTGGTTCTCGCCCCGGTCCGTTTTCTGGTGGTTGGTCATGGATGGACGTGGGGCTGGACCACGCCGTGCTCTCTCTCTCACACATGGCTGATTCTCCAGACTCCCTTTCTTTGCTCCGCCTCGCATAGTCCGAGAGCTCTGAGCGCTATTCAGGAAACGGGCAATTCAACTGTGCGAGCAAGGGAGCGCAGCAAGTAGAGCTCGCAGCTTAAATGCTAGTCATAACGTGAAGTCACAGAGTGGTGAGATTGCTGCACACAGTAATGATGGATGTGATTTACAGGAAGACAAGAGTTGGTATATATCTGTCCAGTCGAGTTGGTTTAGACCCACCAACACTGGGTGGTGCAGAGAATGTGGCGAGGATAAATGATTAGAAGATCATACAATGTCCGTCTGTGATGCATTCAAAGCCAGGTTAAATAAAGAGGTTATCAAAGTGTTGTTATGTAGGATGTTAATACAGATGAGACTAGAAGAAGGAGTTGCATCATGTGGACTTCCACGGTAAACAGTTTTTAGGATCAAACCAATGATTGTTTGTTCTGTAGACGTAATTCAAGTAAAATCAGAATTTTCAGTATTTACTAATATTTGCCAACATGTAGTTAGTTGTGCTGTCGTAGTTTCTGAATCAATCATTTATAATTGCACATTTGCATAAAAACATGCTCATCCTTATCTTGGTATAGGAATAACGATTTACCCATTTCTTCTCAAAAGGGAAAGCAATACTAAATTAATTTCAAATTAGATTTCCAATTTGGCATAATCCAACAGATTAACTGTCAGATTATACCATTTTAGCAGGTCATCTCATAATCCTTACTAATAGAGTATATTCTGAAAGTGTGGATGGAAGCGGGGTTGCAATAGAGAGGCACTAAGACCCAGCAGGCACCGAGGCTGCCTGGGGAGAAGCTGGTTAGTAGAATGAGAGTATGGCTGGGAGCCAGCATTGGACAGGACAGCCAAGGAGAGGCATATCAGATTACACTGCATGCACATGCCTGGAGAGATGGGAACCGATAGACACTCTGCCGCACACAAGCATTTCCCTGAGCCGGGCACTATCCTGTGCATCTGCAGTGTTTATAGCCGGCCAGCTGGATAGATAATGCAGGATTTTTGGTGTCGATGGTGCTTTATAAAGTAATCTGAAAATACAGCGGAGACATTTATTTGAACCATATCGGATTCCTTTCGAGTTGCAATCCTTATTGATATCTGTCTAAGAGCAGGGGGCGAATAGGATATGGGAAATCTATAGTTCTTTCTATGCAGAAACCTCTGGACATTGAGTTTATATTTAGGGGCCGGCATGAAGCTTCTCCTTCTCCTTCATCTTCATAGTCCACTCAGTGTTGCACAGCAGCTATAATATAATTCATGTCCCAACTCCCCTCTTAAGATTTCCCCATGAACATCATTTATTATGAGGCGGTGTAATTGCATTCAGCGTCATTGCACCGAATCTATCAGGTGAATTGTAATTCAGTCATCATGGAGCACAATCCCTTAGTGTGTGTTAAGCTGAGAGAGAAACCCACATTGCCTCAGCAGTGTTGCAGTGCTCATATTGAATGTAAAGAAGTCATTATTGTCAGCACACAGTGCAGTAAAGAGTGTGCGCCTCACTGTTTTTCAGATATGGGAAGATTGTATCCACCAAGGCCATCCTGGACAAGACCACCAACAAGTGCAAAGGTGAGGCATCAGCTGGTTGAGAGTAACTGTTGAACTTAAAGTTCTTATTGTATGAAAGCTAAAATGACGGAAAACAGATTCCTGAGGTCACATGGATGGGAATCTGAGGTTCTGGTGCCTTGGTTATGACAAGCTTCACCTTAGTTTTCACTGTAAGAGTAACAGGGGAAAACGCCAAAGTATCATTTACAATGTTCATCAATATTTAAATACGCTACAATCAACGATTATGTTTTTAGCCATCTGCTGATTATTTTGGTATAAAATAATGTTCAGTGAGTTCAATGACATTTTCTCTCCGACCCAGATATATTCAGTTCACTGTCGTAGAAGACGTTTATTCATTTATTTTTTTATAGCAGAAAATGTTGACATTTGAGAAACTGGAAGTCTTGAATTCTTGCTGTTGAAACAGATAAATATTAAATATAAATGAGGACCATTCAATTTCTGTTGATTGCATCATTACAGCTCTCATCTTGATATGTTGGGGGGGTTTTGAGTAAATTGAATATGACATTTTTGTATGTATGTATTTCTGTATGGCAGCTGGTAAACGAGGAAAAAAGGTGCACTTCATACATACGTCCTTCTCAATAAAGCTGTTTGCATTCAGCTGCCAAGTGTCAACTGTGTGTAAGTGTCACATGATAGAGTTGAAGAACCTGGAGAAGCACAGTCCAAACCTGGCTGCCTCTTCAGGTTCAAACATTACTACGAGAGCTTCATGAGCTCAGATTACATGCCCGTGTCCATCGAGACTCATTGTCATAACATGTACGTCTTACATCGTTGCTGTGTGTCTCGGTCCCTGCAGGCTACGGCTTTGTTGACTTTGACAGTCCGGCCTCGGCTCAGAAGGCGGTGACGGCGCTGAAGGCTGGTGGCGTGCAGGCTCAGATGGCCAAGGTAAGAACCCCCCGCTTGGGCTGTCAGCGTGCTGGGTTTATTTCTTACGACTCTGTCTGTAAGAGTTAAATTCTCTGCATGTGACCAAAAAAAAAACTTTTGAAAGTGACTCAGTAGAAAAAGTTGAACGCTAAATTATTAATTGCAAATTAAGTGATTAATTATTAACCTTGCAGACGAAAGGTTGTTCTGCTGCCTTATCTGCTTCTTATAAATTTCCCCTTTGAAGCTGTCAAAAATCCTTTCTCTATCCTTCCCTCTCTCTCTGATGTTTTTTTTTTTGTTGTTATATGAGCTGCGGTTCAGAAATACAAGCCAATTAAGCCTCAGTTTGTGTGTGTGTGTGTGTGTGTGTGTTAGCTGGGCGGGACTCTGGGTGTGTGTGTGTGTGTGTGTGTGTTTAAATCAGTGTATTTATGGGTATTAATGCACTGCAGAGTATGGGTGTGCACACGGGAACATGCGTGTCCACGTGTGCATGATGTGCTTCATAGTGGTTGCGGTGTTGAGGGAGTGTGTCCCTGCCCTGTACAAAGGACCTTTCTGTTCTCCCTGGTGGCATCTGACTCAGTGTCTGAGCAGCTCCCCAGTCAGCAGGGCCCTGTGCCCAGCCACCCGGCCTGTCAACACACACACACACACACTTGACAGACCTACACGCATCTCACCAGCCTTGCCCCAACCCGGATTATGACACACACACATCATAAGCCACGCACGCCACCGACACCCTGGGAAAGCCGATCTCTCGGTAAGCTGGATCACTGACATTCACACGGCTCCTTGCTCACAGAGTGACTTGATTTCACTCACCCCTCCGCTGCGGGTTTACAACCAGGCTTACGTTTGCGTCAGATTTCCCTCTGACTCATTCTGACTCATCGGCGGTGTAAAATCCGCGGCAGGTCTCCTCCGCTCGCTGTCGCGGGTTCAAGTTTCATCTCTAGTTTTGCGCCGCTGTGGAGGAGGAGGAGGAGGAGGATGGTGAAGGAGAAATCACCTTCACCACAGGTCACAGCGATTACACATGCATTATTCATGGGATGGAAATTAATTCACACTGCATTTGCAGGTTTTTTAATCACATCTGCACTCAGAGATAATGAATATGCATAATGGTTAGAGGGTGATACAGATTAGTTATCTTACAAGATGCTGTTGGTCAAATGGAATTTGTTTCAGCAGGAGACAAAGAAAAGAAAAGAAAAGAGCCTTTGAATAGTTTGAAACGGTGGCAATTGAGGCATTTCTTTCAGGTTGTTTTCCAATAATAATCATTTCAAATTTTAAATGAAAAGCTCCATAAATTTTCAGATTCATGCAAGCCAACAGAGCCGGCCTCTGTGCCTGCATTCAAGGTCGGGATTACCGCTTGAATGCAAGCCACATATTATCACTATGGCCTAGGAAGCAGGATGCTAATGTTTGCCTTGTGGGGACGATGATGGCACAATGCTTTAGATGTTCTTCAGATAACTCTTCATAGGTCTTTGTCCAGAAGGTCTCCAAAGCACATACTCATTTCAGATCATCTGTGGATGGAGAGCCATTTGAAATGTAATGATGCTTTGATATTACCGTAGCCGGATTGTGCGCTTTCACGCTCCTAAGAGGCTAGTTTCACACAATGGGCCTGTCTTCTACCCTTTTGGTAATAACGTATGGGTGATAGGAGTATGAGACAAGAGCGAGAAGGAAAAAAAGGAGCGGGTTGGATGAATAAAATTAGAAGAGACAGACATAGAGAGCCAGAATGAGAGAGACATTCAGTTGAAGTCCAGCAAGAACACTATCTCATCATCTCTGAATATCCCTTCTTTTCCTCAGACCTCACCCATGCAGCTTACGCCAAAAGGATATCCGCTTTCAACTTCAAACCCTCTACCGTCTCTCTCAGACTGTTTTTTTAACGATGTAATGACCTGTTACCCTTCCAAATATCAGGCACCTTTACACACTTCCTGTTAAAAGGTTAACTAAATCTCCGTCTACTTGTGCCGGCAGCTTTCGTGTGCCTCTTGCTTTTTGGATCGCTCCTGACATCACAAACGAAGAGCCCTGTCCGCTCCATGTTCTTGTTCACTAATCTTCTGGTGGCGTCTGTGTTCAGCAACAGGAGCAGGACCCCACCAACTTATACATCTCCAATCTGCCAATGTCCATGGACGAGCAGGAGCTGGAGAACATGCTGAAGCCCTTCAGCCAGGCCATTTCCACTCGCATCCTCCGTGACGCCAACGGAACCAGCCGAGGAGTGGGCTTCGCCAGGTACAAGCTTTGGTTGCCTGGTAACATGTATTAGGGCAGCTGGTTGAAGTTGATTAGTGAAGGTGTACCCCTCATGATCTTTAAAAAAAAAATACATCCAATTGCACACACAGTGAGTGAGCCCTCTGGTGGCCGGACCAGGTAGAACATCTCCAACTGGAAATATTAACACAACATGATACCTTCATTGTTTTTAATACTATTTTTTTTTTACATTTTCATACAGGATGGAGTCAACGGAGAAATGTGAAGCCATCATCCAACATTTCAACGGAAAATATATCAAGACTCCCCCAGGAGTTCCAGGTGAGGTCTTGCTTAAAAGCAGCATCTTTTAAAAAAAAGACATCTGTTAAAGAATATAATCGCATCCAAAGAGTTTTACACCTATGATACTGGATATGTGTTTTCATACAACTTAATATTTTCCTACTGGTCCACTGGATATTTAACTATGACGATGTATTTTACTTTTGGTTCAGTGCCGCCAGAGCCCCTGTTGTGTAAATTTGCTGATGGAGGCCAGAAAAAGCGCCAGAGCCAAGGAAAATATCTGCAGAATGGCCGGCCCTGGCTGAGAGATGGGGAGACTGTGAGTCTATGTGTCCTAATTACTTCATTATGCAACATTGCTTTTGATAGGCCTGATAATGACACAGACCTTTGTCTCTTTTCTCCAGGGAGGAATGACCCTTACCTATGACCCCACCACAGCCTTACAGAATGGGTCAGCAATACTACCTTAACAAATCCCCTGAGCCAGACACAGTGTGATCATGTTGCGGTGACTAATACGTTTGTCTCTTTCTGTAGGTTCTACTCCTCTCCCTACAGCATCGCCCCAAACCGGATGATGGGGCCGACCTCCCTCTCCCCCTACATGCATTCACCCGTGTCTACCTACCAGGTAGTTTCAGAACCACACATTTAGTTAGTTAGTGAAAGCACCATATCCGTGTTAATACATGTCAATGTCCATGGACAACATCGGCCCACTAGCATGATTTTTTAGATCGTTTGTTTGTTTACGTTTTGCCCATATTCAATCGACATTACAGGATGTACCTGAACATGTTTGTCAATGTTAGTTAAAACTCACCTCGTTGTTAAAGTCCTCCTTCTAGCTCAAATCCCAGTACCAAATTAATTTCTTGTAAGAAAATATTTTTCCAGGCGTAATAACATTCAGCCCAACGGCGGTGTTGGCTTTTTGTGATTGACGGATCAGAGGGCGGAACCAACATATAAAGGAGGTCAACGATTGGCTGAAAGTTAGACTTCGGGTTTGTGTGAATTTCAGGCTCGTACTGAAACTGTTGCACCCTTAATTATTTATTCTTATTCTTATTATTTTCAACTTCTCCCAGTACGTCTTCCTCATATTCATACTGGGACATGTGAAGTGGTTCTCCGACCAGTATCTTCTTAAACCGAGCTTTGTTTATCTCGCCGCTTCCGGGTTACAAAGTCCAATCAGAGCGAGCCAGATAATTATTGGCCAATGGGATGCAGCCAAGGGAACACGTGGTCCTTGAGCCGAGAGAGCGCGTTTGTTACTTAGGTCGGCGTACGCCGTAATTAGACTCTCTTCAATTTGATATTACGGCTAGCTCCCACGGGCCACTTACGCAAACTGGTAGCAGCCAGACATTAATAACACGTGCACCCAGAACCTGCTGTACGTAGACGTGATTTGATATCAATGCTCGAATTATACTGGATTTTATTAGAGTTACAGTAATTTTAGATACAATTAATACCTCGGGGAAGGTGGAATTACGTAAAACCAGCGACTTGACAGTTTCAACATGAATGACAGTGAACGGTGGTTTAAACAGGTAGTCTGAGCGCGACTAAAGTAAACACTGCAGACACTGATGCACACAAAGTGTGTTGAAGACAGGAAACATCTCTGCTAATGAAGAGAAATTATTAAAAAAAAGTACAGCTAAATGTATGCTTATCTATTTATGTTATGTAATTGTATGATACATGTGTGTCTTTCTTGTCCATGCAGGTACACAACCCATCCTGGCTACATCATCAGTCATACATCATGCCGCCCTCAGTGAGTAACTTAACTTGGCCCGCCTTCCTGTTTTTGTTGCATTTGACTAACAGTCACTTTAATGGCAACCGCTGTGTGTTTTGTTTACAGGGAGCGGTCATGACACAAGGAATGGACCACACCATGTCCATCCAGCCGACCTCCATGTTGGGGCCCCTGACACAGCAGCTCAGCCACCTCTCCATGGGCAGCAGTGGCACAGTCAGTAGAGAGCAGAACCATTTAGCATTCAGCCGTTTGATGTTTTCTTCTATGGTATTCCTCAAGGTCTTGGTGTCCTAATGTGGTCATTTGGAGGAATTCTTTGATCAAATCTCGAGTGGTAAAATTGTGTAAATTAAGCACCAAATCTGTGTAATAAAGGAACCCAAACATTGCTGCATCAACTTATGAGACAGTGACGATAGTCATCATATACTTTCATCATAATGTTCGTAATTTCAAATATGATTCTTGTCTAATGCAGCTTTCTCTGTTATTGTATTTATTTCTTTATTATGTGATTACCAATGTCATGTCCACTGACGTCTTCATCTCCACTCTCCTACAGTACATGCCTGCAAACGCATCTATGCAGGGGACCTACATCCCCCAGTACACCCAAGTGCCTTCCACCAACATCTCAGTTGAGGTAACCGCCTCCTCTTTCTCTCACTACGGTTTAAATGTTATACGAAAAACAATCGCTCGTGGGTTTAATCTCTGCTGCCTCCCTCTCAGGAAAGTGCCGTCCAACCGCCCGTTGCCATAGAGACACCCACAGAACACACAGCCTACACCTACCAGCATAACAAGTGAAGAGGTAGGTTTTGATCATGGCTAGTAGCGTACATCTTTCCCTCGTTACGGCGTTCCTGCCAAAGGAGATGGTGCGGGCGTAGCTCTGGTTTCTAATTGGCTGGTTGTCACCTTGTGTTAGATCTTCCTCTGGAGCCGGAGTGACTCTCTAGGGGCCCCAAGTGCTGAAACTCGGCACAGCGACTCATGCATGTAAGGCGCCAGACACTCAGGAGGAACACGGACTGTTACACAGAAAGGACAACAACAACAACAACAACAAAGATATTTTCTACAACCTCATATTTTAAAACAAACTCTTTGACTCCAACGACCAAGGCTGGAGGGTGGCAGGCAATAAGACATGGAAGAACACATCAAGGAGTATCTATTTTGATAACAGTCAAGAAAAATAAATCACACACAGACACACGCTACATATGTTTTAGACGTCATTCATATTCTTTTCCAATACTACTCCGGAGAGCTAGAATGAAACCAGGAAAAGGCATTTCAAAACCATTTTTTTTAATTTACAGTCATGTTTTGTTTTGACCTTTTTGAAAGAGATGCTGAGGGTTTTTTTTTTCTTCTTTTTTTCTGATACTTTCAGGCTTTGAGCCTGTCTTCTTGTACATGACTCACTCTATTTGGTGTGTTTCTAGCTTCACGTGTCCTAGTTTGATTGATTGGTGCAAATATTTGAACACAGGGCTCAAAAGGCTAAAAAAAACAAAAACGGAAGTCATTCAGAAAGCTGATGACTCCTATCTTAAACAGATACGGTGCTGAATCAGATTAGCATCTCCTGAAGTGGCAGCAAGTGCATCAGGTATGAAAACATACCTGAAGCTTTTATTCGTTCTTTTTTCGCACTTGACACTAAAAATTATTTATAGTTCCCACAATCTTGACAAAGCTTTAGACAATCAGAAGATTAAAAACAAGATGATTTCAGAGGAAAAAAAATAGATAACTAGATTTCAAGCATTCCAGAGATTATCTTCAGAAAGAATCAAGCTGCTCCACTTGATGAAGTCCAAAGTTGTTTAACAGGGATCACAACTCACACAGAGCTGCCTGTAAATAAGAGATTTAGAGGCTTTCTTTTGATTTCCTTTCACCAGTGTAGTAATGCTTCTGTTACTTTAATAACAATATTATACCAAATTGTTTTCCTCAACGGGGGAAACTGAATCTTGACTTCATCCCAAGAATTAGATGTTATTAGATTCAGAAGTTGTTATTACATAGACGTGGAGATCAACTGGTAAAGCGTGGCTCTGTCCTGTTACATCTTCAGAAAACACTATCACGGTTTATTATGGATTATTACGGCCAGTACAGAGATGCTTTAATATTGGCCATTGTTGTGTGTTTGCATCTACTCCTGCATTTCTGTTTTTCATCCACTTGTTTTTTTTTTTACATTTCTTATTTAAAGGTTGTTGTTTTTTTATTCCGTTTTAATACATTTAAGATTGATCCTATTTTCAAAGTTTTGTTTTTATTTTTGATAGTGTGTTGTGTGTAGTGAAAAATAGATGTTTGCAACTTTAAAAAAAAAAAGAAAAATTGTGATTTGTTGTTTTGCATACTTCTCTTGTTCTGGTTTCAGAAGCTTTAATGTTTTATTGTTTTTCCAGTTCTGTCTGTGTCACAAATGTTTGCACTTTGTGAACTTGGCTCCTGATCACGGATGAATTGTACGCTTGGTTCAAATGCATCGCTACAGAGTTGTGCCCCCAAGCAGTTGGGAACAATGTAAGAGAGATATATATGTTCAAAAACCATGACTTACCTCATCCCGCCAGAGAAATGTAGATTCACTCTGTGTACAGTAGGTCTCATGGCTGTTCACAGCTGGACTGTGTCCACATCCTTTAACTCCTCCGTCCAGTGTTCAGAAAACACGCCCCGAGGTCTGACGATCTATGCAATTAATTTATTATCCTTATAAAAGGCAATACTACAGATATCCACCTCACACTATGACAATGGATCACCTTCCAACATGACGTCACATTCTGGCTTATAAAGCCTGTATCTGTCAGACATTCATCTTTGGTTCACCGTTAGTCACATTGATGCATTAAAAGGGAACTATTTCATACCAAAATGTGGTTGTTAATGACTGTAAAGATGTAGGAGCTCTAAATAAAATGTGCGGCAGGTGTGCTTTATGTGAATGAAGGCGGGTGTTGCTCACTCGACGACCCGACTTTTATTTTACAGGGACAGCGTAGGGTTGTTTGACGTAATCTACCATTCCATCCAGTTGCAATGTTTCCGTTCTTGGTACATGTCGTGTGTCCCGTCTCATCCTATTTGCTGAGTACGTTTTCTTCTTTTAAACCTCGAGACCGTTCATTTCCAGGAGAGAATTCAAACTTCACAGAAATGCCTTAGATTTCACTGGAAGGGATATAGTGAAGTGCTACTCAGATTAGGGGAGTTTAGTTTTTCATGCCCTGCTTTTTTTTTTGTTATGTCAAACTAGTCTGAACATAGATCTATGGAGCAAAGAAACATCTTTCTATACAAAATATGGATAAAGTGAATGGTGGCTTATTGAGTCTGAAGAACTATTGCTAAGTTCTTAGCTCATGTTCAGAGATGTCTGTAGTCTTCCGTTTGATTTGTGCATCAAACATCTTCTCCTCGGTAAACGTTTGTTTGTCGACGCAGCTCTTTGTCTTCGTAGAAAAACAAACAAACCCTACAGCTATTAAACTTAACTTGGTTTGATTTGGAACTTGTCTTTTTTTTTTAATAAAAGTTTTCACTGTGGTCTGTGTGTATTTTGTTTCACACAGATCCATTTGTAGGTTTACATCTTGTAAAATAGATAACGCACTTCAAAGAAGCAAAGACACATGTTCTCTCATGTTTATCAAATTATCAAATATGGCAGTTTTAAATCAGACCCAATTTTGAGGTAATACACAAATAACAGTCACAATACATGAGAATGCATTTCTAAAACTGACTTCAATCTAGATATAAAATAGATAAGAAATACACAAAGAAAAAAGTATATTACACTGTTCAAGAGGCTGTATATGTTTTTAAGTTATGTACAAAGTTCAAAATATATTGAATATGCCCAAAAGTTGCTGTAAAAGAAGACTCTGAAATACATAAAATAGACTTTGAACCTTAATTTACAATCTTTTATCAAGACTAACACGTTTTGTTTTTTTACCCTGCTGTTTTAGGATGTGGTTAAAACTGTTTTAGCACACTTGCAAGTACATGGCAAAGTAAACTTTCTTTTTTCTTTAGAAATCATACTCTGAGGCAATGTTTGAAGACATTTGTACCTTTTAATCAAACTAATTGAATTAAAAAATCATAAAATAAACAAAAAATAGTTGGTTTAGGTGAAATGTCATGTAAAAAAAAGTTTTTGTGCCCAAATACAAAGATTTTTAAGACTAGAAGTCGTTCAAATGTCCTTTTTTATAGTAAATTTTCCTTCGAATGTAACAAGAGAAACCAACTTTGACGGCAACACCAAAATGAAGGATCACTGTCGTTATAAATCTGAAGCAGCATAAAGCACTCATCTCCCTGTAAGACAAAAACATGTAAACTTCGGATGTCTGCATCAAACTGAGACTCAGAGTATGGTTTTCAAGTCAGTATGAGTGTGATTTCAGAAACAGTTTTGGCTGGGCGATGCAAAACACGCAGTGTCTGGGCTGCTATGGTGATGCTCTATGGGTGCACCAAAAAACACCCACGTGGAGCAGAGGACCGTCAGGCTCAGGGCTCCAACAACATGAGCTAAGATGAGCTGAGAGCCTGACCGACGGTGGAGGAGGAGTAGCAGAGCTGGTTCCTGATCTGATGAGCTGGTGTGCAAGTCTTAACCAGAATAGGATTACTGTAGGTGGATCCTGCTGTTGCAACAGAACTCGGCCATCGTTACGATGTCACAAATTCACAACAGCTTATGATTCACAATCTCCCAGACCATCCTTCTCCTGAAGTAGGGCATGTGGTTCTGTGACGAAAAGAGAGTCCATGTAAGACATTTTTAGGCCCCTCCAGTGATTACCAAATACATCGTTATAAGTGATTACCTGTGTGAAGGTGATTGGCTTATCTTTGGTAATGTAATCTGCATATTTGCATGTGAACATTCCACAGTCGCTACCATTCATCTGCTGTGGGATTTCCTGAGAGCAAAGGAGGAATCAAAATGTTATTGGACAATTTGCAAATTCACTTTCTATCACATTTTGGTGTTGATTATTTCCTAGCTCAGCATTCAGCATCATGAGGTATTTTGTTCTTGACAATGCAATAGCAATATTAACAGATTTAACAGTATAAACTGTAGCTCTAATGACCAAGTAAGCCAAAGCAACACTGTAAACAGCGGCGGCACCAGAAAATTATTATTGGGGGGGCAATGAGGGGGTCTGATTGTTTATAGGAGGTGCTAGTGAATTCTGACACCAACAAATAATACTATAATAGATATAGATGTACTGTTCCCGTGGCCATGCTGGTACACTACATATTGTCGAATGCATGTTACTAAACGTTTATCAACAAAAACACAAGCATATTTAACTACTTTTAATGAAATGAAGTGCAAAACAACAAGCACAAAAAACAATACAAATCCACCACAGAGAACATCTGTGGATTTACAAGAGTGTAACTGAGAATTGTAGCAAAGTGTATAGTTGTATACAGTATACTCTTACAACTGTCTCTTAACTCACTAAATATGTTTTCTCTCTCCTTCTGTTCTCCTCTCCTTCACTCTCCACTCCTGTCTTCCTCCTCTTCCTCTCCTCTAAACTCCTCCTCCTCACTCTCCACTCCTGTCTTCCTCTCCTCTAAATTCCTCCTCCTCACTCCTCCCTTCCTCTCCTCTAAACTCCTCCTCCTCACTCTCCACTCCTGTCTTCCTCTCCTCTAAACTCCTCCTCCTCACTCTCCACTCCTGTCTTCCTCTCCTCTAAACTCCTCCTCATTCACTCTCAACTCCTGTCTTCCTCTCCTCTAAACTCCTCCTCATTCACTCTCAACTCCTGTCTTCCTCTCCTCTTCCTCCCTTCTTCTCCTCCTCACTCACTCCCCACTCCTGTCTGCTTCACTCGCTCTCCAATGCTGTCTCTCTCTCTTCTCCTCTCCCCTCCTCCTTTCTCTGTTCTCCTCAACTACTACTGCCCCTTTCATCCTCATCCTCCAAGTCTGTCATCACTCTGTCCTGCGTCCGTAAATCACCACCACCATCGTCCACTCTTATTCGCTTTTTGGCTATCACAAATCAGTCCATTTTGCTCTGTTGACACAATCGCTAACTAGCCGCTATGCATCAACCACCGCTAACTTGAACGTCAAATTCAGCCTGCCGTCTGCGTGCAAACCAGCCAATCAAATCGCACGACACAGGAAAAAAAATAATAATAACAATCACCATAGGAACGTTATAAACAATATTTCTTCAGATGATTGATTGTTAATGTCTCAGTTTCTTAATTTGTTCTATATTTGTTATAGTTTTTAATACATAAATATTTCAAGGGGGGGGGGGGGCAAAAGGGGGGGCGCAGCTTTTGACAGGAGGGTCTTGAGACCCTGCTTGCCCCCCCGCGCCGTCACTGACTGTAAATGATGCTGCTCTTAATGAGCTTCACAATAACATATTAACCAAGATAAAACTACAGGCTGGGCTGCTCCTTAAATACAAACTGTGAATGAAGACCATTTCCACAGGTGTGTTGTTTGAAGTTGCTTCCCTATATTGGCCATTTGATGGATGTGCCAGTGAAACAGAAGTAGGCTGTATGCCAACAGATGAATTATAGGTTTTTCCTTTATATGTAGTGGGAGGCTTTCCCCCTCTTCATCTACTATTTATCAAACTAACTATGAGCTACAAAGAACGTATTCAACTTGGAGATGGCTTTACAAGTAGCTGATGCAATCTAGTCCATTACATGCTGCATAACTACAAAAGGTGGGGCAAATGAAATAACTGTAAAATAAATATTAAAACTAGTCCACTGGTTAACAATGCTACAGTGCAGCACAAACTTGGACAGGGCGGAGACACCACTTGATTCAAAAATATAACCTTGAACTTTCTGCTGATAATGGGAACATATTCTAAAATTCAAATCACATGTAGTTTGATGACAATGTCTGAAAACAGACAACTCCACCCTTGTGTACTTAGGACTTACATTGCGCTTTTTGCTGTGCAGAGTCCAGCCTGAGGTATCCAGTTCTTTGCCCTTCTTGTCCTTACTTTCCTGTTGCAGGTAATCACTGGGGAAACAAAATGTAATCACTTTATATACACTAATGGCTCATAAAATTTTGCTCTCTAAAATATATATTCATCTCATTCAACAAACGAACATATCTGATGCTGAAACTCACTACAATATTCTGCATGCTTCATCATTGTTTCCTCCCATGGAATCAAAGTACATGATAGCCTTTTTGCGGAAATCCACCACCTGAAGAGAGATAGTTGCAAAGTAAAAAAGAGCGCAACATAATTTCCAAGATTGCTACTTCCAGGTTTGTGATTATGGTCATCAAGACTTACAGAGAGGCACCAGTGCACTCCCAAGTGGACAGGAACCAGCAGGATGTCTTTAGAAAAGATGTCCATCTTTTTGGTCCAACGGCGGACAGCAGAGTAGCCGCTGCTGCGCAGCTTGGGATAGAAAAAAGTGCTGAACGTATTGGCTGTTGGCAAGCTGGGGGCCTTGCTACGCTCCACCAGCAGGTTCATGTAAAAGTTGATCACCTTAGAGATGAAGGGGAGAGAGTTTCAATTTACCAAACAACTGTATTTCTTTGAATATTATGATGCATGCATAACCAAAAGAAGAGTACGTCTAAAACTCATGTTGATCATTCAAACACAGATCTGAGGATAATGTGTACACACCTCATCATTGAGCCAGTTGAGGTTGCTGAGGGTCTGCAGGTCTTTACGTGTGAGGCTGAGACCAAAACCTTCACTTAAAACTTCATGATTACCTCCTCTCAGCACTCTGTTCACCTCAGCCTCCATTTCCTTAATAGAAAGAGACAGCATACATGTGAAAAAGAAGAAATTACTTAACATAAAAATGTCTTCTAAAAGCCATACAGCTTGTAGAAACAAATAAATAACCTGTTTAACTCTGAATTCTAATATCTCAATTAGTTCTGGTCTTAAAGTGTTGAACCAAAGAATGGGACAAAAATATTTGTTGACTTAAGCAGCATAGGGGACTACTTTTCTACTTCTTAAAAAGAAAGAAATACACATTTCTGAAATACACGTGAGAGCATGCAGAAGTAGGGCTGCTCGATTATGGCAAAAATCATAATCACGATTATTTTTGATTGATATTGTAATCACGATTATTAAAGACGATTATTCATTGATTTGAGAACAAGCATTTATTGAACTTTGAACTCTGGTATTTCTTTTAACACGATAAGTTTGAACTGAAAAACAAGAAAAATGCAAATAAATAAGAGAAAAATATATTATATAAAATGAATTAAATAATATGTAAAAATAAAAAATAAACACTATCTCAGACTTAAGGTAGCCTACTATGGCATCCGTTATTTCTTTATGCCTGCGGGAGCTGGGTGGATATGCGGTGGCTCTGTAAAGTGTGTCCTTAATTGAGGACTGCGTGGCGGTGGCAGGAGTCGAGGAGCTTTTCATTTTTTAGGTTTTTTGTTCCTTCACTGCTTGGTCGTGTATTACTCTGTGTGTGGACTTCAAATGATTAAATCAATTGGTCGTGTTCCCTTGAGGGGCAGACACGGTCGCGTGACATATCTTGCTGTTTTTCTTGGCGTGTGTCCGGCCGACGGAGCAAAACATGACACCCGTCGAGTCGTCGTACTGAAGCCATTCCCTGTCAGTCCTCCACTTTCCCAGTGCACAACAAATATGATCGCATTTGTCAATCGCGGTATTTTATTTTGAAAACTGCTTTTATTTTGAAAATTGACCGGATTGTCTCGTGTTTCTTTGTGTGATTAACTGCCAGAATAGACGTGTTCGCTCGCGGCACGCGCAAAAAATAGAGCAGACGCCGAAACGATCGCTTCACGACACGGGACGGCCGCGGCTATTCGCGGCGCTTCCGCGGCCAGTGTGAACCGGGCGTCACTTACTGCGCCAAACTTTTAAAGAGCGGTGACGCGCCCGCTACGTTGCTTCGGGGGAACTATTTTCTACAGCGGTGACGGGGGAGCTACTTCAGTGTGACACACAACAAATCACCGCTTTAGCTTGACGTTTGCTACCGTCATAATTTATCAGTTTACAGCCACTACAATGTTTTGTTATATCATGCATCATTTATTGCAAGAGCACGACCATCGGGACAAACGTTTACCCGCCCCATGGCATGTATCCCTCCAAAATTAAGTCGCCAGGGGAATATTTTAGTCGCATTTGGCGAGTGGCGACCGCTAGTTTACAGCCCTGGCTGCCTTTCTGCCATTTTCTACCGTCTTCTTCCCAAACACCTACTGGCAATACGCACCGGCGTGGCTGAAAGCGAAACTTTTCAGGCAGGGGCGGGGCGGAGCGGAGTGCACAGGTGGGGATGGAAGGGTTCGCTGCATTTACCATACAAGACACGGCGTGCGGCAGAATGATCGTTTTATTACGATTATCTTGTTTTCATGATCGAGGGAAGCCAAAATCGTAATCGTAATCGAAATTCAATTAATCGCCCAGCCCTATGCAGAAGTCTACTGAGACACAGAAATAAATTATAGACCACACCTCTGTGAGTTCAGGGAATTCTGGTTTCTCTGCCAAAGGCTTCGGTTCTTCTATCACAAGAGTCAAAGGAACCTCCTTCTCCAAAGGAACTCTAATATGGACCTCCACATCTGGGCTGCGTTGCGCCTCTTCAGACAGGCGCTGGAAACCAGTAACAACATGACACAGGTTAGTGAGATGAGAAGAGGTCCAGAAACAATGGAAACAATGAAATTGAATCTGAAAGAGGGATTGGGTTGTGAACACTCACCTGTCGCAGCAGCAGAGCAGCCAGGGCCTCCTGCTCTTCAATCTGTCTTCGTCTTTCTCTTGCCCGAGAGTCATACATACTAGTCCTGCAGTGACAAAAGATACACGTTTTATCATGTTCATACTTAATATCAATGATAAAATTAAATACACTGAGTGTACTTACAATTCTTTGATCCATAACTCGGCTTGGAAACATGGCACACTGTAAAGAAAGAAATCAGCTAATGTGTATACAAATAAAACACTTGAGTCTACTCTAAACTTTGTTGAGTAAAGTATCACAGACTTAACATGGTCTGACCATATAAATTACATTTTAATTAACAATTAAATCAACAGCATCCAACATGAAATGTTGAATCTACATTTTTTAATCACAATTGTATAAAATCAATCATGTTACACATTGTAGCAACACAAAGTGAAAACAAATACGAACCTTGAGCTGCCTCGCTTTTTACCCTTTTGCTCATTTACAATAATTACAGAGTCGCCATCATGAGCTGCAAGAAACGACAAGATTACAGTCAGAGATACAGAAGCAAGCAAATATTCAATTCACTTATGATATCACATTACATTCTGCTGCTCCATGGACTCCTGCACATTGTTGTCTTGTCTTAGGTAGAATAGCTCTTGTTGTACAGTTTATATTTATTATGTTGTGTCCGTTAGCACCGTGGTCCTGAGAAATGTTTTTCATTTCACTGTGTGTGCACAATATATATAGATGGAATAACAATACAATCTGACTGCACTTGACTTAATGCATTTCCATTAAGTGCACACATAAGTGGGCGATGTATTTTACCTGATGATTGTGTGTCCTGAGAGGAGTTATCCTGCAGAGCAGCAGGGGAGGGCACTGATGTTATGGCAGCTGCTCTGCTGGAGCTGGGGTCTGTGTCCAGAGACCACGTCTGGATACCTGCCCTGCTGGAGGCCCCCACTGGGCTGGGGAGGTTGCTGGAGCTCTGGCTAGACATCCCTCTGGGACTGGGGGGGCTGCTGGGTCCATCTGAAGTTCCTCCTGCTGCTGACCCAGCAGGGGAAGAGAACTGGAGCAGTCTGCGGCTGGTGGTCAGGAAGCTGGTGCTAGTGACAAAGTGAAGAGGAAGCAGATGAGAGAGCATGCACTTATCAAGAAAAACAGTCAAAGTGATATATTTATTTAATTCACTAGTCATAAATGTACGGAAAGTTTGCGACTGGAGTAAAGATGAACACTTGTAGTTGTATTCCTTGCAGAACAGTTTCAGCTGCGAAGCAAACATGCTGCTACCATTGCACATTCCTAAACAATTTCCAGGCTATGCAGAGCGAGCAACTGATACATAAACTAGAGTTTTGAATAAAAGTACAACTGTGGATGTGATATGCTTTTGGAGCCCCCCACTGGCCTGTGAATGAATTCTGGTAGAACGCTCTTCTTTCCCCCCTCCTTCTCCGTTTTTATTTACATACATGAACAATTTGAATCTGACATTGTTAAAGTCGACTGTAAATGTATGAATACTTACAAATCTCTGTGCGACCTCACGATGCCGTGGGAGCCGCCGTTGTGAAGGAAAGACGACTGACCACCAGAGACCATGGTGAGAAGCTGCCTGTAGACCTCTTTCTCCTCTTCACAAACAGACTGGACAAAACAGAGGAAATCCATGAAATCAACAGAGAAACAAAACAAGTGAGAAAGAAGGCATTGGTTCCGATGTCTGACCTGCTGTGCTGTGCAGCGGTGCCTGGCATCATGCATGCGACCAGATGAGGTGCTGTGTGTCGGGCTCTGCACCACTTTGATGGGAAATGTCTTCTCATACATGCTGGTGCAGGAGCTGCTTGCCACTCCACTGAAGCTGCAGACACAAAAACGATGGTGGTTATCAAAACATCATAAATTGACGATAGTTCACACATTATAATGACACATCATAGGTCAAAACCAAGAAGCCAGAAATACCTTGGTGTTCCATATGGTCTGAGGTTTAGTGGCCTTCCTAGTCGTGGAGATGGGTGCGTTTTTGGGGTGATGGAGGGTGGCAAGTTGACTGAGTGCCCATTTGTTTTTGGCACTTCGCGATGTATAGGACTCATGCACACTTGTCGCCTACAGACTTTAGATCCCATAATGGTCCTCTCATTACGCGACCATTCTAGAGTTGACAAGCAGTTCAACAATCAACTTCTTTCTCAAAGCCAGCAAAAAAACATAGCATGCTTGACACAAAAGCTTACACAACGCTTTATGCGAGGGTGAATTATACCTGATTTGGATGTTTTCCACTCCAAGGTTGTCGAAGGAGCGGCGAACGTCTCATCGAGACAGTTCCTTGGAACAATCTTAAATCAAACACATATGTGGCATGTTTAAATAAAGACAAAAGGGGTTTTTAACATCCCTACAGTCAGGCCCCCAAACAATGATGACTTACGGGCATCCCGGCCCAGGCTGCTGCTGATGTTGATGGCTGTGGCTCTCCAGGTGGAGGACCAGGGAAGGCAGGCAGTATGTTGTTCAAGGTAGGGCTCACACTGTTTCTCATCCAGGTAGCCACATTGGAGCTGTGACTCTTTACCCCTTCAGCTGCAACCTTGACTGTGTCAATAAATTCTCCTAGAGAAATTTAAAACACGGACAAGAAGTGTAAGAGGTTATCGGGGTAATACGGATTTAAATATATGTCCGCATATCCTCACACCATAATAAATAAAAAGTAAGTGATTAATTACCCATTCGAGATTTCTTGGCGATTAAGTCATCTTGGTCGATGTTATGTCCATCTTCCAAACTAAATAGAAAAAAAGATTGACGTTTAAAAACATTTAAAAACAGATTCCATCAATGTCGAAAAAATAAAACAATTTCTCTAAACATAACAACAAATGACTGAACCACAGGTAAATGACCGACTGTGAAATTAATATTGGGTCTGTAGAAACGTCCAACTGGCTCATAAATAACTTTTAAACAAATTGGACTATTATAAACACACTTTTGGTCACACTAGGGAATAACGCTGTTACAGCTCGTACCATTCAACTCGTCTTTTCCTCCTGAGCGGACCGTCACCCGTCGCCCGGCGAGCATCAGAGTCCTCCGCAGCTGGTTCACCATTGCGAAGACTGGCAAAGCTTGTTTCTATCCATTCGTAGATTTTATTCAACATGGCTCAAAAGTTTTAGAGATAACAACGCTGCTCTAAAGGTAAATCGCTATGGCTACTTTCAGTCAGCCTGTCGATATAGTGAAACCTAACGAAGCTAATGCGCTTCATTCGACTGAGGCAGGTTAGCTGAGGCTATTTCAAACGCTAACACTCCTCACCATTATCATTTTACTTTCCCACGAAACGAGCTAACCGTTAGCTAGTCAGCTAAGAATGAGCTAGTTGCCTAGCTAGCACGCTATGCTAACCGCCTCGCCAGCTAACGTCGCTAGCTACACGGCTAATTTATGGAAGTATGTTTAAATTCCTACGGGAATGCGACAAGTCGCAACCGACGCGTTCGGAAAAACGGTCATCATTTTGAGTCACGGCCTAGCTCATTTATATCTCCTTAACGTGACTTGAAATTGCATATAAACTCGTTGAAGAATACTATCTCCCGCTTCTTCCTCATTCAAAACCACAACATGGCTGAACGGGGCGCTCACCCATCGCGCATTGTGATTGGACGACTGGATGCTGTAAATCCGAGTGTAGCCGTCGTCTACTGGTCGACTGCAGACTGGAGGAGACCATTTAACATCACGTCACACCGCCGGCTTTGACTGGTGGACACATGCACACCAAAACGCACGCAATTGTTTTAGCGTCAGCGCGCTACCTAATAGATAGTATCTGTCACTTTCACAATGTCTGTTATATAGCCGACCTTGTGTACTCTGATTTGTACATTTGGCTATGTATATGTAAATATGTTTACAATTTGTGCTATTATGTGTTCTTAAATCAACATACACCAACTGAGTAATGGACATTAACATTACTACTAGTTTCTGGGAAATACAGAGAGAGACAAGTAACTTTATATATATATATATACACCTGAAGTAATACGAAAAGTGTTTTTCCTGAAGACCGAAGTGTTGGTAAATAACACATAGGAACTGCAACATATTTTAACATCACAGGTGTTTAAGTAGGCGATTATAGGATGATAATTAGACATTTTACACAGACACCTCCACAACACTAGAGATGTTTAAATTGAAATTATAAAACTGATATTAAGCTCAATTTTGTCGTATTAAAGACATTGGCATAAAGCAAATTTTCCTAAATTAATTTCTTCCTGAGTAACACAGATAAAAGGTACTATTACCAAAGATAATGTAGAATTGTTAAAGCATATTGTTATTTATTAAATCAGGGAGACCCAGTGAGTATATTCATCCACATTCACCTTTTAATCTTAATACAGTAATACTAATGCTCTGGTGAAATGCAGGGTGCTCAAAAAACAATAAACTGCATCAAAATCATCCAATAAAGGTAGTCCAAGGCCACTTTACATGACTCATGTCAATCTTAAACTCACCATTTTATATAACACACTTTCTGAAATATATATTCTGTCAAAAAAATAAATTTCAAATGTCATGAAATATAGCATTTATGCCCTTCCAAAATTTCAGAATTTATCAAAAGTTACAGTAAAGTCATGAATTTATGTCACTGTCATGTTTATATTTAATTAACATGTTAAACCACTTCAAACTAGGTTTAAATAATATTAAGATAAAAAATGAATGCTAACACTCAAGGGTTGTCAAAACTAAATGTCTTTCATGAAAAAAAAAAAAGTCTACACAATCTTCATTTAAAGCCATTTCGGGTTCAAACACACACATTTGGTAAATGACATATGAACAAAAAAACAATGCAACAATGTGAATGCAGCCTCAGAGTGAAATGGAGTCAAACCAACACATACCGTGTACACCATACAGTAAATATGAGTAACTAATGAGTAACTACATCCCACATTCAATAAATAACTTCTAGATTGTCGATCAAAAAAAAAAAAACATCGTCTACCCTCCAAAACAGTGAAGGGGTTTTCCTTTAATTCACAGTATTGAGACAACATTGGATATGCTTGAAAACACTGGAAGAGTCTTTTTGATCATTACATTTGTGCTTTCAGTCATGAAATCACCACCCGCAGCAGTATGATGGGATGAATGCACTTGGCATAGTTTGGGCTTTTTAAGAGTCATGCATAATGTGAGATCACATACCTCTCAAAGAGCACTGACATCTATTGTCTGCAGGACATTGGTGATATCTAGGCAAGCACGAACCTGAAGACACCCACACAGCTTCAGATGAACACTTGCACGTTGTTTTATCTACGTTAAATGGACAAAGCTCACTGATTGTGTCTTGCTGGGAAGCTAACCACACAATGTGATGTGGGTTCACAACATGCAAGAGTGGAGGGAAAGGTTGTAGACATTTTGGATGTGAACCCTGACATACATCTATGTACATGTACAGCTGTGCAAGAGATTCAGTATCAGGCAAACCAAATAAATAAAGCCGTTACAAATGGAAGCATTGTCATCCAAATCACCAACATTTTTAAAAGACTCTTTATCACGTCTGCCTAAATGTATCCCTTTTTCTGTAGGTAAGAAAGGTGAGACGATTCTTTACTCTTGTTTCGTTCCAAAGATTTGGAGGAAGAAGGAGAAGATGTAGATGATATCTAGGTAGATGTTGAGAGTGGCGAAGACGTACTCTTCTGGACTCATCGTGTAGCGCTTGTTCCCCATGAGGAGCTGGGTGTCAAACGCCAAAAACTGCAACAGAAAATAAACAGCAAGGTAGACGTCTTATTGTTTGTTTCTGATGTGTTACGGACTATCAGTACTGGCTTCACAGCGCCTGTGCTCACCATGGTGAACAGTATGGCTCCCAGGGCAGCGTAGGTGGCATCCAACCAGGGAACCTACATGGCAAAAATGACTTGATTAGATGCAAATGCAGTATTTCAAACTTTAAATTTGCATTTGTATTTGACAGAACTACATCCTGGTTTGTCTGAAAACTCTCCACCTTCCCGACACAGAAATGATGTATTGAGTGATCCGGATGGTCGTACTCACATATTGAAAGGGAAGGAGGACAGCCAGCAACAGTCCAGAGATGAACATGACCATGCAGAAGACAAAGAGCACACCTTGGTATGATGTCACATCGAACTGGAGGGAGAAAGCACATGAAATCAAACCTAAGTGACCTCTCGATTATACACACAGCCTATCAAATACCTTAGAATATACAGTAAAGGAAACAATGTTGTTTTTCTCACCTTAGTTTGGAAGCTGAAGATGGTGACCAGGAGACAGACTGCTGCTGTGATGCCCAGACACATCACCACTGACTTGGTGTTATAGAAGCTATTCAAACGAGAAACAAGCAATTCACTGGAAATGTTTCAAGAAATTTTAAACAGAAAAGACAGTTTTATACTCGACAAACACACACTTAAATAGATTGCTGCCTAATTATCTGGATGCAAATGCCATCCTGCTGGCTAAAGTGTACCTGGACAACATCCCTGTCATGTAGGAGAGTGAGAGGGTCTGCAACAGAACACATGAGGGTCAGGTGAAAATACAGGCTTTTGTTAAAAGTAATGTATCAATATATTATTTTGAGATCATTTTTGTTGTCAACTTCTTGACTTCTTGTCAAGCATTTGTGGAGCGAAAGTTACAAATTAACAAATATCTAAGGAAATGTGTTTTTTTTTTAAACACTGCTAATAAAGAACACTAAATTCAGACTATACATGAACGTGTTTATTCAAAAGATATAATATTTTCCTTGTACTTACAAAGATGCCAAGCAGAATCAGATTCCATGGAAACTGTCTCCTGTAGGGGAGAGTCAAAGTTTGGAGTTACGACATTGTTTTTGTTTTGGCGATGATGTCCATTTGGAGAACTTTTAGCTCACCTCGGTGCAGAGCAGCAAGACAGGGTCAGATATGTGACAAAGAACACAGCGCTGTTAAACAACAGAAACATTGTTAATACATAACAATGTGGATGGTGCAATGGTTAGATACAAGTGACATGAAGCAGAAATGAACAGCGTAACTGTGTGTTACTGACATGACCTGTTACTTACTAAGAGGCCCAGTACCAGCCAGGGTTGGTTTGAATGTAGTCCTTCACTGGGTCACTAAAAGTAACACAGCCTGAAGTAAGATCACTACCCACAATTACTTACAATATTGTAAAAAGAAAAATGAGAGACAATTGGGGAACAAAAAGCTTCGTCCAACACTCACCAGAATGTGAAAAGAGCGACAATCGCGAGAGTCACCAAAAGCTGGATCATCAAGATGGCGTACACCTAAAAGAAAGCAACTTGTGAACGAAAGAAATATTGCATAATTATACATTATACAGAAGTTTAACATTGTTTATACGTGTTATATTGTGAGCGGTGCACAGGATTCACAATGAGCTAACACTGTAAGCAATGTGCTTTCGATACCTTACGGATGAAGACCCTCCTGATGTTGCGATCATCCCAGTTGAACTCTGTGAGCATCTCAATATCATTGTAGCAAGGAGCACTGGTGCCTAGACAACACATTTGTTCAAGACCTTGTTGGTGGTTAAGATACAGTATAAGATATATATATATATATATATATATATATATATATACATATATATATATAATTGCATGCAACAGTAAACATATACTTCTGAAATCCTGCTACACCATCCCAACAATTATTTGTTAAAGGTATAATATGGTGTTACAATGTCAGTTGCGATTTGTAAAGACAGCATTCAAAAATTCTCCCCTCCTGACCTGCTTGGTGAGCGAGTGAGAGAGAGAGAGAGAGAGAGAGAGAGAGAGAGAGAGAGAGAGAGAGAGAGAGAGAGAGAGAGAACACAGCGAGTGGATGAAGAGAGGGGCCGGCGTTGGTGAGGACAAAGCCATGAATCAGTAGAATAAAAATGTTATTATTTAACATAAGAGTGCCGACTACAACCACACAAGAAAATAGAAAATGGGGGTAGATAGACACCGCATGGGTGGGTCAAAAGTGATGAGTGAGAGGCATTATTTTGTATCAGTCAATACATATAAAACAAAGATGTTATTGCATATTATACCTTTAAAGACCATGACACACTAACTTTCTGATCGATAAAGGAAGATAAGTAGTTCTCATACCTGCAGTGGCTTCCTCATAGCTGGGAGGAGCTGGTGACACTAAGGCTTCTCCACTGGAGGAACCACTGGTGTCCTTGTTGGCAAGTAACAGCTGACAAATAGCACAAAAGAACGTGTTGCTTTTTAGTTTATAATCTTTTACACCTTTTAGGTGAGATTTAATCAATATTTGAAGAAGGGGGCTTTATAACTTGTAAAATGTTTAAGACACTAATAACTAGTTAACTAGTGTGATATAACAAGTATAAAATTCTAAATGTTTATTTTGCTGCTGTGTGTCCTCTAAAGGCTACAAGGATGCATTATAATCATTTAAATCTACGTGTTTACTGTAGCAGCACCTTTTGGTGACACCTAATAGACACTTTTCATTGCTCAGGCCTCAACCATCAACTGCTTTCACTCGCTGACTCCTTACAGTGCTCACACTTTAACTGATATTGAATCTACTGAAACATAGACCTACCATCAACTGAAATCAACTGCTTTTAATGTACACTTCCACACTCCAACTGTTTCATCTCCACATGGAGCTATAACTCCATACATTACTGCAATGAACAGTGTTCATAACTGCTAGTACAGCTTATAATTGTTTGGAAGGTTGCCACAGATCCTACTGACAAACAGTAGTCAGGATAGTCCTGGATTACTACACTAACTAACCTGCGATGTTTGACAAACCCAGAAGGTCGTTGAACACTTAACCCGGCTATAACCGTCTGAATGAATAATATGTGGCACCAACTGGGACTGGGGGACAGCAGCTCTGTGCTATAGCAGCGCTCCAGGAAGAAACGTGTTGTTATGGTGACGCAACACGAGAAAACAGGCTGTGACGCACTTCATTCACATTTAAACTCGGCTGACACTCATCTGCTCAGTATGAAACAGGACCCGACTGGAATATCAAAACAGCGTAAATAAGAGTTACAACGGAGGACATATTATATTGTGGCTTGACATATTATATTGTAGGACACAAAACCACAGTCATTCATTAAAATGACTACATCTGGTGGTATTCTATATATAAGTGAAAAACCTGCATTGTCCTTAAACATGTCACTATAGTGAAACTAAAGGGATGGAACAGATGCGGACATACGAGTGTAATCATCGAGGCCACACAGAAACATCCAAATACACAACTCTTTTAATAGTCGCAGTAGAAAATGAAGATGAGGTGAATCATACCTTGCCCTGTGTCATGATGCCTGTGTGTCGCGTCCTGCAGCAGGTTGACTTGTTCCGTGGACCAAACCTGTCAGCGAGGCTTTGGCGTCTCCTGTCTTGTGATGGAGTTCTTGCAGACTGGCTGAAGGACAGACGGCTCTGAGGAAGGAGCTCAGCTTCACGGCGCTCAGACTGACGATTTTAGTGATGCAACGCAAAACAACGCAGCTAAGAGTCGTGCGGATCCCCCTCCCTCACAGATGGATGTTCCAGCAGCATCCAGGTGAAGCTGCGCCACAGAGAAAAGCTGGGACCGTACCACAGCAGCGGGGCAAATGGGGGAGGACAAATGGAGTCCAGAGAAATCTAGAAATATGGTCTGCAGCAAAAACTAGGAGAGGGGGGTTCACAATTTAGCTCAATCATAGAGTAAATGTTTCGGTGAATTTAAGGGACTTACCTCAAACACAAGTGGATTTTTTTTAAATTTCAATTTACATTACTATCCATGTTGGGTTGTTTAATGCATGGTGCCGAATTTAAATTTGGAATTAATTAAAAAAGTAGATACCATCGAATTGGCAGCATTTACTGGGAAGACATTTTCCTTGAAAAACAAACAAACAAGTGAAATAAATAATAATAATAATAATAATAATAATATTAATAATAATAATAATAATTATTATTATTATTATCATCATCATCTATATTAGATTGGAAAACCCAACTGATACTGCTGAATAGATTTAATAAAGCATCCAAATTGCACAAAATAGAAATTACAGTTCCATCAAACAAATAAATATGTACAATATGTATGCTTTTATTTAAAAGTGTAAAGAGCACAGATGTGTTCAGACAATATAGAGAAAATATCCTGAAGATGGTGCAGAAAAAGCAGAAAAATTAAAACTGACCAACTGTAGATTTGTCTTTTCAATAAAAATACACAGATGCTGTGGAGAGAAGAAAAAAACATACAATATAATGTATTGCAAAAACTGACATTGAGATACTGGACTGCATGCTGATCGTGACCTCATTACTTTGGATTTTTATTGAGCTCTCTGTAAACTCTTCATGTCTGTTTTTAAACATCTCATGGTACAACTATGTAACTGATCCTCTCTATGATATAATTTATTATTTCCTGCAAAACACACCAGCCTATCTCCCTGTAGGTGCACACAATATAGCAATAATCTGTCACCTATAGTATGGAATGATAGGAGTTTTGTACATTCAATCAGTTTACTTGACAAATGAAGGTCGATGTGGCCATGTTCAAAAAGCAGCCCTACAGACAAAAAACAATAACAACAACACAAAGAAGTAAAAAGGCAACGTGAAAATGTACCAAAACACCCGCTTTTGACTTGGATTTCCTTCAATGATGCATTTGGCAAAAACAAAACAAACAGTGGAAGAGACTCTTAGTTACAGACAACTGGCACATTACATTCAAAACCAGTCAAGCATAAAATAATGTGTGGTCTATCTCCTCAGTACATCTCCCCCTCCCCTCTGATCCCTTCCAGTCTCAGGTCTGTGTCATTCCTGCCCAGAGTGAACAGACTGACTACAGCCATCAATGCTGCCAGCATCATAACTGCACAGCCTCCAAACATGTGTCTGGTGCCGCTGCCTTCCTCTCCTCCACCTGTTCCTGATATCTCCCCATGAAGAGCCAGCAGCCCCAGGCAGGCCAGCAGGTGCAGAGGCAGTCGGAACCAGGCAAGCACGCCGAACCGCTTCTCCTCTGGGATCACCCTGCCCTGGAGAAAGGTGACAGCGGGGAAATAGAGCCCACAGGCCAACTCCAGCAGCAGGAAGGCCAGAAAGGATTCATGGGGTCTAGGTTGGCCTGGGGCTGTGGAGAAGGTCAGCATAAAGAAGGAGAAGAAGGCCATCAGCACCGCCAGGCAGAGAACATGGCCAGGCTGTAGACGGTAGCGTGTGGAGGTGGCTAGGCGGTAGAGCAAGGAGCCAGCCATGCTGGCAGCCATCAGGCAAGAGAACACTATTCCCAGAGGAGGCCCATGAGGGTCCAGTACCGGGGTCCACAGGAAAACAAAAATGTAGAGGACACTTTCAAACAGAGCCTGCACTCCACCTAAGAGCATGACCCTCCTGTCTGACAGCAGGCAGCGCAACCCATCGTGGCAGCTGCGTGAGAAACGGGCCCTCGCAGACAGACGGGTCACCCCTCCATTTGAGGTGCCAAGAAGCGGTTTCTGTTTGTCCCCTTGGAAACCTTCTTCTGCCTCTTCCTTGCCCCAGTCTGTTAGCACCACCCAGCCACAGCCCACCAAGCAGGGAACCGCCAGGAGAAAGGGCGCCACTGGCCCCAGGTGGAGCCATTCAGCCAGCAAGTTAGCCACCAGCCCCGCTCCCACAGCGAGCCCGTGATTCCAGGTAGCGGCTTTGGTGAAAGTACTGGGGATCCACTCCTTGGGGAAATCGTGGATGTCTACGTGGCGGTGCACGTACCAGGCTTCAAATGTGGTGGTGAGCAGGGATGTGGACAGACCGCCCAGGATCCGACCCAAAATTAAAACAAAATAGTCTGTGGACAGCTTGGTGAGACAACAAGCGGAGTAGGACAGGCAGAAGAGAAGACATGTCTGTCGGCGACCCAGGACTTGAGGGAGCCAGCCTGAAAAGGGAGCAAACAGAACACAGGAGGCCAGACCACACACATATAGGATGGCTATTTGGGATTCCAGGAAGCTGTAGTGGCGGTACAGTTTGTAGAGGTAAGGGCCCTGGAGCCAGTCTGCCCACAAAGCCAAAAGGTATGCCCGGAGGAATATACTCTGGAAGCGACGGAAGACTGGGTTGGCTACGGCAGAAGGAGTAGACTGAGGCGGGGTGAGGCGGCGCGCTGTGAGCTCCAGGCCAACACACAGGGCGAGCAGGAAGATGATGGCAAGATACGCTGTCACCAACATGGTGATAAACTGCACCCACTCGAGGTCAAACCTGGCGTCCCGGGGCGTTTTCAAATATCTCCTTTCTATTTCTCAGCACCTGCGGCGAAAACAAGGTGAAGTCCAGAAAGAAGAGCAGTTAAGGGCACCTTAATAAGTTAGCTAGCAACGTTAATTCGTAGCTAACACATCTAATAAGCTTTTACTTTCAGGGGTTTAGCTGTTTAACTACTCAACAAAAACACATTCGCAATGCACGGCAGTAGCTTGTTATGTTACCTGCGCCGTTGACGGAAAGCTTTGACTTGTGACGATTCAGTTGTGTTTACTTTGACACGTAAACGCTGAAAAGTACCAACGTTAGCCACATGCTATTGTTGCTTAGCTAACGCTAACTTGCTGCTGACGTCAATATGCAATTGTTATGTGTAACTCCGTATCCTACCATATGTCTTCCACTGATGTAATACTATATGATATCTTACCGTGCCATTCGACAACGATCCCATATTAGTCACACGAAGGACAAAGACGATGTCATTAAACATAGCTAGCTAAGTGATGTTGTAGTAAAGGTTCTAGTAGCAAACAGACATTCATCACTTCCGGGTTCTGTTATTTCACCACAAGGTGGCGTCAGTGTTTTAATTTCTGATTTCTAGGGGTAGGACAAAGTTATATCACGTTTCCAGACGTCCTAAAGTTGGATTTGATTAATTTAAATGACTAATAGTGCGAAATATGAAGACCTTCTTGAAAAACATTTTGTTTTCCACATTGTTTAATGAAATCACAGCATTGTAGGCAACAGATGTTTAGTCTTGCAACATGCTTTAATGGTGGAGAACCTTATCTGTCTAGTCTAAATGTTTAGCTCTGAAGGAAATCAGCCTAACAATACACAGGGTTAGGGTTTAAACCTGGTTATATGTGCTAGCTTTAGGCTAAGCATTTCTGGGATGTGAGATAACCAGTGGTGGACATTTAATCATAACAAATCTTCCTTAAGTAAATATCTAAAGTCAAAGTAGCCTGCTTGTTCTGCAGTTAAATGTCCTCTGTGATTGGTATGTTATTATATAGCCAGTGGTGTAGTGGAGGGTATACGCAGGTATACAGGGTATACCCACTTCTTTTTCTGGTGGTTTACAGTATACCCACCTATCAGCCAGAAAGCCATTGGAATATATGGGAGAGTATACCCACTTCCTCCTCTGTAACCTACCCATCTACCTAGCAGTACACCCACCTCATCAACTACCACTACACCACTGTATATAGCGTACCGTATGTCATTACGAGATGTCTATACTGATGTACAAGGATAAAAGATGTAAGTGCGAGAGGCCACAAGTTAAGAAAATGAGAAATGGTGATTTAATCTTTAATCTTAACAATGTATTATATTATTATGGTTATCTTGTAATTGTATGTGAAATCTTAAGGCTGTAAAGTAACTAGTAACTATGACTGTCAAATAAATGCAGCAAAAAATAAAATGTTTTCCTCTAAAATGTAGTGGAATAGAAGTACAATGCAGCAGGTACTTCAGACTTGAGTATAATTTTTTTTTACTTTCCACCACTGGCCTAAATTTGCCAGAATGGACAGTAAGAATGACACACAAGCAGAGTAATACATTATTTGAACTTTATATCATTTCTATTTAGGAATAAAGATTTACAAAATGTACAAGATATGCTCAATCAGCCATAATCAAACAATCAAACAGTGAGAAGACCAATTAAATAAGATCTCTCACCCAAAAATATCTCTTGTGTTTGTATGACAAACATTGGGGGCAGAGGAAGGGTACATGTGTAGTGAGTGCTGGTGATTTCAGGGATTATGCTGGTTGGTTACATCATCTGACAGCAGGAAGTGTGTCTGAGAATTCCTACAACTTATTCTCTCCTGTGCAAAGCCCCACGTGGCATCGCCAACCCCCCCACCTGTTACAGGCAGGTCGGTACATTCTTCTTTACCCGAATCCATCTGATCCATCACATCAGTTCAGTCACTGATGCATAGACAGGGTAACATAATATTTACAGCAACAAAAATAAACAAAGGAACTACAAAACCCAACATGCATGAGGCGTCACCATCAGTCCAGCTGTCATACAATATAGTGACACGGACGCAATGTTTTTTTGTGAAGTGATATAAAAATGCAGTTGACTTGTGAAACTGGCATGTTTGAACGCGAGGTGTGCCATTTTGTTTTTTTCTGGAAGATAAGTCAAAAATAGGAAGAGACAGAATGCGTCCTATTGTGTACAAGTGACATTAAAATAGTGGTTTCAATCCAGTACTAATGCAGACGGTATGTTTGTGAAACAGTGATACACGATTACATTGACATTTCCGATTTAGCTTTGTATTATATACATGTTCCCTTTGTCCTTAACACAGACTGACATAGTCAATCATCACTAATGGTCCCTAAGTAATAACCATCTTTCAGCTGCTGCTAAGTGATGGCCTGTTGATACCGTACGGCTAAAGGAATAAACAGGTGAAGTGGCTTTTATTCTTAGGTACACTGGATAAAATGAGCAAGTGCGTAAATTATTTGTCAAAAAGGGTAATACTAAATCTATATGATGGTTCATTTTAAGTCTCTCCAGTGGTGTTGAGGTTTATGTGAGTACGTGAGTTTGTATGCTTATCTGTCCCAAAACATATCGGATCAATAGTGAGTAAAAATCATGTTGGCTACTGCCCTCATTTATCCTTTTGAAAACCGCTCATCAGATTGCACAATTTCACATTTTTTCCTCAGTTTTCAAGAAAGTCCTTTCCTTGGAAGATATTACCTGTGTGTGTGGTGTATTGTATATTTTTATGCAAAAAGAGTTCGTGGCTGTGCGCTCTGTGAACAAGCGCCCGCTCAAGGGTCGATGCGAAAGGCCAACAGTTTATCGGAGTGCAGATTGTTGAGTGTGCGCAGGTCGGGCAGGCGCAGGAGGAGTTTGGAGAAGAGAGCGTTGTCGTCGGGGCGACGGCGAGTGATCAGCGACCGCAGGGCGCGGATCAGACCCTCCTGTAGCTGCTCCACCGCCTGCATGTCCGAGATGCCGGAACGATCTGTGGGGCACGGAGGGAGGCAGGTGTGAGTGGTTTACGGACACACTTACAATATTACTAACGAGGTGTCGCTGCTTTACTACTCATGAAGTAAATTGTACACTTCTCTCACCTGCAGAGACCAGCACCACCGCCATGAAGAGGGCCATCTCATCAGGCTCCAACTTTAAGGAGCCCAACTTCTCACTGAAGTCAAACATTGCATCCAGGAGAGAGCCCATGCCCAAGGCCCACAGGGTGGAGAGGGGGTACGTTTGGCCGTTCAGGAAAGTCACTGTACGCTCCTCGGCATTGAACAAGGTGCAGAACCTCACCATCAGAACCTAAACGCACACAAAGCAGAGGAACAAAACGTTAAGTTTGAGACAAATACTCAACACCAATAACATTTGGGATCACAAAGAAGGAGCCTTATTTTAAATACATCATGTGAAATGTAGGTCATTACCTGAAAAGTGCCTGATTTGAGCAGCATGACCTGGTCTTGTTGGCTCAGCTCTTGAAACCCTGGGATGCCCTTGGCAAACTCTACTACCTCCTTGACGGCAGGAGTGAAACACTGCGAGAAGGATTCCCAAATCTCCTGACTCGTGCGATCTGCGCCTGATACAGGCCACGCATTCAGAGGGCAGGCCTAGAAGGAAGACAATAGAAAGAGTCAGAACGTGTTTGTCCGACAAGATTTATCACCAAAGTCTGGATATAATACAGTATGCTTCCTGCACTTACCAGCACTTTAGCTCCTGAAGCTAACTTCCATGGGCAGGAGGGCTGGTTTTGGGTACTTCCTGCATTGCGGAGACTGTTGTGATTGGCCCTTTGAGAGGTCGTTCCGTTGGATTGAGCGTGATTCTGATTCGTCGACACCATGTAGGTGTAGCGATTGTTGCCCACATTTTGGAATGTAGATTGGTTGTCGTTTGGAGCGGCTGAACATAGAGTGGCAGACGCAACAGGGCAAGACTGATAACTCTGGACAGATTTGGAGCGAGAGGAGGCTTGGGTAAAACTGGCGTCCTGAGAAAAGGGACACGTGTTATTGTTGGTGGGGACGTTAGCTGTCTTGGTTGCTCTCTCATGGCTGCCGCTGCTGGTGAAGATGTCATGGTAGGCTCTGGAGATGGCCCCGATGGCCTCTTTGGAGTTGCCTTCCTCCGGGCTGCTGGGAGATTCCCGCACTGGTGGCGAGTCCATCTCCATGGCAGCCGACTCATTCAGGCTGTTCATGTAACTCTGCATCTCATCCAGAAGTCGCTGCTTCTCTCTCTTGGGGATGCGGCCAAAACGCACAGCTGGGGAAGACACAAACCGTGTGGATGGGTTAGCTTTCAGTCGTTGTGAATACATGGACATTTACACTGGACATGGGTTTTTCATTTGTTGTTTGCTTTGATAGAATACTCTCTGAAATGCTATAACAATAAAGAGATGCAAGCACTAAAATTGCACCCAAGACAAGAGTATATAAAAGCTATAAATAAAAGCTAAGCATAGAGATGCGTTAACTATAACACCTTTTTATACAGACACGTATACACCAAGGGCACAAACTCTCTTTAAGTGTTGAAGGATTTCAAGGAGAACCACATAAGTTTGTGAGATGAAACTTCCCTGACTTCACCCAGATCCCCATCCCCCTTCCCACAGTAACTATCAGCTGGAGAGGCTATTTATAGACCACCAGCTACCATCTGCCTCATCCTCTCCTCTATCCAGCCCTGTCTCCTTCCTCTCATGCTCCCTCCCTCCATCTGTAAGTAGGGCAGTGGGGCAGCGTGCGCGTGATGTCACTGGCACGGAGTGTGTGAGAGGGAGAAGGATGAAGGAGTTAGGCTCGCAGTGAGTTGCAATGACGCTGATACATGAAAAGTGCGAGCGTGTGCGAGGTGGAGTTAGATAAGGCAGAAAAGTTGAGCGGAGCATAGCTGAACCTGTTCTTCAGAACATTTTGTACAGCAGAAATCATATTTATAAAGCAATGTGCTGTTAGTCTCATATGATGAATGATAGAAATATGTTAAACACAAAGCCACAGAGTGTTGGGTGAGGTGAGGGCATTTACTTAGTAATCAAATATATGGTAATGTTTTCATTGCCGGCAGGATCCTTTGATGAGGATGGGACCAATAATGTGGCGTGAGATTAATCCCTTTCATCATGGTTATAAAGAAGCAAATGATGCTCTAGTTGAGAAGTGTGCCATCGTGCCACTGGACTTCATAAATGTGAATATACTGCAGAGCTCAAAATCACACAGCTGCCTGGTGTGAAATCAAGGTGTACTATTTATTGTGGGCTCGAGGCAGTTGCCTGCGGTTTTCCTGTTTTCGTATTTGAAGCCGAGAAGAAGGGGGTTTCTAGGTTGTGGTCCTTAGTTCTTTTTGAAAGTCTCCTTTGAAAGGGTCGACCTGACTGTTCGTAATCTCATTGAGTCGTACTTTGCAACCCCGTTTTTCTCCGTGCACCAGAAGTGTCAAGCACATGCAGAAATAACACAAAACCCTGTTTACTCGATTAGGCAATGCAAGGGTACTGGAGGGTGGCGATAAGCAGAAACCATACTGAGAGGAAGAAGGCAAGCAAACTCCACCAAGTAGGTCACGGTGCACAAGTACACTATAGGCGAAACTCTGCATTGTTTTTCTAGGTCAGCCCGTTTCTGTAATCTTGCGATGATAGGTGATCAATCAACGTTCAGCTATCAGAAATAAAACTCGCCGATGTGAGCATCACGCCTGATAAAGTCTGTCACAACGACTCGCTGATTTAGCCTCCCTTGCTTAATTGTTGCCCTATCCCTCATTAATTGCAGTGCAGCGTTCTATAGGCACACACACACAAGGTAATCAAGTTGACCCTGTTCCAATTTCCGAAAATAATTCCTGTGTTTGCTGCAGTTTTCCAGATGATAGATAGCTTCGGGGACTTCAAGGCTCCTCTCCTCATAAATCATTGTCTAAGAGGCAAGCGAGCTGAGGGAACATGGAGGAGGGGGCTGTGCTGAACAAGAGCAGAGAGGTATTGTGGGAGAATGCTGCAAAGGGCACGAGAAAGACACCTCGAAACTTAAGAGAGTGATACCAGGCCAGATGGTGGCGCAGTGACACAGGAGAAGGGCAAAGCAGGTGCAGGTCTTCCGACAAAGTGAGTGACTGAGCTACTGACACGATGACCTCGAAAGACTTTCCGCATTACATTTTTCACACAGACCTACATAACGGGACTGTGCCTCTTTCGGGGCGGCCCATTTCCCTGCAGCTTTGGTTAATCAGAGCACCGTGGCATTCTGGCAAACCTGCCCGAGAGCCTCTCGTGAAAAAAAAAAAGAAAAAGAGAAAGAAAATGTGTCAGGATGTCTCACCATCTCTCGACATGCCAACGGAGAGGCATTTCTTGAAGCGGCAGTGCTGGCACCGGTTGCGGTTCATGCGCATGATGATACAGTTTTCATTCTTCACGCACATCTTGTAGTTGATGTTCTGCTGGATGCTGCGGCGGAAAAATCCCTGAAACAAACGCAATGAGAAACATGAAACTGATGCCCACAAAGCAACACATCGTTCAATCAGTCAACATGGAGTTTCATGACCGTGGGCTTACCTTGCACCCCTCACACGCGTGCACTCCGTAGTGGAACCCGGATGCGATGTCCCCACAGACTTTGCAGAGCAGGACCATACCACCTGTCTCTGAGGAAGGGCAAACAGACAGATGAGCTACAAATAAAACCCTTTGTTGTAGTATAAACCTTTATGCGTTCTGACAGGGAGTAAACACTTACTGGTGAAAGTTCCCGTGAAGCCACATGGCCTCTTTCCTGCGATGGGGTGTGCATAGGTGTGCTGCGGAGTGGCTGCCGCTGGGGGGGCACTGTAGTCCTCTGGGAACTGGAATATGAGTTTGGAGGGTGGGCTGCTGCACCCAGATGCCCTGTGTTTCAACGCCCCGATCTCCGTGAAGGTGATCTCCTCTGGAGACGAGGGCTGGGAGTGTGACGAAGAGGGTGACTGTGACTGGTACCCACTGGAGGGGCTGCCGGGGCTGGGGCTCGAGCTGCCAGAGGAGCCTGCGTACAGGATGACTCCTGGAAAAGAATGGAGGACAGCGTCACACCGCTGAGCAGAGAGTTCATATATTGATAAGACGTGCACACAGTGATGTAATGTTAACGTTCTGCAGGTCAGCAGCGAACGGGCTGAGAATTTGCTGCGTCGTTGCCTCGCATCGAGGGCAATAGGCGTGATGTCGTGCTCGAGCGGATAAAGTGTGCGCTAAAAATACTGCCGGTAGCACAGCAACAGCGCAGACAGGCTTCCAGTAGAAACGCTACTTTCTGCGAAGCATCCCTGCGTCATGCTCATGCGGGTATTTATACTGGCACCGTGTGAAAACGTGATTTTTTCTAAAGTGGTTCAGATGTGGTTGTTTAAGAAGTTTTGCTTCCACCCCCCCCCCTCTCTCCCTCCTAGTCATGCGTGGTGGATGAGCTGAGACACGGCCTCACGTGTCTGCGGGGTCTGCTGCCTCCTCCGCTCCAATAATAGCCTCCCTCTCTCTCTCTCTCCCTCTCTCTCTCCCTCCCCTGGCACCGTGCCCAGCGCGAGCCAACAGCCCGACACCTGACCGCCGCCTCACATGCGTGGACTCCTGACACGGTTACTGGCCGAAACGGAAGCCGCAGTCTCGTGTGGAAATGCGCAACAAACCCCGCAGTCAGATGTGTTGTTTACAAACACACGCTGACCGGGGGAAGCTCCCGGGGCGCGAGGTGGCACCGGATCTCTGCCACTGCTGTTCACGCGCCACCAACATTGGGAGAATGTGAGTCACGTGTTTCCATCTAGGCTCTATATAGATCGGGCTGGTGTTCTAATAAACTATAGCAACTCAGGGTACAGTAGAGTACAGCAAAAATAGACACACCATGATTGCAATTAAAATCATGTCCGACATCCAGAATTGGTGCCATGGTTCAGTGGTTTAACAGACCCGTGCAGCTGCGCGTATGGAAACGATGCATTCGTGCAGCGGGCCTGTGGTGTTGACATGTGTTGCCCTTTGCTGCACATGAAGGTATTTGCTTTAGCTCTAATGTCTCGCTAATCCTTCACCAGCACGTGATGGTGGTTTGTTGACTCATGACAGACCCAGCAGACACGGGCCTGAGCCTCACCTCCTCCTGAGCTTATATGCACACAGTCATGCCCCCCCTCCCCCTCCCCCTCTTAAGACTCACATGTACATTAAGTGTTTATGAATGACCCCGTGAGCCAGTGCATGTGCCGTGGTTATTATAGTTTGAATAGAAATCCCTCCATACACTTGTTATATTCTCATATTGTATCACCTGTGGTCTAGAAGAAGTTGTGATCTGCCCTCAGTCCTTATGGTTGAGGGAAACATACCATGATATTGTAATATTCTATATTTAATGCAAACATTGTAGGGCATTTAAGTATGTCTTATTGGCAGCTTGTGTTTCGTTTGTCACTGTTTGAACTTCCTTCCTGGGTGCGCTTGTTAAGCTCCATCTCCCCGTGCAGACACTAATCTGCCTGGGACCGGAGGCACAGAAACGTGAGCGCTGAGCAGTTCACAGGCGCAGCAGCTCCCCTCATCTCCTCCTCCTCCTCCTCCCCGCTTTGATCTCGTCCTTCGGCTCATACTTTAACTCATTCACCTTACAGGACACGGTTCGCCCTCGTGGCGTAAAATAAGCTATATACGGTGTGCGTCCTTGGAGGCACTGTTGTGCAACAGGATCTGGCCAAAAGAGTTGTGCCAGAGTCTCCATGAACTCCTGTGTCAGTATCACAGGATCTTGACAGAATGATGTTACTGCGCCTTCACGCCCAGACTCATGCGGTTAAAGTTGTATCATGATATCATTTATAAACACCAGGATTTTAAATCCGTCGTCTAACATCCGGGTTGGTTTGATGTTGCTTTATGTGTGTCAAACATCGAATGAAAAACATCCTTGTCAGTTGTTACAGAGCAAGAGGGACGCAGCCCCCTCCTGATGTGTCTAATCCGCTATCTGTTTCAGCGCAAAAGGCGCATGCGGCGGGAAAACGTGACGAGAGAGAAAAAAAAGAAGTGCATGCGTGGAATCGCTGACCCACTGACCAAGCTCACCATCGCCGCAGGCGGCATCAGCACATCAGCGTCCGTGAGAGCGCGGAAGCGGCGGGAGGAGGGCCCGAGGATCTCACGCGTCGCACGCGGCTCTGCGAGCGAAGCCACGTGAGGAGGCTTCAGACGGAGCGCTCACCGGGAAGACACGAAGCCGCGCTCCGGCCAGAAGCAAGAGCGTCTACAGGCCGCCAGGGGCTTCGAATTAAAGAGCCACGCTAAACAGGGCCGAGTTATGCGACGGGGTGGGCTGACTGCAGCTCGTTTAGAAACAACTCGGGAAGTATCAGTCAGTGTTTGGCCGACCCAAGTTAATGTTGCGATTTGATCAGATTAATCTCTGGTGTAAAATCACTTCATTTCCGGTCAATTAAAGAGTAATGCAGACCTGCACTTTATAGTGTTTTTGTTTTTAGATCTAATTTTATGATATATGTTTGAAGTACATTAGAATATAGAAGAACAGGTTCAGCTGTACAAAGTTTCTTTATCTCCACTGCAGGAAGCCTCCACCAGGGGAGGTAGCCCACTGTATTAGTGAGGGAGAAGTTATGCAGCAAAAAAAGTCACTTGGTCCCATTTTTATCATATGAGCATTGTTTGACAGCTAAATGGAGTATCTAGGCCTGGTGCAGCTGCACATAATATTAGTGTCAAGAAAGACAAATTACAACTCAATGCCACGCCAAAGCACTCTTCAAAAGAGGTCAAGGATGTACACGTTTCATGAAAATATTAAGTTTTGGCAAAAGCATGTTTTCATAATGAAGCATTTCAGTTTTAGTTTTTTCCTCTCAGCTGTGGGACTATTACTGTCGAAATTGATGCTGAACTCTCCTACATTATGAGGAATAATAGGCCAACTTTATTACTATTACTAGCTATTAATCTGCAGATGATCAGCATCTACTTTGTAGGTTACATATGAAATGTTATTGTATTAATTAATCTAAGAATACTTTGGGTGAGTGCTGCCACGCATGCCGACCCCACAACCCAATCATGTCTGCGAGTGTAATGGGGGCTCTGTGTCAACACGCACGTGCACACGCGCACACAATCTCATTTGATTTAGACTTTATGAGCCTTGCAGCCCACCACTGCAGCCATATTTAGTTTGCCAAGTTATGATGATGTTTATGAGCTCTGTTTAGATCACTACACCGACCTCATGAGTGAAATGAAGTCATGTGCATTCCGATGACTTATTGACACATTAAACCCAGTTCAGGGTGGTCAATGGGATTACAGCGAGAAGAACAAATTGAGAAAGACTTATTGAAATGTCACACGAATAAAAAAAACAATTATATAAACCATAAGATATATAAATAGACAGTCAAGTAAAAGATACAAATTGCCAACATCTTGCAAACATCAAACACCAGCAGAAAGCCTATCAGCAGGCAGCCTTCACGTTTATCGGCTGAATAATACTACAGCTGTTATCTGTGATGGCTCATTTAACGGCCTCGCTTGTTCCGAGGCAAACACCGGCCACTTCGTCAACACAAAGTCATAACTCGATGAATGGCTTCGGCGTTGCCCTTAGATCCGAGCAACACTGGCTGCGCCCATGTCGCTGTCGTAAATGATTCACCGTCGATCAGGAGAGGAAAGCAGAAAGCACGCTCCCCTTTGGCTGACCTCCAGAAAGCGCTGCCTAATACCACTTAACGGATGGAAGTCCTGCGGTTATCAACTTTATTCCTTCGCTGCAGGCACTTCAGCGATGGCCTTCGCACACGAAACAAACACACCCTCTCAAAGTTCCTTTTGTTTTTCTTCCTCCGCCACTGAGATGATTCAGGGCCAGTGTGCAGTAAAGTCCTGACACTGAAAGATTACGATCACATTGACAGCCAGTGTACTGGAGCTCCACGTGAGTTTGTTTTCATGGAGAGAAACAGGAAGTGGCCAGCTTCCCTGCAACCATATGGGCGGCTCGCTGTCAGCTGCAGCGTCCAGCAACTTTTGTAACAACTTTGCGTAAATACTTAATTGTGCATTTATTATATTCAGGAACAAGTGGACGTGATTTAATGCCCAATGAGTAAACCAATACTATTACTAACCTTAGGCAAACACTTGTATGAAAAAAAAACAACGATACTGATGAATGTGAAAGCTCACAAGTGTTGCACACAATTGCCAATTTTGCAAATAAATAAAACATCAGTCAAATAATATTTACTGGAAATGCTACGATTTCTTACATTTAAATAAAAAACAAATAGTAAATAGTTGTCCTCTGTTGATTGTATGCAACAGCATGTATAAAAAGTCTATGACCCTTAATCAATCCTGACTGTCAATGTCTAAATCTGTTATAACGGAGCGGTTGCTGTAATGTTAAAAGTTTCTCTTACCACCACCGGGGCTGTGATCCATTTTTCTTGTTGATGTCGATCACTTTCAGCAGACGTGAAGATGGTCGAATGGCACTAGACTGGAGCAAAAGTCTATTGAAGACGACGGGCGAGAAAGTCGAAAAACTGCTGTGCGTAAAACACCTGCTCCATGAAACGCAGAGACTGGGAAGAAGCGATGAAGTCAGAGATGCTTCTCTGTCCGCTCTCAGATCTGCTCTGACAGATGCGACTTCTACACACTGGTCTTGTCAGAGACACCCGCGTGCCTTCTATGCTCGGGGATAGTGCGCGAGCGCGTGTGATGCTGCACGAGCGGAGATTAAAAGGTACTCATGAATTCCAAGAAAGTAGAGCGAGCCGCCAGGCGTGACATAGACCTACACACCCACTGATACAAACACCCACATCAATCACGTTTGCAGGTGAGGAGGAAATGTGACCGCCCTTCCCCTTCGCTCAACTTGTGTTGTGTCTGTTTGAGTGGGATTTGGCTCGCGCTTTCTACCTCGCGGAGTCTCTCCCTCTCTCTCTCCCTCCCTCTCTCCTTCACGCTCTGGTGCGTTTTCATTGGCGGGGATCTGGAGCGGAGGGGAGTTTGATGCGCTTATTCGAGCGCGGTGGCGGTGTGTTGAGTAAGCCACGCTGCATGTGCGCCCTGCATGTGCCGGGGAGAGCGCTGCCCTACTGATACACATTTTATGCAAAACACGGAGCGTGTGGCGCCTTGGGATGGAGAGATTGGAGGGCCGGGCACGTGGAGAATGGGCGGGGCTCACCGTGACCGCTCGTTACTGATAAGCAGCGCTTCAAACGGATGGTAAACAGACAAGTAGAGCAGCAAGCCAGTGTTAAGTTTAGAGCCCATGTGCCAAAAGGAAACTGTAAACTGCAACTTAAGCTATATGTGGAGCAGACGACATGCTGTTGGACTGAGCCTCATGCAAACTGACATGAGTTCTTCGATTTGGATGAAATGTAAATCTTATGTTTGATTATTTCACTTTGAAAACTAAAACTTGGAGCCATCAAGAACTTATACAACATTCAAGTCAGCAACAAAGTGCTGGGTGACTGAATATGTGGGTCAACTAAAGTTGTGGATAGCGCCACTCAGTGGCAATTCATGGCATTGATACATAAGCATAATCTATCTCTCTAGATAGATAGATAGATAGATAGATAGATAGATAGATAGATAGATAGATAGATAGATAGATAGATAGATAGATAGATAGATAGATAGATAGATAGATAGATCCAGTGAACTATCTATGGTATATTACAATTTTATCTTTTGAAAATATATGACCATAAACATATTGAACATAGAGCTTCTAAATGTGTTTTGTGTGTGTGTGTGTGTGTGTGTGTGTGTGTGTGTGTGTGTGTGTGTGTGTGTGTGTGTGTGTGTGTGTGTGTCAAAATAAGTCTAATGTAATGGTTTGATTTAAAATTGAAAATGTTTTTAAGTTAAACTTTATTTACAAAGCTGCAATCAAAATAATAACACTTGTATATTTACGTTTTATATTAGTATATTTACGTGTGAATTTGTTTGTGGCATTTCCGTGGCGTGTATATAAATCTGCATATTGTATATATAGTGTCTTATTTTTTTATTCATAGTCATTTTTAAATGTATGTTTATGTTCTTGAATGCAGTCCTTGCCTCTTGTTTATTCTCTGTGCTTATTGTGGGCACTAAACACCAAGGCAAATGCCTTGTGTGTGAAAACGTACTTGTCGATAAACTCCTTTCTGACACCGATCTCATCTCATCCTCGTTGTACTGCAGTCCTCCTCTCCGTCACTAGGGGGAGTCACAGTGCCAGAAATGTCCACGCACGGCGGCTCTCCCGTCATCGACGCCCCTGAGCTGCTGCCGGGACGCAGTGACGGATTGGCAACACACGAAGGTAATCTGACAAATGACTGAAATGATCTCTGAAGCGTGATGTTTACGAGCTGCGGCGCCGCGCTGGAGGACCTCTCTGAAGACTGCCCCTCACTTTGTGTTCTGTCTCCTTCACAGGAAAACCCTTCGGAGCGCGCGCGCTTGTCACCCACTATTTACGTTTGAAACTTCTGGGGGGGAAACGTGCTCGCGTCTGAAGCCGAGGCGTCACGCTCCTCCGGGCGGGGAAGGTAAGGAGTGTGTTACTTTACATCAATCATCTGCTGCCGCGTTTAGCTGGATGTGTCTGAGAATAAACGCCGCTAAACTCAGTCAATCCGGGTGTGTTGACTGTATAGCGCGCGCGTGCGTGTGTGTAACTCCTCACGAGAACACGTTATGGCAGGGCATGAGATAATTAGAGGCTGCTGAAACGGTTTGGGGACTGAGCAGAACAGAAGTCGTTGCCAACATACACACCTGCAAAGCGCTGCGTTGCCCGAGGCTTCGAAGACAGTCTTCATCACGGTCTGTCTGCACTGTATGCCCCCCCCACACCCCTTTCCTCGCAGCCCCTCCCTCACGCACCTTGTTGAATGTGTGCTTTATGTGAGTGATGCCAGTTAGGTGTGTGGCTGATGAGAGACGTGAGTTTACCTCCCCTCGTTTCTTTTAGATTAGCTTCCAGGACGGCTGATTAAACTCAGGAAAGAAAAGCAAATGAGTAAAGAATGTATCTCCAGTAGTTTGTGGTGTTAGCCTCATGATCAGCACAGAAATCAGTGCAGAAATAAACTAAAAGCAGATGCCTAACATACTAAAAATACATATTTATATACCAGTCCCTCGTGCCAAAAAAGCAAAAGCAAATGAAAACTTTGTGTATTTTTTTCATGTTTCCTGCTCAGTATTTAGTGCCCAACTTTCTCACAAGGGCATTTTTATGTGCAGGGAAGGAGGCATGGAAAAGAAGACCTTTCCTTTTGAGCTCACAGATTTGCAGTAATTACAGAATCACTTCCATATGTGGCTCTCTGGCTGCCTCCTCGCTGCCCCCACCACCCTTCTCTTCCCCTAGTGTTCTCTCGCTTTCCCTCTCCCCTCTTTCATTTGCATTCTCCCCTATTCCTCATTTTTTCCCCCTTGCTTTTATTTTTTGGCTTCCCCCTCATGCACTCAGAGTTTTTTCTTTCTTTTTTTTTTTGTAAAACCGCAGTTTAAACAAAGTTTCTGAAAATCAGAACATCCTGGCGTTTTGGGCAAACGGCGGAGCTTTTCGGTGATTCAATTAGACCACGTTTACCGAGAAAAAAAAGAAGAAGAAGAGTTTGTGTGGTTCAGCAAGAGACGAGAGAGAGAGAGAGCGAGAGAGACGTGGATGGGAGAGGGGGGAAATGTCGAAGAATACAAAAAAATATGAAAAAGCGGAACGCGATAGAATGGAGCTCAGAGAAGAATTTGAGAGGCAGGAGCGTGAAGGAGGGAGAGGTGGAACAGAAAATGAGGCAGCGAGAGGGAGGGCCGGAGTAATGCTTTTTGACAGAGGTGGGTTCAAGATGGGTTCATGGTGACATCATGGCTGATTTTTTTGGAGGAAAGTATAGACAGGAGAGCCGTTCACCTTTCATTGGACGCACATGTTGGGGAGTAGGCCGAGCGCTCATATGCTGGCACACGCGCTGGTAGCTGCGTCGGCAGCCTCTGAATGCACCCCAAAAACTGCACACACACACACACACACTCACACACACTCCTCTTTTTATTTTCTCTCCCTCTCCCCCTCTCGTTTTCCCTCAGATCCTTCTGCAGTAAAAAAAAAAAAAAAAAGAGGAGAAAAAAAAGCGTTTGGCTCTCCCTCTCTAACTCTTCCAAGCTTTGTGCTCATTTGTTTTTGTTAGAGGAGTACATAGTGGTATATGCCCTTCGGTCCCTAACACATACATTTCTCCTTCGCCGTGAGTAACTCATTTTCCTGCGAGTGCTATTCCTCTGTGTATGTTTTTACTTCAAGGCGGTTGGACTCTAAATGAGCACACTTTGCCAGACTGGATGAATGAGCTCCTTCATTTCACAGGATGTGTGTTTAAGTCTGTAACCAAGAAAGTGCAAGCAAGTGTATATTTGTGTGTTGTGTGTGTGTGTGTGTGTGTGTGTGTGTGTGTGTGTGTGTCGCCCTGCATGCCCTGCCTGTCTCAGTGTGGCACCCAACTTCACATGACATCAATCTGAATGTGGGGAAATAGTGATCTCATTACAGGCATCTTGTTACTGATTAAAACCTGCCGCCACAGGCACCCGTTCCCTGCACCCCTTTCTCACCTCCCCTTCTCCTCCCCCTCCCTCTCCAATCCATCCCTCTCTCCGTCTCCTTCCCTCCCTCTTACTGTTTCACACCGCTCTCTTTCACGCCCCCCCCCCCCCCCCCCCCCCCATACCGCTAGGCTCTCTCGCCTTCCCACCCTTCTCTCCTCCCCCCCTCTCCCCACATCTCACGTTGACCCCTCTAACCTCACTTCCTCCCTCTCTCTCTCTCTCTCTCTCGCTCACTCCCTCCATCACCCCCCCCCCCCCCCCCCTTTCTCCTTCCTCCCCATCGCTGCTTCCCCTCTGCCAGCGAGCCTCAGGCCTCCGCTCCTCGGCTCTATGAATGCAAATACGTTGCATCTAAAGTGGAAACACACGGCGGAGTATGATGTTTCTATGAATATTTCATATCTTCATAAACACACCCAGAGAAGCTGAGTACGGCGAAACAATGGCCGTGTTTGCCGGGTGACTTCCCGTGAGGGATTGCCTCTCTTTGCGTTGAGCACACTGTGTTGGGATTGATGTCGGGGCAGTGCGTTATGATGTCACAGGCTGAAGTTAATGATACGAGAACGGACGGGGCCATAGGCCATGTTTCCAGTGGTGCCCAGAGAGAGAGATAGCACCCTGATCTATCTTCATTATCCCCCACTCTGCAGCCTCCCAGACACAATGATCATAAATCTCAGCCTGGAGCACACTTCACTGACACTCAAACACAAACACTAGTAACCTCTGACCTCCTCGCTGCTACTGCCTATGCATACTCATCCATGCACGCACACTCATACGAAGCCTAAACACGACCCCTGCTCAAGCTCACTGTCATAATTTAATAAGGAGCACAGCGTGCCCTGCGCACTGACACACACACACACACACGACCATCATCGTGTACTTAACGGCTCCATCCGGACACGAACGCGTCGTCTCGCTCGGCTCGATGACTTGAAACGGACACTTTACAATTCACGTCACTCTTAACAGCCGTCTTTATAGCGTCCCGTGACAGTGTTTACCCTCGTGTTCAATATTGTTTTCATATTGCTGATTAGCACCGCTATGCAAACAGCTAAGGGATCTCTATTAGCCTGAGTGGATTCATACGCAACACATGAATCAAATGTAAACAAGATAAGGATCAGCTGAAGTGCTATTTTTTCTTGCAGCGTAGATCTGTGCTTCCTGAATATGAGGTTTCTGCACAAAAGGCAACAGCGCTTATGTACCAGCAAAATCCACGTCAGAACCGTAGACCACGTGTGGAGGTGGAGATAACGAGAGTGAGTGTCTTTTATTATGTCGGCTTGACTTTATCCTGGAGACATATTGGGGTCAGTATGTTTGGGGGTGAGATCTCTGCCCGTATCTGTGATTTACAAACTCATTATTCAGCAGTTCTATTAGGTCTGAAATGTACAGATGCTGCGTCGGTTTGCAGTTCTGCTTCAGACTGTGAGATTTGGGGAGAATGTGAAGCGATGCATGGCCGATGTGCCTGAAGGGCATCGTATTAGATGAAGTTTCAGAAGAAGTAGTGCATGCATAAGTTGGTTATTTTTAAAAAAAATGTTTGCTGCACGTCCTCGGTTCGGATGTTAACTCGACTAGATGTGAGTTATGCGAGTGTCAAAAGAAGCGCGCGTGTGTTGACGCTATCTGTGGTCCGCTGCAGAGGTAGAAGTGCCCGTTGAGGTGCGCCCTCTCCTCCCAGTTTGAGGTTTGAGGTGCTCCTCATAAGCAAAACAACTTGAAAAACATTACATTCAGAAAAAAACACACAGGGCACCCGCCCATAACCACAAACACATAAACAGATCTGAAACATATGATCTCATATGGAGAGAGGGGCACGTTCAAGGGCACACCCAACTCTGCTGCCGCTGCTGCTGCACCGCTCTGCCATCTCACATGGGACTTCCCTGCGCATGATGTGCCACCGCTAGTTTCATTTTCACAGCTGAAGAGATTTGAGTTACAGAAGTCTGTAGTTGTTTATTTCCCCTCCCCCCAAGAATCTGTATTGAAAAAAAATATTGCAAACTGCATAATGTTTGGCAGGATGTTGACAGATGTTATGTTTCCTAACCCTATTCCTGATTCCAACGCCACATTCTGGTTTTCATTTATCCTGATGGAGAATGTTTTATATATTCAGTCATTTTTTTTTGTGACCACTAGTTCCTTAATTAGTTTCACAAAGGTCCTCAAGTCCCCCTTCTTTAATATTTCGTCCCATCAGTAGTAGCAACACCGGCAACGGTAATAATAGCAGTGATTTATTATTACTGCTCTTGGAAGATTGTCACGGAATCATTAAAAGCTGTAAAAACCCAACGCCAAACACATGAGTCACACGAACGCAGCATCTACAGTACATGCCTGTAGTAAGCAGACAGGTAGGGCAGAATTCCACCATGATTATTCCATAAACTGATCGCGCTGGGAATAAATGACTAGACTTGGATGAACGCAACCTTTGGCTTGCCATGAAAGCATCATCTGCCTTAAATCAAAACGGTCTTAATTTGTGTTCAGGACACACAAACATCCTCCAAGGGTTGAACAATGAACGTATCGATTAAACGGGAATGATCCAAGAGCCCGACGTGACTCGTAGGTAAACCCACTCTTTAGCCAAGAAGACGAAGGGGAGAAAAAGAATTCACCCGAGAGACAAAGAAGGGAGAGAGAGAGAGAGAGAGAGAGAGAGAGAGAGAGAGAGAGAGAGAGAGAGAGAATTAAAAACAGAAACTTAAGCTCTCTGGGCCTTTTTCTTCCCTCCAGGCATTTTGTGGCTTGTGAAAAAATGTGCTGTATATTTGAAGTGTTGGGTCACGTGACAAAGGAAGGCTTTATGAATCAGAAAGTATAATTATTTCTCAGTGAGTGAGAGAGTGAGTGTGCCTGTGTTCAGGGAGTGAAGGAGTGATTTTAAGAGGTACACACTACAAGAGAGGAGGAGGAGGAGGAGGAGGAGGAGGAGAGTTAGCGAGAAGGGGGAGTGTGGGAGAGAGAGCAAGAGAGGCTTGCTGCTACTCTGTCTTTGCTGTCAGAAGGATTCTGATGAACGTACATACATCTTTTCTCCTTTTTTTTCCTCCCCGGCTACCTCTGCTCCTCACCAGACCGCTCCGACAACCGCTTCATCCGTCCGTCGGCCGCGTCAACACCAGAGCCGGTGAGTCGTTTCAACTTTAAGAGTTCGGTAACTTAAGTTGCTCTTTGCCTCTCTCTGTTAACGGAGGAGAAGAAAGAGAGAGAGAGAGAGGGAGAGAGAGAGTATTTCTTTGGGAACGGGTCGACAGTTTTAATTGAAGACAGCGACAGAGTCTGAGCAACACTTGAGAGGCTCTGAGACAAGTAATCATTGTTCTCCCTGAAAACCCAAGCAGATTTCCGCATGTAAACACTGAAGCGTCCTCTTCCACATGTTTGTGTGTGTACGCGGCGTTGGAGCCTGTCTGTCTCTTTGTGCCTCGTCCATATGAGTGACACTGAGTTTATATGAAAACATGCGTGAGCAAGCGTGCCTGCTTGTGCCTGTGCGCACATATGTGCTTATTAGTGAGTGTTTCAAGTGTTACCCAGTCGCCTGTGGAGCTCTTTATTATTAGCATGTGTGTGTGTGTGTGTGTGTGTGTGTGTGTGTGTGTGTGTTTGATGTGTATGAATGTATTCACCAGAGGAGTCACCAGTCCCTGACCTGTTTTTCTTTTATATACAACATATGAACACTTGGAAAAGAGAAGCATTGTTTTCCACCTTTTTTAAGCAGCGGAGGCTGATTCCTGCGGAGTGACGTGTGTCTGAAGCCTCGCTCTTAGTTTACACAAAGTCTACCCCTTGTGTTCCCACAGCGAGCAGCGCGTCAGTGATCATTATTTATTAATGCTGGCATGAGCGCCAGGTTAACAGGTTCCACTTGTTAGAGTCATATGTGACACATTCCAAATCCAGCAGCGTTTGGTGTTTGATTTGGATATCAGAGGAGCGGGCGACTGATGTCAGAGCTCTCCTGCAGTGTGTTTGGTTTATTGCTGCAGCGGTGGCCGGTCACTAGGTAAACCGCTGCAGCTGGAGGAGCCTTGGCTCTGCACCTGCTGTCCACCGCTTATTTCCCCTGGTGGACTTGACATAAGTGTGAGAGACAGTTTGATGGAAGCGGATTGGAGAAAGGAAAAAAAAAAAAACACCCACACACGGGCGAGTGAGGGATGCCTGCTTGAAGGCCGCCGGAATCTGCGGCGCCCTCCAATGTCATCTGGTCCATCGGTTTGAGTCAGTGACATCTGGAGAGGAAGAAATGGAGCTCATCTCCGAGGCAGAGTAATAACTGAGCTCTCCTCCTCCGGAGCATCACACGTGACCCCGGGACCTCTTTCTTTTCGAGGGCAGGCCGTCCATGCGGAGCAGCGTTACCTTCATGGTGTTCGCTCACAGCTACGTGTCATTGGTCAGCTACATCAACCTCACTAAAAACATCCTTCGGTTTTTGTTGTTATAAATATTTACACGTCAGGCAATGGACAAGCTTTAAAATTCTTTAGTCCTCTATTATACTTTACCAGTAGAGTTCAGCAATAATCTGCTGGTTAAATGAACTGTTTGTCAATAGAAATAACTACTTTGGAACAACAGATTTTTTGTGTGTGAGTGTTAGTTTTTTAGGTGTGTGTGCCTTTAAATTTAGACACGTCATGGATCAAAAGGTTTAATGTCATCACAAAGTAATAAAGACAGAATAAACACTGTTTATCATAAAAGCAATACATAATTACAATTTGTAAGAATTATACTGAAGAACGAAGTATAAAATGTTCTCATAAATGTTGGATTTTAAACAACTTTTGAAACAAAATTGCAAAATCTGGTGTTTTGTGTGAGAATACCTTCCAGGTACGTCTGAGGTTTTGTGATAACTCACTGAAACAACAGTTGCAACAGAAGCTCCTGTGTTGCAAAATCCACTCCGAGTCCTTCTTTGTGACTTTGAGCTGTAAATCTGGGAGTTGTTGATACCTGTCTTTTTCTGGAATTTCTATAGCAATTAAGGCCAAGGAGTAGGGAGGGGTTAGACAGGTGGTTTTAGGAGAATCGAGGGGCTCTCCGCTACCACACTATAATTAACAAGGAAACTATCTGCACACCATTTCCTGTGTCTATTTTTACAGGTGTGCTGCTCTGATTGTGAGGACTCGCATGTTCACTCTGCCTTCAAGCACTCATTAAAGGATCTTTCTTGGCACCGAGTTAAACTTGTGCAGGAGTGAGTTTGTTGTGCGTGCGGCGCTTCCATGTGTGTGTGTTTGGGCCTGCTCGGGTCTGAGTGTTGCTTTGACTCCCCGGGCTAAAAGTGGCGGCGGTGAAACCCATCAATTATGCATCTCTTTATACAGAGAAGGGATTGTTTTCTCTCCGAGTTGAGGAAGGGAAACACCTTCATCGCCGCCTGCGTGAATCATATCAGGACAAGTGGCACCGACGTTACCTTTGAGATCTAGGAGATAGCCGTCACCCTGTTGCCACTTCTCTTTCTTTATTTCCTGTCTCTCTTCTCTTTTTTTTTTTATATCTTCAAATTTCTAACCATCATCTGCCTTTTCCTCTTGCTGTGTGGTTCCTCATGTTGCCGGACCCGGTGCCCAAAGTCTTCCATGTTGAGAGCTCCACCACATCATGGAAACAGCAAGCTGTCAGGATGACTTCATCATGTCACCAAGTGTTTTATGTCTCACCGACTTCTCACTCTTTCCGTACTTCTTTCCACCGCTGCGAGTCAACACAGCCTGTTTTGTGACACGACGTTTAAACAAAAAAGAAAACAGAGAACAAAAAAAAAGATTTAAGAATTAACGTTTGATTATTTATAGCTACAAAAACACGATTGCATAATGACACTCCCCGGTGGCGCTGGTGAAAAACAATACCTCTTTAAGTGACAAGTGATTACACAGGGATGCTACTTCTGCATTGTTGCTGCAAGCGAATACGTGTTTGTGCGCCGGCGAGGGCAGGCAGACGTCAAACAAGTTTGAGGTGATGGAATGCCGGTCTGTTTGGAGACGTTGGACCGTCTGTCACTGGGTGTCTCTCTCTCAGAGCCATTAGCCAGCCACTTGTTGAAAGACTGAGAGCTGTCAGCCTCGCATCAGATAATGGTGTTGAGGATATTGTTTTCACAGCCAAAATACTGACGCCAGCGAATAGATCAGATAACGCTCTCATGGCGCTTCTGTGTGAACATTTTTAATTTGCCTGCGACTGTCCAAAGCAGAGATGAGGACGCCAAGTGTTTTGTTTTTTCCCTGTTGGAGAAGATCAGTGTCATCCCAGGACACATGGACTGTAAAGTCATTGTTTGACTGTTGTGGTAGTATGACTTCACCGAGCGACCCCAAACCTAAACATAACCTGCTTTCCTTCAAGTCATTTCCTTTACAAAGTTACTGAAAATAAATCCTTTTACGATGTTGACAAATGAAGGACAGTGCCTGGAAGACAGTTAAAAAAAAAAGAGAAGAAATTAGCAGGAGTGGGCAAGTCAGATGTGGAAAAAGAGTGAGAGGACTCTGTGATTCTGCCAACAGTTCCTCGCCAGAATACATGGTACAGTTCATTTGTCCCAAGGCTGTGAATTCACAGTTAAATTCTTCCAGTAAAAAGCTTTTGACTTGCTGCTCTGCCAGGACTGACTTACACATGTTTTTATTTTTTATTTTAACCTCACAAGGTAATTTCTTTAAATTGCATGTTGTGGCGTTCTGGCGAGTTCGGGGAGTGCAGTTTGAATTTGACTTCAAAGGCAAATATCCAGAAAGACAAGCATACAATTATAACTCAATTCAACATCGCACACAGTGGTTGTGCGTTTTTTCTCTCTCCGTCACTGAGACATCCTCCGGTTAGCACAGCGGGACAGCCGTGGCACCCAGAACCCTGCTCATATATGCGCAGAGTAATCACCTGTGGTTTCTTGTGCTGACTGAAAAACCCACCGCCTTTCTTTGGTCGTGTGGTGCGGCGCTTCCTGAGATGCCGTGATTTATTTGTTATGTTTGACTGCAGTTCTTATTGCCTGAAGGGCCCGGATCCGTCACAACGGTTAAGGCACAATTGTTGTTTTGCTCACAGAGGATTTGATATCCTTTGTTTGACAGACATTCAATCTGTGGGAACTGCTCTCTCTCTCTCTCTCTCTCTCTCTCTCTCTCTTTTCTTTTTTCTAAATCCAAACTCTTCAGCAAACAAGATAATCTCATTCTCCCTAAGCGTGCCCCGTCTTGTGGCGCTGTCTCCAAAATTGTCATCTTGATTGATTCCATTTCGTTCGCCACACGCAGTTTGTTCCCTGATAAAAATCAACAAATTATCTCAAGGAAATGATGAGCCTGCTTTGACGCGATAAACCACGGCGAGGCCTTGACACTCCCGGTATTCACAGAAACAACCAAAGTCAATTGAAACGGCTACAGCGCACCTCTTAGGGAATAATGGAAAGTCCCAGCAACAGCCGTGAAGCCGCTCATAGCTGGGGCCTGGTGCTCCTCGCCTGCCTGGCTGCCTGCTGCCTCCTGTGTGCCCCCCAGGCTCAAGGGAAGTGGGGAGGCCCTCCATGCCCATTTGGCCCTGGCTAACAGGGGATGAGGTCACTCAAATTCCCCTTATCCCCTTATAGCCCCAGACGGGCTGGCGAAGTGAGCGTACCACAGGACCCAACATAAAACATAAATGGCTCTGTAAAAAGCTGCTGGGCTGATGTGACTCATTAAAAAACACTGGCGCCAACTCTTTTATTAATTCATTATTGTGTTTGGGGGGAGAGTAAAGTTACTGGGTTCTATTTTAAAAGGCTAGGTGTCTCTGCACGGCTTACTTCTTCCTTTCTTTCTCCGTTTCTTCCGTTGTTTCACAACAGTCCTGCTAATGAACACAGTCGAACCGCGGTTTATCGTGCTGAGGTTTTTTTTCTTCTTCCCCTGCCTGGGTCTGGTGGCTTGAAAATCAAAGTTAAGATGTTTGCATCCCCTGTGGGAAAACAACAGTCACATGTGTACAGTCACGATCCTTGTTTCTCTCACACATTTTCTCTTTGTTGTTCCCTCTTCTTCAACACCCTCAGACAGATTGTGCTGCCTTAACGGGGCCAGGTTTGAGTTCATGAGGCAGATATTCAAACGGGCCAGACGCTTGGCCCAGTACATACTCGTAACACGCACACACACACACACACACACACCCTATGAAGTTGTGCGTCGCTGGCACTTTTGTTTTTCCAGTCTGTACCTCTTCTCCCATTAGGCCCACTGTGAAATCTTTAGTGATGTTTTTGTGTGTAAGCCACACAGTGGAACCGCTGCACAGGGTCATGGTACAAGTTGTATAAGCAGCAGAGGGATGGAAATGGGGAGCGGGTAAGGGGAGGTGGGGGTGTGGATGGGGGGGGATTGGGTGATGATGATTATAGAGAGGAGATGTGGGGTGGGTCAGAAGGGGGGGGGGGTCGTTCTGATGAGGGATGGACTGAATAAGGGAGAGAAAGAAAGTAAGAAACGCAGAGACGGACGGAGAGGAAAAGAAAGATGGCAGTATGGCTGTGTTGGCAGGGTGGGGGTGGGTGCCTATCGGTGGCTGCTCCTTCCTGAAACGTGGCCACCCGAGCCTGCCTGGGCCCTGAATGCACATGTGGAACAGTTTACTGTAATGGAACTCTAAATTAGTGGTGGTTTGAAGCTGCCTGCAGCAGTAGGGTGTAATTAACTGGCTCTGTTGAAAGAGAAAGAGCCAGAAAGAGAGGCAGGGAGGGAGCCAGAGCCCTGGAAAAGGCAAGGGGTGAGGTGTGTGTGTGTGTGTGTGTGTGTGTGTGTGTGTGTGTGTGTGCGTGCGCTCTCACACATGTGTAGATGTTTTTCTTTTTTTTCCCCTGCTTGATTGCATGTGTATGTGTTTTAGACTGTGTGCTGCATTTGTGTGCATCTTGGAAAGCTCTCCCTCTTTTTTTCCTGGGCACAGCGCCACCTCTTAGTGCCCCCCAGTGCCCAGACCCTGTCACTGTACCCCGTCCTGCGTTTTTTTTTTTCTTTCGCTCAGTTCAGCAGTTCACCGGTTCATCCTCAGACCCCCACACCACCCCACTCATTTCTTTGTTTATACCGAATTCTTTACCAAGATTCCCCCCCCCCCCCCCCCTTGTCTTTTCTCCCAGATTCACAAGCCACAGCAGTTCCAAATTCCTTGGCTCTGCTCTTTTTCAAAGCCACATTTAAAAAACAAGCTGATCACACCACCCACTCATGGAATCACGCTAGGGAAGCGAAAGGCAAAAAGAAAACATGAAAAAGAAAAATGGGAGGCTTTGCTGGGATTTTTCCCCCCCCCCCTCCTATGTTAACAGTCAACAGTGGGGCATAACTGCAGCCTTGTCCACACTTGAGCCCGACTTGTCTGTGCCTACTTGAGAGTGGAGTCACAGCGGAGGAGCGGGCCGTGGGAGGTTAGAGCCAAAACGACTCTGTGGGATGGGAGCCTGACCTCAAGGGAAGATAGTTGGAAGTGACAGCAGCAGTTAGCAATCAGTGGATCTCATTTTCCCTACCCTCTACCCCCGTCGACCCCCTCCTCCCCCACCACTTCTTCATGCTCCGGACCCCATGTCTGGGCCTCTGGTCCTGGGGGAAAGAGGCAAGCTGCTGTGCTAGGCTGGCAGCAGGAACAGAGGAGCTCTTTATAGTAGAGTTCTGGTGATTTAAATCATATGGCATAGCCTGGAATCACTGTAGAAGTCTGGAAGCTCTTCAAAACTGCAAGAACAAGAGCTCTCTCTCTTACTCTCCCTCTCTCTCTTTTTCCCCTCCCTCTCGCTCTTCCCTGTTATAACTTTTTCCAAACTTCTTTCTTATTTTCTTTTCCCCTCGGCCGGTCCCAGTTTTCCTGGCTTTTCCTCCCACAGCTCACTCATTCTTTTTCTCTCACGTCTTTATCTGTTTTGGTTCTCGCCGTCCCTCCTCACTTCCTCTTTCCCTTCCCATTCTCTCATACTTCTTGGTTCGAGTCTCGCGTGTCTTGGATAAAACTATCCTCCGTCCCGGGACGTAGATGGACCATGGTGTCAGAGTTGACGTGAGGTGAATCATGTGTGTGGAATCCAGAGAGGATCTCCACACAAACCGCTGATTGTATCTCCGTCTTCATGCCAATCACAAACACTTATCCTTGCCTTTTATGTGGTGATTCATTAGAAAGAAATAACACATCTCTCTGCGTTCTCTCCCTCAGGAAAGTGCATTGGATGACCCTTCTAAAGTGGAATCACTCAGACCAGAGGCCCCGTCGTCACTCACCCGTTCCCCGCATCCCGAGAGTCTTCGAGAGGACACAGATTTCAGCTCTTTTCAGGGATTTCCAGGTGTTGTGAGAGCCAGTTACTTTCACCCAGTGGCCTGCTCCGGACCCCTGGGTGTGCTCTGTCACCATGGCTACCAACAGGGAACAGCAGGTGGGTCACATGACCGGCTTCCCACCTGCTGTCTACCCCTTCGCCTTCAACTCTATGAGAAGCCACTCCCCTTTTGACCTGCTGGCCAACAGCAGCCTGTTTGGGAGATTTGGCGCCGACCTGCCCAAAGAGATGGCCGCTCTGTGTAAGTTTTTTTTTTTTTTTTCATTCAGTGAGTTTGACTTTTCCTCCCACTTACATGTCATTTTCCATTTCAACTCCTAACTACATATGTGGTCCATACCTTCATTTAAGTCACATTAGACAATTTGGACTAGCCTTGAGAGAGGCTATTTAAATTGCACTTCATTATGTGTAATTTTGTGGAAATGGAAAACCTTTGGGTCTGTTTGTGATATAGGACGAGTGGTATAAAAAAAATCCCCCTAAAGAACCCATGAAGAAAAAGTCCACTTTCATCAATACAATGATTACTCTGCTCCTGTGGTTTCTGTATAGATGCTCATAGATGGTGCGGTTGTGACCACAAACTCTGGCTCTGGCTTCCCGTGTGTGTGTGTGTGTGTGTGTGTGTGTGTGTGTGTGTGTGTGTGTGTGTGTGTGTGTGTGTGTGTGTGGACCTCTCACAGAGCTTTTGTGAGGCAGGCAACCCACAAGTCTGCAATTAGAGACAAAACAACATTCTTTGGGTGTGAGGTGATGAGTGCTCTGAGCATCAACAAATATTTGAAATGAGCAGAGTTGCAAATGAAAGACTTATCTGACTGCTTATTCAGAGTGAGCATACCACACACACTGTTGGAGGAAGAAAGGTGAGCTGGAGGCAGATACAAACAAGCAGACGTGCCACAGCAGCCCCCCCTGGTAGTGTCAGACTTGTCATTTCAGGCCTGGCCACAAGGGGTGCTGTTGTACACTGAAGCACTGAAATGGGATGATGTATGTAAGCACGCAGTGGCAGCACAAAGAGGAGATTGTTGGCAATACGGAGTGTTTTTCTGTCATGGAAAAACTAGCCCCGATTACACACACGCCGCCGACATACATCGCTCGTTGTTCAAAACACCTGCTGGTCTGAAAAAAAGGGCCTTTTTTTAATCAGCGTCAGGATTCTAGGTCAGAGAGTATATAAAACCTCTGCTGCATAATCTGCTGCTGAGGACGTCAGCGTGAGAGACAGACAGACAGACAGACAGACCGAGAGAGAACAGAAGGAACACTTTCGTTGAGGTTAGGCCATGAGGTAAAGGTAAGCGGGAGTTATTTGAAATCTTATCTGGGTGCAGTGCTTTAGGGGCGGCAGGTGGTGGTGGGAGGTAGGTGGTGGAGGGGCTGTAATGGGTGTGGGTGGCAACAGCTGAGTGCAAAGCCTGAGAGCTCCCCTGCCTGTGTGTGCAGTCCCCCTCTCTCCCCGACCACAGCATGCCTGAGCACCTCTCCAGCCTTTCAGCCGTCAATCACTACTACCCCCCCCCCCCCCCCTCCGTCACCAGACCCCACCCCCCCTTCCCTTCCTCCTCGCCACTGCTGCCCACCTAATCCTCAAGGTATTTTCACAGAACCAGAGCGAGAGACAGAGAGAGAGAGAGAGAGAGAGAGAGAGAGCACCTGGGGGTAATGTCCTAGTGTGGTGGAATCCAAGAACACACCCTGCTAGGAAAACACACAGATGCAAACACACCACCAGAGACACCCCCCTCTCTCTCTCCCTCTCTCCCTCTCTCTCTCTCTGTCACCCCCCCCCCCCCCCCCCCCCCTCTCTCTCTCAGCTCATACAGAGAGCCCTTCTTTCATCTAAAAACCAGAAACATACCCCTGATGCAGAGTGAAATCCCACCGCACTGACTGATGGATTATTATTATTTTTTTTTTTTACACTGACACGACTTAAAACAAAAACAAAGTATGAAAGCACTAAAGCGGGCCATGCAACCACATGCACCGGGACCTTCATACATGACCGCTTGCACTGACACATCCATGCTGGCAGTAGTAGTGTCGTTCACAAGGGTTAAAGATGGCAATTATTCAGTTTAAGCTCTCGGTCACAGCCTCAACAAGGCTGGGGTCAAAGATTAAGTCGGGATCATAGTGACAATTAGCGCTTACTATGTGGATTTTATTTTCAGTTCTACCTCTTTATTAGCTGATCAAAACAATGTCGGTATTCGTCTATTATTATTTGCTCTCAATATTGGGATTATTATTATTATTATCATATTGGAACATTATTATGTTTATTGTGACTCAAATCACCAACAAAGTAAACAGTCTTTTTTTTTGCCCCATTAATTATTTAAAAATAAATAGCTGTGACTAATGAGTTGTAACGTCCATAACTGTTTGGCTAATTTTAGTAATTGTTAACTATAAAATTATGTCAAGAAATCCCAAGTAATGTCCTTGAATTGCTTCTTTTTTTTTTTGACGAATGAGTTCATCGACTTATTGTTTCAGCACGAGACATGTCTACATCTTATTTGTGCCGAAGCGTATTCAAAAATACATCTGAGTGTCAGCTAAGGTTTCAGGCCAGTGGCTGGAAAATGATCAGCTGTTAGTATTAGCTTTTAAAACATCCTTTTGGTGTATCCCTTCACAAGGAATGTTACAAGTCATTTTTACTGACAGCAGTCTTGCTCTTTTAAATGTTAGCTGGGAAGACAAAAGGCTTTGGTTTGGACATTCCCCAGGCCCTGTTTTTCCTCTCTCTCTCTCTCTCTCTCTCTCTCTCTCTCTCTCTCTCTCTCTTCTCCAGGAGTCGGCCTAACAGGCCTGCTCATTGTTGTCAGAGCTGTCTGTAGGCCAGACTTGAGAAAATACCTTCCACACAAAGGGAGTAGCATTGTGGCTATTTGTCTGTATGCATGTGTGTTGTGCAGTAAATAGCACCATGTTATTGCCCGCCTCCAGAGCTCCGTGCGTGATTGTTGTAAGGCCGGCAGCCTACCTTTCGTTGGGGCGTACACGCTGTGCCGACAGGTCGGAGCACCTCCCACGGCGGCGCTGTGTTTTGGCACCAGAGTGTCTTTGGAAATACCTGTTTTGCACAGAGGTGGGAAGAGACAGGAGAGGCGAGGCACGGCTGTATTTGCACATGTAGATATAGTAGGCTTTTTCTTTATTCAC